>NW_028123850.1:0-600000 GCF_965194805.1 Balaenoptera borealis | reverse complement strand
TCGTTTTAGGGTACAGGTTAGGATTAGGGTACGTGTTAGGGTTAGGGTAGGGGTTAGGGTTAGGGTACGCGTTAGGGTTAGGGTAGTTATTAAACCTATCCCACTCTCTAGATACCCCTTAGCACGTAAGGGAATATTATTTGGGGGTGCAGCCATGGAGAAGAGTTTACACACTAGGATAAGATAAGGAACACACCCATTATAAAGAAATCACATTAGGATTCTCTTTTTAAGCTGTTCCTTAAAACAGTAGTGCTTAGGAAATCTATTGCAGGCAGAAGCAGTCAAGGGTAGCGTAGGGTTAGGGTTAGGCTTAGGGTTAGGCTTAGGTTACGGCTTAGGGTACGTGTTCGGGGAGGGTTTCGGGTACGGCGTAGGGTATGGGTTAGGGTTAGGGTTAGGGTTAGTGTTAGGGTTAGGGCTCGGTTTAGGGTACGGTTAGGATTAGGGTACGTGTTAGGTTTAGGGTAGGGGTTAGGGTTAGGGTACGCGTTAGGGTTAGGGTAGTTAGTAAACCTATCCCACTCTCTAGATACCCCTTAGCACGTAAAGGAATATTATTTGGGGTTCCAGCAATGGAGAAGAATTTAGACACTAGGATAAGATAAGGAACACACCCATTATAAAGAAATCACATTAGGATTCTCTTTTTAAGCTGTTGCTTAAAACACTAGTGCTTAGGAAATCTATTGGAGGCAGAAGCAGTCAAGGGTAGCCTAGGGTTAGTGTTAGGCTTAGGGTTAGGCTTAGGGTACGGCTTAGGGTACGGGTTTGGGGAGGGGTTCAGGTACGGCATAGGGTATGGGTTAGGGTTAGGGTTAGTGTTAGTGTTAGGGGTAGGGCTCGGTTTAGGGTACGGGTTAGGATTAGGGTACGTGTTAGTGTTAGGGTAGGGGTTAGGGTTAGAGTACGCATTAGGGTTAGGGTAGTTATTAAACCTATCCCACTCTCTAGATACCCCTTAGCACGTAAGGCAATATTATTTGGGGGTGCAGCCATGGAGAAGAGTTTAGACACTAGGATAAGATAAGGAACACACCCATTATAAAGAAATCACATTAGGATTCTCTTTTTAAGCTGTTCCTTAAAACACTAGTGCTTAGGAAATCTATTGGAGGCAGAAGCAGTCAAGGGTAGCCTAGGGTTAGGGTTAGGCTTACGGTTAGGTTTAGGGTACGGCTTGGGGTATGGGTTCGGGGAGGTGTTCGTGTACGGCGTAGGGTATGGGTTAGGGTTAGGGTTTGGGTTAGTGTTAGGGTTAGGGCTCGGTTTAGGGTACGGGTTAGGATTAGGGTACGTGTTAGGGTTAGGGTAGGGGTTAGGGTTAGGTTACGCGTTAGGGCTAGGGTAGTTAGTAAACCTATCCCACTCTCTAGCTCCCCCTTAGCACGTAAAGGAATATTATTTGGGGGTCCACCCATGGAGAAGAGTTTAGACACTAGGATAAGATAAGGAACACACCCATTATAAAGAAATCACATTAGGATTCTCTTTTTAAGCTGTTGCTTAAAACACTAGTGCTTAGGAAATCTATTGGAGGCAGAAGCAGTCAAGGGTAGCCTAGGGTTAGTGTTAGGCTTAAGGTTAGGCTTAGGGTACGGCTTAGGGTACGGGTTTGGGGAGGGGTTCAGGTACGGCGTAGGGTATGGGTTAGGGTTAGGGTTAGTGTTAGTGTTAGGGTTAGGGCTCGGTTTAGGGTACGGGTTAGGATTAGGGTACGTGTTAGTGTTAGGGTAGGGGTTAGGGTTAGAGTACGCATTAGGGTTAGGGTAGTTATTAAACCTATCCCACTCTCTACATACCCCTTAGCACGTAAGGCAATATTATTTGGGGGTGCAGCCATGGAGAAGAGTTTAGACACTAGGATAAGATAAGGAACACACCCATTATAAAGAAATCACATTAGGATTCTCTTTTTAAGCTGTTCCTTAAAACACTAGTGCTTAGGAAATCTATTGGAGGCAGAAGCAGTCAAGGGTAGCCTAGGGTTAGTGTTAGGCTTAGGGTTAGGCTTAGGGTACGGCTTAGGGTACGGGTTTGGGGAGGGGTTCAGGTACGGCGTAGGGTATGGGTTAGGGTTAGGGTTAGTGTTAGTGTTAGGGTTAGGGCTCGGTTTAGGGTACGGGTTAGGATTAGGGTACGTGTTAGTGTTAGGGTAGGGGTTAGGGTTAGAGTACGCATTAGGGTTAGGGTAGTTATTAAACCTATCCCACTCTCTAGATACCCCTTAGCACGTAAGGCAATATTATTTGGGGGTGCAGCCATGGAGAAGAGTTTAGACACTAGGATAAGATAAGGAACACACCCATTATAAAGAAATCACATTAGGATTCTCTTTTTAAGCTGTTCCTTAAAACACTAGTGCTTAGGAAATCTATTGGAGGCAGAAGCAGTCAAGGGTAGCCTAGGGTAAGGTTAGGCTTAGGGTTAGGCTTAGGGTACGGCTTAGGGTACGGGTTCGGGGAGGGTTTCGGGTACGGCGTAGGGTATGGGTTAAGGTTAGGGTTAGTGTTAGGGTTAGGGCTCGGTTTAGGGTACGGGTTAGGATTAGTGTACGTGTTAGGGTTAGGGTAGTGGTTAGGGTTAGGGTACGCGTTAGGGTTAGGGTAGTTATTAAACCTATCCCACTCTCTAGATACCCCTTAGCACGTAAGGCAATATTATTTGGGGGTCCAGCCATGGAGAAGAGTTTAGACACTAGGATAAGATAAGGAACACAAACATTATAAAGAAATCACTTTAGGATTCTCTTTTTAAGCTGTTCCTTAAAACACTAGTGATTAGGAAATCTATTGGAGGCAGAAGCAGTCAAGGGTAGCCTAGGGTTAGGGTTAGGCTTAGGGTTAGGCTTAGGGTACGGCTTAGGGTACGGGTTCAGGGAGGGGTGCGGGTACGGCGTAGGGTATGGGTTAGGGTTAGGGTTAGGGTTAGTGTTAGGGTTAGGGCTCGGTTTAGGGTACAGGTTAGGATTAGGGTACGTGTTAGGGTTAGGGTAGGGGTTAGGGTTAGGGTACGCGTTAGGGTTAGGGTAGTTATTAAACCTATCCCACTCTCTAGATACCCCTTAGCACGTAAGGGAATATTATTTGGGGGTGCAGCCATGGAGAAGAGTTTAGACACTAGGATAAGATAAGGAACACACCCATTATAAAGAAATCACATTAGGATTCTCTTTTTAAGCTGTTCCTTAAAACAGTAGTGCTTAGGAAATCTATTGGAGGCAGAAGCAGTCAAGGGTAGCCTAGGGTTAGGGTTAGGCTTAGGGTTAGGCTTAGGGTACGGCTTAGGTTACGGGTTCGGGGAGGGGTGCGGGTACGGCGTACGGTATGGGTTAGGGTTAGGGTTAGGGTTAGTGTTAGGGTTAGGGCTCGGTTTACGGTATGGGTTAGGATTAGGGTACGTGTTAGGGTTAGGGTACGCGTTAGGGTTAGGGTAGTTATTAAACCTATCCCACTCTCTAGATACCCCTTAGCACGTAAAGGAATATTATTTGAGGGTCCAGCCATGGAGAAGAGTTTAGACACTAGGATAAGATAAGGAACACACCCATTATAAAGAAATCACATTAGGATTCTCTTTTTAAGCTGTTCCTTAAAACACTAGTGCTTAGGAAATCTATTGGAGGCAGAAGCAGTCAAGGGTAGCGTAGGGTTAGGGTTATGCTTAGGGTTAGGCTTAGGGTACGGCTTAGGGTACGGGTTCGGGGAGGGTTTCGGGTACGGCGTAGGGTATGGGTTAGGGTTAGGGTTAGTGTTAGTGTTAGGGTTAGGGCTCGGTTTAGGGTACGGGTTAGGATTAGGGTACGTGTTAGTGTTAGAGTAGGGGTTAGGGTTAGAGTACGCATTAGGGTTAGGGTAGTTATTAAACCTATCCCACTCTCTAGATACCCCTTAGCACGTAAGGCAATATTATTTGGGGGTGCAGCCATGGAGAAGTGTTTAGACACTAGGATAAGATAAGGAACACACCCATTATAAAGAAATCACATTAGGATTCTCTTTTTCAGCTGTTCCTTAAAACACTAGTGCTTAGGAAATCTATTGGAGGCAGAAGCAGTCAAGGGTAGCCTAGGGTTAGGGTTAGGCTTAGGGTTAGGCTTAGGGTACGGCTTAGGGTACGGGTTCGGGGAGGGTTTCGGGTATGGCGTAGGGTATGGGTTAGGGTTTGGGTTAGGGTTAGTGTTAGGGTTAGGGATCGGTTTAGGGTACGGGTTAGGATTAGGGTACGGGTTAGGGTTAGGGTAGGGGTTAGGGTTAGGGTACGCGTTAGGGTTAGGGTAGTTAGTAAACCTATCCCACTCTCTAGATACCCCTTAGCACGTAAAGGAATATTATTTGGGGGTCCAGCCATGGAGAAGAGTTTAGACACTAGGATAAGATAAGGAACACACCCATTATAAAGAAATCACATTAGGATTCTCTTTTTAAGCTGTTGCTTAAAACACTAGTGCTTAGGAAATCTATTGGAGGCAGAAGCAGTCAAGGGTAGCCTAGGGTTAGTGTTAGGCTTAGGGTTAGGCTTAGGGTACGGCTTGGGGTATGGGTTCGGGGAGGTGTTCGTGTACGGCGTAGGGTATGGGTTAGGGTTAGGGTTAGTGTTAGGGTTAGGGCTCGGTTTAGGGTACGGGTTAGGATTAGGGTACGTGTTAGGGTTAGGGTAGGGGTTAGGGTTAGGTTACGCGTTAGGGCTAGGGTAGTTAGTAAACCTATCCCACTCTCTAGCTCCCCGTTAGCACGTAAAGGAATATTATTTGGGGGTCCAGCCATGGAGAAGAGTTTAGACACTAGGATAAGATAAGGAACACACCCATTATAAAGAAATCACATTAGGATTCTCTTTTTAAGCTGTTCCTTAAAACACTACTGCTTAGGAAATCAATTGGAGGCAGAAGCAGTCAAGGGTAGCCTAGGGTTAGGGTTAGGCTTAGGGTTAGGTTTAGGGTATGGCTTAGGGTACGGGTTCGGGGAGGGGTGCGGGTACGGCGTAGGGTATGGGTTAGGGTTAGTGTTAGGGTTAGTGTTAGGGTTAGGGCTCGGTTTAGGGTACAGGTTAGGATTAGGGTACATGTTAGGGTTAGGGTAGGGGTTAGGGTTAGGGTACGCGTTAGGGTTAGGGTAGTTATTAAACCTATCCCACTCTCTAGATACCCCTTAGCACGTAAGGGAATATTATTTGGGGGTGCAGCCATATAGAAGAGTTTAGACACTAGGATAAGATAAGGAACACACCCATTATAAAGAAATCACATTAGGATTCTCTTTTTAAGCTGTTCCTTAAAACAGTAGTGCTTAGGAAATCTATTGGAGGCAGAAGCAGTCAAGGGTAGCCTAGGGTTAGGGTTAGGCTTAGGGTTAGGCTTAGGGTACGGCTTAGGGTACGGGTTCGGGGAGGGGTGCGGGTACGGCGTAGGGTATGGGTTAGGGTTAGGGTTAGGGTTAGTGTTAGGGTTAGGGCTCGGTTTAGGGTACGGGTTAGGATTAGGGTACGTGTTAGGGTTAGGGTAGGGGTTAGGGTTAGGGTACGCGTTAGGGTTAGGGTAGTTATTAAACCTATCCCACTCTCTAGATACCCCTTAGCACATAAAGGAATATTATTTGAGGGTCCAGCCATGGAGAAGAGTTTAGACACTAGGATAAGATAAGGAACACACCCATTATAAAGAAATCACATTAGGATTCTCTTTTTAAGCTGTTCCTTAAAACACTAGTGCTTAGGAAATCTATTGGAGGCAGAGGCAGTCAAGGGTAGCGTAGGGTTAGGGTTAGGCTTAGGGTTAGGCTTAGGGTACGGCTTAGGGTACATGTTCGGGGAGGGTTTCGGGTACGGCGTAGGGTATGGGTTAGGGTTAGGGTTAAGGTTAGTGTTAGGGTTAGGGCTCGGTTTAGGGTACGGTTAGGATTAGGGTACGTGTTAGGTTTAGGGTAGGGGTTAGGGTTAGGGTACGCGTTAGGGTTAGGGTAGTTAGTAAACCTATCCCACTCTCTAGATACCCCTTAGCACGTAAAGGAATATTATTTGGGGTTCCAGCAATGGAGAAGAATTTAGACACTAGGATAAGATAAGGAACACACCCATTATAAAGAAATCACATTAGGATTCTCTTTTTAAGCTGCTGCTTAAAACACTAGTGCTTAGGAAATCTATTGGAGGCAGAAGCAGTCAAGGGTAGCCTAGGGTTAGTGTTAGGCTTAGGGTTAGGCTTAGGGTACGGCTTAGGGTACGGGTTTGGGGAGGGGTTCAGGTACGGCGTAGGGTATGGGTTAGGGTTAGGGTTAGTGTTAGTGTTAGGGGTAGGGCTCGGTTTAGGGTACGGGTTAGGATTAGGGTACGTGTTAGTGTTAGGGTAAGGGTTAGGGTTAGAGTACGCATTAGGGTTAGGGTAGTTATTAAACCTATCCCACTCTCTAGATACCCCTTAGCACGTAAGGCAATATTATTTGGGGGTGCAGCCATGGAGAAGAGTTTAGACACTAGGATAAGATAAGGAACACACCCATTATAAGGAAATCACATTAGGATTCTCTTTTTAAGCTGTTCCTTAAAACACTAGTGCTTAGGAAATCTATTGGAGGCAGAAGCAGTCAAGGGTAGCCTAGGGTTAGGGTTAGGCTTAGGGTTAGGTTTAGGGTACGGCTTGGGGTATGGGTTCGGGGAGGTGTTCGTGTACGGCGTAGGGTATGGGTTAGGGTTAGGGTTTGGGTTAGTGTTAGGGTTAGGGCTCGGTTTAGGGTACGGGTTAGGATTAGGGTACATGTTAGGGTTAGAGTAGGGGTTAGGGTTAGAGTACGCATTAGGGTTAGGGTAGTTAGTAAACCTATCCCACTCTCTAGCTCCCCCTTAGCACGTAAAGGAATATTATTTGGGGGTCCAGCCATGGAGAAGAGTTTAGACACTAGGATAAGATAAGGAACACACCCATTATAAAGAAATCACATTAGGATTCTCTTTTTAAGCTGTTGCTTAAAACACTAGTGCTTAGGAAATCAATTGGAGGCAGAAGCAGTCAAGGGTAGCCTAGGGTTGGGGTTAGGCTTAGGGTTAGGTTTAGGGTATGGCTTAGGGTACGGGTTCGGGGAGGGGTGCGGGTACGGCGTAGGGTATGCGTTAGGGTTAGGGTTAGGGTTAGTGTTAGGGTTAGGGCTCGGTTTAGGGTACAGGTTAGGATTAGGGTACGTGTTAGGGTTAGGGTAGGGGTTAGGGTTAGGGTACGCGTTAGGGTTAGGGTAGTTATTAAACCTATCCCACTCTCTAGATACCCCTTAGCACGTAAGGGAATATTATTTGGGGGTGCAGCCATGGAGAACAGTTTAGACACTAGGATAAGATAAGGAACACACCCATTATAAAGAAATCACATTAGGATTCTCTTTTTAAGCTGTTCCTTAAAACAGTAGTGCTTAGGAAATCTATTGGAGGCAGAAGCAGTCAAGGGTAGCCTAGGGTTAGGGTTAGGCTTAGGGTTAGGCTTAGGGTACGGCTTAGGGTACGGGTTCGGGGAGGCTTTCGGGTACGGCGTAGGGTATGGGTTAGGGTTAGGGTTAGGGTTAGTGTTAGGGTTAGGGCTCGGTTTAGGGTACGGTTAGGATTAGGGTACGTGTTAGGTTTAGGGTAGGGGTTAGGTTTAGGGTACGCGTTAGGGTTAGGGTAGTTAGTAAACCTATCCCACTCTCTAGATACCCCTTAGCACGTAAGGCAATATTATTTGGGGGTGCAGCCATGGAGAAGAGTTTAGACACTAGGATAAGATAAGGAACACACCCATTATAAAGAAATCACATTAGGATTCCCTTTTTAAGCTGTTCCTTAAAACACTAGTGCTTAGGAAATCTATTGGAGGCAGAAGCAGTCAAGGGTAGCCTAGGGTTAGGGTTAGGCATAGGGTTAGGTTTAGGGTACGGCTTTGGGTATGGGTTCGGGGAGGTGTTCGTGTACGGCGTAGGGTATGGGTTAGGGTTAGGGTTTGGGTTAGTGTTAGGTTTAGGGCTCGGTTTAGGGTACGGGTTAGGATTAGGGTACGTGTTAGGGTTAGGGTAGGGGTTAGGGTTAGGTTACACGTTAGGGCTAGGGTAGTTAGTAAACCTATCCCACTCTCTAGCTCCCCCTTAGCACGTAAAGGAATATTATTTGGGGGTCCAGCCATGGAGAAGAGTTTAGACACTAGGATAAGATAAGGAACACACCCATTATAAAGAAATCACTTTAGGATTCTCTTTTTAAGCTGTTCCTTAAAACACTACTGCTTAGGAAATCAATTGGAGGCAGAAGCAGTCAAGGGTAGCCTAGGGTTAGGGTTAGGCTTACGGTTAGGTTTAGGGTATGGCTTAGGGTACGGGTTCGGGGAGGGGTGCGGGTACGGCATAGGGTATGGGTTAGGGTTAGGGTTAGGGTTAGTGTTAGGGTTAGGGCTCGGTTTAGGGTACAGGTTAGGATTAGTGTACGTGTTAGGGTTAGGGTAGGGGTTAGGGTTAGGGTACGCGTTAGGGTTAGGGTAGTTATTAAACCTATCCCACTCTCTAGATACCCCTGAGCACGTAAGGGAATATTATTTGGGGGTGCAGCCATGGAGAAGAGTTTAGACACTAGGATAAGATAAGGAACACACCCATTATAAAGAAATCACATTAGGATTCTCTTTTTAAGCTGTTCCTTAAAACAGTAGGGCTTAGGAAATCTATTGGAGGCAGAAGCAGTCAAGGGTAGCCTAGGGTTAGTGTTAGGCTTAGGGTTAGGCTTAGGGTACGGCTTAGGGTACGGGTTTGGGGAGGGGTTCAGGTACGGCGTAGGGTATGGGTTAGGGTTAGGGTTAGTGTTAGTGTTAGGGTTAGGGCTCGGTTTAGGGTACGGGTTAGGATTAGGGTACGTGTTAGTGTTAGGGTAGGGGTTAGGGTTAGAGTACGCATTAGGGTTAGGGTAGTTATTAAACCTATCCCACTCTCTAGATACCCCTTAGCACGTAAGGCAATATCATTTGGGGGTGCAGCCATGGAGAAGAGTTTAGACACTAGGATAAGATAAGGAACACACCCATTATAAAGAAATCACATTAGGATTCTCTTTTTAAGCTGTTCCTTAAAACACTAGTGCTTAGGAAATCTATTGGAGGCAGAAGCAGTCAAGGGTAGCCTAGGGTTAGTGTTAGGCTTAGGGTTAGGCTTAGGGTACGGCTTAGGGTACGGGTTTGGTGAGGGGTGCGGGTACGGCGTAGGGTATGGGTTAGGGTTAGGGTTAGTGTTAGTGTTAGGGTTAGGGCTCGGTTTAGGGTACGGGTTAGGATTAGGGTACGTGTTAGTGTTAGGGTAGGGGTTAGGGTTAGAGTACGCATTAGGGTTAGGGTAGTTATTAAACCTATCCCACTCTCTAGCTACCCCTTAGCACGTAAGGCAATATTATTTGGGGGTGCAGCCATGGAGAAGAGTTTAGACACTAGGATAAGATAAGGAACACACCCATTATAAAGAAATCACATTAGGATTCTCTTTTTAAGCTGTTCCTTAAAACACTAGTGCTTAGGAAATCTATTGGAGGCAAAAGCAGTCAAGGGTAGCCTAGGGTTAGTGTTAGGCTTAGGGTTAGGCTTAGGGTACGGCTTAGGGTACGGGTTCGGGGAGGGTTTCGGGTACGGCGTAGGGTATGGGTTAGGGTTAGGGTTAGTGTTAGGGTTAGGGCTCGGTTTAGGGTACGGGTTAGGATTAGGGTACGTGTTAGGGTTAGGGTAGTGGTTAGGGTTAGGGTACGCGTTAGGGTTAGGGTAGTTATTAAACCTATCCCACTCTCTAGATACCCCTTAGCACGTAAGGGAATATTATTTGGGGGTGCAGCCATGGAGAACAGTTTAGACACTAGGATAAGATAAGGAACACACCCATTATAAAGAAATCACATTAGGATTCTCTTTTTAAGCTGTTCCTTAAAACAGTAGTGCTTAGGAAATCTATTGGAGGCAGAAGCAGTCAAGGGTAGCCTAGGGTTAGGGTTAGGCTTAGGGTTAGGCTTAGGGTACGGCTTAGGGTACGGGTTCGGGGAGGCTTTCGGGTACGGCGTAGGGTATGGGTTAGGGTTAGGGTTAGGGTTAGTGTTAGGGTTAGGGCTCGGTTTAGGGTACGGTTAGGATTAGGGTACGTGTTAGGTTTAGGGTAGGGGTTAGGTTTAGGGTACGCGTTAGGGTTAGGGTAGTTAGTAAACCTATCCCACTCTCTAGATACCCCTTAGCACGTAAGGCAATATTATTTGGGGGTGCAGCCATGGAGAAGAGTTTAGACACTAGGATAAGATAAGGAACACACCCATTATAAAGAAATCACATTAGGATTCCCTTTTTAAGCTGTTCCTTAAAACACTAGTGCTTAGGAAATCTATTGGAGGCAGAAGCAGTCAAGGGTAGCCTAGGGTTAGGGTTAGGCATAGGGTTAGGTTTAGGGTACGGCTTTGGGTATGGGTTCGGGGAGGTGTTCGTGTACGGCGTAGGGTATGGGTTAGGGTTAGGGTTTGGGTTAGTGTTAGGTTTAGGGCTCGGTTTAGGGTACGGGTTAGGATTAGGGTACGTGTTAGGGTTAGGGTAGGGGTTAGGGTTAGGTTACACGTTAGGGCTAGGGTAGTTAGTAAACCTATCCCACTCTCTAGCTCCCCCTTAGCACGTAAAGGAATATTATTTGGGGGTCCAGCCATGGAGAAGAGTTTAGACACTAGGATAAGATAAGGAACACACCCATTATAAAGAAATCACTTTAGGATTCTCTTTTTAAGCTGTTCCTTAAAACACTACTGCTTAGGAAATCAATTGGAGACAGAAGCAGTCAAGGGTAGCCTAGGGTTAGGGTTAGGCTTACGGTTAGGTTTAGGGTATGGCTTAGGGTACGGGTTCGGGGAGGGGTGCGGGTACGGCATAGGGTATGGGTTAGGGTTAGGGTTAGGGTTAGTGTTAGGGTTAGGGCTCGGTTTAGGGTACAGGTTAGGATTAGTGTACGTGTTAGGGTTAGGGTAGGGGTTAGGGTTAGGGTACGCGTTAGGGTTAGGGTAGTTATTAAACCTATCCCACTCTCTAGATACCCCTGAGCACGTAAGGGAATATTATTTGGGGGTGCAGCCATGGAGAAGAGTTTAGACACTAGGATAAGATAAGGAACACACCCATTATAAAGAAATCACATTAGGATTCTCTTTTTAAGCTGTTCCTTAAAACAGTAGTGCTTAGGAAATCTATTGGAGGCAGAAGCAGTCAAGGGTAGCCTAGGGTTAGTGTTAGGCTTAGGGTTAGGCTTAGGGTACGGCTTAGGGTACGGGTTTGGGGAGGGGTTCAGGTACGGCGTAGGGTATGGGTTAGGGTTAGGGTTAGTGTTAGTGTTAGGGTTAGGGCTCGGTTTAGGGTACGGGTTAGGATTAGGGTACGTGTTAGTGTTAGGGTAGGGGTTAGGGTTAGAGTACGCATTAGGGTTAGGGTAGTTATTAAACCTATCCCACTCTCTAGATACCCCTTAGCACGTAAGGCAATATCATTTGGGGGTGCAGCCATGGAGAAGAGTTTAGACACTAGGATAAGATAAGGAACACACCCATTATAAAGAAATCACATTAGGATTCTCTTTTTAAGCTGTTCCTTAAAACACTAGTGCTTAGGAAATCTATTGGAGGCAGAAGCAGTCAAGGGTAGCCTAGGGTTAGTGTTAGGCTTAGGGTTAGGCTTAGGGTACGGCTTAGGGTACGGGTTTGGTGAGGGGTGCGGGTACGGCGTAGGGTATGGGTTAGGGTTAGGGTTAGTGTTAGTGTTAGGGTTAGGGCTCGGTTTAGGGTACGGGTTAGGATTAGGGTACGTGTTAGTGTTAGGGTAGGGGTTAGGGTTAGAGTACGCATTAGGGTTAGGGTAGTTATTAAACCTATCCCACTCTCTAGCTACCCCTTAGCACGTAAGGCAATATTATTTGGGGGTGCAGCCATGGAGAAGAGTTTAGACACTAGGATAAGATAAGGAACACACCCATTATAAAGAAATCACATTAGGATTCTCTTTTTAAGCTGTTCCTTAAAACACTAGTGCTTAGGAAATCTATTGGAGGCAAAAGCAGTCAAGGGTAGCCTAGGGTTAGTGTTAGGCTTAGGGTTAGGCTTAGGGTACGGCTTAGGGTACGGGTTCGGGGAGGGTTTCGGGTACGGCGTAGGGTATGGGTTAGGGTTAGGGTTAGTGTTAGGGTTAGGGCTCGGTTTAGGGTACGGGTTAGGATTAGGGTACGTGTTAGGGTTAGGGTAGTGGTTAGGGTTAGGGTACGCGTTAGGGTTAGGGTAGTTATTAAACCTATCCCACTCTCTAGATACCCCTTAGCACGTAAAGGAATATTATTTGGGGGTCCAGCCATGGAGAAGAGTTTAGACACTAGGATAAGATAAGGAACACACCCATTATAAAGAAATCACTTTAGGATTCTCTTTTTAAGCTGTTCCTTAAAACACTAGTGCTTAGGAAATCTATTGGAGGCAGAAGCAGTCAAGGGTAGCCTAGGGTTAGGGTTAGGCTTAGGGTTAGGCTTAGGGTACGGCTTAGGGTACGGGTTCAGGGAGGGGTGCGGGTACGGCGTAGGGTATGGGTTAGGGTTAGGGTTAGGGTTAGTGTTAGGGTTAGGGCTCGGTTTAGGGTACAGGTTAGGATTAGGGTACGTGTTAGGGTTAGGGTAGGGGTTAGGGTTAGGGTACGCGTTAGGGTTAGGGTAGTTATTAAACCTATCCCACTCTCTAGATACCCCTTAGCACGTAAGGGAATATTATTTGGGGGTGCAGCCATGGAGAAGAGTTTAGACACTAGGATAAGATAAGGAACACACCCATTATAAAGAAATCACATTAGGATTCTCTTTTTAAGCTGTTCCTTAAAACAGTAGTGCTTAGGAAATCTATTGGAGGCAGAAGCAGTCAAGGGTAGCCTAGGGTTAGGGTTAGGCTTAGGGTTAGGCTTAGGGTACGGCTTAGGTTACGGGTTCGGGGAGGGGTGCGGGTACGGCGTAGGGTATGGGTTAGGGTTAGGGTTAGGGTTAGTGTTAGGGTTAGGGCTCGGTTTAGGGTATGGGTTAGGATTAGGGTACGTGTTAGGGTTAGGGTAGGGGTTAGGGTTAGGGTACGCGTTAGGGTTAGGGTAGTTATTAAACCTATCCCACTCTCTAGATACCCCTTAGCACGTAAAGGAATATTATTTGAGGGTCCAGCCATGGAGAAGAGTTTAGACACTAGGATAAGATAAGGAACACACCCATTATAAAGAAATCACATTAGGATTCTCTTTTTAAGCTGTTCCTTAAAACACTAGTGCTTAGGAAATCTATTGGAGGCAGAAGCAGTCAAGGGTAGCGTAGGGTTAGGGTTAGGCTTAGGGTACGGCTTAGGGTACGGGTTCGGGGAGGGTTTCGGGTACGGCGTAGGGTATGGGTTACGGTTAGGGTTAGGGTTAGTGTTAGGGTTAGGGCTCGGTTTAGGGTAAGGTTAGGATTAGGGTACGTGTTAGGTTTAGGGTAGGGGTTAGGGTTAGGGTACGCGTTAGGGTTAGGGTAGTTAGTAAACCTATCCCACTCTCTAGATACCCCTTAGCACGTAAAGGAATATTATTTGGGGTTCCAGCAATGGAGAAGAATTTAGACACTAGGATAAGATAAGGAACACACCCATTATAAAGAAATCACATTAGGATTCTCTTTTTAAGCTGTTGCTTAAAACACTAGTGCTTAGGAAATCTATTGGAGGCAGAAGCAGTCAAGGGTAGCCTAGGGTTAGTGTTAGGCTTAGGGTTAGGCTTAGGGTACGGCTTAGGGTACGGGTTTGGGGAGGGGTTCAGGTACGGCGTAGGGTATGGGTTAGGGTTAGGGTTAGTGTTAGTGTTAGGGTTAGGGCTCGGTTTAGGGTACGGGTTAGGATTAGGGTACGTGTTAGTGTTAGAGTAGGGGTTAGGGTTAGAGTACGCATTAGGGTTAGGGTAGTTATTAAACCTATCCCACTCTCTAGATACCCCTTAGCACGTAAGGCAATATTATTTGGGGGTGCAGCCATGGAGAAGAGTTTAGACACTAGGATAAGATAAGGAACACACCCATTATAAAGAAATCACATTAGGATTCTCTTTTTAAGCTGTTCCTTAAAACACTAGTGCTTAGGAAATCTATTGGAGGCAAAAGCAGTCAAGGGTAGCCTAGGGTTAGTGTTAGGCTTAGGGTTAGGCTTAGGGTACGGCTTAGGGTACGGGTTCGGGGAGGGTTTCGGGTACGGCGTAGGGTATGGGTTAGGGTTAGGGTTAGTGTTAGGGTTAGGGCTCGGTTTAGGGTACGGGTTAGGATTAGGGTACGTGTTAGGGTTAGGGTAGTGGTTAGGGTTAGGGTACGCGTTAGGGTTAGGGTAGTTATTAAACCTATCCCACTCTCTAGATACCCCTTAGCACGTAAGGGAATATTATTTGGGGGTGCAGCCATGGAGAACAGTTTAGACACTAGGATAAGATAAGGAACACACCCATTATAAAGAAATCACATTAGGATTCTCTTTTTAAGCTGTTCCTTAAAACAGTAGTGCTTAGGAAATCTATTGGAGGCAGAAGCAGTCAAGGGTAGCCTAGGGTTAGGGTTAGGCTTAGGGTTAGGCTTAGGGTACGGCTTAGGGTACGGGTTCGGGGAGGCTTTCGGGTACGGCGTAGGGTATGGGTTAGGGTTAGGGTTAGGGTTAGTGTTAGGGTTAGGGCTCGGTTTAGGGTACGGTTAGGATTAGGGTACGTGTTAGGTTTAGGGTAGGGGTTAGGTTTAGGGTACGCGTTAGGGTTAGGGTAGTTAGTAAACCTATCCCACTCTCTAGATACCCCTTAGCACGTAAGGCAATATTATTTGGGGGTGCAGCCATGGAGAAGAGTTTAGACACTAGGATAAGATAAGGAACACACCCATTATAAAGAAATCACATTAGGATTCCCTTTTTAAGCTGTTCCTTAAAACACTAGTGCTTAGGAAATCTATTGGAGGCAGAAGCAGTCAAGGGTAGCCTAGGGTTAGGGTTAGGCATAGGGTTAGGTTTAGGGTACGGCTTTGGGTATGGGTTCGGGGAGGTGTTCGTGTACGGCGTAGGGTATGGGTTAGGGTTAGGGTTTGGGTTAGTGTTAGGTTTAGGGCTCGGTTTAGGGTACGGGTTAGGATTAGGGTACGTGTTAGGGTTAGGGTAGGGGTTAGGGTTAGGTTACACGTTAGGGCTAGGGTAGTTAGTAAACCTATCCCACTCTCTAGCTCCCCCTTAGCACGTAAAGGAATATTATTTGGGGGTCCAGCCATGGAGAAGAGTTTAGACACTAGGATAAGATAAGGAACACACCCATTATAAAGAAATCACTTTAGGATTCTCTTTTTAAGCTGTTCCTTAAAACACTACTGCTTAGGAAATCAATTGGAGGCAGAAGCAGTCAAGGGTAGCCTAGGGTTAGGGTTAGGCTTACGGTTAGGTTTAGGGTATGGCTTAGGGTACGGGTTCGGGGAGGGGTGCGGGTACGGCATAGGGTATGGGTTAGGGTTAGGGTTAGGGTTAGTGTTAGGGTTAGGGCTCGGTTTAGGGTACAGGTTAGGATTAGTGTACGTGTTAGGGTTAGGGTAGGGGTTAGGGTTAGGGTACGCGTTAGGGTTAGGGTAGTTATTAAACCTATCCCACTCTCTAGATACCCCTGAGCACGTAAGGGAATATTATTTGGGGGTGCAGCCATGGAGAAGAGTTTAGACACTAGGATAAGATAAGGAACACACCCATTATAAAGAAATCACATTAGGATTCTCTTTTTAAGCTGTTCCTTAAAACAGTAGTGCTTAGGAAATCTATTGGAGGCAGAAGCAGTCAAGGGTAGCCTAGGGTTAGTGTTAGGCTTAGGGTTAGGCTTAGGGTACGGCTTAGGGTACGGGTTTGGGGAGGGGTTCAGGTACGGCGTAGGGTATGGGTTAGGGTTAGGGTTAGTGTTAGTGTTAGGGTTAGGGCTCGGTTTAGGGTACGGGTTAGGATTAGGGTACGTGTTAGTGTTAGGGTAGGGGTTAGGGTTAGAGTACGCATTAGGGTTAGGGTAGTTATTAAACCTATCCCACTCTCTAGATACCCCTTAGCACGTAAGGCAATATCATTTGGGGGTGCAGCCATGGAGAAGAGTTTAGACACTAGGATAAGATAAGGAACACACCCATTATAAAGAAATCACATTAGGATTCTCTTTTTAAGCTGTTCCTTAAAACACTAGTGCTTAGGAAATCTATTGGAGGCAGAAGCAGTCAAGGGTAGCCTAGGGTTAGTGTTAGGCTTAGGGTTAGGCTTAGGGTACGGCTTAGGGTACGGGTTTGGTGAGGGGTGCGGGTACGGCGTAGGGTATGGGTTAGGGTTAGGGTTAGTGTTAGTGTTAGGGTTAGGGCTCGGTTTAGGGTACGGGTTAGGATTAGGGTACGTGTTAGTGTTAGGGTAGGGGTTAGGGTTAGAGTACGCATTAGGGTTAGGGTAGTTATTAAACCTATCCCACTCTCTAGCTACCCCTTAGCACGTAAGGCAATATTATTTGGGGGTGCAGCCATGGAGAAGAGTTTAGACACTAGGATAAGATAAGGAACACACCCATTATAAAGAAATCACATTAGGATTCTCTTTTTAAGCTGTTCCTTAAAACACTAGTGCTTAGGAAATCTATTGGAGGCAAAAGCAGTCAAGGGTAGCCTAGGGTTAGTGTTAGGCTTAGGGTTAGGCTTAGGGTACGGCTTAGGGTACGGGTTCGGGGAGGGTTTCGGGTACGGCGTAGGGTATGGGTTAGGGTTAGGGTTAGTGTTAGGGTTAGGGCTCGGTTTAGGGTACGGGTTAGGATTAGGGTACGTGTTAGGGTTAGGGTAGTGGTTAGGGTTAGGGTACGCGTTAGGGTTAGGGTAGTTATTAAACCTATCCCACTCTCTAGATACCCCTTAGCACGTAAAGGAATATTATTTGGGGGTCCAGCCATGGAGAAGAGTTTAGACACTAGGATAAGATAAGGAACACACCCATTATAAAGAAATCACTTTAGGATTCTCTTTTTAAGCTGTTCCTTAAAACACTAGTGCTTAGGAAATCTATTGGAGGCAGAAGCAGTCAAGGGTAGCCTAGGGTTAGGGTTAGGCTTAGGGTTAGGCTTAGGGTACGGCTTAGGGTACGGGTTCAGGGAGGGGTGCGGGTACGGCGTAGAGTATGGGTTAGGGTTAGGGTTAGGGTTAGTGTTAGGGTTAGGGCTCGGTTTAGGGTACAGGTTAGGATTAGGGTACGTGTTAGGGTTAGGGTAGGGGTTAGGGTTAGGGTACGCGTTAGGGTTAGGGTAGTTATTAAACCTATCCCACTCTCTAGATACCCCTTAGCACGTAAGGGAATATTATTTGGGGGTGCAGCCATGGAGAAGAGTTTAGACACTAGGATAAGATAAGGAACACACCCATTATAAAGAAATCACATTAGGATTCTCTTTTTAAGCTGTTCCTTAAAACAGTAGTGCTTAGGAAATCTATTGGAGGCAGAAGCAGTCAAGGGTAGCCTAGGGTTAGGGTTAGGCTTAGGGTTAGGCTTAGGGTACGGCTTAGGTTACGGGTTCGGGGAGGGGTGCGGGTACGGCGTAGGGTATGGGTTAGGGTTAGGGTTAGGGTTAGTGTTAGGGTTAGGGCTCGGTTTAGGGTATGGGTTAGGATTAGGGTACGTGTTAGGGTTAGGGTAGGGGTTAGGGTTAGGGTACGCGTTAGGGTTAGGGTAGTTATTAAACCTATCCCACTCTCTAGATACCCCTTAGCACGTAAAGGAATATTATTTGAGGGTCCAGCCATGGAGAAGAGTTTAGACACTAGGATAAGATAAGGAACACACCCATTATAAAGAAATCACATTAGGATTCTCTTTTTAAGCTGTTCCTTAAAACACTAGTGCTTAGGAAATCTATTGGAGGCAGAAGCAGTCAAGGGTAGCGTAGGGTTAGGGTTAGGCTTAGGGTACGGCTTAGGGTACGGGTTCGGGGAGGGTTTCGGGTACGGCGTAGGGTATGGGTTACGGTTAGGGTTAGGGTTAGTGTTAGGGTTAGGGCTCGGTTTAGGGTAAGGTTAGGATTAGGGTACGTGTTAGGTTTAGGGTAGGGGTTAGGGTTAGGGTACGCGTTAGGGTTAGGGTAGTTAGTAAACCTATCCCACTCTCTAGATACCCCTTAGCACGTAAAGGAATATTATTTGGGGTTCCAGCAATGGAGAAGAATTTAGACACTAGGATAAGATAAGGAACACACCCATTATAAAGAAATCACATTAGGATTCTCTTTTTAAGCTGTTGCTTAAAACACTAGTGCTTAGGAAATCTATTGGAGGCAGAAGCAGTCAAGGGTAGCCTAGGGTTAGTGTTAGGCTTAGGGTTAGGCTTAGGGTACGGCTTAGGGTACGGGTTTGGGGAGGGGTTCAGGTACGGCGTAGGGTATGGGTTAGGGTTAGGGTTAGTGTTAGTGTTAGGGTTAGGGCTCGGTTTAGGGTACGGGTTAGGATTAGGGTACGTGTTAGTGTTAGAGTAGGGGTTAGGGTTAGAGTACGCATTAGGGTTAGGGTAGTTATTAAACCTATCCCACTCTCTAGATACCCCTTAGCACGTAAGGCAATATTATTTGGGGGTGCAGCCATGGAGAAGAGTTTAGACACTAGGATAAGATAAGGAACACACCCATTATAAAGAAATCACATTAGGATTCTCTTTTTCAGCTGTTCCTTAAAACACTAGTGCTTAGGAAATCTATTGGAGGCAGAAGCAGTCAAGGGTAGCCTAGGGTTAGGGTTAGGCTTAGGGTTAGGCTTAGGGTACGGCTTAGGGTACGGGTTCGGGGAGGGTTTCGGGTATGGCGTAGGGTATGGGTTAGGGTTTGGGTTAGGGTTAGTGTTAGGGTTAGGGATCGGTTTAGCGTACGGGTTAGGATTAGGGTACGGGTTAGGGTTAGGGTAGGGGTTAGGGTTAGGGTACGCGTTAGGGTTAGGGTAGTTAGTAAACCTATCCCACTCTCTAGATACCCCTTAGCACGTAAAGGAATATTATTTGGGGGTCCAGCCATGGAGAAGAGTTTAGACACTAGGATAAGATAAGGAACACACCCATTATAAAGAAATCACATTAGGATTCTCTTTTTAAGCTGTTGCTTAAAACACTAGTGCTTAGGAAATCTCTTGGAGGCAGAAGCAGTCAAGGGTAGCCTAGGGTTAGTGTTAGGCTTAGGGTTAGGCTTAGGGTATGGCTTAGGGTACGGGTTCGGGGAGGGTTTCGGGTACGGCGTAGGGTATGGGTTAGGGTTAGGGTTAGGGTTATTGTTAGGGTTAGGGCTCGGTTTAGGGTACGGGTTAGGATTAGGGTACGTGTTAGGGCTAGGGTAGGGGTTAGGGTTAGGGTACGCGTTAGGGTTAGGGTAGTTATTAAACCTATCCCACTCTCTAGATACCCCTTAGCACGTAAAGGAATATTATTTGGGGGTCCAGCCATGGAGAAGAGTTTAGACACTAGGATAAGATAAGGAACACACCCATTATAAAGAAATCACTTTAGGATTCTCTTTTTAAGCTGTTCTTAAAACACTAGTGCTTAGGAAATCTATTGGAGGCAGAAGCAGTCAAGGGTAGCCTAGGGTTAGGGTTAGGCTTAGGGTTAGGGTTAGGGTACGGCTTGGGGTATGGGTTCGGGGAGGTGTTCGTGTACGGCGTAGGGTATGGGTTAGGGTTAGGGTTTGGGTTAGTGTTAGGGTTAGGGCTCGGTTTAGGGTACGGGTTAGGATTAGGGTACGTGTTAGGGTTAGGGTAGGGGTTAGGGTTAGGTTACGCGTTAGGGCTAGGGTAGTTAGTAAACCTATCCCACTCTCTAGCTCCCCGTTAGCACGTAAAGGAATATTATTTGGGGGTCCAGCCATGGAGAAGAGTTTAGACACTAGGATAAGATAAGGAACACACCCATTATAAAGAAATCACATTAGGATTCTCTTTTTAAGCTGTTCCTTAAAAAACTACTGCTTAGGAAATCAATTGGAGGCAGAAGCAGTCAAGGGTAGCCTAGGGTTAGGGTTAGGCTTAGGGTTAGGTTTAGGGTATGGCTTAGGGTACGGGTTCGGGGAGGGGTGCGGGTAGGGCATACGGTATGGGTTAGGGTTAGGGTTAGGGTTAGTGTTAGGGTTAGGGCTCGGTTTAGGGTACAGGTTAGGATTAGGGTACATGTTAGGGTTAGGGTAGGGGTTAGGGTTAGGGTACGCGTTAGGGTTAGGGTAGTTATTAAACCTATCCCACTCTCTAGATACCCCTTAGCACGTAAGGGAATATTATTTGGGGGTGCAGCCATATAGAAGAGTTTAGACACTAGGATAAGATAAGGAACACACCCATTATAAAGAAATCACTTTAGGATTCTCTTTTTAAGCTGTTCCTTAAAACACTACTGCTTAGGAAATCAATTGGAGGCAGAAGCAGTCAAGGGTAGCCTAGGGTTAGGGTTAGGCTTAGGGTTAGGTTTAGGGTATGGCTTAGGGTACGGGTTCGGGGAGGGGTGCGGGTACGGCATAGGGTATGGGTTAGGGTTAGGGTTAGGGTTAGTGTTAGGGTTAGGGCTCGGTTTAGGGTACAGGTTAGGATTAGTGTACGTGTTAGGGTTAGGGTAGGGGTTAGGGTTAGGGTACGCGTTAGGGTTAGGGTAGTTATTAAACCTATCCCACTCTCTAGATACCCCTTAGCACGTAAGGGAATATTATTTGGGGGTGCAGCCATGGAGAAGAGTTTAGACACTAGGATAAGATAAGGAACACACACATTATAAAGAAATCACATTAGGATTCTCTTTTTAAGCTGTTCCTTAAAACAGTAGTGCTTAGGAAATCTATTGGAGGCAGAAGCAGTCAAGTGTAGCCTAGGGTTAGGGTTAGGCTTAGGGTTAGGCTTAGGGTACGGCTTAGGGTACGGGTTCGGGGAGGGGTGCGGGTACGGCGTAGGGTATGGGTTAGGGTTAGGGTTAGGGTTAGTGTTAGGGTTAGGGCTCGGTTTAGGGTACGGGTTAGGATTAGGGTACGTGTTAGGGTTAGGGTAGGGGTTAGGGTTAGGGTACGCGTTAGGGTTAGGGTAGTTATTAAACCTATCCCACTCTCTAGATACCCCTTAGCACGTAAAGGAATATTATTTGAGGGTCCAGCCATGGAGAAGAGTTTAGACACTAGGATAAGATAAGGAACACACCCATTATAAAGAAATCACATTAGGATTCTCTTTTTAAGCTGTTGCTTAAAACACTAGTGCTTAGGAAATCTATTGGAGGCAGAAGCAGTCAAGGGTAGCCTAGGGTTAGGGTTAGGCTTAGGGTTAGGTTTAGGGTATGGCTTAGGGTACGGGTTCGGGGAGGGGTGCGGGTACGGCGTAGGGTATGGGTTAGGGTTAGGGTTAGGGTTAATGTTAGGGTTAGGGCTCGGTTTAGGGTACAGGTTAGGATTAGGGTACGTGTTAGGGTTAGGGTAGGGGTTAGGGTTAGGGTACGCGTTAGGGTTAGGGTAGTTATTAAACCTATCGCACTCTCTAGATACCCCTTAGCACGTAAGGGAATATTATTTGGGGGTGCAGCCATGGAGAAGAGTTTAGACACTAGGATAAGATAAGGAACACACCCATTATAAAGAAATCACATTAGGATTCTCTTTTTAAGCTGTTCCTTAAAACAGTACTGCTTAGGAAATCTATTGGAGGCAGAAGCAGTCAAGGGTAGCCTAGGGTTAGGGTTAGGCTTAGTGTTAGGCTTAGGGTACGGCTTAGGTTACGGGTTCGGGGAGGGGTGCGGGTACGGCGTAGGGTATGGGTTAGGGTTAGGGTTAGGGTTAGTGTTAGGGTTAGGGCTCGGTTTAGGGTACGGGTTAGGATTAGGGTACGTGTTAGGGTTAGGGTAGGGGTTAGGGTTAGGGTACGCGTTAGGGTTAGGGTAGTTATTAAACCTATCCCACTCTCTAGATACCCCTTAGCACGTAAAGGAATATTATTTGAGGGTCCAGCCATGGAGAAGAGTTTAGACACTAGGATAAGATAAGGAACACACCCATTATAAAGAAATCACATTAGGATTCTCTTTTTAAGCTGTTCCTTAAAACACTAGTGCTTAGGAAATCTATTGGAGGCAGAAGCAGTCAAGGGTAGCGTAGGGTTAGGGTTAGGCTGAGGTTTAGGCTTAGGGTACGGCTTAGGGTACGGGTTCGGGGAGGGTTTCGGGTACGGCGTAGGTTATGGGTTAGGGTTAGGGTTAGGGTTAGTGTTAGGGTTAGGGCTCGGTTTAGGGTACGGTTAGGATTAGGGTACGTGTTAGGTTTAGGGTAGGGGTTAGGGTTAGGGTACGCGTTAGGGTTAGGGTAGTTAGTAAACCTATCCCACTCTCTAGATACCCCTTAGCACGTAAAGGAATATTATTTGGGGTTCCAGCAATGGAGAAGAATTTAGACACTAGGATAAGATAAGGAACACACCCATTATAAAGAAATCACATTAGGATTCTCTTTTTAAGCTGTTGCTTAAAACACTAGTGCTTAGGAAATCTATTGGAGGCAGAAGCAGTCAAGGGTAGCCTAGGGTTAGTGTTAGGCTTAGGGTTAGGCTTAGGGTACGGCTTAGGGTACGGGTTTGGGGAGGGGTTCAGGTACGGCGTAGGGTATGGGTTAGGGTTAGGGTTAGTGTTAGTGTTAGGGGTAGGGCTCGGTTTAGGGTACGGGTTAGGATTAGGGTACGTGTTAGTGTTAGAGTAGGGGTTAGGGTTAGAGTACGCATTAGGGTTAGGGTAGTTATTAAACCTATCCCACTCTCTAGATACCCCTTAGCACGTAAGGCAATATTATTTGGGGGTGCAGCCATGGAGAAGAGTTTAGACACTAGGATAAGATAAGGAACACACCCATTATAAAGAAATCACATTAGGATTCTCTTTTTAAGCTGTTCCTTAAAACACTAGTGCTTAGGAAATCTATTGGAGGCAGAAGCAGTCAAGGGTAGCCTAGGGTTAGGGTTAGGCTTAGGGTTAGGTTTAGGGTATGGCTTGGGGTATGGGTTCGGGGAGGTGTTCGTGTACGGCGTAGGGTATGGGTTAGGGTTAGGGTTTGGGTTAGTGTTAGGGTTAGGGCTCTGTTTAGGGTACGGGTTAGGATTAGGGTACGTGTTAGGGTTAGGGTAGGGGTTAGGGTTAGGTTACGCATTAGGGCTAGGGTAGTTAGTAAACCTATCCCACTCTCTAGCTCCCCCTTAGCACGTAAAGGAATATTATTTGGGGGTCCAGCCATGGAGAAGAGTTTAGACACTAGGATAAGATAAGGAACACACCCATTATAAAGAAATCACATTAGGATTCTCTTTTTAAGCTGTTCCTTAAAACAGTAGTGCTTAGGAAATCAATTGGAGGCAGAAGCAGTCAAGGGTAGCCTAGGGTTAGGGTTAGGCTTAGGGTTAGGTTTAGGGTATGGCTTAGGGTACGGGTTCGGGGAGGGGTGCGGGTACGGCATAGGGTATGGGTTAGGGTTAGGGTTAGGGTTAGTGTTAGGGTTAGGGCTCGGTTTAGGGTACAGGTTAGGATTAGTGTACGTGTTAGGGTTAGGGTAGGGGTTAGGGTTAGGGTACGCGTTAGGGTTAGGGTAGTTATTAAACCTATCCCACTCTCTAGATACCCCTTAGCACGTAAGGGAATATTATTTGGGGGTGCAGCCATGGAGAAGAGTTTAGACACTAGGATAAGATAAGGAACACACCCATTATAAAGAAATCACATTAGGATTCTCTTTTTAAGCTGTTCCTTAAAACAGTAGTGCTTAGGAAATCTATTGGAGGCAGAAGCAGTCAAGGGTAGCCTAGGGTTAGGATTAGGCTTAGGGTTAGGCTTAGGGTACGGCTTAGGGTACGGGTTCGGGGAGGGGTGCGGGTACGGCGTAGGGTATGGGTTAGGGTTAGGGTTAGGGTTAGTGTTAGGGTTAGGGCTCGGTTTAGGGTACGGGTTAGGATTAGGGTACGTGTTAGGGTTAGGGTAGGGGTTAGGGTTAGGGTACGCATTAGGGTTAGGGTAGTTATTAAACCTATCCCACTCTCTAGATACCCCTTAGCACGTAAAGGAATATTATTTGAGGGTCCAGCCATGGAGAAGAGTTTAGACACTAGGATAAGATAAGGAACACACCCATTATAAAGAAATCACATTAGGATTCTCTTTTTAAGCTGTTCCTTAAAACACTAGTGCTTAGGAAATCTATTGGAGGCAGAAGCAGTCAAGGGTAGCGTAGGGTTAGGGTTAGGCTTAGGGTTAGGCTTAGGGTACGGCTTAGGGTACGTGTTCGGGGAGGGTTTCGGGTACGGCGTAGGGTATGGGTTAGGGTTAGGGTTAGGGTTAGTGTTAGGGTTAGGGCTCGGTTTAGGGTACGGTTAGGATTAGGGTACGTGTTAGGTTTAGGGTAGGGGTTAGGGTTAGGGTACGCGTTAGGGTTAGGGTAGTTAGTAAACCTATCCCACTGTCTAGATACCCCTTAGCACGTAAAGGAATATTATTTGGGGTTCCAGCAATGGAGAAGAATTTAGACACTAGGATAAGATAAGGAACACACCCATTATAAAGAAATCACATTAGGATTCTCTTTTTAAGCTGTTGCTTAAAACACTAGTGCTTAGGAAATCTATTGGAGGCAGAAGCAGTCAAGGGTAGCCTAGGGTTAGTGTTAGGCTTAGAGTTAGGCTTAGGGTACGGCTTAGGGTACGGGTTTGGGGAGGGGTTCAGGTACGGCGTAGGGTATGGGTTAGGGTTAGGGTTAGTGTTAGTGTTAGGGTTAGGGCTCGGTTTAGGGTACGGGTTAGGATTAGGGTACGTGTTAGTGTTAGAGTAGGGGTTAGGGTTAGAGTACGCATTAGGGTTAGGGTAGTTATTAAACCTATCCCACTCTCTAGATACCCCTTAGCACGTAAGGCAATATTATTTGGGGGTGCAGCCATGGAGAAGAGTTTAGACACTAGGATAAGATAAGGAACACACCCATTATAAAGAAATCACATTAGGATTCTCTTTTTAAGCTGTTCCTTAAAACAGTAGTGCTTAGGAAATCTATTGGAGGCAGAAGCAGTCAAGGGTAGCCTAGGGTTAGGGTTAGGCTTAGGGTTAGGCTTAGGGTACGGCTTAGGGTACGGGTTCGGGGAGGGGTGCGGGTACGGCGTAGGGTATGGGTTAGGGTTAGGGTTAGGGTTAGTGTTAGGGTTAGGGCTCGGTTTAGGGTACGGGTTAGGATTAGGGTACGTGTTAGGGTTAGGGTAGGGGTTAGGGTTAGGGTACGCGTTAGGGTTAGGGTAGTTATTAAACCTATCCCACTCTCTAGATACCCCTTAGCACGTAAAGGAATATTATTTGAGGGTCCAGCCATGGAGAAGAGTTTAGACACTAGGATAAGATAAGGAACACACCCATTATAAAGAAATCACATTAGGATTCTCTTTTTAAGCTGTTCCTTAAAACACTAGTGCTTAGGAAATCTATTGGAGGCAGAAGCAGTCAAGGGTAGCGTAGGGTTAGGGTTAGGCTTAGGGTTAGGCTTAGGGTACGGCTTAGGGTACGTGTTCGGGGAGGGTTTCGGGTACGGCGTAGGGTATGGGTTAGGGTTAGGGTTTGGGTTAGTGTTAGGGTTAGGGCTCGGTTTAGGGTACGGTTAGGATTAGGGTACGTGTTAGGTTTAGGGTAGGGGTTAGGGTTAGGGTACGCGTTAGGGTTAGGGTAGTTAGTAAACCTATCCCACTCTCTAGATACCCCTTAGCACGTAAAGGAATATTATTTGGGGTTCCAGCCATGGAAAAGAATTTAGACACTAGGATAAGATAAGGAACACACCCATTATAAAGAAATCACTTTAGGATTCTCTTTTTAAGCTGTTCTTAAAACACTAGTGCTTAGGAAATCTATTGGAGGCAGAAGCAGTCAAGGGTAGCCTAGGGTTAGGGTTAGGCTTAGGGTTAGGGTTAGGGTACGGCTTGGGGTATGGGTTCGGGGAGGTGTTCGTGTACGGCGTAGGGTATGGGTTAGGGTTAGGGTTTGGGTTAGTGTTAGGGTTAGGGCTCGGTTTAGGGTACGGGTTAGGATTAGGGTACGTGTTAGGGTAGGGGTTAGGGTTAGGTTACGCATTAGGGCTAGGGTAGTTAGTAAACCTATCCCACTCTCTAGCTCCCCCTTAGCACGTAAAGGAATATTATTTGGGGTTCCAGCAATGGAGAAGAATTTAGACACTAGGATAAGATAAGGAACACACCCATTATAAAGAAATCACATTAGGATTCTCTTTTTAAGCTGTTGCTTAAAACACTAGTGCTTAGGAAATCTATTGGAGGCAGAAGCAGTCAAGGGTAGCCTAGGGTTAGTGTTAGGCTTAGGGTTAGGCTTAGGGTACGGCTTAGGGTACGGGTTTGGGGAGGGGTTCAGGTACGGCGTAGGGTATGGGTTAGGGTTAGGGTTAGTGTTAGTGTTAGGGGTAGCGCTCGGTTTAGGGTACGGGTTAGGATTAGGGTACGTGTTAGTGTTAGAGTAGGGGTTAGGGTTAGAGTACGCATTAGGGTTAGGGTAGTTATTAAACCTATCCCACTCTCTAGATACCCCTTAGCACGTAAGGCAATATTATTTGGGGGTGCAGCCATGGAGAAGAGTTTAGACACTAGGATAAGATAAGGAACACACCCATTATAAAGAAATCACATTAGGATTCTATTTTTAAGCTGTTCCTTAAAACACTAGTGCTTAGGAAATCTATTGGAGGCAGAAGCAGTCAAGGGTAGCCTAGGGTTAGGGTTAGGCTTAGGGTTAGGTTTAGGGTACGGCTTGGGGTATGGGTTCGGGGAGGTGTTCGTGTACGGCGTAGGGTATGGGTTAGGGTTAGGGTTTGGGTTAGTGTTAGGGTTAGGGCTCGGTTTAGGGTACGGGTTAGGATTAGGGTACGTGTTAGGGTTAGGGTAGGGGTTAGGGTTAGGTTACGCGTTAGGCCTAGGGTAGTTAGTAAACCTATCCCACTCTCTAGCTCCCCCTTAGCACGTAAAGGAATATTATTTGGGGGTCCAGCCATGGAGAAGAGTTTAGATACTAGGATAAGATAAGGAACACACCCATTATAAAGAAATCACTTTAGGATTCTCTTTTTAAGCTGTTCCTTAAAACACTACTACTTAGGAAATCAATTGGAGGCAGAAGCAGTCAAGGGTAGCCTAGGGTTAGGGTTAGGCTTAGGGTTAGGTTTAGGGTATGGCTTAGGGTACGGGTTCGGGGAGGGGTGCGGGTACGGCGTAGGGTATGGGTTAGGGTTAGGGTTAGGGTTAGTGTTAGGGTTAGGGCTCGGTTTAGGGTACAGGTTAGGATTAGGGTACGTGTTAGGGTTAGGGTAGGGGTTAGGGTTAGGGTACGCGTTAGGGTTAGGGTAGTTATTAAACCTATCCCACTCTCTAGATACCCCTTAGCACGTAAGGGAATATTATTTGGGGGTGCAGCCATGGAGAAGAGTTTAGACACTAGGATAAGATAAGGAACACACCCATTATAAAGAAATCACATTAGGATTCTCTTTTTAAGCTGTTCCTTAAAACAGTAGTGCTTAGGAAATCTATTGGAGGCAGAAGCAGTCAAGGGTAGCCTAGGGTTAGGGTTAGGCTTAGGGTTAGGCTTAGGGTACGGCTTAGGGTACGGGTTCGGGGAGGGGTGCGGGTACGGCGTAGGGTATGGGTTAGGGTTAGGGTTAGGGTTAGTGTTAGGGTTAGGGCTCGGTTTAGGGTACGGGTTAGGATTAGGGTACGTGTTAGGGTTAGGGTAGGGGTTAGGGTTAGGGTACGCGTTAGGGTTAGGGTAGTTATTAAACCTATCCCACTCTCTAGATACCCCTTAGCACGTAAAGGAATATTATTTGAGGGTCCAGCCATGGAGAAGAGTTTAGACACTAGGATAAGATAAGGAACACACCCATTATAAAGAAATCACATTAGGATTCTCTTTTTAAGCTGTTCCTTAAAACACTAGTGCTTAGGAAATCTATTGGAGGCAGAAGCAGTCAAGGGTAGCGTAGGGTTAGGGTTAGGCTTAGGGTTAGGCTTAGGGTACGGCTTAGGGTACGGGTTCGGGGAGGGTTTCGGGTACGGCGTAGGGTATGGGTTAGGGTTAGGGTTAGGGTTAGTGTTAGGGTTAGGGCTCGGTTTAGGGTACGGTTAGGATTAGGGTACGTGTTAGGTTTAGGGTAGGGGTTAGGGTTAGGGTACGCGTTAGGGTTAGGGTAGTTAGTAAACCTATCCCACTCTCTAGATACCCCTTAGCACGTAAAGGAATATTACTTGGGGTTCCAGCAATGGAGAAGAATTTAGACACTAGGATAAGATAAGGAACACACCCATTATAAAGAAATCACATTAGGATTCTCTTTTTAAGCTGTTGCTTAAAACACTAGTGCTTAGGAAATCTATTGGAGGCAGAAGCAGTCAAGGGTAGCCTAGGGTTAGTGTTAGGCTTAGGGTTAGGCTTAGGGTACGGCTTAGGGTACGGGTTTGGGGAGGGGTTCAGGTACGGCGTAGGGTATGGGTTAGGGTTAGGGTTAGTGTTAGTGTTAGGGGTAGCGCTCGGTTTAGGGTACGGGTTAGGATTAGGGTACGTGTTAGTGTTAGGGTAGGGGTTAGGGTTAGAGTACGCATTAGGGTTAGGGTAGTTATTAAACCTATCCCACTCTCTAGATACCCCTTAGCACGTAAGGCAATATTATTTGGGGGTGCAGCCATGGAGAAGAGTTTAGACACTAGGATAAGATAAGGAACACACCCATTATAAAGAAATCACATTAGGATTCTCTTTTTAAGCTGTTCCTTAAAACAGTAGTGCTTAGGAAATCTATGGGAGGCAGAAGCAGTCAAGGGTAGCCTAGGGTTAGGGTTAGGCTTAGGGTTAGGCTTAGGGTACGGCTTAGGTTACGGGTTCGGGGAGGGGTGCGGGTACGGCGTAGGGTATGGGTTAGGGTTAGGGTTTGGGTTAGTGTTAGGGTTAGGGCTCGGTTTAGGGTACGGGTTAGGATTAGGGTACGTGTTAGGGTTAGGGTAGGGGTTAGGGTTAGGTTACGCATTAGGGCTAGGGTAGTTAGTAAACCTATCCCACTCTCTAGCTCCCCCTTAGCACGTAAAGGAATATTATTTGGGGGTCCAGCCATGGAGAAGAGTTTAGACACTAGGATAAGATAAGGAACACACCCATTATAAAGAAATCACTTTAGGATTCTCTTTTTAAGCTGTTCCTTAAAACACTACTGCTTAGGAAATCAATTGGAGGCAGAAGCAGTCAAGGGTAGCCTAGGGTTAGGGTTAGGCTTAGGGTTAGGTTTAGGGTATGGCTTAGGGTACGGGTTCGGGGAGGGGTGCGGGTACGGCATAGGGTATGGGTTAGGGTTAGGGTTAGGGTTAGTGTTAGGGTTAGGGCTCGGTTTAGGGTACAGGTTAGGATTAGTGTACGTGTTAGGGTTAGGGTAGGGGTTAGGGTTAGGGTACGCGTTAGGTTAGGGTAGTTATTAAACCTATCCCACTCTCTAGATACCCCTTAGCACGTAAGGGAATATTATTTGGGGGTGCAGCCATGGAGAAGAGTTTAGACACTAGGATAAGATAAGGAACACACCCATTATAAAGAAATCACATTAGGATTCTCTTTTTAAGCTGTTCCTTAAAACAGTAGTGCTTAGGAAATCTATTGGAGGCAGAAGTAGTCAAGGGTAGCCTAGGGTTAGGGTTAGGCTTAGGGTTAGGCTTAGGGTACGGCTTAGGGTACGGGTTCGGGGAGGGGTGCGGGTACGGCGTAGGGTATGGGTTAGGGTTAGGGTTAGGGTTAGTGTTAGGGTTAGGGCTCGGTTTAGGGTACGGGTTAGGATTAGGGTACGTGTTAGGGTTAGGGTAGCGGTTAGGGTTAGGGTACGCGTTAGGGTTAGGGTAGTTATTAAACCTATCCCACTCTCTAGATACCCCTTAGCACGTAAAGGAATATTATTTGAGGGTCCAGCCATGGAGAAGAGTTTAGACACTAGGATAAGATAAGGAACACACCCATTATAAAGAAATCACATTAGGATTCTCTTTTTAAGCTGTTCCTTAAAACACTAGTGCTTAGGAAATCTATTGGAGGCAGAAGCAGTCAAGGGTAGCCTAGGGTTAGGGTTAGGCTTAGGGTTAGGTTTAGGGTACGGCTTGGGGTATGGGTTCGGGGAGGTGTTCGTGTACGGCGTAGGGTATGGGTTAGGGTTAGGGTTTGGGTTAGTGTTAGGGTTAGGGCTCAGTTTAGGGTACGGGTTAGGATTAGGGTACGTGTTAGTGTTAGGGTAGGGGTTAGGGTTAGAGTACGCATTAGGGTTAGGGTAGTTATTAAACCTATCCCACTCTCTAGATACCCCTTAGCACGTAAGGCAATATTATTTGGGGGTGCAGCCATGGAGAAGAGTTTAGACACTAGGATAAGATAAGGAACACACCCATTATAAAGAAATCACATTAGGATTCTCTTTTTAAGCTGTTCCTTAAAACAGTAGTGCTTAGGAAATCTATGGGAGGCAGAAGCAGTCAAGGGTAGCGTAGGGTTAGGGTTAGGCTTAGGGTTAGGCTTAGGGTACGGCTTAGGTTACGGGTTCGGGGAGGGGTGCGGGTACGGCGTAGGGTATGGGTTATGGTTAGGGTTTGGGTTAGTGTTAGGGTTAGGGCTCGGTTTAGGGTACGGGTTAGGATTAGGGTACGTGTTAGGGTTAGGGTAGGGGTTAGGGTTAGGTTACGCATTAGGGCTAGGGTAGTTAGTAAACCTATCCCACTCTCTAGCTCCCCCTTAGCACGTAAAGGAATATTATTTGGGGGTCCAGCCATGGAGAAGAGTTTAGACACTAGGATAAGATAAGGAACACACCCATTATAAAGAAATCACATTAGGATTCTCTTTTTAAGCTGTTCCTTAAAACACTACTGCTTAGGAAATCAATTGGAGGCAGAAGCAGTCAAGGGTAGCCTAGGGTTAGGGTTAGGCTTAGGGTTAGGTTTAGGGTACGGCTTGGGGTATGGGTTCGGGGAGGTGTTCGTGTACGGCGTAGGGTATGGGTTAGGGTTAGGGTTTGGGTTAGTGTTAGGGTTAGGGCTCGGTTTAGGGTACGGGTTAGGATTAGGGTACGTGTTAGGGTTAGGGTAGGGGTTAGGGTTAGGTTACGCGTTAGGGCTAGGGTAGTTAGTAAACCTATCCCACTCTCTAGCTCCCCCTTAGCACGTAAAGGAATATTATTTGGGGGTCCAGCCATGGAGAAGAGTTTAGACACTAGGATAAGATAAGGAACACACCCATTATAAAGAAATCACTTTAGGATTCTCTTTTTAAGCTGTTCCTTAAAACACTACTACTTAGGAAATCAATTGGAGGCAGAAGCAGTCAAGGGTAGCCTAGGGTTAGGGTTAGGCTTAGGGTTAGGTTTAGGGTATGGCTTAGGGTACGGGTTCGGGGAGGGGTGCGGGTACGGCGTAGGGTATGGGTTAGGGTTAGGGTTAGGGTTAGTGTTAGGGTTAGGGCTCGGTTTAGGGTACAGGTTAGGATTAGGGTACGTGTTAGGGTTAGGGTAGGGGTTAGGGTTAGGGTACGCGTTAGGGTTAGGGTAGTTATTAAACCTATCCCACTCTCTAGATACCCCTTAGCACGTAAGGGAATATTATTTGGGGGTGCAGCCATGGAGAAGAGTTTAGACACTAGGATAAGATAAGGAACACACCCATTATAAAGAAATCACATTAGGATTCTCTTTTTAAGCTGTTCCTTAAAACAGTAGTGCTTAGGAAATCTATTGGAGGCAGAAGCAGTCAAGGGTAGCCTAGGGTTAGGGTTAGGCTTAGGGTTAGGCTTAGGGTACGGCTTAGGGTACGGGTTCGGGGAGGGGTGCGGGTACGGCGTAGGGTATGGGTTAGGGTTAGGGTTAGGGTTAGTGTTAGGGTTAGGGCTCGGTTTAGGGTACGGGTTAGGATTAGGGTACGTGTTAGGGTTAGGGTAGGGGTTAGGGTTAGGGTACGCGTTAGGGTTAGGGTAGTTATTAAACCTATCCCACTCTCTAGATACCCCTTAGCACGTAAAGGAATATTATTTGAGGGTCCAGCCATGGAGAAGAGTTTAGACACTAGGATAAGATAAGGAACACACCCATTATAAAGAAATCACATTAGGATTCTCTTTTTAAGCTGTTCCTTAAAACACTAGTGCTTAGGAAATCTATTGGAGGCAGAAGCAGTCAAGGGTAGCGTAGGGTTAGGGTTAGGCTTAGGGTTAGGCTTAGGGTACGGCTTAGGGTACGGGTTCGGGGAGGGTTTCGGGTACGGCGTAGGGTATGGGTTAGGGTTAGGGTTAGGGTTAGTGTTAGGGTTAGGGCTCGGTTTAGGGTACGGTTAGGATTAGGGTACGTGTTAGGTTTAGGGTAGGGGTTAGGGTTAGGGTACGCGTTAGGGTTAGGGTAGTTAGTAAACCTATCCCACTCTCTAGATACCCCTTAGCACGTAAAGGAATATTACTTGGGGTTCCAGCAATGGAGAAGAATTTAGACACTAGGATAAGATAAGGAACACACCCATTATAAAGAAATCACATTAGGATTCTCTTTTTAAGCTGTTGCTTAAAACACTAGTGCTTAGTAAATCTATTGGAGGCAGAAGCAGTCAAGGGTAGCCTAGGGTTAGTGTTAGGCTTAGGGTTAGGCTTAGGGTACGGCTTAGGGTACGGGTTTGGGGAGGGGTTCAGGTACGGCGTAGGGTATGGGTTAGGGTTAGGGTTAGTGTTAGTGTTAGGGGTAGCGCTCGGTTTAGGGTACGGGTTAGGATTAGGGTACGTGTTAGGGTTAGGGTAGGGGTTAGGGTTAGGTTACGCATTAGGGCTAGGGTAGTTAGTAAACCTATCCCACTCTCTAGCTCCCCCTTAGCACGTAAAGGAATATTATTTGGGGGTCCAGCCATGGAGAAGAGTTTAGACACTAGGATAAGATAAGGAACACACCCATTATAAAGAAATCACTTTAGGATTCTCTTTTTAAGCTGTTCCTTAAAACACTACTGCTTAGGAAATCAATTGGAGGCAGAAGCAGTCAAGGGTAGCCTAGGGTTAGGGTTAGGCTTAGGGTTAGGTTTAGGGTATGGCTTAGGGTACGGGTTCGGGGAGGGGTGCGGGTACGGCATAGGGTATGGGTTAGGGTTAGGGTTAGGGTTAGTGTTAGGGTTAGGGCTCGGTTTAGGGTACAGGTTAGGATTAGTGTACGTGTTAGGGTTAGGGTAGGGGTTAGGGTTAGGGTACGCGTTAGGTTAGGGTAGTTATTAAACCTATCCCACTCTCTAGATACCCCTTAGCACGTAAGGGAATATTATTTGGGGGTGCAGCCATGGAGAAGAGTTTAGACACTAGGATAAGATAAGGAACACACCCATTATAAAGAAATCACATTAGGATTCTCTTTTTAAGCTGTTCCTTAAAACAGTAGTGCTTAGGAAATCTATTGGAGGCAGAAGTAGTCAAGGGTAGCCTAGGGTTAGGGTTAGGCTTAGGGTTAGGCTTAGGGTACGGCTTAGGGTACGGGTTCGGGGAGGGGTGCGGGTACGGCGTAGGGTATGGGTTAGGGTTAGGGTTAGGGTTAGTGTTAGGGTTAGGGCTCGGTTTAGGGTACGGGTTAGGATTAGGGTACGTGTTAGGGTTAGGGTAGCGGTTAGGGTTAGGGTACGCGTTAGGGTTAGGGTAGTTATTAAACCTATCCCACTCTCTAGATACCCCTTAGCACGTAAAGGAATATTATTTGAGGGTCCAGCCATGGAGAAGAGTTTAGACACTAGGATAAGATAAGGAACACACCCATTATAAAGAAATCACATTAGGATTCTCTTTTTAAGCTGTTCCTTAAAACACTAGTGCTTAGGAAATCTATTGGAGGCAGAAGCAGTCAAGGGTAGCCTAGGGTTAGGGTTAGGCTTAGGGTTAGGTTTAGGGTACGGCTTGGGGTATGGGTTCGGGGAGGTGTTCGTGTACGGCGTAGGGTATGGGTTAGGGTTAGGGATTGGGTTAGTGTTAGGGTTAGGGCTCGGTTTAGGGTACGGGTTAGGATTAGGGTACGTGTTAGTGTTAGGGTAGGGGTTAGGGTTAGAGTACGCATTAGGGTTAGGGTAGTTATTAAACCTATCCCACTCTCTAGATACCCCTTAGCACGTAAGGCAATATTATTTGGGGGTGCAGCCATGGAGAAGAGTTTAGACACTAGGATAAGATAAGGAACACACCCATTATAAAGAAATCACATTAGGATTCTCTTTTTAAGCTGTTCCTTAAAACAGTAGTGCTTAGGAAATCTATGGGAGGCAGAAGCAGTCAAGGGTAGCCTAGGGTTAGGGTTAGGCTTAGGGTTAGGCTTAGGGTACGGCTTAGGTTACGGGTTCGGGGAGGGGTGCGGGTACGGCGTAGGGTATGGGTTATGGTTAGGGTTTGGGTTAGTGTTAGGGTTAGGGCTCGGTTTAGGGTACGGGTTAGGATTAGGGTACGTGTTAGGGTTAGGGTAGGGGTTAGGGTTAGGTTACGCATTAGGGCTAGGGTAGTTAGTAAACCTATCCCACTCTCTAGCTCCCCCTTAGCACGTAAAGGAATATTATTTGGGGGTCCAGCCATGGAGAAGAGTTTAGACACTAGGATAAGATAAGGAACACACCCATTATAAAGAAATCACTTTAGGATTCTCTTTTTAAGCTGTTCCTTAAAACACTACTGCTTAGGAAATCAATTGGAGGCAGAAGCAGTCAAGGGTAGCCTAGGGTTAGGGTTAGGCTTAGGGTTAGGTTTAGGGTACGGCTTGGGGTATGGGTTCGGGGAGGTGTTCGTGTACGGCGTAGGGTATGGGTTAGGGTTAGGGTTTGGGTTAGTGTTAGGGTTAGGGCTCGGTTTAGGGTACGGGTTAGGATTAGGGTACGTGTTAGGGTTAGGGTAGGGGTTAGGGTTAGGTTACGCGTTAGGGCTAGGGTAGTTAGTAAACCTATCCCACTCTCTAGCTCCCCCTTAGCACGTAAAGGAATATTATTTGGGGGTCCAGCCATGGAGAAGAGTTTAGACACTAGGATAAGATAAGGAACACACCCATTATAAAGAAATCACTTTAGGATTCTCTTTTTAAGCTGTTCCTTAAAACACTACTACTTAGGAAATCAATTGGAGGCAGAAGCAGTCAAGGGTAGCCTAGGGTTAGGGTTAGGCTTAGGGTTAGGTTTACGGTATGGCTTAGGGTACGGGTTCGGGGAGGGGTGCGGGTATGGCGTAGGGTATGGGTTAGGGTTAGGGTTAGGGTTAGTGTTAGGGTTAGGGCTCGGTTTAGGGTACAGGTTAGGATTAGGGTACGTGTTAGGGTTAGGGTAGGGGTTAGGGTTAGGGTACGCGTTAGGGTTAGGGTAGTTATTAAACCTATCCCACTCTCTAGATACCCCTTAGCACGTAAGGGAATATTATTTGGGGGTGCAGCCATGGAGAAGAGTTTAGACACTAGGATAAGATAAGGAACACACCCATTATAAAGAAATCACATTAGGATTCTCTTTTTAAGCTGTTCCTTAAAACAGTAGTGCTTAGGAAATCTATTGGAGGCAGAAGCAGTCAAGGGTAGCCTAGGGTTAGGGTTAGGCTTAGGGTTAGGCTTAGGGTACGGCTTAGGGTACGGGTTCGGGGAGGGGTGCGGGTACGGCGTAGGGTATGGGTTAGGGTTAGGGTTAGGGTTAGTGTTAGGGTTAGGGCTCGGTTTAGGGTACGGGTTAGGATTAGGGTACGTGTTAGGGTTAGGGTAGGGGTTAGGGTTAGGGTACGCGTTAGGGTTAGGGTAGTTATTAAACCTATCCCACTCTCTAGATACCCCTTAGCACGTAAAGGAATATTATTTGAGGGTCCAGCCATGGAGAAGAGTTTAGACACTAGGATAAGATAAGGAACACACCCATTATAAAGAAATCACATTAGGATTCTCTTTTTAAGCTGTTCCTTAAAACACTAGTGCTTAGGAAATCTATTGGAGGCAGAAGCAGTCAAGGGTAGCGTAGGGTTAGGGTTAGGCTTAGGGTTAGGCTTAGGGTACGGCTTAGGGTACGGGTTCGGGGAGGGTTTCGGGTACGGCGTAGGGTATGGGTTAGGGTTAGGGTTAGGGTTAGTGTTAGGGTTAGGGCTCGGTTTAGGGTACGGTTAGGATTAGGGTACGTGTTAGGTTTAGGGTAGGGGTTAGGGTTAGGGTACGCGTTAGGGTTAGGGTAGTTAGTAAACCTATCCCACTCTCTAGATACCCCTTAGCACGTACAGGAATATTACTTGGGGTTCCAGCAATGGAGAAGAATTTAGACACTAGGATAAGATAAGGAACACACCCATTATAAAGAAATCACATTAGGATTCTCTTTTTAAGCTGTTGCTTAAAACACTAGTGCTTAGGAAATCTATTGGAGGCAGAAGCAGTCAAGGGTAGCCTAGGGTTAGTGTTAGGCTTAGGGTTAGGCTTAGGGTACGGCTTAGGGTACGGGTTTGGGGAGGGGTTCAGGTACGGCGTAGGGTATGGGTTAGGGTTAGGGTTAGTGTTAGTGTTAGGGGTAGCGCTCGGTTTAGGGTACGGGTTAGGATTAGGGTACGTGTTAGTGTTAGGGTAGGGGTTAGGGTTAGAGTACGCATTAGGGTTAGGGTAGTTATTAAACCTATCCCACTCTCTAGATACCCCTTAGCACGTAAGGCAATATTATTTGGGGGTGCAGCCATGGAGAAGAGTTTAGACACTAGGATAAGATAAGGAACACACCCATTATAAAGAAATCACATTAGGATTCTCTTTTTAAGCTGTTCCTTAAAACAGTAGTGCTTAGGAAATCTATGGGAGGCAGAAGCAGTCAAGGGTAGCCTAGGGTTAGGGTTAGGCTTAGGGTTAGGCTTAGGGTACGGCTTAGGTTACGGGTTCGGGGAGGGGTGCGGGTACGGCGTAGGGTATGGGTTAGGGTTAGGGTTTGGGTTAGTGTTAGGGTTAGGGCTCGGTTTAGGGTACGGGTTAGGATTAGGGTACGTGTTAGGGTTAGGGTAGGGGTTAGGGTTAGGTTACGCATTAGGGCTAGGGTAGTTAGTAAACCTATCCCACTCTCTAGCTCCCCCTTAGCACGTAAAGGAATATTATTTGGGGGTCCAGCCATGGAGAAGAGTTTAGACACTAGGATAAGATAAGGAACACACCCATTATAAAGAAATCACTTTAGGATTCTCTTTTTAAGCTGTTCCTTAAAACACTACTGCTTAGGAAATCAATTGGAGGCAGAAGCAGTCAAGGGTAGCCTAGGGTTAGGGTTAGGCTTAGGGTTAGGTTTAGGGTATGGCTTAGGGTACGGGTTCGGGGAGGGGTGCGGGTACGGCATAGGGTATGGGTTAGGGTTAGGGTTAGGGTTAGTGTTAGGGTTAGGGCTCGGTTTAGGGTACAGGTTAGGATTAGTGTACGTGTTAGGGTTAGGGTAGGGGTTAGGGTTAGGGTACGCGTTAGGTTAGGGTAGTTATTAAACCTATCCCACTCTCTAGATACCCCTTAGCACGTAAGGGAATATTATTTGGGGGTGCAGCCATGGAGAAGAGTTTAGACACTAGGATAAGATAAGGAACACACCCATTATAAAGAAATCACATTAGGATTCTCTTTTTAAGCTGTTCCTTAAAACAGTAGTGCTTAGGAAATCTATTGGAGGCAGAAGTAGTCAAGGGTAGCCTAGGGTTAGGGTTAGGCTTAGGGTTAGGCTTAGGGTACGGCTTAGGGTACGGGTTCGGGGAGGGGTGCGGGTACGGCGTAGGGTATGGGTTAGGGTTAGGGTTAGGGTTAGTGTTAGGGTTAGGGCTCGGTTTAGGGTACGGGTTAGGATTAGGGTACGTGTTAGGGTTAGGGTAGCGGTTAGGGTTAGGGTACGCGTTAGGGTTAGGGTAGTTATTAAACCTATCCCACTCTCTAGATACCCCTTAGCACGTAAAGGAATATTATTTGAGGGTCCAGCCATGGAGAAGAGTTTAGACACTAGGATAAGATAAGGAACACACCCATTATAAAGAAATCACATTAGGATTCTCTTTTTAAGCTGTTCCTTAAAACACTAGTGCTTAGGAAATCTATTGGAGGCAGAAGCAGTCAAGGGTAGCCTAGGGTTAGGGTTAGGCTTAGGGTTAGGTTTAGGGTACGGCTTGGGGTATGGGTTCGGGGAGGTGTTCGTGTACGGCGTAGGGTATGGGTTAGGGTTAGGGTTTGGGTTAGTGTTAGGGTTAGGGCTCGGTTTAGGGTACGGGTTAGGATTAGGGTACGTGTTAGTGTTAGGGTAGGGGTTAGGGTTAGAGTACGCATTAGGGTTAGGGTAGTTATTAAACCTATCCCACTCTCTAGATACCCCTTAGCACGTAAGGCAATATTATTTGGGGGTGCAGCCATGGAGAAGAGTTTAGACACTAGGATAAGATAAGGAACACACCCATTATAAAGAAATCACATTAGGATTCTCTTTTTAAGCTGTTCCTTAAAACAGTAGTGCTTAGGAAATCTATGGGAGGCAGAAGCAGTCAAGGGTAGCCTAGGGTTAGGGTTAGGCTTAGGGTTAGGCTTAGGGTACGGCTTAGGTTACGGGTTCGGGGAGGGGTGCGGGTACGGCGTACGGTATGGGTTAGGGTTAGGGTTTGGGTTAGTGTTAGGGTTAGGGCTCGGTTTAGGGTACGGGTTAGGATTAGGGTACGTGTTAGGGTTAGGGTAGGGGTTAGGGTTAGGTTACGCATTAGGGCTAGGGTAGTTAGTAAACCTATCCCACTCTCTAGCTCCCCCTTAGCACGTAAAGGAATATTATTTGGGGGTCCAGCCATGGAGAAGAGTTTAGACACTAGGATAAGATAAGGAACACACCCATTATAAAGAAATCACTTTAGGATTCTCTTTTTAAGCTGTTCCTTAAAACACTACTGCTTAGGAAATCAATTGGAGGCAGAAGCAGTCAAGGGTAGCCTAGGGTTAGGGTTAGGCTTAGGGTTAGGTTTAGGGTATGGCTTAGGGTACGGGTTCGGGGAGGGGTGCGGGTACGGCATAGGGTATGGGTTAGGGTTAGGGTTAGGGTTAGTGTTAGGGTTAGGGCTCGGTTTAGGGTACAGGTTAGGATTAGTGTACGTGTTAGGGTTAGGGTAGGGGTTAGGGTTAGGGTACGCGTTAGGGTTAGGGTAGTTATTAAACCTATCCCACTCTCTAGATACCCCTTAGCACGTAAGGGAATATTATTTGGGGGTGCAGCCATGGAGAAGAGTTTAGACACTAGGATAAGATAAGGAACACACCCATTATAAAGAAATCACATTAGGATTCTCTTTTTAAGCTGTTCCTTAAAACAGTAGTGCTTAGGAAATCTATTGGAGGCAGAAGTAGTCAAGGGTAGCCTAGGGTTAGGGTTAGGCTTAGGGTTAGGCTTAGGGTACGGCTTAGGGTACGGGTTCGGGGAGGGGTGCGAGTACGGCGTAGGGTATGGGTTAGGGTTAGGGTTAGGGTTAGTGTTAGGTTTAGGGCTCGGTTTAGGGTACGGGTTAGGATTAGGGTACGTGTTAGGGTTAGGGTAGCGGTTAGGGTTAGGGTACGCGTTAGGGTTAGGGTAGTTATTAAACCTATCCCACTCTCTAGATACCCCTTAGCACGTAAAGGAATATTATTTGAGGGTCCAGCCATGGAGAAGAGTTTAGACACTAGGATAAGATAAGGAACACACCCATTATAAAGAAATCACTTTAGGATTCTCTTTTTAAGTTGTTCCTTAAAACACTACTGCTTAGGAAATCTATTGGAGGCAGAAGCAGTCAAGGGTAGCCTAGGGTTAGGGTTAGGCTTGGGTTAGGTTTAGGGTACGGCTTGGGGTATGGGTTCGGGGAGGTGTTCGTGTACGGCGTAGGGTATGGGTTAGGGTTAGGGTTTGGGTTAGTGTTAGGGTTAGGGCTCGGTTTAGGGTACGGGTTAGGATTAGGGTACGTGTTAGGGTTAGGGTAGGGGTTAGGGTTAGGTTACGCGTTAGGGCTAGGGTAGTTAGTAAACCTATCCCACTCTCTAGCTCCCCCTTAGCACGTAAAGGAATATTATTTGGGGGTCCAGCCATGGAGAAGAGTTTAGACACTAGGATAAGATAAGGAACACACCCATTATAAAGAAATCACTTTAGGATTCTCTTTTTAAGCTGTTCCTTAAAACACTACTGCTTAGGAAATCAATTGGAGGCAGAAGCAGTCAAGGGTAGCCTAGGGTTAGGGTTAGGCTTAGGGTTAGGTTTAGGGTATGGCTTAGGGTACGGGTTCGGGGAGGGGTGCGGGTACGGCGTAGGGTATGGGTTAGGGTTAGGGTTAGGGTTAGTGTTAGGGTTAGGGCTCGGTTTAGGGTACAGGTTAGGATTAGGGTACGTGTTAGGGTTAGGGTAGGGGTTAGGGTTAGGGTACGCGTTAGGGTTAGGGTAGTTAGTAAACCTATCCCACTCTCTAGATACCCCTTAGCACGTAAGGGAATATTATTTGGGGGTGCAGCCATGGAGAAGAGTTTAGACACTAGGATAAGATAAGGAACACACCCATTATAAAGAAATCACATTAGGATTCTCTTTTTAAGCTGTTCCTTAAAACAGTAGTGCTTAGGAAATCAATTGGAGGCAGAAGCAGTCAAGGGTAGCCTAGGGTTAGGGTTAGGCTTAGGGTTAGGCTTAGGGTACGGCTTAGGTTACGGGTTCGGGGAGGGGTGCGGGTACGGCGTAGGGTATGGGTTAGGGTTAGGGTTTGGGTTAGTGTTAGGGTTAGGGCTCGGTTTAGGGTACGGGTTAGGATTAGGGTACGTGTTAGGGTTAGGATAGGGGTTAGGGTTAGGGTACGCATTAGGGCTAGGGTAGTTAGTAAACCTATCCCACTCTCTAGCTCCCCCTTAGCACGTAAAGGAATATTATTTGGGGGTCCAGCCATGGAGAAGAGTTTAGACACTAGGATAAGATAAGGAACACACCCATTATAAAGAAATCACTTTAGGATTCTCTTTTTAAGCTGTTGCTTAAAACACTACTGCTTAGGAAATCAATTGGAGGCAGAAGCAGTCAAGGGTAGCCTAGGGTTAGGGTTAGGCTTAGGGTTAGGTTTAGGGTATGGCTTAGGGTACAGGTTCGGGGAGGGGTGCGGGTACGGCGTAGGGTATGGGTTAGGGTTAGGGTTAGGGTTAGTGTTAGGGTTAGGGCTCGGTTTAGGGTACAGGTTAGGATTAGTGTACGTGTTAGGGTTAGGGTAGGGGTTAGGGTTAGGGTACGCGTTAGGGTTAGGGTAGTTATTAAACCTATCCCCCTCTCTAGATACCCCTTAGCACGTAAGGGAATATTATTTGGGGGTGCAGCCATGGAGAAGAGTTTAGACTCTAGGATAAGATAAGGAACACACCCATTATAAAGAAATCACATTAGGATTCTCTTTTTAAGCTGTTCCTTAAAACAGTAGTGCTTAGGAAATCTATTGGAGGCAGAAGCAGTCAAGGGTAGCCTAGGGTTAGGGTTAGGCTTAGGGTTAGGCTTAGGGTACGGCTTAGGGTACGGGTTCGGGGAGGGGTGCGGGTACGGCGTAGGGTATGGGTTAGGGTTAGGGTTAGGGTTAGTTTTAGGGTTAGGGCTCGGTTTAGGGTACGGGTTAGGATTAGGGTACGTGTTAGGGTTAGGGTAGGGGTTAGGGTTAGGTTACGCGTTAGGGTTAGGGTAGTTATTAAACCTATCCCACTCTCTAGATACCCCTTAGCACGTAAAGGAATATTATTTGAGGTTCCAGCCATGGAGAAGAGTTTAGACACTAGGATAAGATAAGGAACACACCCATTATAAAGAAATCACTTTAGGATTCTCTTTTTAAGCTGTTCCTTAAAACACTACTGCTTAGGAAATCAATTGGAGGCAGAAGCAGTCAAGGGTAGCCTAGGGTTAGGGTTAGGCTTAGGGTTAGGTTTAGGGTATGGCTTAGGGTACGGGTTCGGGGAGGGGTGCGGGTACGGCGTAGGGTATGGGTTAGGGTTAGGGTTAGGGTTAGTGTTAGGGTTAGGGCTCGGTTTAGGGTACAGGTTAGGATTAGGGTACGTGTTAGGGTTAGGGTAGGGGTTAGGGTTAGGGTACGCGTTAGGGTTAGGGTAGTTATTAAACCTATCCCACTCTCTAGATACCCCTTAGCACGTAAGGGAATATTATTTGGGGGTGCAGCCATGGAGAAGAGTTTAGACACTAGGATAAGATAAGGAACACACCCATTATAAAGAAATCACATTAGGATTCTCTTTTTAAGCTGTTCCTTAAAACAGTAGTGCTTAGGAAATCTATTGGAGGCAGAAGCAGTCAAGGGTAGCCTAGGGTTAGGGTTAGGCTTAGGGTTAGGCTTAGGGTACGGCTTAGGGTACGGGTTCGGGGAGGGGTGCGGGTACGGCGTAGGGTATGGGTTAGGGTTAGGGTTAGGGTTAGTGTTAGGGTTAGGGCTCGGTTTAGGGTACGGGTTAGGATTAGGGTACGTGTTAGGGTTAGGGTAGGGGTTAGGGTTAGGGTACGCGTTAGGGTTAGGGTAGTTATTAAACCTATCCCACTCTCTAGATACCCCTTAGCACGTAAAGGAATATTATTTGAGGGTCCAGCCATGGAGAAGAGTTTAGACACTAGGATAAGATAAGGAACACACCCATTATAAAGAAATCACATTAGGATTCTCTTTTTAAGCTGTTCCTTAAAACACTAGTGCTTAGGAAATCTATTGGAGGCAGAAGCAGTCAAGGGTAGCGTAGGGTTAGGGTTAGGCTTAGGGTTAGGCTTAGGGTACGGCTTAGGGTACGTGTTCGGGGAGGGTTTCGGGTACGGCGTAGGGTATGGGTTAGGGTTAGGGTTAGGGTTAGTGTTAGGGTTAGGGCTCGGTTTAGGGTACGGTTAGGATTAGGGTACGTGTTAGGTTTAGGGTAGGGGTTAGGGTTAGGGTACGCGTTAGGGTTAGGGTAGTTAGTAAACCTATCCCACTCTCTAGATACCCCTTAGCACGTAAAGGAATATTATTTGGGGTTCCAGCAATGGAGAAGAATTTAGACACTAGGATAAGATAAGGAACACACCCATTATAAAGAAATCACATTAGGATTCTCTTTTTAAGCTGTTGCTTAAAACACTAGTGCTTAGGAAATCTATTGGAGGCAGAAGCAGTCAAGGGTAGCCTAGGGTTAGTGTTAGGCTTAGGGTTAGGCTTAGGGTACGGCTTAGGGTACGGGTTTGGGGAGGGGTTCAGGTACGGCGTAGGGTATGGGTTAGGGTTAGGGTTAGTGTTAGTGTTAGGGTTAGGGCTCGGTTTAGGGTACGGGTTAGGATTAGGGTACGTGTTAGTGTTAGAGTAGGGGTTAGGGTTAGAGTACGCATTAGGGTTAGGGTAGTTATTAAACCTATCCCACTCTCTAGATACCCCTTAGCACGTAAGGCAATATTATTTGGGGGTGCAGCCATGGAGAAGAGTTTAGACACTAGGATAAGATAAGGAACACACCCATTATAAAGAAATCACATTAGGATTCTCTTTTTAAGCTGTTCCTTAAAACACTAGTGCTTAGGAAATCTATTGGAGGCAGAAGCAGTCAAGGGTAGCCTAGGGTTAGGGTTAGGCTTAGGGTTAGGTTTAGGGTACGGCTTGGGGTATGGGTTCGGGGAGGTGTTCGTGTACGGCGTAGGGTATGGGTTAGGGTTAGGGTTTGGGTTAGTGTTAGGGTTAGGGCTCGGTTTAGGGTACGGGTTAGGATTAGGGTACGTGTTAGGGTTAGGGTAGGTGTTAGGGTTAGGTTACGCATTAGGGCTAGGGTAGTTAGTAAACCTATCCCACTCTCTAGCTCCCCCTTAGCACGTAAAGGAATATTATTTGGGGGTCCAGCCATGGAGAAGAGTTTAGACACTAGGATAAGATAAGGAACACACCCATTATAAAGAAATCACTTTAGGATTCTCTTTTTAAGCTGTTCCTTAAAACACTACTGCTTAGGAAATCAATTGGAGGCAGAAGCAGTCAAGGGTAGCCTAGGGTTAGGGTTAGGCTTAGGGTTAGGTTTAGGGTATGGCTTAGGGTACGGGTTCGGGGAGGGGTGCGGGTACGGCATAGTGTATGGGTTAGGGTTAGGGTTAGGGTTAGTGTTAGGGTTAGGGCTCGGTTTAGGGTACAGGTTAGGATTAGTGTACGTGTTAGGGTTAGGGTAGGGGTTAGGGTTAGGGTACGCGTTAGGGTTAGGGTAGTTATTAAACCTATCCCACTCTCTAGATACCCCTGAGCACGTAAAGGAATATTATTTGAGGGTCCAGCCATGGAGAAGAGTTTAGACACTAGGATAAGATAAGGAACACACCCATTATAAAGAAATCACATTAGGATTCTCTTTTTAAGCTGTTCCTTAAAACACTAGTGCTTAGGAAATCTATTGGAGGCAGAAGAAGTCAAGGGTAGCCTAGGGTTAGGGTTAGGCTTAGGGTTAGGTTTAGGGTATGGCTTAGGGTACGGGTTCGGGGAGGGGTGCGGGTACGGCGTAGGGTATGGGTTAGGGTTAGGGTTAGGGTTAGTGTTAGGGTTAGGGCTCGGTTTAGGGTACAGGTTAGGATTAGGGTACATGTTAGGGTTAGGGTAGGGGTTAGGGTTAGGGTACGCGTTAGGGTTAGGGTAGTTATTAAACCTATCCCACTCTCTAGATACCCCTTAGCACGTAAGGGAATATTATTTGGGGGTGCAGCCATATAGAAGAGTTTAGACACTAGGATAAGATAAGGAACACACCCATTATAAAGAAATCACTTTAGGATTCTCTTTTTAAGCTGTTCCTTAAAACACTACTGCTTAGGAAATCAATTGGAGGCAGAAGCAGTCAAGGGTAGCCTAGGGTTAGGGTTAGGCTTAGGGTTAGGTTTAGGGTACGGCTTAGGGTACGGGTTCGGGGAGGGGTGCGGGTACTGCATAGGGTATGGGTTAGGGTTAGGGTTAGGGTTAGTGTTAGGGTTAGGGCTCGGTTTAGGGTACAGGTTAGGATTAGTGTACGTGTTAGGGTTAGGGTAGGGGTTAGGGTTAGGGTACGCGTTAGGGTTAGGGTAGTTATTAAACCTATCCCACTCTCTAGATACCCCTTAGCACGTAAGGGAATATTATTTGGGGGTGCAGCCATGGAGAAGAGTTTAGACACTAGGATAAGATAAGGAACACACACATTATAAAGAAATCACATTAGGATTCTCTTTTTAAGCTGTTCCTTAAAACAGTAGTGCTTAGGAAATCTATTGGAGGCAGAAGCAGTCAAGTGTAGCCTAGGGTTAGGGTTAGGCTTAGGGTTAGGCTTAGGGTACGGCTTAGGGTACGGGTTCGGGGAGGGGTGCGGGTACGGCGTAGGGTATGGGTTAGGGTTAGGGTTAGGGTTAGTGTTAGGGTTAGGGCTCGGTTTAGGGTACGGGTTAGGATTAGGGTACGTGTTAGGGTTAGGGTAGGGGTTAGGGTTAGGGTACGCGTTAGGGTTAGGGTAGTTATTAAACCTATCCCACTCTCTAGATACCCCTTAGCACGTAAAGGAATATTATTTGAGGGTCCAGCCATGGAGAAGAGTTTAGACACTAGGATAAGATAAGGAACACACCCATTATAAAGAAATCACATTAGGATTCTCTTTTTAAGCTGTTGCTTAAAACACTAGTGCTTAGGAAATCTATTGGAGGCAGAAGCAGTCAAGGGTAGCCTAGGGTTAGGGTTAGGCTTAGGGTTAGGTTTAGGGTATGGCTTAGGGTACGGGTTCGGGGAGGGGTGCGGGTACGGCGTAGGGTATGGGTTAGGGTTAGGGTTAGGGTTAATGTTAGGGTTAGGGCTCGGTTTAGGGTACAGGTTAGGATTAGGGTACGTGTTAGGGTTAGGGTAGGGGTTAGGGTTAGGGTACGCGTTAGGGTTAGGGTAATTATTAAACCTATCCCACTCTCTAGATACCCCTTAGCACGTAAGGGAATATTATTTGGGGGTGCAGCCATGGAGAAGAGTTTAGACACTAGGATAAGATAAGGAACACACCCATTATAAAGAAATCACATTAGGATTCTCTTTTTAAGCTGTTCCTTAAAACAGTAGTGCTTAGGAAATCTATTGGAGGCAGAAGCAGTCAAGGGTAGCCTAGGGTTAGGGTTAGGCTTAGTGTTAGGCTTAGGGTACGGCTTAGGTTACGGGTTCGGGGAGGGGTGCGGGTACGGCGTAGGGTATGGGTTAGGGTTAGGGTTAGGGTTAGTGTTAGGGTTAGGGCTCGGTTTAGGGTACGGGTTAGGATTAGGGTACGTGTTAGGGTTAGGGTAGGGGTTAGGGTTAGGGTACGCGTTAGGGTTAGGGTAGTTATTAAACCTATCCCACTCTCTAGATACCCCTTAGCACGTAAAGGAATATTATTTGAGGTTCCAGCCATGGAGAAGAGTTTAGACACTAGGATAAGATAAGGAACACACCCATTATAAAGAAATCACATTAGGATTCTCTTTTTAAGCTGTTCCTTAAAACACTAGTGCTTAGGAAATCTATTGGAGGCAGAAGCAGTCAAGGGTAGCGTAGGGTTAGGGTTAGGCTGAGGTTTAGGCTTAGGGTACGGCTTAGGGTACGGGTTCGGGGAGGGTTTCGGGTACGGCGTAGGTTATGGGTTAGGGTTAGGGTTAGGGTTAGTGTTAGGGTTAGGGCTCGGTTTAGGGTACGGTTAGGATTAGGGTACGTGTTAGGTTTAGGGTAGGGGTTAGGGTTAGGGTACGCGTTAGGGTTAGGGTAGTTAGTAAACCTATCCCACTCTCTAGATACCCCTTAGCACGTAAAGGAATATTATTTGGGGTTCCAGCAATGGAGAAGAATTTAGACACTAGGATAAGATAAGGAACACACCCATTATAAAGAAATCACATTAGGATTCTCTTTTTAAGCTGTTGCTTAAAACACTAGTGCTTAGGAAATCTATTGGAGGCAGAAGCAGTCAAGGGTAGCCTAGGGTTAGTGTTAGGCTTAGGGTTAGGCTTAGGGTACGGCTTAGGGTACGGGTTTGGGGAGGGGTTCAGGTACGGCGTAGGGTATGGGTTAGGGTTAGGGTTAGTGTTAGTGTTAGGGGTAGGGCTCGGTTTAGGGTACGGGTTAGGATTAGGGTACGTGTTAGTGTTAGAGTAGGGGTTAGGGTTAGAGTACGCATTAGGGTTAGGGTAGTTATTAAACCTATCCCACTCTCTAGATACCCCTTAGCACGTAAGGCAATATTATTTGGGGGTGCAGCCATGGAGAAGAGTTTAGACACTAGGATAAGATAAGGAACACACCCATTATAAAGAAATCACATTAGGATTCTCTTTTTAAGCTGTTCCTTAAAACACTAGTGCTTAGGAAATCTATTGGAGGCAGAAGCAGTCAAGGGTAGCCTAGGGTTAGGGTTAGGCTTAGGGTTAGGTTTAGGGTATGGCTTGGGGTATGGGTTCGGGGAGGTGTTCGTGTACGGCGTAGGGTATGGGTTAGGGTTAGGGTTTGGGTTAGTGTTAGGGTTAGGGCTCGGTTTAGGGTACGGGTTAGGATTAGGGTACGTGTTAGGGTTAGGGTAGGGGTTAGGGTTAGGTTACGCATTAGGGCTAGGGTAGTTAGTAAACCTATCCCACTCTCTAGCTCCCCCTTAGCACGTAAAGGAATATTATTTGGGGGTCCAGCCATGGAGAAGAGTTTAGACACTAGGATAAGATAAGGAACACACCCATTATAAAGAAATCACTTTAGGATTCTCTTTTTAAGCTGTTCCTTAAAACACTACTGCTTAGGAAATCAATTGGAGGCAGAAGCAGTCAAGGGTAGCCTAGGGTTAGGGTTAGGCTTAGGGTTAGGTTTAGGGTATGGCTTAGGGTACGGGTTCGGGGAGGGGTGCGGGTACGGCATAGGGTATGGGTTAGGGTTAGGGTTAGGGTTAGTGTTAGGGTTAGGGCTCGGTTTAGGGTACAGGTTAGGATTAGTGTACGTGTTAGGGTTAGGGTAGGGGTTAGGGTTAGGGTACGCGTTAGGGTTAGGGTAGTTATTAAACCTATCCCACTCTCTAGATACCCCTTAGCACGTAAGGGAATATTATTTGGGGGTGCAGCCATGGAGAAGAGTTTAGACACTAGGATAAGATAAGGAACACACCCATTATAAAGAAATCACATTAGGATTCTCTTTTTAAGCTGTTCCTTAAAACAGTAGTGCTTAGGAAATCTATTGGAGGCAGAAGCAGTCAAGGGTAGCCTAGGGTTAGGGTTAGGCTTAGGGTTAGGCTTAGGGTACGGCTTAGGGTACGGGTTCGGGGAGGGGTGCGGGTACGGCGTAGGGTATGGGTTAGGGTTAGGGTTAGGGTTAGTGTTAGGGTTAGGGCTCGGTTTAGGGTACGGGTTAGGATTAGGGTACGTGTTAGGGTTAGGGTAGGGGTTAGGGTTAGGGTACGCATTAGGGTTAGGGTAGTTATTAAACCTATCCCACTCTCTAGATACCCCTTAGCACGTAAAGGAATATTATTTGAGGGTCCAGCCATGGAGAAGAGTTTAGACACTAGGATAAGATAAGGAACACACCCATTATAAAGAAATCACATTAGGATTCTCTTTTTAAGCTGTTCCTTAAAACACTAGTGCTTAGGAAATCTATTGGAGGCAGAAGCAGTCAAGGGTAGCGTAGGGTTAGGGTTAGGCTTAGGGTTAGGCTTAGGGTACGGCTTAGGGTACGTGTTCGGGGAGGGTTTCGGGTACGGCGTAGGGTATGGGTTAGGGTTAGGGTTAGGGTTAGTGTTAGGGTTAGGGCTCGGTTTAGGGTACGGTTAGGATTAGGGTACGTGTTAGGTTTAGGGTAGGGGTTAGGGTTAGGGTACGCGTTAGGGTTAGGGTAGTTAGTAAACCTATCCCACTGTCTAGATACCCCTTAGCACGTAAAGGAATATTATTTGGGGTTCCAGCAATGGAGAAGAATTTAGACACTAGGATAAGATAAGGAACACACCCATTATAAAGAAATCACATTAGGATTCTCTTTATAAGCTGTTGCTTAAAACACTAGTGCTTAGGAAATCTCTTGGAGGCAGAAGCAGTCAAGGGTAGCCTAGGGTTAATGTTAGGCTTAGGGTTAGGCTTAGGGTATGGCTTAGGGTACGGGTTCGGGGAGGGTTTCGGGTACGGCGTAGGGTATGGGTTAGGGTTAGGGTTAGGGTTAGTGTTAGGGTTAGGGCTCGGTTTAGGGTACGGGTTAGGATTAGGGTACGTGTTAGAGTTAGGGTAGGGGTTAGGGTTAGGGTACGCGTTAGGGTTAGGGTAGTTATTAAACCTATCCCACTCTCTAGATACCCCTTAGCACGTAAAGGAATATTATTTGGGGGTCCAGCCATGGAGAAGAGTTTAGACACTAGGATAAGATAAGGAACACACCCATTATAAAGAAATCACTTTAGGATTCTCTTTTTAAGCTGTTCTTAAAACACTAGTGCTTAGGAAATCTATTGGAGGCAGAAGCAGTCAAGGGTAGCCTAGGGTTAGGGTTAGGCTTAGGGTTAGGGTTAGGGTACGGCTTGGGGTATGGGTTCGGGGAGGTGTTCGTGTACGGCGTAGGGTATGGGTTAGGGTTAGGGTTTGGGTTAGTGTTAGGGTTAGGGCTCGGTTTACGGTACGGGTTAGGATTAGGGTACGTGTTAGGGTTAGGGTAGGGGTTAGGGTTAGGTTACGCGTTAGGGCTAGGGTAGTTAGTAAACCTATCCCACTCTCTACCTCCCCGTTAGCATGTAAAGGAATATTATTTGGGGGTCCAGCCATGGAGAAGAGTTTAGACACTAGGATAAGATAAGGAACACACCCATTATAAAGAAATCACATTAGGATTCTCTTTTTAAGCTGTTCCTTAAAAAACTACTGCTTAGGAAATCAATTGGAGGCAGAAGCAGTCAAGGGTAGCCTAGGGTTAGGGTTAGGCTTAGGGTTAGGTTTAGGGTATGGCTTAGGGTACGGGTTCGGGGAGGGGTGCGGGTACGGCATAGGGTATGGGTTAGGGTTAGGGTTAGTGTTAGGGTTAGGGCTCGGTTTAGGGTACAGGTTAGGATTAGGGTACATGTTAGGGTTAGGGTAGGGGTTAGGGTTAGGGTACGCGTTAGGGTTAGGGTAGTTATTAAACCTATCCCACTCTCTAGATACCCCTTAGCACGTAAGGGAATATTATTTGGGGGTGCAGCCATATAGAAGAGTTTAGACACTAGGATAAGATAAGGAACACACCCATTATAAAGAAATCACATTAGGATTCTCTTTTTAAGCTGTTCCTTAAAACACTACTGCTTAGGAAATCAATTGGAGGCAGAAGCAGTCAAGGGTAGCCTAGGGTTAGGGTTAGGCTGAGGTTTAGGCTTAGGGTACGGCTTAGGGTACGGGTTCGGGGAGGGTTTCGGGTACGGCGTAGGTTATGGGTTAGGGTTAGGGTTAGGGTTAGTGTTAGGGTTAGGGCTCGGTTTAGGGTACGGTTAGGATTAGGGTACGTGTTAGGTTTAGGGTAGGGGTTAGGGTTAGGGTACGCGTTAGGGTTAGGGTAGTTAGTAAACCTATCCCACTCTCTAGATACCCCTTAGCACGTAAAGGAATATTATTTGGGGTTCCAGCAATGGAGAAGAATTTAGACACTAGGATAAGATAAGGAACACACCCATTATAAAGAAATCACATTAGGATTCTCTTTTTAAGCTGTTGCTTAAAACACTAGTGCTTAGGAAATCTATTGGAGGCAGAAGCAGTCAAGGGTAGCCTAGGGTTAGTGTTAGGCTTAGGGTTAGGCTTAGGGTACGGCTTAGGGTACGGGTTTGGGGAGGGGTTCAGGTACGGCGTAGGGTATGGGTTAGGGTTAGGGTTAGTGTTAGTGTTAGGGGTAGGGCTCGGTTTAGGGTACGGGTTAGGATTAGGGTACGTGTTAGTGTTAGAGTAGGGGTTAGGGTTAGAGTACGCATTAGGGTTAGGGTAGTTATTAAACCTATCCCACTCTCTAGATACCCCTTAGCACGTAAGGCAATATTATTTGGGGGTGCAGCCATGGAGAAGAGTTTAGACACTAGGATAAGATAAGGAACACACCCATTATAAAGAAATCACATTAGGATTCTCTTTTTAAGCTGTTCCTTAAAACAGTAGTGCTTAGGAAATCTATTGGAGGCAGAAGCAGTCAAGGGTAGCCTAGGGTTAGGGTTAGGCTTAGGGTTAGGCTTAGGGTACGGCTTAGGGTACGGGTTCGGGGAGGGGTGCGGGTACGGCGTAGGGTATGGGTTAGGGTTAGGGTTAGGGTTAGTGTTAGGGTTAGGGCTCGGTTTAGGGTACGGGTTAGGATTAGGGTACGTGTTAGGGTTAGGGTAGGGGTTAGGGTTAGGGTACGCATTAGGGTTAGGGTAGTTATTAAACCTATCCCACTCTCTAGATACCCCTTAGCACGTAAAGGAATATTATTTGAGGGTCCAGCCATGGAGAAGAGTTTAGACACTAGGATAAGATAAGGAACACACCCATTATAAAGAAATCACATTAGGATTCTCTTTTTAAGCTGTTCCTTAAAACACTAGTGCTTAGGAAATCTATTGGAGGCAGAAGCAGTCAAGGGTAGCGTAGGGTTAGGGTTAGGCTTAGGGTTAGGCTTAGGGTACGGCTTAGGGTACGTGTTCGGGGAGGGTTTCGGGTACGGCGTAGGGTATGGGTTAGGGTTAGGGTTAGGGTTAGTGTTAGGGTTAGGGCTCGGTTTAGGGTACGGTTAGGATTAGGGTACGTGTTAGGTTTAGGGTAGGGGTTAGGGTTAGGGTACGCGTTAGGGTTAGGGTAGTTAGTAAACCTATCCCACTGTCTAGATACCCCTTAGCACGTAAAGGAATATTATTTGGGGTTCCAGCAATGGAGAAGAATTTAGACACTAGGATAAGATAAGGAACACACCCATTATAAAGAAATCACATTAGGATTCTCTTTTTAAGCTGTTGCTTAAAACACTAGTGCTTAGGAAATCTCTTGGAGGCAGAAGCAGTCAAGGGTAGCCTAGGGTTAGTGTTAGGCTTAGGGTTAGGCTTAGGGTATGGCTTAGGGTACGGGTTCGGGGAGGGTTTCGGGTACGGCGTAGGGTATGGGTTAGGGTTAGGGTTAGGGTTAGTGTTAGGGTTAGGGCTCGGTTTAGGGTACGGGTTAGGATTAGGGTACGTGTTAGAGTTAGGGTAGGGGTTAGGGTTAGGGTACGCGTTAGGGTTAGGGTAGTTATTAAACCTATCCCACTCTCTAGATACCCCTTAGCACGTAAAGGAATATTATTTGGGGGTCCAGCCATGGAGAAGAGTTTAGACACTAGGATAAGATAAGGAACACACCCATTATAAAGAAATCACTTTAGGATTCTCTTTTTAAGCTGTTCTTAAAACACTAGTGCTTAGGAAATCTATTGGAGGCAGAAGCAGTCAAGGGTAGCCTAGGGTTAGGGTTAGGCTTAGGGTTAGGGTTAGGGTACGGCTTGGGGTATGGGTTCAGGGAGGTGTTCGTGTACGGCGTAGGGTATGGGTTAGGGTTAGGGTTTGGGTTAGTGTTAGGGTTAGGGCTCGGTTTAGGGTACGGGTTAGGATTAGGGTACGTGTTAGGGTTAGGGTAGGGGTTAGGGTTAGGTTACGCGTTAGGGCTAGGGTAGTTAGTAAACCTATCCCACTCTCTACCTCCCCGTTAGCATGTAAAGGAATATTATTTAGGGGTCCAGCCATGGAGAAGAGTTTAGACACTAGGATAAGATAAGGAACACACCCATTATAAAGAAATCACATTAGGATTCTCTTTTTAAGTTGTTCCTTAAAAAACTACTGCTTAGGAAATCAATTGGAGGCAGAAGCAGTCAAGGGTAGCCTAGGGTTAGGGTTAGGCTTAGGGTTAGGTTTAGGGTATGGCTTAGGGTACGGGTTCGGGGAGGGGTGCGGGTACGGCATAGGGTATGGGTTAGGGTTAGGGTTAGTGTTAGGGTTAGGGCTCGGTTTAGGGTACAGGTTAGGATTAGGGTACATGTTAGGGTTAGGGTAGGGGTTAGGGTTAGGGTACGCGTTAGGGTTAGGGTAGTTATTAAACCTATCCCACTCTCTAGATACCCCTTAGCACGTAAGGGAATATTATTTGGGGGTGCAGCCATATAGAAGAGTTTAGACACTAGGATAAGATAAGGAACACACCCATTATAAAGAAATCACTTTAGGATTCTCTTTTTAAGCTGTTCCTTAAAACACTACTGCTTAGGAAATCAATTGGAGGCAGAAGCAGTCAAGGGTAGCCTAGGGTTAGGGTTAGGCTTAGGGTTAGGTTTAGGGTATGGCTTAGGGTACGGGTTCGGGGAGGGGTGCGGGTACGGCATAGGGTATGGGTTAGGGTTAGGGTTAGGGTTAGTGTTAGGGTTAGGGCTCGGTTTAGGGTACAGGTTAGGATTAGTGTACGTGTTAGGGTTAGGGTAGGGGTTAGGGTTAGGGTACGCGTTAGGGTTAGGGTAGTTATTAAACCTATCCCACTCTCTAGATACCCCTTAGCACGTAAGGGAATATTATTTGGGGGTGCAGCCATGGAGAAGAGTTTAGACACTAGGATAAGATAAGGAACACACACATTATAAAGAAATCACATTAGGATTCTCTTTTTAAGCTGTTCCTTAAAACAGTAGTGCTTAGGAAATCTATTGGAGGCAGAAGCAGTCAAGTGTAGCCTAGGGTTAGGGTTAGGCTTAGGGTTAGGCTTAGGGTACGGCTTAGGGTACGGGTTCGGGGAGGGGTGCGGGTACGGCGTAGGGTATGGGTTAGGGTTAGGGTTAGGGTTAGTGTTAGGGTTAGGGCTCGGTTTAGGGTACGGGTTAGGATTAGGGTACGTGTTAGGGTTAGGGTAGGGGTTAGGGTTAGGGTACGCGTTAGGGTTAGGGTAGTTATTAAACCTATCCCACTCTCTAGATACCCCTTAGCACGTAAAGGAATATTATTTGAGGGTCCAGCCATGGAGAAGAGTTTAGACACTAGGATAAGATAAGGAACACACCCATTATAAAGAAATCACATTAGGATTCTCTTTTTAAGCTGTTGCTTAAAACACTAGTGCTTAGGAAATCTATTGGAGGCAGAAGCAGTCAAGGGTAGCCTAGGGTTAGGGTTAGGCTTAGGGTTAGGTTTAGGGTATGGCTTAGGGTACGGGTTCGGGGAGGGGTGCGGGTACGGCGTAGGGTATGGGTTAGGGTTAGGGTTAGGGTTAATGTTAGGGTTAGGGCTCGGTTTAGGGTACAGGTTAGGATTAGGGTACGTGTTAGGGTTAGGGTAGGGGTTAGGGTTAGGGTACGCGTTAGGGTTAGGGTAGTTATTAAACCTATCCCACTCTCTAGATACCCCTTAGCACGTAAGGGAATATTATTTGGGGGTGCAGCCATGGAGAAGAGTTTAGACACTAGGATAAGATAAGGAACACACCCATTATAAAGAAATCACATTAGGATTCTCTTTTTAAGCTGTTCCTTAAAACAGTAGTGCTTAGGAAATCTATTGGAGGCAGAAGCAGTCAAGGGTAGCCTAGGGTTAGGGTTAGGCTTAGTGTTAGGCTTAGGGTACGGCTTAGGTTACGGGTTCGGGGAGGGGTGCGGGTACGGCGTAGGGTATGGGTTAGGGTTAGGGTTAGGGTTAGTGTTAGGGTTAGGGCTCGGTTTAGGGTACGGGTTAGGATTAGGGTACGTGTTAGGGTTAGGGTAGGGGTTAGGGTTAGGGTACGCGTTAGGGTTAGGGTAGTTATTAAACCTATCCCACTCTCTAGATACCCCTTAGCACGTAAAGGAATATTATTTGAGGGTCCAGCCATGGAGAAGAGTTTAGACACTAGGATAAGATAAGGAACACACCCATTATAAAGAAATCACATTAGGATTCTCTTTTTAAGCTGTTCCTTAAAACACTAGTGCTTAGGAAATCTATTGGAGGCAGAAGCAGTCAAGGGTAGCGTAGGGTTAGGGTTAGGCTGAGGTTTAGGCTTAGGGTACGGCTTAGGGTACGGGTTCGGGGAGGGTTTCGGGTACGGCGTAGGTTATGGGTTAGGGTTAGGGTTAGGGTTAGTGTTAGGGTTAGGGCTCGGTTTAGGGTACGGTTAGGATTAGGGTACGTGTTAGGTTTAGGGTAGGGGTTAGGGTTAGGGTACGCGTTAGGGTTAGGGTAGTTAGTAAACCTATCCCACTCTCTAGATACCCCTTAGCACGTAAAGGAATATTATTTGGGGTTCCAGCAATGGAGAAGAATTTAGACACTAGGATAAGATAAGGAACACACCCATTATAAAGAAATCACATTAGGATTCTCTTTTTAAGCTGTTGCTTAAAACACTAGTGCTTAGGAAATCTATTGGAGGCAGAAGCAGTCAAGGGTAGCCTAGGGTTAGTGTTAGGCTTAGGGTTAGGCTTAGGGTACGGCTTAGGGTACGGGTTTGGGGAGGGGTTCAGGTACGGCGTAGGGTATGGGTTAGGGTTAGGGTTAGTGTTAGTGTTAGGGGTAGGGCTCGGTTTAGGGTACGGGTTAGGATTAGGGTACGTGTTAGTGTTAGAGTAGGGGTTAGGGTTAGAGTACGCATTAGGGTTAGGGTAGTTATTAAACCTATCCCACTCTCTAGATACCCCTTAGCACGTAAGGCAATATTATTTGGGGGTGCAGCCATGGAGAAGAGTTTAGACACTAGGATAAGATAAGGAACACACCCATTATAAAGAAATCACATTAGGATTCTCTTTTTAAGCTGTTCCTTAAAACACTAGTGCTTAGGAAATCTATTGGAGGCAGAAGCAGTCAAGGGTAGCCTAGGGTTAGGGTTAGGCTTAGGGTTAGGTTTAGGGTATGGCTTGGGGTATGGGTTCGGGGAGGTGTTCGTGTACGGCGTAGGGTATGGGTTAGGGTTAGGGTTTGGGTTAGTGTTAGGGTTAGGGCTCGGTTTAGGGTACGGGTTAGGATTAGGGTACGTGTTAGGGTTAGGGTAGGGGTTAGGGTTAGGTTACGCATTAGGGCTAGGGTAGTTAGTAAACCTATCCCACTCTCTAGCTCCCCCTTAGCACGTAAAGGAATATTATTTGGGGGTCCAGCCATGGAGAAGAGTTTAGACACTAGGATAAGATAAGGAACACACCCATTATAAAGAAATCACTTTAGGATTCTCTTTTTAAGCTGTTCCTTAAAACACTACTGCTTAGGAAATCAATTGGAGGCAGAAGCAGTCAAGGGTAGCCTAGGGTTAGGGTTAGGCTTAGGGTTAGGTTTAGGGTATGGCTTAGGGTACGGGTTCGGGGAGGGGTGCGGGTACGGCATAGGGTATGGGTTAGGGTTAGGGTTAGGGTTAGTGTTAGGGTTAGGGCTCGGTTTAGGGTACAGGTTAGGATTAGTGTACGTGTTAGGGTTAGGGTAGGGGTTAGGGTTAGGGTACGCGTTAGGGTTAGGGTAGTTATTAAACCTATCCCACTCTCTAGATACCCCTTAGCACGTAAGGGAATATTATTTGGGGGTGCAGCCATGGAGAAGAGTTTAGACACTAGGATAAGATAAGGAACACACCCATTATAAAGAAATCACATTAGGATTCTCTTTTTAAGCTGTTCCTTAAAACAGTAGTGCTTAGGAAATCTATTGGAGGCAGAAGCAGTCAAGGGTAGCCTAGGGTTAGGGTTAGGCTTAGGGTTAGGCTTAGGGTACGGCTTAGGGTACGGGTTCGGGGAGGGGTGCGGGTACGGCGTAGGGTATGGGTTAGGGTTAGGGTTAGGGTTAGTGTTAGGGTTAGGGCTCGGTTTAGGGTACGGGTTAGGATTAGGGTACGTGTTAGGGTTAGGGTAGGGGTTAGGGTTAGGGTACGCATTAGGGTTAGGGTAGTTATTAAACCTATCCCACTCTCTAGATACCCCTTAGCACGTAAAGGAATATTATTTGAGGGTCCAGCCATGGAGAAGAGTTTAGACACTAGGATAAGATAAGGAACACACCCATTATAAAGAAATCACATTAGGATTCTCTTTTTAAGCTGTTCCTTAAAACACTAGTGCTTAGGAAATCTATTGGAGGCAGAAGCAGTCAAGGGTAGCGTAGGGTTAGGGTTAGGCTTAGGGTTAGGCTTAGGGTACGGCTTAGGGTACGTGTTCGGGGAGGGTTTCGGGTACGGCGTAGGGTATGGGTTAGGGTTAGGGTTAGGGTTAGTGTTAGGGTTAGGGCTCGGTTTAGGGTACGGTTAGGATTAGGGTACGTGTTAGGTTTAGGGTAGGGGTTAGGGTTAGGGTACGCGTTAGGGTTAGGGTAGTTAGTAAACCTATCCCACTGTCTAGATACCCCTTAGCACGTAAAGGAATATTATTTGGGGTTCCAGCAATGGAGAAGAATTTAGACACTAGGATAAGATAAGGAACACACCCATTATAAAGAAATCACATTAGGATTCTCTTTTTAAGCTGTTGCTTAAAACACTAGTGCTTAGGAAATCTCTTGGAGGCAGAAGCAGTCAAGGGTAGCCTAGGGTTAGTGTTAGGCTTAGGGTTAGGCTTAGGGTATGGCTTAGGGTACGGGTTCGGGGAGGGTTTCGGGTACGGCGTAGGGTATGGGTTAGGGTTAGGGTTAGGGTTAGTGTTAGGGTTAGGGCTCGGTTTAGGGTACGGGTTAGGATTAGGGTACGTGTTAGAGTTAGGGTAGGGGTTAGGGTTAGGGTACGCGTTAGGGTTAGGGTAGTTATTAAACCTATCCCACTCTCTAGATACCCCTTAGCACGTAAAGGAATATTATTTGGGGGTCCAGCCATGGAGAAGAGTTTAGACACTAGGATAAGATAAGGAACACACCCATTATAAAGAAATCACTTTAGGATTCTCTTTTTAAGCTGTTCTTAAAACACTAGTGCTTAGGAAATCTATTGGAGGCAGAAGCAGTCAAGGGTAGCCTAGGGTTAGGGTTAGGCTTAGGGTTAGGGTTAGGGTACGGCTTGGGGTATGGGTTCAGGGAGGTGTTCGTGTACGGCGTAGGGTATGGGTTAGGGTTAGGGTTTGGGTTAGTGTTAGGGTTAGGGCTCGGTTTAGGGTACGGGTTAGGATTAGGGTACGTGTTAGGGTTAGGGTAGGGGTTAGGGTTAGGTTACGCGTTAGGGCTAGGGTAGTTAGTAAACCTATCCCACTCTCTACCTCCCCGTTAGCATGTAAAGGAATATTATTTAGGGGTCCAGCCATGGAGAAGAGTTTAGACACTAGGATAAGATAAGGAACACACCCATTATAAAGAAATCACATTAGGATTCTCTTTTTAAGTTGTTCCTTAAAAAACTACTGCTTAGGAAATCAATTGGAGGCAGAAGCAGTCAAGGGTAGCCTAGGGTTAGGGTTAGGCTTAGGGTTAGGTTTAGGGTATGGCTTAGGGTACGGGTTCGGGGAGGGGTGCGGGTACGGCATAGGGTATGGGTTAGGGTTAGGGTTAGTGTTAGGGTTAGGGCTCGGTTTAGGGTACAGGTTAGGATTAGGGTACATGTTAGGGTTAGGGTAGGGGTTAGGGTTAGGGTACGCGTTAGGGTTAGGGTAGTTATTAAACCTATCCCACTCTCTAGATACCCCTTAGCACGTAAGGGAATATTATTTGGGGGTGCAGCCATATAGAAGAGTTTAGACACTAGGATAAGATAAGGAACACACCCATTATAAAGAAATCACTTTAGGATTCTCTTTTTAAGCTGTTCCTTAAAACACTACTGCTTAGGAAATCAATTGGAGGCAGAAGCAGTCAAGGGTAGCCTAGGGTTAGGGTTAGGCTTAGGGTTAGGTTTAGGGTATGGCTTAGGGTACGGGTTCGGGGAGGGGTGCGGGTACGGCATAGGGTATGGGTTAGGGTTAGGGTTAGGGTTAGTGTTAGGGTTAGGGCTCGGTTTAGGGTACAGGTTAGGATTAGTGTACGTGTTAGGGTTAGGGTAGGGGTTAGGGTTAGGGTACGCGTTAGGGTTAGGGTAGTTATTAAACCTATCCCACTCTCTAGATACCCCTTAGCACGTAAGGGAATATTATTTGGGGGTGCAGCCATGGAGAAGAGTTTAGACACTAGGATAAGATAAGGAACACACACATTATAAAGAAATCACATTAGGATTCTCTTTTTAAGCTGTTCCTTAAAACAGTAGTGCTTAGGAAATCTATTGGAGGCAGAAGCAGTCAAGTGTAGCCTAGGGTTAGGGTTAGGCTTAGGGTTAGGCTTAGGGTACGGCTTAGGGTACGGGTTCGGGGAGGGGTGCGGGTACGGCGTAGGGTATGGGTTAGGGTTAGGGTTAGGGTTAGTGTTAGGGTTAGGGCTCGGTTTAGGGTACGGGTTAGGATTAGGGTACGTGTTAGGGTTAGGGTAGGGGTTAGGGTTAGGGTACGCGTTAGGGTTAGGGTAGTTATTAAACCTATCCCACTCTCTAGATACCCCTTAGCACGTAAAGGAATATTATTTGAGGGTCCAGCCATGGAGAAGAGTTTAGACACTAGGATAAGATAAGGAACACACCCATTATAAAGAAATCACATTAGGATTCTCTTTTTAAGCTGTTGCTTAAAACACTAGTGCTTAGGAAATCTATTGGAGGCAGAAGCAGTCAAGGGTAGCCTAGGGTTAGGGTTAGGCTTAGGGTTAGGTTTAGGGTATGGCTTAGGGTACGGGTTCGGGGAGGGGTGCGGGTACGGCGTAGGGTATGGGTTAGGGTTAGGGTTAGGGTTAATGTTAGGGTTAGGGCTCGGTTTAGGGTACAGGTTAGGATTAGGGTACGTGTTAGGGTTAGGGTAGGGGTTAGGGTTAGGGTACGCGTTAGGGTTAGGGTAGTTATTAAACCTATCCCACTCTCTAGATACCCCTTAGCACGTAAGGGAATATTATTTGGGGGTGCAGCCATGGAGAAGAGTTTAGACACTAGGATAAGATAAGGAACACACCCATTATAAAGAAATCACATTAGGATTCTCTTTTTAAGCTGTTCCTTAAAACAGTAGTGCTTAGGAAATCTATTGGAGGCAGAAGCAGTCAAGGGTAGCCTAGGGTTAGGGTTAGGCTTAGTGTTAGGCTTAGGGTACGGCTTAGGTTACGGGTTCGGGGAGGGGTGCGGGTACGGCGTAGGGTATGGGTTAGGGTTAGGGTTAGGGTTAGTGTTAGGGTTAGGGCTCGGTTTAGGGTACGGGTTAGGATTAGGGTACGTGTTAGGGTTAGGGTAGGGGTTAGGGTTAGGGTACGCGTTAGGGTTAGGGTAGTTATTAAACCTATCCCACTCTCTAGATACCCCTTAGCACGTAAAGGAATATTATTTGAGGGTCCAGCCATGGAGAAGAGTTTAGACACTAGGATAAGATAAGGAACACACCCATTATAAAGAAATCACATTAGGATTCTCTTTTTAAGCTGTTCCTTAAAACACTAGTGCTTAGGAAATCTATTGGAGGCAGAAGCAGTCAAGGGTAGCGTAGGGTTAGGGTTAGGCTGAGGTTTAGGCTTAGGGTACGGCTTAGGGTACGGGTTCGGGGAGGGTTTCGGGTACGGCGTAGGTTATGGGTTAGGGTTAGGGTTAGGGTTAGTGTTAGGGTTAGGGCTCGGTTTAGGGTACGGTTAGGATTAGGGTACGTGTTAGGTTTAGGGTAGGGGTTAGGGTTAGGGTACGCGTTAGGGTTAGGGTAGTTAGTAAACCTATCCCACTCTCTAGATACCCCTTAGCACGTAAAGGAATATTATTTGGGGTTCCAGCAATGGAGAAGAATTTAGACACTAGGATAAGATAAGGAACACACCCATTATAAAGAAATCACATTAGGATTCTCTTTTTAAGCTGTTGCTTAAAACACTAGTGCTTAGGAAATCTATTGGAGGCAGAAGCAGTCAAGGGTAGCCTAGGGTTAGTGTTAGGCTTAGGGTTAGGCTTAGGGTACGGCTTAGGGTACGGGTTTGGGGAGGGGTTCAGGTACGGCGTAGGGTATGGGTTAGGGTTAGGGTTAGTGTTAGTGTTAGGGGTAGGGCTCGGTTTAGGGTACGGGTTAGGATTAGGGTACGTGTTAGTGTTAGAGTAGGGGTTAGGGTTAGAGTACGCATTAGGGTTAGGGTAGTTATTAAACCTATCCCACTCTCTAGATACCCCTTAGCACGTAAGGCAATATTATTTGGGGGTGCAGCCATGGAGAAGAGTTTAGACACTAGGATAAGATAAGGAACACACCCATTATAAAGAAATCACATTAGGATTCTCTTTTTAAGCTGTTCCTTAAAACACTAGTGCTTAGGAAATCTATTGGAGGCAGAAGCAGTCAAGGGTAGCCTAGGGTTAGGGTTAGGCTTAGGGTTAGGTTTAGGGTATGGCTTGGGGTATGGGTTCGGGGAGGTGTTCGTGTACGGCGTAGGGTATGGGTTAGGGTTAGGGTTTGGGTTAGTGTTAGGGTTAGGGCTCGGTTTAGGGTACGGGTTAGGATTAGGGTACGTGTTAGGGTTAGGGTAGGGGTTAGGGTTAGGTTACGCATTAGGGCTAGGGTAGTTAGTAAACCTATCCCACTCTCTAGCTCCCCCTTAGCACGTAAAGGAATATTATTTGGGGGTCCAGCCATGGAGAAGAGTTTAGACACTAGGATAAGATAAGGAACACACCCATTATAAAGAAATCACTTTAGGATTCTCTTTTTAAGCTGTTCCTTAAAACACTACTGCTTAGGAAATCAATTGGAGGCAGAAGCAGTCAAGGGTAGCCTAGGGTTAGGGTTAGGCTTAGGGTTAGGTTTAGGGTATGGCTTAGGGTACGGGTTCGGGGAGGGGTGCGGGTACGGCATAGGGTATGGGTTAGGGTTAGGGTTAGGGTTAGTGTTAGGGTTAGGGCTCGGTTTAGGGTACAGGTTAGGATTAGTGTACGTGTTAGGGTTAGGGTAGGGGTTAGGGTTAGGGTACGCGTTAGGGTTAGGGTAGTTATTAAACCTATCCCACTTTCTAGATACCCCTTAGCACGTAAGGGAATATTATTTGGGGGTGCAGCCATGGAGAAGAGTTTAGACACTAGGATAAGATAAGGAACACACCCATTATAAAGAAATCACATTAGGATTCTCTTTTTAAGCTGTTCCTTAAAACAGTAGTGCTTAGGAAATCTATTGGAGGCAGAAGCAGTCAAGGGTAGCCTAGGGTTAGGGTTAGGCTTAGGGTTAGGCTTAGGGTACGGCTTAGGGTACGGGTTCGGGGAGGGGTGCGGGTACGGCGTAGGGTATGGGTTAGGGTTAGGGTTAGGGTTAGTGTTAGGGTTAGGGCTCGGTTTAGGGTACGGGTTAGGATTAGGGTACGTGTTAGGGTTAGGGTAGGGGTTAGGGTTAGGGTACGCATTAGGGTTAGGGTAGTTATTAAACCTATCCCACTCTCTAGATACCCCTTAGCACGTAAAGGAATATTATTTGAGGGTCCAGCCATGGAGAAGAGTTTAGACACTAGGATAAGATAAGGAACACACCCATTATAAAGAAATCACATTAGGATTCTCTTTTTAAGCTGTTCCTTAAAACACTAGTGCTTAGGAAATCTATTGGAGGCAGAAGCAGTCAAGGGTAGCGTAGGGTTAGGGTTAGGCTTAGGGTTAGGCTTAGGGTACGGCTTAGGGTACGTGTTCGGGGAGGGTTTTGGGTACGGCGTAGGGTATGGGTTAGGGTTAGGGTTAGGGTTAGTGTTAGGGTTAGGGCTCGGTTTAGGGTACGGTTAGGATTAGGGTACGTGTTAGGTTTAGGGTAGGGGTTAGGGTTAGGGTACGCGTTAGGGTTACGGTAGTTAGTAAACCTATCCCACTGTCTAGATACCCCTTAGCACGTAAAGGAATATTATTTGGGGTTCCAGCAATGGAGAAGAATTTAGACACTAGGATAAGATAAGGAACACACCCATTATAAAGAAATCACATTAGGATTCTCTTTTTAAGCTGTTGCTTAAAACACTAGTGCTTAGGAAATCTATTGGAGGCAGAAGCAGTCAAGGGTAGCCTAGGGTTAGTGTTAGGCTTAGGGTTAGGCTTAGGGTACGGCTTAGGGTACGGGTTTGGGGAGGGGTTCAGGTACGGCGTAGGGTATGGGTTAGGGTTAGGGTTAGTGTTAGTGTTAGGGTTAGGGCTCGGTTTAGGGTACGGGTTAGGATTAGGGTACGTGTTAGTGTTAGAGTAGGGGTTAGGGTTAGAGTACGCATTAGGGTTAGGGTAGTTATTAAACCTATCCCACTCTCTAGATACCCCTTAGCACGTAAGGCAATATTATTTGGGGGTGCAGCCATGGAGAAGAGTTTAGACACTAGGATAAGATAAGGAACACACCCATTATAAAGAAATCACATTAGGATTCTCTTTTTAAGCTGTTCCTTAAAACAGTAGTGCTTAGGAAATCTATTGGAGGCAGAAGCAGTCAAGGGTAGCCTAGGGTTAGGGTTAGGCTTAGGGTTAGGCTTAGGGTACGGCTTAGGGTACGGGTTCGGGGAGGGGTGCGGGTACGGCGTAGGGTATGGGTTAGGGTTAGGGTTAGGGTTAGTGTTAGGGTTAGGGCTCGGTTTAGGGTACGGTTAGGATTAGGGTACGTGTTAGGTTTAGGGTAGGGGTTAGGGTTAGGGTACGCGTTAGGGTTAGGGTAGTTATTAAACCTATCCCACTCTCTAGATACCCCTTAGCACGTAAAGGAATATTATTTGAGGGTCCAGCCATGGAGAAGAGTTTAGACACTAGGATAAGATAAGGAACACACCCATTATAAAGAAATCACATTAGGATTCTCTTTTTAAGCTGTTGCTTAAAACACTAGTGCTTAGGAAATCTATTGGAGGCAGAAGCAGTCAAGGGTAGCCTAGGGTTAGGGTTAGGCTTAGGGTTAGGTTTAGGGTATGGCTTAGGGTACGGGTTCGGGGAGGGGTGCGGGTACGGCGTAGGGTATGGGTTAGGGTTAGGGTTAGGGTTAATGTTAGGGTTAGGGCTCGGTTTAGGGTACAGGTTAGGATTAGGGTACGTGTTAGGGTTAGGGTAGGGGTTAGGGTTAGGGTACGCGTTAGGGTTAGGGTAGTTATTAAACCTATCCCACTCTCTAGATACCCCTTAGCACGTAAGGGAATATTATTTGGGGGTGCAGCCATGGAGAAGAGTTTAGACACTAGGATAAGATAAGGAACACACCCATTATAAAGAAATCACATTAGGATTCTCTTTTTAAGCTGTTCCTTAAAACAGTAGTGCTTAGGAAATCTATTGGAGGCAGAAGCAGTCAAGGGTAGCCTAGGGTTAGGGTTAGGCTTAGTGTTAGGCTTAGGGTACGGCTTAGGTTACGGGTTCGGGGAGGGGTGCGGGTACGGCGTAGGGTATGGGTTAGGGTTAGGGTTAGGGTTAGTGTTAGGGTTAGGGCTCGGTTTAGGGTACGGGTTAGGATTAGGGTACGTGTTAGGGTTAGGGTAGGGGTTAGGGTTAGGGTACGCGTTAGGGTTAGGGTAGTTATTAAACCTATCCCACTCTCTAGATACCCCTTAGCACGTAAAGGAATATTATTTGAGGGTCCAGCCATGGAGAAGAGTTTAGACACTAGGATAAGATAAGGAACACACCCATTATAAAGAAATCACATTAGGATTCTCTTTTTAAGCTGTTCCTTAAAACACTAGTGCTTAGGAAATCTATTGGAGGCAGAAGCAGTCAAGGGTAGCGTAGGGTTAGGGTTAGGCTGAGGTTTAGGCTTAGGGTACGGCTTAGGGTACGGGTTCGGGGAGGGTTTCGGGTACGGCGTAGGTTATGGGTTAGGGTTAGGGTTAGGGTTAGTGTTAGGGTTAGGGCTCGGTTTAGGGTACGGTTAGGATTAGGGTACGTGTTAGGTTTAGGGTAGGGGTTAGGGTTAGGGTACGCGTTAGGGTTAGGGTAGTTAGTAAACCTATCCCACTCTCTAGATACCCCTTAGCACGTAAAGGAATATTATTTGGGGTTCCAGCAATGGAGAAGAATTTAGACACTAGGATAAGATAAGGAACACACCCATTATAAAGAAATCACATTAGGATTCTCTTTTTAAGCTGTTGCTTAAAACACTAGTGCTTAGGAAATCTATTGGAGGCAGAAGCAGTCAAGGGTAGCCTAGGGTTAGTGTTAGGCTTAGGGTTAGGCTTAGGGTACGGCTTAGGGTACGGGTTTGGGGAGGGGTTCAGGTACGGCGTAGGGTATGGGTTAGGGTTAGGGTTAGTGTTAGTGTTAGGGGTAGGGCTCGGTTTAGGGTACGGGTTAGGATTAGGGTACGTGTTAGTGTTAGAGTAGGGGTTAGGGTTAGAGTACGCATTAGGGTTAGGGTAGTTATTAAACCTATCCCACTCTCTAGATACCCCTTAGCACGTAAGGCAATATTATTTGGGGGTGCAGCCATGGAGAAGAGTTTAGACACTAGGATAAGATAAGGAACACACCCATTATAAAGAAATCACATTAGGATTCTCTTTTTAAGCTGTTCCTTAAAACACTAGTGCTTAGGAAATCTATTGGAGGCAGAAGCAGTCAAGGGTAGCCTAGGGTTAGGGTTAGGCTTAGGGTTAGGTTTAGGGTATGGCTTGGGGTATGGGTTCGGGGAGGTGTTCGTGTACGGCGTAGGGTATGGGTTAGGGTTAGGGTTTGGGTTAGTGTTAGGGTTAGGGCTCGGTTTAGGGTACGGGTTAGGATTAGGGTACGTGTTAGGGTTAGGGTAGGGGTTAGGGTTAGGTTACGCATTAGGGCTAGGGTAGTTAGTAAACCTATCCCACTCTCTAGCTCCCCCTTAGCACGTAAAGGAATATTATTTGGGGGTCCAGCCATGGAGAAGAGTTTAGACACTAGGATAAGATAAGGAACACACCCATTATAAAGAAATCACTTTAGGATTCTCTTTTTAAGCTGTTCCTTAAAACACTACTGCTTAGGAAATCAATTGGAGGCAGAAGCAGTCAAGGGTAGCCTAGGGTTAGGGTTAGGCTTAGGGTTAGGTTTAGGGTATGGCTTAGGGTACGGGTTCGGGGAGGGGTGCGGGTACGGCATAGGGTATGGGTTAGGGTTAGGGTTAGGGTTAGTGTTAGGGTTAGGGCTCGGTTTAGGGTACAGGTTAGGATTAGTGTACGTGTTAGGGTTAGGGTAGGGGTTAGGGTTAGGGTACGCGTTAGGGTTAGGGTAGTTATTAAACCTATCCCACTTTCTAGATACCCCTTAGCACGTAAGGGAATATTATTTGGGGGTGCAGCCATGGAGAAGAGTTTAGACACTAGGATAAGATAAGGAACACACCCATTATAAAGAAATCACATTAGGATTCTCTTTTTAAGCTGTTCCTTAAAACAGTAGTGCTTAGGAAATCTATTGGAGGCAGAAGCAGTCAAGGGTAGCCTAGGGTTAGGGTTAGGCTTAGGGTTAGGCTTAGGGTACGGCTTAGGGTACGGGTTCGGGGAGGGGTGCGGGTACGGCGTAGGGTATGGGTTAGGGTTAGGGTTAGGGTTAGTGTTAGGGTTAGGGCTCGGTTTAGGGTACGGGTTAGGATTAGGGTACGTGTTAGGGTTAGGGTAGGGGTTAGGGTTAGGGTACGCATTAGGGTTAGGGTAGTTATTAAACCTATCCCACTCTCTAGATACCCCTTAGCACGTAAAGGAATATTATTTGAGGGTCCAGCCATGGAGAAGAGTTTAGACACTAGGATAAGATAAGGAACACACCCATTATAAAGAAATCACATTAGGATTCTCTTTTTAAGCTGTTCCTTAAAACACTAGTGCTTAGGAAATCTATTGGAGGCAGAAGCAGTCAAGGGTAGCGTAGGGTTAGGGTTAGGCTTAGGGTTAGGCTTAGGGTACGGCTTAGGGTACGTGTTCGGGGAGGGTTTTGGGTACGGCGTAGGGTATGGGTTAGGGTTAGGGTTAGGGTTAGTGTTAGGGTTAGGGCTCGGTTTAGGGTACGGTTAGGATTAGGGTACGTGTTAGGTTTAGGGTAGGGGTTAGGGTTAGGGTACGCGTTAGGGTTACGGTAGTTAGTAAACCTATCCCACTGTCTAGATACCCCTTAGCACGTAAAGGAATATTATTTGGGGTTCCAGCAATGGAGAAGAATTTAGACACTAGGATAAGATAAGGAACACACCCATTATAAAGAAATCACATTAGGATTCTCTTTTTAAGCTGTTGCTTAAAACACTAGTGCTTAGGAAATCTATTGGAGGCAGAAGCAGTCAAGGGTAGCCTAGGGTTAGTGTTAGGCTTAGGGTTAGGCTTAGGGTACGGCTTAGGGTACGGGTTTGGGGAGGGGTTCAGGTACGGCGTAGGGTATGGGTTAGGGTTAGGGTTAGTGTTAGTGTTAGGGTTAGGGCTCGGTTTAGGGTACGGGTTAGGATTAGGGTACGTGTTAGTGTTAGAGTAGGGGTTAGGGTTAGAGTACGCATTAGGGTTAGGGTAGTTATTAAACCTATCCCACTCTCTAGATACCCCTTAGCACGTAAGGCAATATTATTTGGGGGTGCAGCCATGGAGAAGAGTTTAGACACTAGGATAAGATAAGGAACACACCCATTATAAAGAAATCACATTAGGATTCTCTTTTTAAGCTGTTCCTTAAAACAGTAGTGCTTAGGAAATCTATTGGAGGCAGAAGCAGTCAAGGGTAGCCTAGGGTTAGGGTTAGGCTTAGGGTTAGGCTTAGGGTACGGCTTAGGGTACGGGTTCGGGGAGGGGTGCGGGTACGGCGTAGGGTATGGGTTAGGGTTAGGGTTAGGGTTAGTGTTAGGGTTAGGGCTCGGTTTAGGGTACGGTTAGGATTAGGGTACGTGTTAGGTTTAGGGTAGGGGTTAGGGTTAGGGTACGCGTTAGGGTTAGGGTAGTTAGTAAACCTACCCCACTCTCTAGATACCCCTTAGCACGTAAAGGAATATTATTTGGGGTTCCAGCAATGGAGAAGAATTTAGACACTAGGATAAGATAAGGAACACACCCATTATAAAGAAATCACATTAGGATTCTCTTTTTAAGCTGTTGCTTAAAACACTAGTGCTTAGGAAATCTATTGGAGGCAGAAGCAGTCAAGGGTAGCCTAGGGTTAGTGTTAGGCTTAGGGTTAGGCTTAGGGTACGGCTTAGGGTACGGGTTTGGGGAGGGGTTCAGGTACGGCGTAGGGTATGGGTTAGGGTTAGTGTTAGTGTTAGGGTTAGGGCTCGGTTTAGGGTACGGGTTAGGATTAGGGTACGTGTTAGTGTTAGAGTAGGGGTTAGGGTTAGAGTACGCATTAGGGTTAGGGTAGTTATTAAACCTATCCCACTCTCTAGATACCCCTTAGCACGTAAGGCAATATTATTTGGGGGTGCAGCCATGGAGAAGAGTTTAGACACTAGGATAAGATAAGGAACACACCCATTATAAAGAAATCACATTAGGATTCTCTTTTTAAGCTGTTCCTTAAAACACTAGTGCTTAGGAAATCTATTGGAGGCAGAAGCAGTCAAGGGTAGCCTAGGCTTAGGGTTAGGCTTAGGGTTAGGTTTAGGGTACGGCTTGGGGTATGGGTTCGGGGAGGTGTTCGTGTACGGCGTAGGGTATGGGTTAGGGTTAGGGTTTGGGTTAGTGTTAGGGTTAGGGCTCGGTTTAGGGTACGGGTTAGGATTAGGGTACGTGTTAGGGTTAGGGTAGGTGTTAGGGTTAGGTTACGCATTAGGGCTAGGGTAGTTAGTAAACCTATCCCACTCTCTAGCTCCCCCTTAGCACGTAAAGGAATATTATTTGGGGGTCCAGCCATGGAGAAGAGTTTAGACACTAGGATAAGATAAGGAACACACCCATTATAAAGAAATCACTTTAGGATTCTCTTTTTAAGCTGTTCCTTAAAACACTACTGCTTAGGAAATCAATTGGAGGCAGAAGCAGTCAAGGGTAGCCTAGGGTTAGGGTTAGGCTTAGGGTTAGGTTTAGGGTATGGCTTAGGGTACGGGTTCGGGGAGGGGTGCGGGTACGGCATAGTGTATGGGTTAGGGTTAGGGTTAGGGTTAGTGTTAGGGTTAGGGCTCGGTTTAGGGTACAGGTTAGGATTAGTGTACGTGTTAGGGTTAGGGTAGGGGTTAGGGTTAGGGTACGCGTTAGGGTTAGGGTAGTTATTAAACCTATCCCACTCTCTAGATACCCCTGAGCACGTAAAGGAATATTATTTGAGGGTCCAGCCATGGAGAAGAGTTTAGACACTAGGATAAGATAAGGAACACACCCATTATAAAGAAATCACATTAGGATTCTCTTTTTAAGCTGTTCCTTAAAACACTAGTGCTTAGGAAATCTATTGGAGGCAGAAGCAGTCAAGGGTAGCCTAGGGTTAGGGTTAGGCTTAGGGTTAGGTTTAGGGTATGGCTTAGGGTACGGGTTCGGGGAGGGGTGCGGGTACGGCGTAGGGTATGGGTTAGGGTTAGGGTTAGGGTTAGTGTTAGGGTTAGGGCTCGGTTTAGGGTACAGGTTAGGATTAGGGTACATGTTAGGGTTAGGGTAGGGGTTACGGTTAGGGTACGCGTTAGGGTTAGGGTAGTTATTAAACCTATCCCACTCTCTAGATACCCCTTAGCACGTAAGGGAATATTATTTGGGGGTGCAGCCATATAGAAGAGTTTAGACACTAGGATAAGATAAGGAACACACCCATTATAAAGAAATCACATTAGGATTCTCTTTTTAAGCTGTTCCTTAAAACAGTAGTGCTTAGGAAATCTATTGGAGGCAGAAGCAGTCAAGGGTAGCCTAGGGTTAGGGTTAGGCTTAGGGTTAGGCTTAGGGTACGGCTTAGGGTACGGGTTCGGGGAGGGGTGCGGGTACGGCGTAGGGTATGGGTTAGGGTTAGGGTTAGGGTTAGTGTTAGGGTTAGGGCTCGGTTTAGGGTACGGGTTAGGATTAGGGTACGTGTTAGGGTTAGGGTAGGGGTTAGGGTTAGGGTACGCGTTAGGGTTAGGGTAGTTATTAAACCTATCCCACTCTCTAGATACCCCTTAGCACGTAAAGGAATATTATTTGAGGGTCCAGCCATGGAGAAGAGTTTAGACACTAGGATAAGATAAGGAACACACCCATTATAAAGAAATCACATTAGGATTCTCTTTTTAAGCTGTTGCTTAAAACACTAGTGCTTAGGAAATCTATTGGAGGCAGAAGCAGTCAAGGGTAGCCTAGGGTTAGTGTTAGGCTTAGGGTTAGGCTTAGGGTACGGCTTAGGGTACGGGTTTGGGGAGAGGTTCAGGTACGGCGTAGAGTATGGGTTAGGGTTAGGGTTAGTGTTAGGGTTAGGGCTCGGTTTAGGGTACGGGTTAGGATTAGGGTACGTGTTAGTGTTAGAGTAGGGGTTAGGGTTAGAGTACGCATTAGGGTTAGGGTAGTTATTAAACCTAGCCCACTCTCTAGATACCCCTTAGCACGTAAGGCAATATTATTTGGGGGTGCAGCCATGGAGAAGAGTTTAGACACTAGGATAAGATAAGGAACACACCCATTATAAAGAAATCACATTAGGATTCTCTTTTTAAGCTGTTCCTTAAAACACTAGTGCTTAGGAAATCTATTGGAGGCAGAAGCAGTCAAGGGTAGCCTAGGGTTAGGGTTAGGCTTAGGGTTAGGTTTAGGGTACGGCTTGGGGTATGGGTTCAGGGAGGTGTTCGTGTACGTCGTAGGGTATGGGTTAGGGTTAGGGTTTGGGTTAGTGTTAGGGTTAGGGCTCGGTTTAGGGTACGGTTAGGATTAGGGTACGTGTTAGGTTTAGGGTAGGGGTTAGGGTTAGGGTACGCGTTAGGGTTAGGGTAGTTAGTAAACCTATCCCACTCTCTAGATACCCCTTAGCACGTAAAGGAATATTATTTGGGGTTCCAGCAATGGAGAAGAATTTAGACACTAGGATAAGATAAGGAACACACCCATTATAAAGAAATCACATTAGGATTCTCTTTTTAAGCTGTTGCTTAAAACACTAGTGCTTAGGAAATCTATTGGAGGCAGAAGCAGTCAAGGGTAGCCTAGGGTTAGTGTTATGCTTAGGGTTAGGCTTAGGGTACGGCTTAGGGTACGGGTTTGGGGAGGGGTTCAGGTACGGCGTAGGGTATGGGTTAGGGTTAGGGTTAGTGTTAGTGTTAGGGTTAGGGCTCGGTTTAGGGTACGGGTTAGGATTAGGGTACGTGTTAGTGTTAGAGTAGGGGTTAGGGTTAGAGTACGCATTAGGGTTAGGGTAGTTATTAAACCTATCCCACTCTCTAGATACCCCTTAGCACGTAAGGCAATATTATTTGGGGGTGCAGCCATGGAGAAGAGTTTAGACACTAGGATAAGATAAGGAACACACCCATTATAAAGAAATCACATTAGGATTCTCTTTTTCAGCTGTTCCTTAAAACACTAGTGCTTAGGAAATCTATTGGAGGCAGAAGCAGTCAAGGGTAGCCTAGGGTTAGGGTTAGGCTTAGGGTTAGGCTTAGGGTACGGCTTAGGGTACGGATTCGGGGAGGGTTTCGGGTATGGCGTAGGGTATGGGTTAGGGTTTGGGTTAGGGTTAGTGTTAGGGTTACGGATCGGTTTAGGGTACGGGTTAGGATTAGGGTACGGGTTAGGGTTAGGGTAGGGGTTAGGGTTAGGGTACGCGTTAGGGTTAGAGTAGTTAGTAAACCTATTCCACTCTCTAGATACCCCTTAGCACGTAAAGGAATATTATTTGGGGGTCCAGCCATGGAGAAGAGTTTAGACACTAGGATAAGATAAGGAACACACCCATTATAAAGAAATCACATTAGGATTCTCTTTTTAAGCTGTTGCTTAAAACACTAGTGCTTAGGAAATCTCTTGGAGGCAGAAGCAGTCAAGGGTAGCCTAGGGTTAGTGTTAGGCTTAGGGTTAGGCTTAGGGTATGGCTTAGGGTACGGGTTCGGGGAGGGTTTCGGGTACGGCGTAGGGTATGGGTTAGGGTTAGGGTTAGGGTTAGTGTTAGGGTTAGGGCTCGTTTTAGGGTACGGGTTAGGATTAGGGTACGTGTTAGAGTTAGGGTAGGGGTTAGGGTTAGGGTACGCGTTAGGGTTAGGGTAGTTATTAAACCTATCATACTCTCTAGATACCCCTGAGCACGTAAAGGAATATTATTTGAGGGTCCAGCCATGGAGAAGAGTTTAGACACTAGGATAAGATAAGGAACACACCCATTATAAAGAAATCACATTAGGATTCTCTTTTTAAGCTGTTCCTTAAAACACTAGTGCTTAGGAAATCTATTGGAGGCAGAAGCAGTCAAGGGTAGCCTAGGGTTAGGGTTAGGCTTAGGGTTAGGTTTAGGGTATGGCTTAGGGTACGGGTTCGGGGAGGGGTGCGGGTACGGCGTAGGGTATGGGTTAGGGTTAGGGTTAGGGTTAGTGTTAGGGTTAGGGCTCGGTTTAGGGTACAGGTTAGGATTAGGGTACATGTTAGGGTTAGGGTAGGGGTTACGGTTAGGGTACGCGTTAGGGTTAGGGTAGTTATTAAACCTATCCCACTCTCTAGATACCCCTTAGCACGTAAGCTAATATTATTTGGGGGTGCAGCCATATAGAAGAGTTTAGACACTAGGATAAGATAAGGAACACACCCATTATAAAGAAATCACATTAGGATTCTCTTTTTAAGCTGTTCCTTAAAACAGTAGTGCTTAGGAAATCTATTGGAGGCAGAAGCAGTCAAGGGTAGCCTAGGGTTAGGGTTAGGCTTAGGGTTAGGCTTAGGGTACGGCTTAGGGTACGGGTTCGGGGAGGGGTGCGGGTACGGCGTAGGGTATGGGTTAGGGTTAGGGTTAGGGTTAGTGTTAGGGTTAGGGCTCGGTTTAGGGTACGGGTTAGGATTAGGGTACGTGTTAGGGTTAGGGTAGGGGTTAGGGTTAGGGTACGCGTTAGGGTTAGGGTAGTTATTAAACCTATCCCACTCTCTAGATACCCCTTAGCACGTAAAGGAATATTATTTGAGGGTCCAGCCATGGAGAAGAGTTTAGACACTAGGATAAGATAAGGAACACACCCATTATAAAGAAATCACATTAGGATTCTCTTTTTAAGCTGTTGCTTAAAACACTAGTGCTTAGGAAATCTATTGGAGGCAGAAGCAGTCAAGGGTAGCCTAGGGTTAGTGTTAGGCTTAGGGTTAGGCTTAGGGTACGGCTTAGGGTACGGGTTTGGGGAGAGGTTCAGGTACGGCGTAGAGTATGGGTTAGGGTTAGGGTTAGTGTTAGGGTTAGGGCTCGGTTTAGGGTACGGGTTAGGATTAGGGTACGTGTTAGTGTTAGAGTAGGGGTTAGGGTTAGAGTACGCATTAGGGTTAGGGTAGTTATTAAACCTAGCCCACTCTCTAGATACCCCTTAGCACCTAAGGCAATATTATTTGGGGGTGCAGCCATGGAGAAGAGTTTAGACACTAGGATAAGATAAGGAACACACCCATTATAAAGAAATCACATTAGGATTCTCTTTTTAAGCTGTTCCTTAAAACACTAGTGCTTAGGAAATCTATTGGAGGCAGAAGCAGTCAAGGGTTGCCTAGGGTTAGGGTTAGGCTTAGGGTTAGGTTTAGGGTACGGCTTGGGGTATGGGTTCAGGGAGGTGTTCGTGTACGTCGTAGGGTATGGGTTAGGGTTAGGGTTTGGGTTAGTGTTAGGGTTAGGGCTCGGTTTAGGGTACGGTTAGGATTAGGGTACGTGTTAGGTTTAGGGTAGGGGTTAGGGTTAGGGTACGCGTTAGGGTTAGGGTAGTTAGTAAACCTATCCCACTCTCTAGATACCCCTTAGCACGTAAAGGAATATTATTTGGGGTTCCAGCAATGGAGAAGAATTTAGACACTAGGATAAGATAAGGAACACACCCATTATAAAGAAATCACATTAGGATTCTCTTTTTAAGCTGTTGCTTAAAACACTAGTGCTTAGGAAATCTATTGGAGGCAGAAGCAGTCAAGGGTAGCCTAGGGTTAGTGTTATGCTTAGGGTTAGGCTTAGGGTACGGCTTAGGGTACGGGTTTGGGGAGGGGTTCAGGTACGGCGTAGGGTATGGGTTAGGGTTAGGGTTAGTGTTAGTGTTAGGGTTAGGGCTCGGTTTAGGGTACGGGTTAGGATTAGGGTACGTGTTAGTGTTAGAGTAGGGGTTAGGGTTAGAGTACGCATTAGGGTTAGGGTAGTTATTAAACCTATCCCACTCTCTAGATACCCCTTAGCACGTAAGGCAATATTATTTGGGGGTGCAGCCATGGAGAAGAGTTTAGACACTAGGATAAGATAAGGAACACACCCATTATAAAGAAATCACATTAGGATTCTCTTTTTCAGCTGTTCCTTAAAACACTAGTGCTTAGGAAATCTATTGGAGGCAGAAGCAGTCAAGGGTAGCCTAGGGTTAGGGTTAGGCTTAGGGTTAGGCTTAGGGTACGGCTTAGGGTACGGATTCGGGGAGGGTTTCGGGTATGGCATACGGTATGGGTTAGGGTTTGGGTTAGGGTTAGTGTTAGGGTTACGGATCGGTTTAGGGTACGGGTTAGGATTAGGGTACGGGTTAGGGTTAGGGTAGGGGTTAGGGTTAGGGTACGCGTTAGGGTTAGGGTAGTTAGTAAACCTATTCCACTCTCTAGATACCCCTTAGCACGTAAAGGAATATTATTTGGGGGTCCAGCCATGGAGAAGAGTTTAGACACTAGGATAAGATAAGGAACACACCCATTATAAAGAAATCACATTAGGATTCTCTTTTTAAGCTGTTGCTTAAAACACTAGTGCTTAGGAAATCTCTTGGAGGCAGAAGCAGTCAAGGGTAGCCTAGGGTTAGTGTTAGGCTTAGGGTTAGGCTTAGGGTATGGCTTAGGGTACGGGTTCGGGGAGGGTTTCGGGAACGGCGTAGGGTATGGGTTAGGGTTAGGGTTAGTGTTAGTGTTAGGGGTAGGGCTCGGTTTAGGGTACGGGTTAGGATTAGGGTACGTGTTAGGGTTAGGGTAGGGGTTAGGGTTAGGTTACGCATTAGGGCTAGGGTAGTTAGTAAACCTATCCCACTCTCTAGCTCCCCCTTAGCACGTAAAGGAATATTATTTGGGGGTCCAGCCATGGAGAAGAGTTTAGACACTAGGATAAGATAAGGAACACACCCATTATAAAGAAATCACTTTAGGATTCTCTTTTTAAGCTGTTCCTTAAAACACTACTGCTTAGGAAATCAATTGGAGGCAGAAGCAGTCAAGGGTAGCCTAGGGTTAGGGTTAGGCTTAGGGTTAGGTTTAGGGTATGGCTTAGGGTACGGGTTCGGGGAGGGGTGCGGGTACGGCATAGGGTATGGGTTAGGGTTAGGGTTAGGGTTAGTGTTAGGGTTAGGGCTCGGTTTAGGGTACAGGTTAGGATTAGTGTACGTGTTAGGGTTAGGGTAGGGGTTAGGGTTAGGGTACGCGTTAGGGTTAGGGTAGTTATTAAACCTATCCCACTTTCTAGATACCCCTTAGCACGTAAGGGAATATTATTTGGGGGTGCAGCCATGGAGAAGAGTTTAGACACTAGGATAAGATAAGGAACACACCCATTATAAAGAAATCACATTAGGATTCTCTTTTTAAGCTGTTCCTTAAAACAGTAGTGCTTAGGAAATCTATTGGAGGCAGAAGCAGTCAAGGGTAGCCTAGGGTTAGGGTTAGGCTTAGGGTTAGGCTTAGGGTACGGCTTAGGGTACGGGTTCGGGGAGGGGTGCGGGTACGGCGTAGGGTATGGGTTAGGGTTAGGGTTAGGGTTAGTGTTAGGGTTAGGGCTCGGTTTAGGGTACGGGTTAGGATTAGGGTACGTGTTAGGGTTAGGGTAGGGGTTAGGGTTAGGGTACGCATTAGGGTTAGGGTAGTTATTAAACCTATCCCACTCTCTAGATACCCCTTAGCACGTAAAGGAATATTATTTGAGGGTCCAGCCATGGAGAAGAGTTTAGACACTAGGATAAGATAAGGAACACACCCATTATAAAGAAATCACATTAGGATTCTCTTTTTAAGCTGTTCCTTAAAACACTAGTGCTTAGGAAATCTATTGGAGGCAGAAGCAGTCAAGGGTAGCGTAGGGTTAGGGTTAGGCTTAGGGTTAGGCTTAGGGTACGGCTTAGGGTACGTGTTCGGGGAGGGTTTTGGGTACGGCGTAGGGTATGGGTTAGGGTTAGGGTTAGGGTTAGTGTTAGGGTTAGGGCTCGGTTTAGGGTACGGTTAGGATTAGGGTACGTGTTAGGTTTAGGGTAGGGGTTAGGGTTAGGGTACGCGTTAGGGTTACGGTAGTTAGTAAACCTATCCCACTGTCTAGATACCCCTTAGCACGTAAAGGAATATTATTTGGGGTTCCAGCAATGGAGAAGAATTTAGACACTAGGATAAGATAAGGAACACACCCATTATAAAGAAATCACATTAGGATTCTCTTTTTAAGCTGTTGCTTAAAACACTAGTGCTTAGGAAATCTATTGGAGGCAGAAGCAGTCAAGGGTAGCCTAGGGTTAGTGTTAGGCTTAGGGTTAGGCTTAGGGTACGGCTTAGGGTACGGGTTTGGGGAGGGGTTCAGGTACGGCGTAGGGTATGGGTTAGGGTTAGGGTTAGTGTTAGTGTTAGGGTTAGGGCTCGGTTTAGGGTACGGGTTAGGATTAGGGTACGTGTTAGTGTTAGAGTAGGGGTTAGGGTTAGAGTACGCATTAGGGTTAGGGTAGTTATTAAACCTATCCCACTCTCTAGATACCCCTTAGCACGTAAGGCAATATTATTTGGGGGTGCAGCCATGGAGAAGAGTTTAGACACTAGGATAAGATAAGGAACACACCCATTATAAAGAAATCACATTAGGATTCTCTTTTTAAGCTGTTCCTTAAAACAGTAGTGCTTAGGAAATCTATTGGAGGCAGAAGCAGTCAAGGGTAGCCTAGGGTTAGGGTTAGGCTTAGGGTTAGGCTTAGGGTACGGCTTAGGGTACGGGTTCGGGGAGGGGTGCGGGTACGGCGTAGGGTATGGGTTAGGGTTAGGGTTAGGGTTAGTGTTAGGGTTAGGGCTCGGTTTAGGGTACGGTTAGGATTAGGGTACGTGTTAGGTTTAGGGTAGGGGTTAGGGTTAGGGTACGCGTTAGGGTTAGGGTAGTTAGTAAACCTACCCCACTCTCTAGATACCCCTTAGCACGTAAAGGAATATTATTTGGGGTTCCAGCAATGGAGAAGAATTTAGACACTAGGATAAGATAAGGAACACACCCATTATAAAGAAATCACATTAGGATTCTCTTTTTAAGCTGTTGCTTAAAACACTAGTGCTTAGGAAATCTATTGGAGGCAGAAGCAGTCAAGGGTAGCCTAGGGTTAGTGTTAGGCTTAGGGTTAGGCTTAGGGTACGGCTTAGGGTACGGGTTTGGGGAGGGGTTCAGGTACGGCGTAGGGTATGGGTTAGGGTTAGGGTTAGTGTTAGTGTTAGGGTTAGGGCTCGGTTTAGGGTACGGGTTAGGATTAGGGTACGTGTTAGTGTTAGAGTAGGGGTTAGGGTTAGAGTACGCATTAGGGTTAGGGTAGTTATTAAACCTATCCCACTCTCTAGATACCCCTTAGCACGTAAGGCAATATTATTTGGGGGTGCAGCCATGGAGAAGAGTTTAGACACTAGGATAAGATAAGGAACACACCCATTATAAAGAAATCACATTAGGATTCTCTTTTTAAGCTGTTCCTTAAAACACTAGTGCTTAGGAAATCTATTGGAGGCAGAAGCAGTCAAGGGTAGCCTAGGCTTAGGGTTAGGCTTAGGGTTAGGTTTAGGGTACGGCTTGGGGTATGGGTTCGGGGAGGTGTTCGTGTACGGCGTAGGGTATGGGTTAGGGTTAGGGTTTGGGTTAGTGTTAGGGTTAGGGCTCGGTTTAGGGTACGGGTTAGGATTAGGGTACGTGTTAGGGTTAGGGTAGGTGTTAGGGTTAGGTTACGCATTAGGGCTAGGGTAGTTAGTAAACCTATCCCACTCTCTAGCTCCCCCTTAGCACGTAAAGGAATATTATTTGGGGGTCCAGCCATGGAGAAGAGTTTAGACACTAGGATAAGATAAGGAACACACCCATTATAAAGAAATCACTTTAGGATTCTCTTTTTAAGCTGTTCCTTAAAACACTACTGCTTAGGAAATCAATTGGAGGCAGAAGCAGTCAAGGGTAGCCTAGGGTTAGGGTTAGGCTTAGGGTTAGGTTTAGGGTATGGCTTAGGGTACGGGTTCGGGGAGGGGTGCGGGTACGGCATAGTGTATGGGTTAGGGTTAGGGTTAGGGTTAGTGTTAGGGTTAGGGCTCGGTTTAGGGTACAGGTTAGGATTAGTGTACGTGTTAGGGTTAGGGTAGGGGTTAGGGTTAGGGTACGCGTTAGGGTTAGGGTAGTTATTAAACCTATCCCACTCTCTAGATACCCCTGAGCACGTAAAGGAATATTATTTGAGGGTCCAGCCATGGAGAAGAGTTTAGACACTAGGATAAGATAAGGAACACACCCATTATAAAGAAATCACATTAGGATTCTCTTTTTAAGCTGTTCCTTAAAACACTAGTGCTTAGGAAATCTATTGGAGGCAGAAGCAGTCAAGGGTAGCCTAGGGTTAGGGTTAGGCTTAGGGTTAGGTTTAGGGTATGGCTTAGGGTACGGGTTCGGGGAGGGGTGCGGGTACGGCGTAGGGTATGGGTTAGGGTTAGGGTTAGGGTTAGTGTTAGGGTTAGGGCTCGGTTTAGGGTACAGGTTAGGATTAGGGTACATGTTAGGGTTAGGGTAGGGGTTACGGTTAGGGTACGCGTTAGGGTTAGGGTAGTTATTAAACCTATCCCACTCTCTAGATACCCCTTAGCACGTAAGGGAATATTATTTGGGGGTGCAGCCATATAGAAGAGTTTAGACACTAGGATAAGATAAGGAACACACCCATTATAAAGAAATCACATTAGGATTCTCTTTTTAAGCTGTTCCTTAAAACAGTAGTGCTTAGGAAATCTATTGGAGGCAGAAGCAGTCAAGGGTAGCCTAGGGTTAGGGTTAGGCTTAGGGTTAGGCTTAGGGTACGGCTTAGGGTACGGGTTCGGGGAGGGGTGCGGGTACGGCGTAGGGTATGGGTTAGGGTTAGGGTTAGGGTTAGTGTTAGGGTTAGGGCTCGGTTTAGGGTACGGGTTAGGATTAGGGTACGTGTTAGGGTTAGGGTAGGGGTTAGGGTTAGGGTACGCGTTAGGTTTAGGGTAGTTATTAAACCTATCCCACTCTCTAGATACCCCTTAGCACGTAAAGGAATATTATTTGAGGGTCCAGCCATGGAGAAGAGTTTAGACACTAGGATAAGATAAGGAACACACCCATTATAAAGAAATCACATTAGGATTCTCTTTTTAAGCTGTTGCTTAAAACACTAGTGCTTAGGAAATCTATTGGAGGCAGAAGCAGTCAAGGGTAGCCTAGGGTTAGTGTTAGGCTTAGGGTTAGGCTTAGGGTACGGCTTAGGGTACGGGTTTGGGGAGAGGTTCAGGTACGGCGTAGAGTATGGGTTAGGGTTAGGGTTAGTGTTAGGGTTAGGGCTCGGTTTAGGGTACGGGTTAGGATTAGGGTACGTGTTAGTGTTAGAGTAGGGGTTAGGGTTAGAGTACGCATTAGGGTTAGGGTAGTTATTAAACCTAGCCCACTCTCTAGATACCCCTTAGCACGTAAGGCAATATTATTTGGGGGTGCAGCCATGGAGAAGAGTTTAGACACTAGGATAAGATAAGGAACACACCCATTATAAAGAAATCACATTAGGATTCTCTTTTTAAGCTGTTCCTTAAAACACTAGTGCTTAGGAAATCTATTGGAGGCAGAAGCAGTCAAGGGTAGCCTAGGGTTAGGGTTAGGCTTAGGGTTAGGTTTAGGGTACGGCTTGGGGTATGGGTTCAGGGAGGTGTTCGTGTACGTCGTAGGGTATGGGTTAGGGTTAGGGTTTGGGTTAGTGTTAGGGTTAGGGCTCGGTTTAGGGTACGGTTAGGATTAGGGTACGTGTTAGGTTTAGGGTAGGGGTTAGGGTTAGGGTACGCGTTAGGGTTAGGGTAGTTAGTAAACCTATCCCACTCTCTAGATACCCCTTAGCACGTAAAGGAATATTATTTGGGGTTCCAGCAATGGAGAAGAATTTAGACACTAGGATAAGATAAGGAACACACCCATTATAAAGAAATCACATTAGGATTCTCTTTTTAAGCTGTTGCTTAAAACACTAGTGCTTAGGAAATCTATTGGAGGCAGAAGCAGTCAAGGGTAGCCTAGGGTTAGTGTTATGCTTAGGGTTAGGCTTAGGGTACGGCTTAGGGTACGGGTTTGGGGAGGGGTTCAGGTACGGCGTAGGGTATGGGTTAGGGTTAGGGTTAGTGTTAGTGTTAGGGTTAGGGCTCGGTTTAGGGTACGGGTTAGGATTAGGGTACGTGTTAGTGTTAGAGTAGGGGTTAGGGTTAGAGTACGCATTAGGGTTAGGGTAGTTATTAAACCTATCCCACTCTCTAGATACCCCTTAGCACGTAAGGCAATATTATTTGGGGGTGCAGCCATGGAGAAGAGTTTAGACACTAGGATAAGATAAGGAACACACCCATTATAAAGAAATCACATTAGGATTCTCTTTTTCAGCTGTTCCTTAAAACACTAGTGCTTAGGAAATCTATTGGAGGCAGAAGCAGTCAAGGGTAGCCTAGGGTTAGGGTTAGGCTTAGGGTTAGGCTTAGGGTACGGCTTAGGGTACGGATTCGGGGAGGGTTTCGGGTATGGCGTAGGGTATGGGTTAGGGTTTGGGTTAGGGTTAGTGTTAGGGTTACGGATCGGTTTAGGGTACGGGTTAGGATTAGGGTACGGGTTAGGGTTAGGGTAGGGGTTAGGGTTAGGGTACGCGTTAGCGTTAGAGTAGTTAGTAAACCTATTCCACTCTCTAGATACCCCTTAGCACGTAAAGGAATATTATTTGGGGGTCCAGCCATGGAGAAGAGTTTAGACACTAGGATAAGATAAGGAACACACCCATTATAAAGAAATCACATTAGGATTCTCTTTTTAAGCTGTTGCTTAAAACACTAGTGCTTAGGAAATCTCTTGGAGGCAGAAGCAGTCAAGGGTAGCCTAGGGTTAGTGTTAGGCTTAGGGTTAGGCTTAGGGTATGGCTTAGGGTACGGGTTCGGGGAGGGTTTCGGGTACGGCGTAGGGTATGGGTTAGGGTTAGGGTTAGGGTTAGTGTTAGGGTTAGGGCTCGTTTTAGGGTACGGGTTAGGATTAGGGTACGTGTTAGAGTTAGGGTAGGGGTTAGGGTTAGGGTACGCGTTAGGGTTAGGGTAGTTATTAAACCTATCATACTCTCTAGATACCCCTGAGCACGTAAAGGAATATTATTTGAGGGTCCAGCCATGGAGAAGAGTTTAGACACTAGGATAAGATAAGGAACACACCCATTATAAAGAAATCACATTAGGATTCTCTTTTTAAGCTGTTCCTTAAAACACTAGTGCTTAGGAAATCTATTGGAGGCAGAAGCAGTCAAGGGTAGCCTAGGGTTAGGGTTAGGCTTAGGGTTAGGTTTAGGGTATGGCTTAGGGTACGGGTTCGGGGAGGGGTGCGGGTACGGCGTAGGGTATGGGTTAGGGTTAGGGTTAGGGTTAGTGTTAGGGTTAGGGCTCGGTTTAGGGTACAGGTTAGGATTAGGGTACATGTTAGGGTTAGGGTAGGGGTTACGGTTAGGGTACGCGTTAGGGTTAGGGTAGTTATTAAACCTATCCCACTCTCTAGATACCCCTTAGCACGTAAGCTAATATTATTTGGGGGTGCAGCCATATAGAAGAGTTTAGACACTAGGATAAGATAAGGAACACACCCATTATAAAGAAATCACATTAGGATTCTCTTTTTAAGCTGTTCCTTAAAACAGTAGTGCTTAGGAAATCTATTGGAGGCAGAAGCAGTCAAGGGTAGCCTAGGGTTAGGGTTAGGCTTAGGGTTAGGCTTAGGGTACGGCTTAGGGTACGGGTTTGGGGAGAGGTTCAGGTACGGCGTAGAGTATGGGTTAGGGTTAGGGTTAGTGTTAGGGTTAGGGCTCGGTTTAGGGTACGGGTTAGGATTAGGGTACGTGTTAGTGTTAGAGTAGGGGTTAGGGTTAGAGTACGCATTAGGGTTAGGGTAGTTATTAAACCTAGCCCACTCTCTAGATACCCCTTAGCACCTAAGGCAATATTATTTGGGGGTGCAGCCATGGAGAAGAGTTTAGACACTAGGATAAGATAAGGAACACACCCATTATAAAGAAATCACATTAGGATTCTCTTTTTAAGCTGTTCCTTAAAACACTAGTGCTTAGGAAATCTATTGGAGGCAGAAGCAGTCAAGGGTTGCCTAGGGTTAGGGTTAGGCTTAGGGTTAGGTTTAGGGTACGGCTTGGGGTATGGGTTCAGGGAGGTGTTCGTGTACGTCGTAGGGTATGGGTTAGGGTTAGGGTTTGGGTTAGTGTTAGGGTTAGGGCTCGGTTTAGGGTACGGTTAGGATTAGGGTACGTGTTAGGTTTAGGGTAGGGGTTAGGGTTAGGGTACGCGTTAGGGTTAGGGTAGTTAGTAAACCTATCCCACTCTCTAGATACCCCTTAGCACGTAAAGGAATATTATTTGGGGTTCCAGCAATGGAGAAGAATTTAGACACTAGGATAAGATAAGGAACACACCCATTATAAAGAAATCACATTAGGATTCTCTTTTTAAGCTGTTGCTTAAAACACTAGTGCTTAGGAAATCTATTGGAGGCAGAAGCAGTCAAGGGTAGCCTAGGGTTAGTGTTATGCTTAGGGTTAGGCTTAGGGTACGGCTTAGGGTACGGGTTTGGGGAGGGGTTCAGGTACGGCGTAGGGTATGGGTTAGGGTTAGGGTTAGTGTTAGTGTTAGGGTTAGGGCTCGGTTTAGGGTACGGGTTAGGATTAGGGTACGTGTTAGTGTTAGAGTAGGGGTTAGGGTTAGAGTACGCATTAGGGTTAGGGTAGTTATTAAACCTATCCCACTCTCTAGATACCCCTTAGCACGTAAGGCAATATTATTTGGGGGTGCAGCCATGGAGAAGAGTTTAGACACTAGGATAAGATAAGGAACACACCCATTATAAAGAAATCACATTAGGATTCTCTTTTTCAGCTGTTCCTTAAAACACTAGTGCTTAGGAAATCTATTGGAGGCAGAAGCAGTCAAGGGTAGCCTAGGGTTAGGGTTAGGCTTAGGGTTAGGCTTAGGGTACGGCTTAGGGTACGGATTCGGGGAGGGTTTCGGGTATGGCATACGGTATGGGTTAGGGTTTGGGTTAGGGTTAGTGTTAGGGTTACGGATCGGTTTAGGGTACGGGTTAGGATTAGGGTACGGGTTAGGGTTAGGGTAGGGGTTAGGGTTAGGGTACGCGTTAGGGTTAGGGTAGTTAGTAAACCTATTCCACTCTCTAGATACCCCTTAGCACGTAAAGGAATATTATTTGGGGGTCCAGCCATGGAGAAGAGTTTAGACACTAGGATAAGATAAGGAACACACCCATTATAAAGAAATCACATTAGGATTCTCTTTTTAAGCTGTTGCTTAAAACACTAGTGCTTAGGAAATCTCTTGGAGGCAGAAGCAGTCAAGGGTAGCCTAGGGTTAGTGTTAGGCTTAGGGTTAGGCTTAGGGTATGGCTTAGGGTACGGGTTCGGGGAGGGTTTCGGGAACGGCGTAGGGTATGGGTTAGGGTTAGGGTTAGGGTTAGTGTTAGGGTTAGGGCTCGGTTTAGGGTACGGGTTAGGATTAGGGTACGTGTTAGAGTTAGGGTAGGGGTTAGGGTTAGGGTACGCGTTAGGGTTAGGGTAGTTATTAAACCTATCCCACTCTCTAGATACCCCTTAGCACGTAAAGGAATATTATTTGGGGGTCCAGCCATGGAGAAGAGTTTAGACACTAGGATAAGATAAGGAACACACCCATTATAAAGAAATCACTTTAGGATTCTCTTTTTAAGCTGTTCTTAAAACACTAGTGCTTAGGAAATCTATTGGAGGCAGAAGCAGTCAAGGGTAGCCTAGGGTTAGGGTTAGGCTTAGGGTTAGGGTTAGGGTACGGCTTGGGGTATGGGTTCGGGGAGGTGTTCGTGTACGGCGTAGGGTATGGGTTAGGGTTAGGGTTTGGGTTAGTGTTAGGGTTAGGGCTCGGTTTAGGGTACGGGTTAGGATTAGGGTACGTGTTAGGGTTAGGGTAGGGGTTAGGGTTAGGTTACGCGTTAGGGCTAGGGTAGTTAGTAAACCTATCCCACTCTCTACCTCCCCGTTAGCATGTAAAGGAATATTATTTGGGGGTACAGCCATGGAGAAGAGTTTAGACACTAGGATAAGATAAGGAACACACCCATTATAAAGAAATCACATTAGGATTCTCTTTTTAAGCTGTTCCTTAAAAAACTACTGCTTAGGAAATCAATTGGAGGCAGAAGCAGTCAAGGGTAGCCTAGGGTTAGGGTTAGGCTTAGGGTTAGGTTTAGGGTATGGCTTAGGGTACGGGTTCGGGGAGGGGTGCGGGTACGGCATAGGGTATGGGTTAGGGTTAGGGTTAGTGTTAGGGTTAGGGCTCGGTTTAGGGTACAGGTTAGGATTAGGGTACATGTTAGGGTTAGGGTAGGGGTTAGGGTTAGGGTACGCGTTAGGGTTAGGGTAGTTATTAAACCTATCCCACTCTCTAGATACCCCTTAGCACGTAAGGGAATATTATTTGGGGGTGCAGCCATATAGAAGAGTTTAGACACTAGGATAAGATAAGGAACACACCCATTATAAAGAAATCACTTTAGGATTCTCTTTTTAAGCTGTTCCTTAAAACACTACTGCTTAGGAAATCAATTGGAGGCAGAAGCAGTCAAGGGTAGCCTAGGGTTAGGGTTAGGCTTAGGGTTAGGTTTAGGGTACGGCTTAGGGTACGGGTTCGGGGAGGGGTGCGGGTACTGCATAGGGTATGGGTTAGGGTTAGGGTTAGGGTTAGTGTTAGGGTTAGGGCTCGGTTTAGGGTACAGGTTAGGATTAGTGTACGTGTTAGGGTTAGGGTAGGGGTTAGGGTTAGGGTACGCGTTAGGGTTAGGGTAGTTATTAAACCTATCCCACTCTCTAGATACCCCTTAGCACGTAAGGGAATATTATTTGGGGGTGCAGCCATGGAGAAGAGTTTAGACACTAGGATAAGATAAGGAACACACACATTATAAAGAAATCACATTAGGATTCTCTTTTTAAGCTGTTCCTTAAAACAGTAGTGCTTAGGAAATCTATTGGAGGCAGAAGCAGTCAAGTGTAGCCTAGGGTTAGGGTTAGGCTTAGGGTTAGGCTTAGGGTACGGCTTAGGGTACGGGTTCGGGGAGGGGTGCGGGTACGGCGTAGGGTATGGGTTAGGGTTAGGGTTAGGGTTAGTGTTAGGGTTAGGGCTCGGTTTAGGGTACGGGTTAGGATTAGGGTACGTGTTAGGGTTAGGGTAGGGGTTAGGGTTAGGGTACGCGTTAGGGTTAGGGTAGTTATTAAACCTATCCCACTCTCTAGATACCCCTTAGCACGTAAAGGAATATTATTTGAGGGTCCAGCCATGGAGAAGAGTTTAGACACTAGGATAAGATAAGGAACACACCCATTATAAAGAAATCACATTAGGATTCTCTTTTTAAGCTGTTGCTTAAAACACTAGTGCTTAGGAAATCTATTGGAGGCAGAAGCAGTCAAGGGTAGCCTAGGGTTAGGGTTAGGCTTAGGGTTAGGTTTAGGGTATGGCTTAGGGTACGGGTTCGGGGAGGGGTGCGGGTACGGCGTAGGGTATGGGTTAGGGTTAGGGTTAGGGTTAATGTTAGGGTTAGGGCTCGGTTTAGGGTACAGGTTAGGATTAGGGTACGTGTTAGGGTTAGGGTAGGGGTTAGGGTTAGGGTACGCGTTAGGGTTAGGGTAGTTATTAAACCTATCCCACTCTCTAGATACCCCTTAGCACGTAAGGGAATATTATTTGGGGGTGCAGCCATGGAGAAGAGTTTAGACACTAGGATAAGATAAGGAACACACCCATTATAAAGAAATCACATTAGGATTCTCTTTTTAAGCTGTTCCTTAAAACAGTAGTGCTTAGGAAATCTATTGGAGGCAGAAGCAGTCAAGGGTAGCCTAGGGTTAGGGTTAGGCTTAGTGTTAGGCTTAGGGTACGGCTTAGGTTACGGGTTCGGGGAGGGGTGCGGGTACGGCGTAGGGTATGGGTTAGGGTTAGGGTTAGGGTTAGTGTTAGGGTTAGGGCTCGGTTTAGGGTACGGGTTAGGATTAGGGTACGTGTTAGGGTTAGGGTAGGGGTTAGGGTTAGGGTACGCGTTAGGGTTAGGGTAGTTATTAAACCTATCCCACTCTCTAGATACCCCTTAGCACGTAAAGGAATATTATTTGAGGTTCCAGCCATGGAGAAGAGTTTAGACACTAGGATAAGATAAGGAACACACCCATTATAAAGAAATCACATTAGGATTCTCTTTTTAAGCTGTTCCTTAAAACACTAGTGCTTAGGAAATCTATTGGAGGCAGAAGCAGTCAAGGGTAGCGTAGGGTTAGGGTTAGGCTGAGGTTTAGGCTTAGGGTACGGCTTAGGGTACGGGTTCGGGGAGGGTTTCGGGTACGGCGTAGGTTATGGGTTAGGGTTAGGGTTAGGGTTAGTGTTAGGGTTAGGGCTCGGTTTAGGGTACGGTTAGGATTAGGGTACGTGTTAGGTTTAGGGTAGGGGTTAGGGTTAGGGTACGCGTTAGGGTTAGGGTAGTTAGTAAACCTATCCCACTCTCTAGATACCCCTTAGCACGTAAAGGAATATTATTTGGGGTTCCAGCAATGGAGAAGAATTTAGACACTAGGATAAGATAAGGAACACACCCATTATAAAGAAATCACATTAGGATTCTCTTTTTAAGCTGTTGCTTAAAACACTAGTGCTTAGGAAATCTATTGGAGGCAGAAGCAGTCAAGGGTAGCCTAGGGTTAGTGTTAGGCTTAGGGTTAGGCTTAGGGTACGGCTTAGGGTACGGGTTTGGGGAGGGGTTCAGGTACGGCGTAGGGTATGGGTTAGGGTTAGGGTTAGTGTTAGTGTTAGGGGTAGGGCTCGGTTTAGGGTACGGGTTAGGATTAGGGTACGTGTTAGTGTTAGAGTAGGGGTTAGGGTTAGAGTACGCATTAGGGTTAGGGTAGTTATTAAACCTATCCCACTCTCTAGATACCCCTTAGCACGTAAGGCAATATTATTTGGGGGTGCAGCCATGGAGAAGAGTTTAGACACTAGGATAAGATAAGGAACACACCCATTATAAAGAAATCACATTAGGATTCTCTTTTTAAGCTGTTCCTTAAAACACTAGTGCTTAGGAAATCTATTGGAGGCAGAAGCAGTCAAGGGTAGCCTAGGGTTAGGGTTAGGCTTAGGGTTAGGTTTAGGGTATGGCTTGGGGTATGGGTTCGGGGAGGTGTTCGTGTACGGCGTAGGGTATGGGTTAGGGTTAGGGTTTGGGTTAGTGTTAGGGTTAGGGCTCGGTTTAGGGTACGGGTTAGGATTAGGGTACGTGTTAGGGTTAGGGTAGGGGTTAGGGTTAGGTTACGCATTAGGGCTAGGGTAGTTAGTAAACCTATCCCACTCTCTAGCTCCCCCTTAGCACGTAAAGGAATATTATTTGGGGGTCCAGCCATGGAGAAGAGTTTAGACACTAGGATAAGATAAGGAACACACCCATTATAAAGAAATCACTTTAGGATTCTCTTTTTAAGCTGTTCCTTAAAACACTACTGCTTAGGAAATCAATTGGAGGCAGAAGCAGTCAAGGGTAGCCTAGGGTTAGGGTTAGGCTTAGGGTTAGGTTTAGGGTATGGCTTAGGGTACGGGTTCGGGGAGGGGTGCGGGTACGGCATAGGGTATGGGTTAGGGTTAGGGTTAGGGTTAGTGTTAGGGTTAGGGCTCGGTTTAGGGTACAGGTTAGGATTAGTGTACGTGTTAGGGTTAGGGTAGGGGTTAGGGTTAGGGTACGCGTTAGGGTTAGGGTAGTTATTAAACCTATCCCACTCTCTAGATACCCCTTAGCACGTAAGGGAATATTATTTGGGGGTGCAGCCATGGAGAAGAGTTTAGACACTAGGATAAGATAAGGAACACACCCATTATAAAGAAATCACATTAGGATTCTCTTTTTAAGCTGTTCCTTAAAACAGTAGTGCTTAGGAAATCTATTGGAGGCAGAAGCAGTCAAGGGTAGCCTAGGGTTAGGGTTAGGCTTAGGGTTAGGCTTAGGGTACGGCTTAGGGTACGGGTTCGGGGAGGGGTGCGGGTACGGCGTAGGGTATGGGTTAGGGTTAGGGTTAGGGTTAGTGTTAGGGTTAGGGCTCGGTTTAGGGTACGGGTTAGGATTAGGGTACGTGTTAGGGTTAGGGTAGGGGTTAGGGTTAGGGTACGCATTAGGGTTAGGGTAGTTATTAAACCTATCCCACTCTCTAGATACCCCTTAGCACGTAAAGGAATATTATTTGAGGGTCCAGCCATGGAGAAGAGTTTAGACACTAGGATAAGATAAGGAACACACCCATTATAAAGAAATCACATTAGGATTCTCTTTTTAAGCTGTTCCTTAAAACACTAGTGCTTAGGAAATCTATTGGAGGCAGAAGCAGTCAAGGGTAGCGTAGGGTTAGGGTTAGGCTTAGGGTTAGGCTTAGGGTACGGCTTAGGGTACGTGTTCGGGGAGGGTTTCGGGTACGGCGTAGGGTATGGGTTAGGGTTAGGGTTAGGGTTAGTGTTAGGGTTAGGGCTCGGTTTAGGGTACGGTTAGGATTAGGGTACGTGTTAGGTTTAGGGTAGGGGTTAGGGTTAGGGTACGCGTTAGGGTTAGGGTAGTTAGTAAACCTATCCCACTGTCTAGATACCCCTTAGCACGTAAAGGAATATTATTTGGGGTTCCAGCAATGGAGAAGAATTTAGACACTAGGATAAGATAAGGAACACACCCATTATAAAGAAATCACATTAGGATTCTCTTTATAAGCTGTTGCTTAAAACACTAGTGCTTAGGAAATCTCTTGGAGGCAGAAGCAGTCAAGGGTAGCCTAGGGTTAGTGTTAGGCTTAGGGTTAGGCTTAGGGTATGGCTTAGGGTACGGGTTCGGGGAGGGTTTCGGGTACGGCGTAGGGTATGGGTTAGGGTTAGGGTTAGGGTTAGTGTTAGGGTTAGGGCTCGGTTTAGGGTACGGGTTAGGATTAGGGTACGTGTTAGAGTTAGGGTAGGGGTTAGGGTTAGGGTACGCGTTAGGGTTAGGGTAGTTATTAAACCTATCCCACTCTCTAGATACCCCTTAGCACGTAAAGGAATATTATTTGGGGGTCCAGCCATGGAGAAGAGTTTAGACACTAGGATAAGATAAGGAACACACCCATTATAAAGAAATCACTTTAGGATTCTCTTTTTAAGCTGTTCTTAAAACACTAGTGCTTAGGAAATCTATTGGAGGCAGAAGCAGTCAAGGGTAGCCTAGGGTTAGGGTTAGGCTTAGGGTTAGGGTTAGGGTACGGCTTGGGGTATGGGTTCGGGGAGGTGTTCGTGTACGGCGTAGGGTATGGGTTAGGGTTAGGGTTTGGGTTAGGTTTAGGGTATGGCTTAGGGTACGGGTTCGGGGAGGGGTGCGGGTACGGCATAGGGTATGGGTTAGGGTTAGGGTTAGTGTTAGGGTTAGGGCTCGGTTTAGGGTACAGGTTAGGATTAGGGTACATGTTAGGGTTAGGGTAGGGGTTAGGGTTAGGGTACGCGTTAGGGTTAGGGTAGTTATTAAACCTATCCCACTCTCTAGATACCCCTTAGCACGTAAGGGAATATTATTTGGGGGTGCAGCCATATAGAAGAGTTTAGACACTAGGATAAGATAAGGAACACACCCATTATAAAGAAATCACTTTAGGATTCTCTTTTTAAGCTGTTCCTTAAAACACTACTGCTTAGGAAATCAATTGGAGGCAGAAGCAGTCAAGGGTAGCCTAGGGTTAGGGTTAGGCTGAGGTTTAGGCTTAGGGTACGGCTTAGGGTACGGGTTCGGGGAGGGTTTCGGGTACGGCGTAGGTTATGGGTTAGGGTTAGGGTTAGGGTTAGTGTTAGGGTTAGGGCTCGGTTTAGGGTACGGTTAGGATTAGGGTACGTGTTAGGTTTAGGGTAGGGGTTAGGGTTAGGGTACGCGTTAGGGTTAGGGTAGTTAGTAAACCTATCCCACTCTCTAGATACCCCTTAGCACGTAAAGGAATATTATTTGGGGTTCCAGCAATGGAGAAGAATTTAGACACTAGGATAAGATAAGGAACACACCCATTATAAAGAAATCACATTAGGATTCTCTTTTTAAGCTGTTGCTTAAAACACTAGTGCTTAGGAAATCTATTGGAGGCAGAAGCAGTCAAGGGTAGCCTAGGGTTAGTGTTAGGCTTAGGGTTAGGCTTAGGGTACGGCTTAGGGTACGGGTTTGGGGAGGGGTTCAGGTACGGCGTAGGGTATGGGTTAGGGTTAGGGTTAGTGTTAGTGTTAGGGGTAGGGCTCGGTTTAGGGTACGGGTTAGGATTAGGGTACGTGTTAGTGTTAGAGTAGGGGTTAGGGTTAGAGTACGCATTAGGGTTAGGGTAGTTATTAAACCTATCCCACTCTCTAGATACCCCTTAGCACGTAAGGCAATATTATTTGGGGGTGCAGCCATGGAGAAGAGTTTAGACACTAGGATAAGATAAGGAACACACCCATTATAAAGAAATCACATTAGGATTCTCTTTTTAAGCTGTTCCTTAAAACACTAGTGCTTAGGAAATCTATTGGAGGCAGAAGCAGTCAAGGGTAGCCTAGGGTTAGGGTTAGGCTTAGGGTTAGGTTTAGGGTATGGCTTGGGGTATGGGTTCGGGGAGGTGTTCGTGTACGGCGTAGGGTATGGGTTAGGGTTAGGGTTTGGGTTAGTGTTAGGGTTAGGGCTCGGTTTAGGGTACGGGTTAGGATTAGGGTACGTGTTAGGGTTAGGGTAGGGGTTAGGGTTAGGTTACGCATTAGGGCTAGGGTAGTTAGTAAACCTATCCCACTCTCTAGCTCCCCCTTAGCACGTAAAGGAATATTATTTGGGGGTCCAGCCATGGAGAAGAGTTTAGACACTAGGATAAGATAAGGAACACACCCATTATAAAGAAATCACTTTAGGATTCTCTTTTTAAGCTGTTCCTTAAAACACTACTGCTTAGGAAATCAATTGGAGGCAGAAGCAGTCAAGGGTAGCCTAGGGTTAGGGTTAGGCTTAGGGTTAGGTTTAGGGTATGGCTTAGGGTACGGGTTCGGGGAGGGGTGCGGGTACGGCATAGGGTATGGGTTAGGGTTAGGGTTAGGGTTAGTGTTAGGGTTAGGGCTCGGTTTAGGGTACAGGTTAGGATTAGTGTACGTGTTAGGGTTAGGGTAGGGGTTAGGGTTAGGGTACGCGTTAGGGTTAGGGTAGTTATTAAACCTATCCCACTCTCTAGATACCCCTTAGCACGTAAGGGAATATTATTTGGGGGTGCAGCCATGGAGAAGAGTTTAGACACTAGGATAAGATAAGGAACACACCCATTATAAAGAAATCACATTAGGATTCTCTTTTTAAGCTGTTCCTTAAAACAGTAGTGCTTAGGAAATCTATTGGAGGCAGAAGCAGTCAAGGGTAGCCTAGGGTTAGGGTTAGGCTTAGGGTTAGGCTTAGGGTACGGCTTAGGGTACGGGTTCGGGGAGGGGTGCGGGTACGGCGTAGGGTATGGGTTAGGGTTAGGGTTAGGGTTAGTGTTAGGGTTAGGGCTCGGTTTAGGGTACGGGTTAGGATTAGGGTACGTGTTAGGGTTAGGGTAGGGGTTAGGGTTAGGGTACGCATTAGGGTTAGGGTAGTTATTAAACCTATCCCACTCTCTAGATACCCCTTAGCACGTAAAGGAATATTATTTGAGGGTCCAGCCATGGAGAAGAGTTTAGACACTAGGATAAGATAAGGAACACACCCATTATAAAGAAATCACATTAGGATTCTCTTTTTAAGCTGTTCCTTAAAACACTAGTGCTTAGGAAATCTATTGGAGGCAGAAGCAGTCAAGGGTAGCGTAGGGTTAGGGTTAGGCTTAGGGTTAGGCTTAGGGTACGGCTTAGGGTACGTGTTCGGGGAGGGTTTCGGGTACGGCGTAGGGTATGGGTTAGGGTTAGGGTTAGGGTTAGTGTTAGGGTTAGGGCTCGGTTTAGGGTACGGTTAGGATTAGGGTACGTGTTAGGTTTAGGGTAGGGGTTAGGGTTAGGGTACGCGTTAGGGTTAGGGTAGTTAGTAAACCTATCCCACTGTCTAGATACCCCTTAGCACGTAAAGGAATATTATTTGGGGTTCCAGCAATGGAGAAGAATTTAGACACTAGGATAAGATAAGGAACACACCCATTATAAAGAAATCACATTAGGATTCTCTTTTTAAGCTGTTGCTTAAAACACTAGTGCTTAGGAAATCTCTTGGAGGCAGAAGCAGTCAAGGGTAGCCTAGGGTTAGTGTTAGGCTTAGGGTTAGGCTTAGGGTATGGCTTAGGGTACGGGTTCGGGGAGGGTTTCGGGTACGGCGTAGGGTATGGGTTAGGGTTAGGGTTAGGGTTAGTGTTAGGGTTAGGGCTCGGTTTAGGGTACGGGTTAGGATTAGGGTACGTGTTAGAGTTAGGGTAGGGGTTAGGGTTAGGGTACGCGTTAGGGTTAGGGTAGTTATTAAACCTATCCCACTCTCTAGATACCCCTTAGCACGTAAAGGAATATTATTTGGGGGTCCAGCCATGGAGAAGAGTTTAGACACTAGGATAAGATAAGGAACACACCCATTATAAAGAAATCACTTTAGGATTCTCTTTTTAAGCTGTCCTTAAAACACTAGTGCTTAGGAAATCTATTGGAGGCAGAAGCAGTCAAGGGTAGCCTAGGGTTAGGGTTAGGCTTAGGGTTAGGGTTAGGGTACGGCTTGGGGTATGGGTTCAGGGAGGTGTTCGTGTACGGCGTAGGGTATGGGTTAGGGTTAGGGTTTGGGTTAGTGTTAGGGTTAGGGCTCGGTTTAGGGTACGGGTTAGGATTAGGGTACGTGTTAGGGTTAGGGTAGGGGTTAGGGTTAGGTTACGCGTTAGGGCTAGGGTAGTTAGTAAACCTATCCCACTCTCTACCTCCCCGTTAGCATGTAAAGGAATATTATTTAGGGGTCCAGCCATGGAGAAGAGTTTAGACACTAGGATAAGATAAGGAACACACCCATTATAAAGAAATCACATTAGGATTCTCTTTTTAAGTTGTTCCTTAAAAAACTACTGCTTAGGAAATCAATTGGAGGCAGAAGCAGTCAAGGGTAGCCTAGGGTTAGGGTTAGGCTTAGGGTTAGGTTTAGGGTATGGCTTAGGGTACGGGTTCGGGGAGGGGTGCGGGTACGGCATAGGGTATGGGTTAGGGTTAGGGTTAGTGTTAGGGTTAGGGCTCGGTTTAGGGTACAGGTTAGGATTAGGGTACATGTTAGGGTTAGGGTAGGGGTTAGGGTTAGGGTACGCGTTAGGGTTAGGGTAGTTATTAAACCTATCCCACTCTCTAGATACCCCTTAGCACGTAAGGGAATATTATTTGGGGGTGCAGCCATATAGAAGAGTTTAGACACTAGGATAAGATAAGGAACACACCCATTATAAAGAAATCACTTTAGGATTCTCTTTTTAAGCTGTTCCTTAAAACACTACTGCTTAGGAAATCAATTGGAGGCAGAAGCAGTCAAGGGTAGCCTAGGGTTAGGGTTAGGCTTAGGGTTAGGTTTAGGGTATGGCTTAGGGTACGGGTTCGGGGAGGGGTGCGGGTACGGCATAGGGTATGGGTTAGGGTTAGGGTTAGGGTTAGTGTTAGGGTTAGGGCTCGGTTTAGGGTACAGGTTAGGATTAGTGTACGTGTTAGGGTTAGGGTAGGGGTTAGGGTTAGGGTACGCGTTAGGGTTAGGGTAGTTATTAAACCTATCCCACTCTCTAGATACCCCTTAGCACGTAAGGGAATATTATTTGGGGGTGCAGCCATGGAGAAGAGTTTAGACACTAGGATAAGATAAGGAACACACACATTATAAAGAAATCACATTAGGATTCTCTTTTTAAGCTGTTCCTTAAAACAGTAGTGCTTAGGAAATCTATTGGAGGCAGAAGCAGTCAAGTGTAGCCTAGGGTTAGGGTTAGGCTTAGGGTTAGGCTTAGGGTACGGCTTAGGGTACGGGTTCGGGGAGGGGTGCGGGTACGGCGTAGGGTATGGGTTAGGGTTAGGGTTAGGGTTAGTGTTAGGGTTAGGGCTCGGTTTAGGGTACGGGTTAGGATTAGGGTACGTGTTAGGGTTAGGGTAGGGGTTAGGGTTAGGGTACGCGTTAGGGTTAGGGTAGTTATTAAACCTATCCCACTCTCTAGATACCCCTTAGCACGTAAAGGAATATTATTTGAGGGTCCAGCCATGGAGAAGAGTTTAGACACTAGGATAAGATAAGGAACACACCCATTATAAAGAAATCACATTAGGATTCTCTTTTTAAGCTGTTGCTTAAAACACTAGTGCTTAGGAAATCTATTGGAGGCAGAAGCAGTCAAGGGTAGCCTAGGGTTAGGGTTAGGCTTAGGGTTAGGTTTAGGGTATGGCTTAGGGTACGGGTTCGGGGAGGGGTGCGGGTACGGCGTAGGGTATGGGTTAGGGTTAGGGTTAGGGTTAATGTTAGGGTTAGGGCTCGGTTTAGGGTACAGGTTAGGATTAGGGTACGTGTTAGGGTTAGGGTAGGGGTTAGGGTTAGGGTACGCGTTAGGGTTAGGGTAGTTATTAAACCTATCCCACTCTCTAGATACCCCTTAGCACGTAAGGGAATATTATTTGGGGGTGCAGCCATGGAGAAGAGTTTAGACACTAGGATAAGATAAGGAACACACCCATTATAAAGAAATCACATTAGGATTCTCTTTTTAAGCTGTTCCTTAAAACAGTAGTGCTTAGGAAATCTATTGGAGGCAGAAGCAGTCAAGGGTAGCCTAGGGTTAGGGTTAGGCTTAGTGTTAGGCTTAGGGTACGGCTTAGGTTACGGGTTCGGGGAGGGGTGCGGGTACGGCGTAGGGTATGGGTTAGGGTTAGGGTTAGGGTTAGTGTTAGGGTTAGGGCTCGGTTTAGGGTACGGGTTAGGATTAGGGTACGTGTTAGGGTTAGGGTAGGGGTTAGGGTTAGGGTACGCGTTAGGGTTAGGGTAGTTATTAAACCTATCCCACTCTCTAGATACCCCTTAGCACGTAAAGGAATATTATTTGAGGGTCCAGCCATGGAGAAGAGTTTAGACACTAGGATAAGATAAGGAACACACCCATTATAAAGAAATCACATTAGGATTCTCTTTTTAAGCTGTTCCTTAAAACACTAGTGCTTAGGAAATCTATTGGAGGCAGAAGCAGTCAAGGGTAGCGTAGGGTTAGGGTTAGGCTGAGGTTTAGGCTTAGGGTACGGCTTAGGGTACGGGTTCGGGGAGGGTTTCGGGTACGGCGTAGGTTATGGGTTAGGGTTAGGGTTAGGGTTAGTGTTAGGGTTAGGGCTCGGTTTAGGGTACGGTTAGGATTAGGGTACGTGTTAGGTTTAGGGTAGGGGTTAGGGTTAGGGTACGCGTTAGGGTTAGGGTAGTTAGTAAACCTATCCCACTCTCTAGATACCCCTTAGCACGTAAAGGAATATTATTTGAGGTTCCAGCAATGGAGAAGAATTTAGACACTAGGATAAGATAAGGAACACACCCATTATAAAGAAATCACATTAGGATTCTCTTTTTAAGCTGTTGCTTAAAACACTAGTGCTTAGGAAATCTATTGGAGGCAGAAGCAGTCAAGGGTAGCCTAGGGTTAGTGTTAGGCTTAGGGTTAGGCTTAGGGTACGGCTTAGGGTACGGGTTTGGGGAGGGGTTCAGGTACGGCGTAGGGTATGGGTTAGGGTTAGGGTTAGTGTTAGTGTTAGGGGTAGGGCTCGGTTTAGGGTACGGGTTAGGATTAGGGTACGTGTTAGTGTTAGAGTAGGGGTTAGGGTTAGAGTACGCATTAGGGTTAGGGTAGTTATTAAACCTATCCCACTCTCTAGATACCCCTTAGCACGTAAGGCAATATTATTTGGGGGTGCAGCCATGGAGAAGGGTTTAGACACTAGGATAAGATAAGGAACACACCCATTATAAAGAAATCACATTAGGATTCTCTTTTTAAGCTGTTCCTTAAAACACTAGTGCTTAGGAAATCTATTGGAGGCAGAAGCAGTCAAGGGTAGCCTAGGGTTAGGGTTAGGCTTAGGGTTAGGTTTAGGGTATGGCTTGGGGTATGGGTTCGGGGAGGTGTTCGTGTACGGCGTAGGGTATGGGTTAGGGTTAGGGTTTGGGTTAGTGTTAGGGTTAGGGCTCGGTTTAGGGTACGGGTTAGGATTAGGGTACGTGTTAGGGTTAGGGTAGGGGTTAGGGTTAGGTTACGCATTAGGGCTAGGGTAGTTAGTAAACCTATCCCACTCTCTAGCTCCCCCTTAGCACGTAAAGGAATATTATTTGGGGGTCCAGCCATGGAGAAGAGTTTAGACACTAGGATAAGATAAGGAACACACCCATTATAAAGAAATCACTTTAGGATTCTCTTTTTAAGCTGTTCCTTAAAACACTACTGCTTAGGAAATCAATTGGAGGCAGAAGCAGTCAAGGGTAGCCTAGGGTTAGGGTTAGGCTTAGGGTTAGGTTTAGGGTATGGCTTAGGGTACGGGTTCGGGGAGGGGTGCGGGTACGGCATAGGGTATGGGTTAGGGTTAGGGTTAGGGTTAGTGTTAGGGTTAGGGCTCGGTTTAGGGTACAGGTTAGGATTAGTGTACGTGTTAGGGTTAGGGTAGGGGTTAGGGTTAGGGTACGCGTTAGGGTTAGGGTAGTTATTAAACCTATCCCACTCTCTAGATACCCCTTAGCACGTAAGGGAATATTATTTGGGGGTGCAGCCATGGAGAAGAGTTTAGACACTAGGATAAGATAAGGAACACACCCATTATAAAGAAATCACATTAGGATTCTCTTTTTAAGCTGTTCCTTAAAACAGTAGTGCTTAGGAAATCTATTGGAGGCAGAAGCAGTCAAGGGTAGCCTAGGGTTAGGGTTAGGCTTAGGGTTAGGCTTAGGGTACGGCTTAGGGTACGGGTTCGGGGAGGGGTGCGGGTACGGCGTAGGGTATGGGTTAGGGTTAGGGTTAGGGTTAGTGTTAGGGTTAGGGCTCGGTTTAGGGTACGGGTTAGGATTAGGGTACGTGTTAGGGTTAGGGTAGGGGTTAGGGTTAGGGTACGCATTAGGGTTAGGGTAGTTATTAAACCTATCCCACTCTCTAGATACCCCTTAGCACGTAAAGGAATATTATTTGAGGGTCCAGCCATGGAGAAGAGTTTAGACACTAGGATAAGATAAGGAACACACCCATTATAAAGAAATCACATTAGGATTCTCTTTTTAAGCTGTTCCTTAAAACACTAGTGCTTAGGAAATCTATTGGAGGCAGAAGCAGTCAAGGGTAGCGTAGGGTTAGGGTTAGGCTTAGGGTTAGGCTTAGGGTACGGCTTAGGGTACGTGTTCGGGGAGGGTTTCGGGTACGGCGTAGGGTATGGGTTAGGGTTAGGGTTAGGGTTAGTGTTAGGGTTAGGGCTCGGTTTAGGGTACGGTTAGGATTAGGGTACGTGTTAGGTTTAGGGTAGGGGTTAGGGTTAGGGTACGCGTTAGGGTTAGGGTAGTTAGTAAACCTATCCCACTGTCTAGATACCCCTTAGCACGTAAAGGAATATTATTTGGGGTTCCAGCAATGGAGAAGAATTTAGACACTAGGATAAGATAAGGAACACACCCATTATAAAGAAATCACATTAGGATTCTCTTTTTAAGCTGTTGCTTAAAACACTAGTGCTTAGGAAATCTCTTGGAGGCAGAAGCAGTCAAGGGTAGCCTAGGGTTAGTGTTAGGCTTAGGGTTAGGCTTAGGGTATGGCTTAGGGTACGGGTTCGGGGAGGGTTTCGGGTACGGCGTAGGGTATGGGTTAGGGTTAGGGTTAGGGTTAGTGTTAGGGTTAGGGCTCGGTTTAGGGTACGGGTTAGGATTAGGGTACGTGTTAGAGTTAGGGTAGGGGTTAGGGTTAGGGTACGCGTTAGGGTTAGGGTAGTTATTAAACCTATCCCACTCTCTAGATACCCCTTAGCACGTAAAGGAATATTATTTGGGGGTCCAGCCATGGAGAAGAGTTTAGACACTAGGATAAGATAAGGAACACACCCATTATAAAGAAATCACTTTAGGATTCTCTTTTTAAGCTGTCCTTAAAACACTAGTGCTTAGGAAATCTATTGGAGGCAGAAGCAGTCAAGGGTAGCCTAGGGTTAGGGTTAGGCTTAGGGTTAGGGTTAGGGTACGGCTTGGGGTATGGGTTCAGGGAGGTGTTCGTGTACGGCGTAGGGTATGGGTTAGGGTTAGGGTTTGGGTTAGTGTTAGGGTTAGGGCTCGGTTTAGGGTACGGGTTAGGATTAGGGTACGTGTTAGGGTTAGGGTAGGGGTTAGGGTTAGGTTACGCGTTAGGGCTAGGGTAGTTAGTAAACCTATCCCACTCTCTACCTCCCCGTTAGCATGTAAAGGAATATTATTTAGGGGTCCAGCCATGGAGAAGAGTTTAGACACTAGGATAAGATAAGGAACACACCCATTATAAAGAAATCACATTAGGATTCTCTTTTTAAGTTGTTCCTTAAAAAACTACTGCTTAGGAAATCAATTGGAGGCAGAAGCAGTCAAGGGTAGCCTAGGGTTAGGGTTAGGCTTAGGGTTAGGTTTAGGGTATGGCTTAGGGTACGGGTTCGGGGAGGGGTGCGGGTACGGCATAGGGTATGGGTTAGGGTTAGGGTTAGTGTTAGGGTTAGGGCTCGGTTTAGGGTACAGGTTAGGATTAGGGTACATGTTAGGGTTAGGGTAGGGGTTAGGGTTAGGGTACGCGTTAGGGTTAGGGTAGTTATTAAACCTATCCCACTCTCTAGATACCCCTTAGCACGTAAGGGAATATTATTTGGGGGTGCAGCCATATAGAAGAGTTTAGACACTAGGATAAGATAAGGAACACACCCATTATAAAGAAATCACTTTAGGATTCTCTTTTTAAGCTGTTCCTTAAAACACTACTGCTTAGGAAATCAATTGGAGGCAGAAGCAGTCAAGGGTAGCCTAGGGTTAGGGTTAGGCTTAGGGTTAGGTTTAGGGTATGGCTTAGGGTACGGGTTCGGGGAGGGGTGCGGGTACGGCATAGGGTATGGGTTAGGGTTAGGGTTAGGGTTAGTGTTAGGGTTAGGGCTCGGTTTAGGGTACAGGTTAGGATTAGTGTACGTGTTAGGGTTAGGGTAGGGGTTAGGGTTAGGGTACGCGTTAGGGTTAGGGTAGTTATTAAACCTATCCCACTCTCTAGATACCCCTTAGCACGTAAGGGAATATTATTTGGGGGTGCAGCCATGGAGAAGAGTTTAGACACTAGGATAAGATAAGGAACACACCCATTATAAAGAAATCACATTAGGATTCTCTTTTTAAGCTGTTCCTTAAAACAGTAGTGCTTAGGAAATCTATTGGAGGCAGAAGCAGTCAAGGGTAGCCTAGGGTTAGGGTTAGGCTTAGTGTTAGGCTTAGGGTACGGCTTAGGTTACGGGTTCGGGGAGGGGTGCGGGTACGGCGTAGGGTATGGGTTAGGGTTAGGGTTAGGGTTAGTGTTAGGGTTAGGGCTCGGTTTAGGGTACGGGTTAGGATTAGGGTACGTGTTAGGGTTAGGGTAGGGGTTAGGGTTAGGGTACGCGTTAGGGTTAGGGTAGTTATTAAACCTATCCCACTCTCTAGATACCCCTTAGCACGTAAAGGAATATTATTTGAGGGTCCAGCCATGGAGAAGAGTTTAGACACTAGGATAAGATAAGGAACACACCCATTATAAAGAAATCACATTAGGATTCTCTTTTTAAGCTGTTCCTTAAAACACTAGTGCTTAGGAAATCTATTGGAGGCAGAAGCAGTCAAGGGTAGCGTAGGGTTAGGGTTAGGCTGAGGTTTAGGCTTAGGGTACGGCTTAGGGTACGGGTTCGGGGAGGGTTTCGGGTACGGCGTAGGTTATGGGTTAGGGTTAGGGTTAGGGTTAGTGTTAGGGTTAGGGCTCGGTTTAGGGTACGGTTAGGATTAGGGTACGTGTTAGGTTTAGGGTAGGGGTTAGGGTTAGGGTACGCGTTAGGGTTAGGGTAGTTAGTAAACCTATCCCACTCTCTAGATACCCCTTAGCACGTAAAGGAATATTATTTGGGGTTCCAGCAATGGAGAAGAATTTAGACACTAGGATAAGATAAGGAACACACCCATTATAAAGAAATCACATTAGGATTCTCTTTTTAAGCTGTTGCTTAAAACACTAGTGCTTAGGAAATCTATTGGAGGCAGAAGCAGTCAAGGGTAGCCTAGGGTTAGTGTTAGGCTTAGGGTTAGGCTTAGGGTACGGCTTAGGGTACGGGTTTGGGGAGGGGTTCAGGTACGGCGTAGGGTATGGGTTAGGGTTAGGGTTAGTGTTAGTGTTAGGGGTAGGGCTCGGTTTAGGGTACGGGTTAGGATTAGGGTACGTGTTAGTGTTAGAGTAGGGGTTAGGGTTAGAGTACGCATTAGGGTTAGGGTAGTTATTAAACCTATCCCACTCTCTAGATACCCCTTAGCACGTAAGGCAATATTATTTGGGGGTGCAGCCATGGAGAAGAGTTTAGACACTAGGATAAGATAAGGAACACACCCATTATAAAGAAATCACATTAGGATTCTCTTTTTAAGCTGTTCCTTAAAACACTAGTGCTTAGGAAATCTATTGGAGGCAGAAGCAGTCAAGGGTAGCCTAGGGTTAGGGTTAGGCTTAGGGTTAGGTTTAGGGTATGGCTTGGGGTATGGGTTCGGGGAGGTGTTCGTGTACGGCGTAGGGTATGGGTTAGGGTTAGGGTTTGGGTTAGTGTTAGGGTTAGGGCTCGGTTTAGGGTACGGGTTAGGATTAGGGTACGTGTTAGGGTTAGGGTAGGGGTTAGGGTTAGGTTACGCATTAGGGCTAGGGTAGTTAGTAAACCTATCCCACTCTCTAGCTCCCCCTTAGCACGTAAAGGAATATTATTTGGGGGTCCAGCCATGGAGAAGAGTTTAGACACTAGGATAAGATAAGGAACACACCCATTATAAAGAAATCACTTTAGGATTCTCTTTTTAAGCTGTTCCTTAAAACACTACTGCTTAGGAAATCAATTGGAGGCAGAAGCAGTCAAGGGTAGCCTAGGGTTAGGGTTAGGCTTAGGGTTAGGTTTAGGGTATGGCTTAGGGTACGGGTTCGGGGAGGGGTGCGGGTACGGCATAGGGTATGGGTTAGGGTTAGGGTTAGGGTTAGTGTTAGGGTTAGGGCTCGGTTTAGGGTACAGGTTAGGATTAGTGTACGTGTTAGGGTTAGGGTAGGGGTTAGGGTTAGGGTACGCGTTAGGGTTAGGGTAGTTATTAAACCTATCCCACTTTCTAGATACCCCTTAGCACGTAAGGGAATATTATTTGGGGGTGCAGCCATGGAGAAGAGTTTAGACACTAGGATAAGATAAGGAACACACCCATTATAAAGAAATCACATTAGGATTCTCTTTTTAAGCTGTTCCTTAAAACAGTAGTGCTTAGGAAATCTATTGGAGGCAGAAGCAGTCAAGGGTAGCCTAGGGTTAGGGTTAGGCTTAGGGTTAGGCTTAGGGTACGGCTTAGGGTACGGGTTCGGGGAGGGGTGCGGGTACGGCGTAGGGTATGGGTTAGGGTTAGGGTTAGGGTTAGTGTTAGGGTTAGGGCTCGGTTTAGGGTACGGGTTAGGATTAGGGTACGTGTTAGGGTTAGGGTAGGGGTTAGGGTTAGGGTACGCATTAGGGTTAGGGTAGTTATTAAACCTATCCCACTCTCTAGATACCCCTTAGCACGTAAAGGAATATTATTTGAGGGTCCAGCCATGGAGAAGAGTTTAGACACTAGGATAAGATAAGGAACACACCCATTATAAAGAAATCACATTAGGATTCTCTTTTTAAGCTGTTCCTTAAAACACTAGTGCTTAGGAAATCTATTGGAGGCAGAAGCAGTCAAGGGTAGCGTAGGGTTAGGGTTAGGCTTAGGGTTAGGCTTAGGGTACGGCTTAGGGTACGTGTTCGGGGAGGGTTTTGGGTACGGCGTAGGGTATGGGTTAGGGTTAGGGTTAGGGTTAGTGTTAGGGTTAGGGCTCGGTTTAGGGTACGGTTAGGATTAGGGTACGTGTTAGGTTTAGGGTAGGGGTTAGGGTTAGGGTACGCGTTAGGGTTACGGTAGTTAGTAAACCTATCCCACTGTCTAGATACCCCTTAGCACGTAAAGGAATATTATTTGGGGTTCCAGCAATGGAGAAGAATTTAGACACTAGGATAAGATAAGGAACACACCCATTATAAAGAAATCACATTAGGATTCTCTTTTTAAGCTGTTGCTTAAAACACTAGTGCTTAGGAAATCTATTGGAGGCAGAAGCAGTCAAGGGTAGCCTAGGGTTAGTGTTAGGCTTAGGGTTAGGCTTAGGGTACGGCTTAGGGTACGGGTTTGGGGAGGGGTTCAGGTACGGCGTAGGGTATGGGTTAGGGTTAGGGTTAGTGTTAGTGTTAGGGTTAGGGCTCGGTTTAGGGTACGGGTTAGGATTAGGGTACGTGTTAGTGTTAGAGTAGGGGTTAGGGTTAGAGTACGCATTAGGGTTAGGGTAGTTATTAAACCTATCCCACTCTCTAGATACCCCTTAGCACGTAAGGCAATATTATTTGGGGGTGCAGCCATGGAGAAGAGTTTAGACACTAGGATAAGATAAGGAACACACCCATTATAAAGAAATCACATTAGGATTCTCTTTTTAAGCTGTTCCTTAAAACAGTAGTGCTTAGGAAATCTATTGGAGGCAGAAGCAGTCAAGGGTAGCCTAGGGTTAGGGTTAGGCTTAGGGTTAGGCTTAGGGTACGGCTTAGGGTACGGGTTCGGGGAGGGGTGCGGGTACGGCGTAGGGTATGGGTTAGGGTTAGGGTTAGGGTTAGTGTTAGGGTTAGGGCTCGGTTTAGGGTACGGTTAGGATTAGGGTACGTGTTAGGTTTAGGGTAGGGGTTAGGGTTAGGGTACGCGTTAGGGTTAGGGTAGTTAGTAAACCTACCCCACTCTCTAGATACCCCTTAGCACGTAAAGGAATATTATTTGGGGTTCCAGCAATGGAGAAGAATTTAGACACTAGGATAAGATAAGGAACACACCCATTATAAAGAAATCACATTAGGATTCTCTTTTTAAGCTGTTGCTTAAAACACTAGTGCTTAGGAAATCTATTGGAGGCAGAAGCAGTCAAGGGTAGCCTAGGGTTAGTGTTAGGCTTAGGGTTAGGCTTAGGGTACGGCTTAGGGTACGGGTTTGGGGAGGGGTTCAGGTACGGCGTAGGGTATGGGTTAGGGTTAGGGTTAGTGTTAGTGTTAGGGGTAGGGCTCGGTTTAGGGTACGGGTTAGGATTAGGGTACGTGTTAGTGTTAGAGTAGGGGTTAGGGTTAGAGTACGCATTAGGGTTAGGGTAGTTATTAAACCTATCCCACTCTCTAGATACCCCTTAGCACGTAAGGCAATATTATTTGGGGGTGCAGCCATGGAGAAGAGTTTAGACACTAGGATAAGATAAGGAACACACCCATTATAAAGAAATCACATTAGGATTCTCTTTTTCAGCTGTTCCTTAAAACACTAGTGCTTAGGAAATCTATTGGAGGCAGAAGCAGTCAAGGGTAGCCTAGGCTTAGGGTTAGGCTTAGGGTTAGGTTTAGGGTACGGCTTGGGGTATGGGTTCGGGGAGGTGTTCGTGTACGGCGTAGGGTATGGGTTAGGGTTAGGGTTTGGGTTAGTGTTAGGGTTAGGGCTCGGTTTAGGGTACGGGTTAGGATTAGGGTACGTGTTAGGGTTAGGGTAGGTGTTAGGGTTAGGTTACGCATTAGGGCTAGGGTAGTTAGTAAACCTATCCCACTCTCTAGCTCCCCCTTAGCACGTAAAGGAATATTATTTGGGGGTCCAGCCATGGAGAAGAGTTTAGACACTAGGATAAGATAAGGAACACACCCATTATAAAGAAATCACTTTAGGATTCTCTTTTTAAGCTGTTCCTTAAAACACTACTGCTTAGGAAATCAATTGGAGGCAGAAGCAGTCAAGGGTAGCCTAGGGTTAGGGTTAGGCTTAGGGTTAGGTTTAGGGTATGGCTTAGGGTACGGGTTCGGGGAGGGGTGCGGGTACGGCATAGTGTATGGGTTAGGGTTAGGGTTAGGGTTAGTGTTAGGGTTAGGGCTCGGTTTAGGGTACAGGTTAGGATTAGTGTACGTGTTAGGGTTAGGGTAGGGGTTAGGGTTAGGGTACGCGTTAGGGTTAGGGTAGTTATTAAACCTATCCCACTCTCTAGATACCCCTGAGCACGTAAAGGAATATTATTTGAGGGTCCAGCCATGGAGAAGAGTTTAGACACTAGGATAAGATAAGGAACACACCCATTATAAAGAAATCACATTAGGATTCTCTTTTTAAGCTGTTCCTTAAAACACTAGTGCTTAGGAAATCTATTGGAGGCAGAAGCAGTCAAGGGTAGCCTAGGGTTAGGGTTAGGCTTAGGGTTAGGTTTAGGGTATGGCTTAGGGTACGGGTTCGGGGAGGGGTGCGGGTACGGCGTAGGGTATGGGTTAGGGTTAGGGTTAGGGTTAGTGTTAGGGTTAGGGCTCGGTTTAGGGTACAGGTTAGGATTAGGGTACATGTTAGGGTTAGGGTAGGGGTTACGGTTAGGGTACGCGTTAGGGTTAGGGTAGTTATTAAACCTATCCCACTCTCTAGATACCCCTTAGCACGTAAGGGAATATTATTTGGGGGTGCAGCCATATAGAAGAGTTTAGACACTAGGATAAGATAAGGAACACACCCATTATAAAGAAATCACATTAGGATTCTCTTTTTAAGCTGTTCCTTAAAACAGTAGTGCTTAGGAAATCTATTGGAGGCAGAAGCAGTCAAGGGTAGCCTAGGGTTAGGGTTAGGCTTAGGGTTAGGCTTAGGGTACGGCTTAGGGTACGGGTTCGGGGAGGGGTGCGGGTACGGCGTAGGGTATGGGTTAGGGTTAGGGTTAGGGTTAGTGTTAGGGTTAGGGCTCGGTTTAGGGTACGGGTTAGGATTAGGGTACGTGTTAGGGTTAGGGTAGGGGTTAGGGTTAGGGTACGCGTTAGGGTTAGGGTAGTTATTAAACCTATCCCACTCTCTAGATACCCCTTAGCACGTAAAGGAATATTATTTGAGGGTCCAGCCATGGAGAAGAGTTTAGACACTAGGATAAGATAAGGAACACACCCATTATAAAGAAATCACATTAGGATTCTCTTTTTAAGCTGTTGCTTAAAACACTAGTGCTTAGGAAATCTATTGGAGGCAGAAGCAGTCAAGGGTAGCCTAGGGTTAGTGTTAGGCTTAGGGTTAGGCTTAGGGTACGGCTTAGGGTACGGGTTTGGGGAGAGGTTCAGGTACGGCGTAGAGTATGGGTTAGGGTTAGGGTTAGTGTTAGGGTTAGGGCTCGGTTTAGGGTACGGGTTAGGATTAGGGTACGTGTTAGTGTTAGAGTAGGGGTTAGGGTTAGAGTACGCATTAGGGTTAGGGTAGTTATTAAACCTAGCCCACTCTCTAGATACCCCTTAGCACCTAAGGCAATATTATTTGGGGGTGCAGCCATGGAGAAGAGTTTAGACACTAGGATAAGATAAGGAACACACCCATTATAAAGAAATCACATTAGGATTCTCTTTTTAAGCTGTTCCTTAAAACACTAGTGCTTAGGAAATCTATTGGAGGCAGAAGCAGTCAAGGGTAGCCTAGGGTTAGGGTTAGGCTTAGGGTTAGGTTTAGGGAACGGCTTGGGGTATGGGTTCAGGGAGGTGTTCGTGTACGTCGTAGGGTATGGGTTAGGGTTAGGGTTTGGGTTAGTGTTAGGGTTAGGGCTCGGTTTAGGGTACGGTTAGGATTAGGGTACGTGTTAGGTTTAGGGTAGGGGTTAGGGTTAGGGTACGCGTTAGGGTTAGGGTAGTTAGTAAACCTATCCCACTCTCTAGATACCCCTTAGCACGTAAAGGAATATTATTTGGGGTTCCAGCAATGGAGAAGAATTTAGACACTAGGATAAGATAAGGAACACACCCATTATAAAGAAATCACATTAGGATTCTCTTTTTAAGCTGTTGCTTAAAACACTAGTGCTTAGGAAATCTATTGGAGGCAGAAGCAGTCAAGGGTAGCCTAGGGTTAGTGTTATGCTTAGGGTTAGGCTTAGGGTACGGCTTAGGGTACGGGTTTGGGGAGGGGTTCAGGTACGGCGTAGGGTATGGGTTAGGGTTAGGGTTAGTGTTAGTGTTAGGGTTAGGGCTCGGTTTAGGGTACGGGTTAGGATTAGGGTACGTGTTAGTGTTAGAGTAGGGGTTAGGGTTAGAGTACGCATTAGGGTTAGGGTAGTTATTAAACCTATCCCACTCTCTAGATACCCCTTAGCACGTAAGGCAATATTATTTGGGGGTGCAGCCATGGAGAAGAGTTTAGACACTAGGATAAGATAAGGAACACACCCATTATAAAGAAATCACATTAGGATTCTCTTTTTCAGCTGTTCCTTAAAACACTAGTGCTTAGGAAATCTATTGGAGGCAGAAGCAGTCAAGGGTAGCCTAGGGTTAGGGTTAGGCTTAGGGTTAGGCTTAGGGTACGGCTTAGGGTACGGATTCGGGGAGGGTTTCTGGTATGGCGTAGGGTATGGGTTAGGGTTTGGGTTAGGGTTAGTGTTAGGGTTACGGATCGGTTTAGGGTACGGGTTAGGATTAGGGTACGGGTTAGGGTTAGGGTAGGGGTTAGGGTTAGGGTACGCGTTAGGGTTAGGGTAGTTAGTAAACCTATTCCACTCTCTAGATACCCCTTAGCACGTAAAGGAATATTATTTGGGGGTCCAGCCATGGAGAAGAGTTTAGACACTAGGATAAGATAAGGAACACACCCATTATAAAGAAATCACATTAGGATTCTCTTTTTAAGCTGTTGCTTAAAACACTAGTGCTTAGGAAATCTCTTGGAGGCAGAAGCAGTCAAGGGTAGCCTAGGGTTAGTGTTAGGCTTAGGGTTAGGCTTAGGGTATGGCTTAGGGTACGGGTTCGGGGAGGGTTTCGGGTACGGCGTAGGGTATGGGTTAGGGTTAGGGTTAGGGTTAGTGTTAGGGTTAGGGCTCGGTTTAGGGTACGGGTTAGGATTAGGGTACGTGTTAGAGTTAGGGTAGGGGTTAGGGTTAGGGTACGCGTTAGGGTTAAGGTAGTTATTAAACCTATCCCACTCTCTAGATACCCCTGAGCACGTAAAGGAATATTATTTGAGGGTCCAGCCATGGAGAAGAGTTTAGACACTAGGATAAGATAAGGAACACACCCATTATAAAGAAATCACATTAGGATTCTCTTTTTAAGCTGTTCCTTAAAACACTAGTGCTTAGGAAATCTATTGGAGGCAGAAGCAGTCAAGGGTAGCCTAGGGTTAGGGTTAGGCTTAGGGTTAGGTTTAGGGTATGGCTTAGGGTACGGGTTCGGGGAGGGGTGCGGGTACGGCGTAGGGTATGGGTTAGGGTTAGGGTTAGGGTTAGTGTTAGGGTTAGGGCTCGGTTTAGGGTACAGGTTAGGATTAGGGTACATGTTAGGGTTAGGGTAGGGGTTACGGTTAGGGTACGCGTTAGGGTTAGGGTAGTTATTAAACCTATCCCACTCTCTAGATACCCCTTAGCACGTAAGCTAATATTATTTGGGGGTGCAGCCATATAGAAGAGTTTAGACACTAGGATAAGATAAGGAACACACCCATTATAAAGAAATCACATTAGGATTCTCTTTTTAAGCTGTTCCTTAAAACAGTAGTGCTTAGGAAATCTATTGGAGGCAGAAGCAGTCAAGGGTAGCCTAGGGTTAGGGTTAGGCTTAGGGTTAGGCTTAGGGTACGGCTTAGGGTACGGGTTCGGGGAGGGGTGCGGGTACGGCGTAGGGTATGGGTTAGGGTTAGGGTTAGGGTTAGTGTTAGGGTTAGGGCTCGGTTTAGGGTACGGGTTAGGATTAGGGTACGTGTTAGGGTTAGGGTAGGGGTTAGGGTTAGGGTACGCGTTAGGGTTAGGGTAGTTATTAAACCTATCCCACTCTCTAGATACCCCTTAGCACGTAAAGGAATATTATTTGAGGGTCCAGCCATGGAGAAGAGTTTAGACACTAGGATAAGATAAGGAACACACCCATTATAAAGAAATCACATTAGGATTCTCTTTTTAAGCTGTTGCTTAAAACACTAGTGCTTAGGAAATCTATTGGAGGCAGAAGCAGTCAAGGGTAGCCTAGGGTTAGTGTTAGGCTTAGGGTTAGGCTTAGGGTACGGCTTAGGGTACGGGTTTGGGGAGAGGTTCAGGTACGGCGTAGAGTATGGGTTAGGGTTAGGGTTAGTGTTAGGGTTAGGGCTCGGTTTAGGGTACGGGTTAGGATTAGGGTACGTGTTAGTGTTAGAGTAGGGGTTAGGGTTAGAGTACGCATTAGGGTTAGGGTAGTTATTAAACCTAGCCCACTCTCTAGATACCCCTTAGCACCTAAGGCAATATTATTTGGGGGTGCAGCCATGGAGAAGAGTTTAGACACTAGGATAAGATAAGGAACACACCCATTATAAAGAAATCACATTAGGATTCTCTTTTTAAGCTGTTCCTTAAAACACTAGTGCTTAGGAAATCTATTGGAGGCAGAAGCAGTCAAGGGTAGCCTAGGGTTAGGGTTAGGCTTAGGGTTAGGTTTAGGGTACGGCTTGGGGTATGGGTTCAGGGAGGTGTTCGTGTACGTCGTAGGGTATGGGTTAGGGTTAGGGTTTGGGTTAGTGTTAGGGTTAGGGCTCGGTTTAGGGTACGGTTAGGATTAGGGTACGTGTTAGGTTTAGGGTAGGGGTTAGGGTTAGGGTACGCGTTAGGGTTAGGGTAGTTAGTAAACCTATCCCACTCTCTAGATACCCCTTAGCACGTAAAGGAATATTATTTGGGGTTCCAGCAATGGAGAAGAATTTAGACACTAGGATAAGATAAGGAACACACCCATTATAAAGAAATCACATTAGGATTCTCTTTTTAAGCTGTTGCTTAAAACACTAGTGCTTAGGAAATCTATTGGAGGCAAAAGCAGTCAAGGGTAGCCTAGGGTTAGTGTTATGCTTAGGGTTAGGCTTAGGGTACGGCTTAGGGTACGGGTTTGGGGAGGGGTTCAGGTACGGCGTAGGGTATGGGTTAGGGTTAGGGTTAGTGTTAGTGTTAGGGTTAGGGCTCGGTTTAGGGTACGGGTTAGGATTAGGGTACGTGTTAGTGTTAGAGTAGGGGTTAGGGTTAGAGTACGCATTAGGGTTAGGGTAGTTATTAAACCTATCCCACTCTCTAGATACCCCTTAGCACGTAAGGCAATATTATTTGGGGGTGCAGCCATGGAGAAGAGTTTAGACACTAGGATAAGATAAGGAACACACCCATTATAAAGAAATCACATTAGGATTCTCTTTTTCAGCTGTTCCTTAAAACACTAGTGCTTAGGAAATCTATTGGAGGCAGAAGCAGTCAAGGGTAGCCTAGGGTTAGGGTTAGGCTTAGGGTTAGGCTTAGGGTACGGCTTAGGGTACGGATTCGGGGAGGGTTTCGGGTATGGCGTACGGTATGGGTTAGGGTTTGGGTTAGGGTTAGTGTTAGGGTTACGGATCGGTTTAGGGTACGGGTTAGGATTAGGGTACGGGTTAGGGTTAGGGTAGGGGTTAGGGTTAGGGTACGCGTTAGGGTTAGGGTAGTTAGTAAACCTATTCCACTCTCTAGATACCCCTTAGCACGTAAAGGAATATTATTTGGGGGTCCAGCCATGGAGAAGAGTTTAGACACTAGGATAAGATAAGGAACACACCCATTATAAAGAAATCACATTAGGATTCTCTTTTTAAGCTGTTGCTTAAAACACTAGTGCTTAGGAAATCTCTTGGAGGCAGAAGCAGTCAAGGGTAGCCTAGGGTTAGTGTTAGGCTTAGGGTTAGGCTTAGGGTATGGCTTAGGGTACGGGTTCGGGGAGGGTTTCGGGTACGGCGTAGGGTATGGGTTAGGGTTAGGGTTAGGGTTAGTGTTAGGGTTAGGGCTCGGTTTAGGGTACGGGTTAGGATTAGGGTACGTGTTAGAGTTAGGGTAGGGGTTAGGGTTAGGGTACGCGTTAGGGTTAGGGTAGTTATTAAACCTATCCCACTCTCTAGATACCCCTTAGCACGTAAAGGAATATTATTTGGGGGTCCAGCCATGGAGAAGAGTTTAGACACTAGGATAAGATAAGGAACACACCCATTATAAAGAAATCACTTTAGGATTCTCTTTTTAAGCTGTTCTTAAAACACTAGTGCTTAGGAAATCTATTGGAGGCAGAAGCAGTCAAGGGTAGCCTAGGGTTAGGGTTAGGCTTAGGGTTAGGGTTAGGGTACGGCTTGGGGTATGGGTTCGGGGAGGTGTTCGTGTACGGCGTAGGGTATGGGTTAGGGTTAGGGTTTGGGTTAGTGTTAGGGTTAGGGCTCGGTTTAGGGTACGGGTTAGGATTAGGGTACGTGTTAGGGTTAGGGTAGGGGTTAGGGTTAGGTTACGCGTTAGGGCTAGGGTAGTTAGTAAACCTATCCCACTCTCTACCTCCCCGTTAGCATGTAAAGGAATATTATTTGGGGGTCCAGCCATGGAGAAGAGTTTAGACACTAGGATAAGATAAGGAACACACCCATTATAAAGAAATCACATTAGGATTCTCTTTTTAAGCTGTTCCTTAAAAAACTACTGCTTAGGAAATCAATTGGAGGCAGAAGCAGTCAAGGGTAGCCTAGGGTTAGGGTTAGGCTTAGGGTTAGGTTTAGGGTATGGCTTAGGGTACGGGTTCGGGGAGGGGTGCGGGTACGGCATAGGGTATGGGTTAGGGTTAGGGTTAGTGTTAGGGTTAGGGCTCGGTTTAGGGTACAGGTTAGGATTAGGGTACATGTTAGGGTTAGGGTAGGGGTTAGGGTTAGGGTACGCGTTAGGGTTAGGGTAGTTATTAAACCTATCCCACTCTCTAGATACCCCTTAGCACGTAAGGGAATATTATTTGGGGGTGCAGCCATATAGAAGAGTTTAGACACTAGGATAAGATAAGGAACACACCCATTATAAAGAAATCACTTTAGGATTCTCTTTTTAAGCTGTTCCTTAAAACACTACTGCTTAGGAAATCAATTGGAGGCAGAAGCAGTCAAGGGTAGCCTAGGGTTAGGGTTAGGCTTAGGGTTAGGTTTAGGGTACGGCTTAGGGTACGGGTTCGGGGAGGGGTGCGGGTACTGCATAGGGTATGGGTTAGGGTTAGGGTTAGGGTTAGTGTTAGGGTTAGGGCTCGGTTTAGGGTACAGGTTAGGATTAGTGTACGTGTTAGGGTTAGGGTAGGGGTTAGGGTTAGGGTACGCGTTAGGGTTAGGGTAGTTATTAAACCTATCCCACTCTCTAGATACCCCTTAGCACGTAAGGGAATATTATTTGGGGGTGCAGCCATGGAGAAGAGTTTAGACACTAGGATAAGATAAGGAACACACACATTATAAAGAAATCACATTAGGATTCTCTTTTTAAGCTGTTCCTTAAAACAGTAGTGCTTAGGAAATCTATTGGAGGCAGAAGCAGTCAAGTGTAGCCTAGGGTTAGGGTTAGGCTTAGGGTTAGGCTTAGGGTACGGCTTAGGGTACGGGTTCGGGGAGGGGTGCGGGTACGGCGTAGGGTATGGGTTAGGGTTAGGGTTAGGGTTAGTGTTAGGGTTAGGGCTCGGTTTAGGGTACGGGTTAGGATTAGGGTACGTGTTAGGGTTAGGGTAGGGGTTAGGGTTAGGGTACGCGTTAGGGTTAGGGTAGTTATTAAACCTATCCCACTCTCTAGATACCCCTTAGCACGTAAAGGAATATTATTTGAGGGTCCAGCCATGGAGAAGAGTTTAGACACTAGGATAAGATAAGGAACACACCCATTATAAAGAAATCACATTAGGATTCTCTTTTTAAGCTGTTGCTTAAAACACTAGTGCTTAGGAAATCTATTGGAGGCAGAAGCAGTCAAGGGTAGCCTAGGGTTAGGGTTAGGCTTAGGGTTAGGTTTAGGGTATGGCTTAGGGTACGGGTTCGGGGAGGGGTGCGGGTACGGCGTAGGGTATGGGTTAGGGTTAGGGTTAGGGTTAATGTTAGGGTTAGGGCTCGGTTTAGGGTACAGGTTAGGATTAGGGTACGTGTTAGGGTTAGGGTAGGGGTTAGGGTTAGGGTACGCGTTAGGGTTAGGGTAGTTATTAAACCTATCCCACTCTCTAGATACCCCTTAGCACGTAAGGGAATATTATTTGGGGGTGCAGCCATGGAGAAGAGTTTAGACACTAGGATAAGATAAGGAACACACCCATTATAAAGAAATCACATTAGGATTCTCTTTTTAAGCTGTTCCTTAAAACAGTAGTGCTTAGGAAATCTATTGGAGGCAGAAGCAGTCAAGGGTAGCCTAGGGTTAGGGTTAGGCTTAGTGTTAGGCTTAGGGTACGGCTTAGGTTACGGGTTCGGGGAGGGGTGCGGGTACGGCGTAGGGTATGGGTTAGGGTTAGGGTTAGGGTTAGTGTTAGGGTTAGGGCTCGGTTTAGGGTACGGGTTAGGATTAGGGTACGTGTTAGGGTTAGGGTAGGGGTTAGGGTTAGGGTACGCGTTAGGGTTAGGGTAGTTATTAAACCTATCCCACTCTCTAGATACCCCTTAGCACGTAAAGGAATATTATTTGAGGTTCCAGCCATGGAGAAGAGTTTAGACACTAGGATAAGATAAGGAACACACCCATTATAAAGAAATCACATTAGGATTCTCTTTTTAAGCTGTTCCTTAAAACACTAGTGCTTAGGAAATCTATTGGAGGCAGAAGCAGTCAAGGGTAGCGTAGGGTTAGGGTTAGGCTGAGGTTTAGGCTTAGGGTACGGCTTAGGGTACGGGTTCGGGGAGGGTTTCGGGTACGGCGTAGGTTATGGGTTAGGGTTAGGGTTAGGGTTAGTGTTAGGGTTAGGGCTCGGTTTAGGGTACGGTTAGGATTAGGGTACGTGTTAGGTTTAGGGTAGGGGTTAGGGTTAGGGTACGCGTTAGGGTTAGGGTAGTTAGTAAACCTATCCCACTCTCTAGATACCCCTTAGCACGTAAAGGAATATTATTTGGGGTTCCAGCAATGGAGAAGAATTTAGACACTAGGATAAGATAAGGAACACACCCATTATAAAGAAATCACATTAGGATTCTCTTTTTAAGCTGTTGCTTAAAACACTAGTGCTTAGGAAATCTATTGGAGGCAGAAGCAGTCAAGGGTAGCCTACGGTTAGGGTTAGGCTTAGGGTTAGGCTTAGGGTACGGCTTAGGTTACGGGTTCGGGGAGGGGTGCGGGTATGGCGTAGGGTATGGGTTAGGGTTAGGGTTTGGGTTAGTGTTAGGGTTAGGGCTCGGTTTAGGGTACGGGTTAGGATTAGGGTACGTGTTAGGGTTAGGGTAGGGGTTAGGGTTAGGTTACGCATTAGGGCTAGGGTAGTTAGTAAACCTATCCCACTCTCTAGCTCCCCCTTAGCACGTAAAGGAATATTATTTGGGGGTCCAGCCATGGAGAAGAATTTAGACACTAGGATAAGATAAGGAACACACCCATTATAAAGAAATCACTTTAGGATTCTCTTTTTAAGCTGTTCCTTAAAACACTACTGCTTAGGAAATCAATTGGAGGCAGAAGCATTCAAGGGTAGCCTAGGGTTAGGGTTAGGCTTAGGGTTAGGTTTAGGGTATGGCTTAGGGTACGGGTTCGGGGAGGGGTGCGGGTACGGCATAGGGTATGGGTTAGGGTTCGGATTAGGGTTAGTGTTAGGGTTAGGGCTCGGTTTAGGGTACAGGTTAGGATTAGTGTACGTGTTAGGGTTAGGGTAGGGGTTAGGGTTAGGGTACGCGTTAGGGTTAGGGTAGTTATTAAACCTATCCCACTCTCTAGATACCCCTTAGCACGTAAGGGAATATTATTTGGGGGTGCAGCCATGGAGAAGAGTTTAGACACTAGGATAAGATAAGGAACACACCCATTATAAAGAAATCACATTAGGATTCTCTTTTTAAGCTGTTCCTTAAAACAGTAGTGCTTAGGAAATCTATTGGAGGCAGAAGCAGTCAAGGGTAGCCTAGGGTTAGGGTTAGGCTTAGGGTTAGGCTTAGGGTACGGGTTCGGGGAGGGGTGCGGGTACGGCGTAGGGTATGGGTTAGAGTTAGGGTTAGGGTTAGTGTTAGGGTTAGGGCTCGGTTTAGGGTACGGGTTAGGATTAGGGTACGTGTTAGGGTTAGGGTAGGGGTTAGGGTTAGGGTACGCGTTAGGGTTAGGGTAGTTATTAAACCTATCCCACTCTCTAGATACCCCTGAGCACGTAAAGGAATATTATTTGAGGGTCCAGCCATGGAGAAGAGTTTAGACACTAGGATAAGATAAGGAACACACCCATTATAAAGAAATCACATTAGGATTCTCTTTTTAAGCTGTTCCTTAAAACACTAGTGCTTAGGAAATCTATTGGAGGCAGAAGCAGTCAAGGGTAGCGTAGGGTTAGGGTTAGGCTTAGGGTTAGGCTTAGGGTACGGCTTAGGGTACGTGTTCGGGGAGGGTTTCGGGTACGGCGTAGGGTATGGGTTAGGGTTAGGGTTTGGGTTAGTGTTAGGGTTAGGGCTCGGTTTAGGGTACGGTTAGGATTAGGGTACGTGTTAGGTTTAGGGTAGGGGTTAGGGTTAGGGTACGCGTTAGGGTTAGGGTAGTTAGTAAACCTATCCCACTCTCTAGATACCCCTTAGCACGTAAAGGAATATTATTTGGGGTTCCAGCAATGGAGAAGAATTTAGACACTAGGATAAGATAAGGAACACACCCATTATAAAGAAATCACATTAGGATTCTCTTTTTAAGCTGTTGCTTAAAACACTAGTGCTTAGGAAATCTATTGGAGGCAGAAGCAGTCAAGGGTAGCGTAGGGTTAGGGTTAGGCTTAGGGTTAGGCTTAGGGTACGGCTTAGGGTACGTGTTCGGGGAGGGTTTCGGGTACGGCGTAGGGTATGGGTTAGGGTTAGGGTTAGGGTTAGTGTTAGGGTTAGGGCTCGGTTTAGGGTACGGTTAGGATTAGGGTACGTGTTAGGTTTAGGGTAGGGGTTAGGGTTAGGGTACGCGTTAGGGTTAGGGTAGTTAGTAAACCTATCCCACTGTCTAGATACCCCTTAGCACGTAAAGGAATATTATTTGGGGTTCCAGCAATGGAGAAGAATTTAGACACTAGGATAAGATAAGGAACACACCCATTATAAAGAAATCACATTAGGATTCTCTTTTTAAGCTGTTGCTTAAAACACTAGTGCTTAGGAAATCTCTTGGAGGCAGAAGCAGTCAAGGGTAGCCTAGGGTTAGTGTTAGGCTTAGGGTTAGGCTTAGGGTATGGCTTAGGGTACGGGTTCGGGGAGGGTTTCGGGTACGGCGTAGGGTATGGGTTAGGGTTAGGGTTAGGGTTAGTGTTAGGGTTAGGGCTCGGTTTAGGGTACGGGTTAGGATTAGGGTACGTGTTAGAGTTAGGGTAGGGGTTAGGGTTAGGGTACGCGTTAGGGTTAGGGTAGTTATTAAACCTATCCCACTCTCTAGATACCCCTTAGCACGTAAAGGAATATTATTTGGGGGTCCAGCCATGGAGAAGAGTTTAGACACTAGGATAAGATAAGGAACACACCCATTATAAAGAAATCACTTTAGGATTCTCTTTTTAAGCTGTTCTTAAAACACTAGTGCTTAGGAAATCTATTGGAGGCAGAAGCAGTCAAGGGTAGCCTAGGGTTAGGGTTAGGCTTAGGGTTAGGGTTAGGGTACGGCTTGGGGTATGGGTTCGGGGAGGTGTTCGTGTACGGCGTAGGGTATGGGTTAGGGTTAGGGTTTGGGTTAGTGTTAGGGTTAGGGCTCGGTTTACGGTACGGGTTAGGATTAGGGTACGTGTTAGGGTTAGGGTAGGGGTTAGGGTTAGGTTACGCGTTAGGGCTAGGGTAGTTAGTAAACCTATCCCACTCTCTACCTCCCCGTTAGCATGTAAAGGAATATTATTTGGGGGTCCAGCCATGGAGAAGAGTTTAGACACTAGGATAAGATAAGGAACACACCCATTATAAAGAAATCACATTAGGATTCTCTTTTTAAGCTGTTCCTTAAAAAACTACTGCTTAGGAAATCAATTGGAGGCAGAAGCAGTCAAGGGTAGCCTAGGGTTAGGGTTAGGCTTAGGGTTAGGTTTAGGGTATGGCTTAGGGTACGGGTTCGGGGAGGGGTGCGGGTACGGCATAGGGTATGGGTTAGGGTTAGGGTTAGTGTTAGGGTTAGGGCTCGGTTTAGGGTACAGGTTAGGATTAGGGTACATGTTAGGGTTAGGGTAGGGGTTAGGGTTAGGGTACGCGTTAGGGTTAGGGTAGTTATTAAACCTATCCCACTCTCTAGATACCCCTTAGCACGTAAGGGAATATTATTTGGGGGTGCAGCCATATAGAAGAGTTTAGACACTAGGATAAGATAAGGAACACACCCATTATAAAGAAATCACTTTAGGATTCTCTTTTTAAGCTGTTCCTTAAAACACTACTGCTTAGGAAATCAATTGGAGGCAGAAGCAGTCAAGGGTAGCCTAGGGTTAGGGTTAGGCTGAGGTTTAGGCTTAGGGTACGGCTTAGGGTACGGGTTCGGGGAGGGTTTCGGGTACGGCGTAGGTTATGGGTTAGGGTTAGGGTTAGGGTTAGTGTTAGGGTTAGGGCTCGGTTTAGGGTACGGTTAGGATTAGGGTACGTGTTAGGTTTAGGGTAGGGGTTAGGGTTAGGGTACGCGTTAGGGTTAGGGTAGTTAGTAAACCTATCCCACTCTCTAGATACCCCTTAGCACGTAAAGGAATATTATTTGGGGTTCCAGCAATGGAGAAGAATTTAGACACTAGGATAAGATAAGGAACACACCCATTATAAAGAAATCACATTAGGATTCTCTTTTTAAGCTGTTGCTTAAAACACTAGTGCTTAGGAAATCTATTGGAGGCAGAAGCAGTCAAGGGTAGCCTAGGGTTAGTGTTAGGCTTAGGGTTAGGCTTAGGGTACGGCTTAGGGTACGGGTTTGGGGAGGGGTTCAGGTACGGCGTAGGGTATGGGTTAGGGTTAGGGTTAGTGTTAGTGTTAGGGGTAGGGCTCGGTTTAGGGTACGGGTTAGGATTAGGGTACGTGTTAGTGTTAGAGTAGGGGTTAGGGTTAGAGTACGCATTAGGGTTAGGGTAGTTATTAAACCTATCCCACTCTCTAGATACCCCTTAGCACGTAAGGCAATATTATTTGGGGGTGCAGCCATGGAGAAGAGTTTAGACACTAGGATAAGATAAGGAACACACCCATTATAAAGAAATCACATTAGGATTCTCTTTTTAAGCTGTTCCTTAAAACACTAGTGCTTAGGAAATCTATTGGAGGCAGAAGCAGTCAAGGGTAGCCTAGGGTTAGGGTTAGGCTTAGGGTTAGGTTTAGGGTATGGCTTGGGGTATGGGTTCGGGGAGGTGTTCGTGTACGGCGTAGGGTATGGGTTAGGGTTAGGGTTTGGGTTAGTGTTAGGGTTAGGGCTCGGTTTAGGGTACGGGTTAGGATTAGGGTACGTGTTAGGGTTAGGGTAGGTGTTAGGGTTAGGTTACGCATTAGGGCTAGGGTAGTTAGTAAACCTATCCCACTCTCTAGCTCCCCCTTAGCACGTAAAGGAATATTATTTGGGGGTCCAGCCATGGAGAAGAGTTTAGACACTAGGATAAGATAAGGAACACACCCATTATAAAGAAATCACTTTAGGATTCTCTTTTTAAGCTGTTCCTTAAAACACTACTGCTTAGGAAATCAATTGGAGGCAGAAGCAGTCAAGGGTAGCCTAGGGTTAGGGTTAGGCTTAGGGTTAGGTTTAGGGTATGGCTTAGGGTACGGGTTCGGGGAGGGGTGCGGGTACGGCATAGGGTATGGGTTAGGGTTAGGGTTAGGGTTAGTGTTAGGGTTAGGGCTCGGTTTAGGGTACAGGTTAGGATTAGTGTACGTGTTAGGGTTAGGGTAGGGGTTAGGGTTAGGGTACGCGTTAGGGTTAGGGTAGTTATTAAACCTATCCCACTCTCTAGATACCCCTTAGCACGTAAGGGAATATTATTTGGGGGTGCAGCCATGGAGAAGAGTTTAGACACTAGGATAAGATAAGGAACACACCCATTATAAAGAAATCACATTAGGATTCTCTTTTTAAGCTGTTCCTTAAAACAGTAGTGCTTAGGAAATCTATTGGAGGCAGAAGCAGTCAAGGGTAGCCTAGGGTTAGGGTTAGGCTTAGGGTTAGGCTTAGGGTACGGCTTAGGGTACGGGTTCGGGGAGGGGTGCGGGTACGGCGTAGGGTATGGGTTAGGGTTAGGGTTAGGGTTAGTGTTAGGGTTAGGGCTCGGTTTAGGGTACGGGTTAGGATTAGGGTACGTGTTAGGGTTAGGGTAGGGGTTAGGGTTAGGGTACGCGTTAGGGTTAGGGTAGTTATTAAACCTATCCCACTCTCTAGATACCCCTTAGCACGTAAAGGAATATTATTTGAGGGTCCAGCCATGGAGAAGAGTTTAGACACTAGGATAAGATAAGGAACACACCCATTATAAAGAAATCACATTAGGATTCTCTTTTTAAGCTGTTCCTTAAAACACTAGTGCTTAGGAAATCTATTGGAGGCAGAAGCAGTCAAGGGTAGCGTAGGGTTAGGGTTAGGCTTAGGGTTAGGCTTAGGGTACGGCTTAGGGTACGTGTTCGGGGAGGGTTTCGGGTACGGTGTAGGGTATGGGTTAGGGTTAGGATTTGGGTTAGTGTTAGGGTTAGGGCTCGGTTTAGGGTACGGTTAGGATTAGGGTACGTGTTAGGTTTAGGGTAGGGGTTAGGGTTAGGGTACGCGTTAGGGTTAGGGTAGTTAGTAAACCTATCCCACTCTCTAGATACCCCTTAGCACGTAAAGGAATATTATTTGGGGTTCCAGCCATGGAAAAGAATTTAGACACTAGGATAAGATAAGGAACACACCCATTATAAAGAAATCACTTTAGGATTCTCTTTTTAAGCTGTTCTTAAAACACTAGTGCTTAGGAAATCTATTGGAGGCAGAAGCAGTCAAGGGTAGCCTAGGGTTAGGGTTAGGCTTAGGGTTAGGGTTAGGGTACGGCTTGGGGTATGGGTTCGGGGAGGTGTTCGTGTACGGCGTAGGGTATGGGTTAGGGTTAGGGTTTGGGTTAGTGTTAGGGTTAGGGCTCGGTTTAGGGTACGGGTTAGGATTAGGGTACGTGTTAGGGTTAGGGTAGGGGTTAGGGTTAGGTTACGCATTAGGGCTAGGGTAGTTAGTAAACCTATCCCACTCTCTAGCTCCCCCTTAGCACGTAAAGGAATATTATTTGGGGTTCCAGCAATGGAGAAGAATTTAGACACTAGGATAAGATAAGGAACACACCCATTATAAAGAAATCACATTAGGATTCTCTTTTTAAGCTGTTGCTTAAAACACTAGTGCTTAGGAAATCTATTGGAGGCAGAAGCAGTCAAGGGTAGCCTAGGGTTAGTGTTAGGCTTAGGGTTAGGCTTAGGGTACGTCTTAGGGTACGGGTTTGGGGAGGGGTTCAGGTACGGCGTAGGGTATGGGTTAGGGTTAGGGTTAGTGTTAGTGTTAGGGTTAGGGCTCGGTTTAGGGTACGGGTTAGGATTAGGGTACGTGTTAGTGTTAGAGTAGGGGTTAGGGTTAGAGTACGCATTAGGGTTAGGGTAGTTATTAAACCTATCCCACTCTCTAGATACCCATTAGCACGTAAGGCAATATTATTTGGGGGTGCAGCCATGGAGAAGAGTTTAGACACTAGGATAAGATAAGGAACACACCCATTATAAAGAAATCACTTTAGGATTCTCTTTTTAAGCTGTTCCTTAAAACACTACTACTTAGGAAATCAATTGGAGGCAGAAGCAGTCAAGGGTAGCCTAGGGTTAGGGTTAGGCTTAGGGTTAGGTTTAGGGTATGGCTTAGGGTACGGGTTCGGGGAGGGGTGCGGGTACGGCGTAGGGTATGGGTTAGGGTTAGGGTTAGGGTTTGTGTTAGGGTTAGGGCTCGGTTTAGGGTACAGGTTAGGATTAGGGTACGTGTTAGGGTTAGGGTACGCGTTAGGGTTAGGGTACGCGTTAGGGTTAGGGTAGTTATTAAACCTATCCCACTCTCTAGATACCCCTTAGCACGTAAGGGAATATTATTTGGGGGTGCAGCCATGGAGAAGAGTTTAGACACTAGGATAAGATAAGGAACACACCCATTATAAAGAAATCACATTAGGATTCTCTTTTTAAGCTGTTCCTTAAAACAGTAGTGCTTAGGAAATCTATTGGAGGCAGAAGCAGTCAAGGGTAGCCTAGGGTTAGGGTTAGGCTTAGGGTTAGGCTTAGGGTTAGGCTTAGGTTACGGGTTCGGGGAGGGCTGCGGGTACGGCGTAGGGTATGGGTTAGGGTTAGGGTTAGGGTTAGTGTTAGGGTTAGGGCTCGGTTTAGGGTACGGGTTAGGATTAGGGTACGTGTTAGGGTTAGGGTAGGGGTTAGGGTTAGGGTACGCGTTAGGGTTAGGGTAGTTATTAAACCTATCCCACTCTCTAGATACCCCTTAGCACGTAAAGGAATATTATTTGAGGGTCCAGCCATGGAGAAGAGTTTAGACACTAGGATAAGATAAGGAACACACCCATTATAAAGAAATCACATTAGGATTCTCTTTTTAAGCTGTTCCTTAAAACACTAGTGCTTAGGAAATCTATTGGAGGCAGAAGCAGTCAAGGGTAGCGTAGGGTTAGGGTTAGGCTTAGGGTTAGGCTTAGGGTACGGCTTAGGGTACGGGTTCGGGGAGGGTTTCGGGTACGGCGTAGGGTATGGGTTAGGGTTAGGGTTAGGGTTAGTGTTAGGGTTAGGGCTCGGTTTAGGGTACGGTTAGGATTAGGGTACGTGTTAGGTTTAGGGTAGGGGTTAGGGTTAGGGTACGCGTTAGGGTTAGGGTAGTTAGTAAACCTATCCCACTCTCTAGATACCCCTTAGCACGTAAAGGAATATTACTTGGGGTTCCAGCAATGGAGAAGAATTTAGACACTAGGATAAGATAAGGAACACACCCATTATAAAGAAATCACATTAGGATTCTCTTTTTAAGCTGTTGCTTAAAACACTAGTGCTTAGGAAATCTATTGGAGGCAGAAGCAGTCAAGGGTAGCCTAGGGTTAGTGTTAGGCTTAGGGTTAGGCTTAGGGTACGGCTTAGGGTACGGGTTTGGGGAGGGGTTCAGGTACGGCGTAGGGTATGGGTTAGGGTTAGGGTTAGTGTTAGTGTTAGGGGTAGCGCTCGGTTTAGGGTACGGGTTAGGATTAGGGTACGTGTTAGTGTTAGGGTAGGGGTTAGGGTTAGAGTACGCATTAGGGTTAGGGTAGTTATTAAACCTATCCCACTCTCTAGATACCCCTTAGCACGTAAGGCAATATTATTTGGGGGTGCAGCCATGGAGAAGAGTTTAGACACTAGGATAAGATAAGGAACACACCCATTATAAAGAAATCACATTAGGATTCTCTTTTTAAGCTGTTCCTTAAAACACTAGTGCTTAGGAAATCTATTGGAGGCAGAAGCAGTCAAGGGTAGCCTAGGGTTAGGGTTAGGCTTAGGGTTAGGTTTAGGGTACGGCTTGGGGTATGGGTTCGGGGAGGTGTTCGTGTACGGCGTAGGGTATGGGTTAGGGTTAGGGTTTGGGTTAGTGTTAGGGTTAGGGCTCGGTTTAGGGTACGGGTTAGGATTAGGGTACGTGTTAGGGTTAGGGTAGGGGTTAGGGTTAGGTTACGCGTTAGGGCTAGGGTAGTTAGTAAACCTATCCCACTCTCTAGCTCCCCCTTAGCACGTAAAGGAATATTATTTGGGGGTCCAGCCATGGAGAAGAGTTTAGACACTAGGATAAGATAAGGAACACACCCATTATAAAGAAATCACTTTAGGATTCTCTTTTTAAGCTGTTCCTTAAAACACTACTGCTTAGGAAATCAATTGGAGGCAGAAGCAGTCAAGGGTAGCCTAGGGTTAGGGTTAGGCTTAGGGTTAGGTTTAGGGTATGGCTTAGGGTACGGGTTCGGGGAGGGGTGCGGGTACGGCGTAGGGTATGGGTTAGGGTTAGGGTTAGGGTTAGTGTTAGGGTTAGGGCTCGGTTTAGGGTACAGGTTAGGATTAGGGTACGTGTTAGGGTTAGGGTAGGGGTTAGGGTTAGGGTACGCGTTAGGGTTAGGGTAGTTAGTAAACCTATCCCACTCTCTAGATACCCCTTAGCACGTAAGGGAATATTATTTGGGGGTGCAGCCATGGAGAAGAGTTTAGACACTAGGATAAGATAAGGAACACACCCATTATAAAGAAATCACATTAGGATTCTCTTTTTAAGCTGTTCCTTAAAACAGTAGTGCTTAGGAAATCTATTGGAGGCAGAAGCAGTCAAGGGTAGCCTAGGGTTAGGGTTAGGCTTAGGGTTAGGCTTAGGGTACGGCTTAGGTTACGGGTTCGGGGAGGGGTGCGGGTACGGCGTAGGGTATGGGTTAGGGTTAGGGTTAGGGTTAGTGTTAGGGTTAGGGCTCGGTTTAGGGTACGGGTTAGGTTTAGGGTACGTGTTAGGGTTAGGGTAGGGGTTAGGGTTAGGGTACGCGTTAGGGTTAGGGTAGTTATTAAACCTATCCCACTCTCTAGATACCCCTTAGCACGTAAAGGAATATTATTTGAGGGTCCAGCCATGGAGAAGAGTTTAGACACTAGGATAAGATAAGGAACACACCCATTATAAAGAAATCACATTAGGATTCTCTTTTTAAGCTGTTCCTTAAAACACTAGTGCTTAGGAAATCTATTGGAGGCAGAAGCAGTCAAGGGTAGCGTAGGGTTAGGGTTAGGCTTAGGGTTAGGCTTAGGGTACGGCTTAGGGTACGGGTTCGGGGAGGGTTTCGGGTACGGCGTAGGGTATGGGTTAGGGTTAGGGTTAGTGTTAGTGTTAGGGTTAGGGCTCGGTTTAGGGTACGGTTAGGATTAGGGTACGTGTTAGGTTTAGGGTAGGGGTTAGGGTTAGGGTACGCGTTAGGGTTAGGGTAGTTAGTAAACCTATCCCACTCTCTAGATACCCCTTAGCACGTAAAGGAATATTATTTGGGGTTCCAGCAATGGAGAAGAATTTAGACACTAGGATAAGATAAGGAACACACCCATTATAAAGAAATCACATTAGGATTCTCTTTTTAAGCTGTTGCTTAAAACACTAGTGCTTAGGAAATCTATTGGAGGCAGAAGCAGTCAAGGGTAGCCTAGGGTTAGTGTTAGGCTTAGGGTTAGGCTTAGGGTACGGCTTAGGGTACGGGTTTGGGGAGGGGTTCAGGTACGGCGTAGGGTATGGGTTAGGGTTAGGGTTAGTGTTAGTGTTAGGGTTAGGGCTCGGTTTAGGGTACGGGTTAGGATTAGGGTACGTGTTAGTGTTAGAGTAGGGGTTAGGGTTAGAGTACGCATTAGGGTTAGGGTAGTTATTAAACCTATCCCACTCTCTAGATACCCCTTAGCACGTAAGGCAATATTATTTGGGGGTGCAGCCATGGAGAAGAGTTTAGACACTAGGATAAGATAAGGAACACACCCATTATAAAGAAATCACATTAGGATTCTCTTTTTAAGCTGTTCCTTAAAACACTAGTGCTTAGGAAATCTATTGGAGGCAGAAGCAGTCAAGGGTAGCCTAGGGTTAGGGTTAGGCTTAGGGTTAGGTTTAGGGTACGGCTTGGGGTATGGGTTCGGGGAGGTGTTCGTGTACGGCGTAGGGTATGGGTTAGGGTTAGGGTTTGGGTTAGTGTTAGGGTTAGGGCTCGGTTTAGGGTACGGGTTAGGATTAGGGTACGTGTTAGGGTTAGGGTAGGTGTTAGGGTTAGGTTACGCATTAGGGCTAGGGTAGTTAGTAAACCTATCCCACTCTCTAGCTCCCCCTTAGCACGTAAAGGAATATTATTTGGGGGTCCAGCCATGGAGAAGAGTTTAGACACTAGGATAAGATAAGGAACACACCCATTATAAAGAAATCACTTTAGGATTCTCTTTTTAAGCTGTTCCTTAAAACACTACTGCTTAGGAAATCAATTGGAGGCAGAAGCAGTCAAGGGTAGCCTAGGGTTAGGGTTACGCTTAGGGTTAGGTTTAGGGTATGGCTTAGGGTACGGGTTCGGGGAGGGGTGCGGGTACGGCATAGTGTATGGGTTAGGGTTAGGGTTAGGGTTAGTGTTAGGGTTAGGGCTCGGTTTAGGGTACAGGTTAGGATTAGTGTACGTGTTAGGGTTAGGGTAGGGGTTAGGGTTAGGGTACGCGTTAGGGTTAGGGTAGTTATTAAACCTATCCCACTCTCTAGATACCCCTGAGCACGTAAAGGAATATTATTTGAGGGTCCAGCCATGGAGAAGAGTTTAGACACTAGGATAAGATAAGGAACACACCCATTATAAAGAAATCACATTAGGATTCTCTTTTTAAGCTGTTCCTTAAAACACTAGTGCTTAGGAAATCTATTGGAGGCAGAAGCAGTCAAGGGTAGCGTAGGGTTAGGGTTAGGCTTAGGGTTAGGCTTAGGGTACGGCTTAGGGTACGTGTTCGGGGAGGGTTTCGGGTACGGCGTAGGGTATGGGTTAGGGTTAGGGTTTGGGTTAGTGTTAGGGTTAGGGCTCGGTTTAGGGTACGGTTAGGATTAGGGTACGTGTTAGGTTTAGGGTAGGGGTTAGGGTTAGGGTACGCGTTAGGGTTAGGGTAGTTAGTAAACCTATCCCACTCTCTAGATACCCCTTAGCACGTAAAGGAATATTATTTGGGGGTCCAACCATGGAGAAGAATTTAGACACTAGGATAAGATAAGGAACACACCCATTATAAAGAAATCACATTAGGATTCTCTTTTTAAGCTGTTGCTTAAAACACTAGTGCTTAGGAAATCTATTGGAGGCAGAAGCAGTCAAGGGTAGCCTAGGGTTAGTGTTAGGCTTAGGGTTAGGCTTAGGGTACGGCTTAGGGTACGGGTTTGGGGAGGGGTTCAGGTACGGCGTAGGGTATGGGTTAGGGTTAGGGTTAGTGTTAGTGTTAGGGGTAGGGCTCGGTTTAGGGTACGGGTTAGGATTAGGGTACGTGTTAGTGTTAGGGTAGGGGTTAGGGTTAGAGTACGCATTACGGTTAGGGTAGTTATTAAACCTATCCCACTCTCTAGATACCCCTTAGCACGTAAGGCAATATTATTTGGGGGTGCAGCCATGGAGAAGAGTTTAGACACTAGGATAAGATAAGGAACACACCCATTATAAAGAAATCACATTAGGATTCTCTTTTTAAGCTGTTCCTTAAAACACTAGTGCTTAGGAAATCTATTGGAGGCAGAAGCAGTCAAGGGTAGCCTAGGGTTAGGGTTAGGCTTAGGGTTAGGTTTAGGGTACGGCTTGGGGTATGGGTTCGGGGAGGTGTTCGTGTACGGCGTAGGGTATGGGTTAGGGTTAGGGTTTGGGTTAGTGTTAGGGTTAGGGCTCGGTTTAGGGTACGGGTTAGGATTAGGGTACGTGTTAGGGTTAGGGTAGGGGTTAGGGTTAGGGTACGCGTTAGGGTTAGGGTAGTTATTAAACCTATCCCACTCTCTAGATACCCCTTAGCACGTAAGGGAATATTATTTGGGGGTGCAGCCATGGAGAAGAGTTTAGACACTAGGATAAGATAAGGAACACACCCATTATAAAGAAATCACATTAGGATTCTCTTTTTAAGCTGTTCCTTAAAACAGTAGTGCTTAGGAAATCTATTGGAGGCAGAAGCAGTCAAGGGTAGCGTAGGGTTAGGGTTAGGCTTAGGGTTAGGCTTAGGGTACGGCTTAGGGTACGTGTTCGGGGAGGGTTTCGGGTACGGCGTAGGGTATGGGTTAGGGTTAGGGTTTGGGTTAGTGTTAGGGTTAGGGCTCGGTTTAGGGTACGGTTAGGATTAGGGTACGTGTTAGGTTTAGGGTAGGGGTTAGGGTTAGGGTACGCGTTAGGGTTAGGGTAGTTAGTAAACCTATCCCACTCTCTAGATACCCCTTAGCACGTAAAGGAATATTATTTGGGGTTCCAGCCATGGAGAAGAATTTAGACACTAGGATAAGATAAGGAACACACCCATTATAAAGAAATCACATTAGGATTCTCTTTTTAAGCTGTTGCTTAAAACACTAGTGCTTAGGAAATCTATTGGAGGCAGAAGCAATCAAGGGTAGCCTAGGGTTAGTGTTAGGCTTAGGGTTAGGCTTAGGGTACGGCTTAGGGTACGGGTTTGGGGAGGGGTTCAGGTACGGCGTAGGGTATGGGTTAGGGTTAGGGTTAGTGTTAGTGTTAGGGGTAGGGCTCGGTTTAGGGTACGGGTTAGGATTAGGGTACGTGTTAGTGTTAGGGTAGGGGTTAGGGTTAGAGTACGCATTAGGGTTAGGGTAGTTATTAAACCTATCCCACTCTCTAGATACCCCTTAGCACGTAAGGCAATATTATTTGGGGGTGCAGCCATGGAGAAGAGTTTAGACACTAGGATAAGATAAGGAACACACCCATTATAAAGAAATCACATTAGGATTCTCTTTTTAAGCTGTTCCTTAAAACACTAGTGCTTAGGAAATCTATTGGAGGCAGAAGCAGTCAAGGGTAGCGTAGGGTTAGGGTTAGGCTTAGGGTTAGGCTTCGGGTACGGCTTAGGGTACGGGTTCGGGGAGGGTTTCGGGTACGGCGTAGGGTATGGGTTAGGGTTAGGGTTAGGGTTAGTGTTAGGGTTAGGGCTCGGTTTAGGGTACGGTTAGGATTAGGGTACGTGTTAGGTTTAGGGTAGGGGTTAGGGTTAGGGTACGCGTTAGGGTTAGGGTAGTTAGTAAACCTATCCCACTCTCTAGATACCCCTTAGCACGTAAAGGAATATTATTTGGGGTTCCAGCAATGGAGAAGAATTTAGACACTAGGATAAGATAAGGAACACACCCATTATAAAGAAATCACATTAGGATTCTCTTTTTAAGCTGTTGCTTAAAACACTAGTGCTTAGGAAATCTATTGGAGGCAGAAGCAGTCAAGGGTAGCCTAGGGTTAGTGTTAGGCTTAGGGTTAGGCTTAGGGTACGGCTTAGGGTACGGGTTTGGGGAGGGGTTCAGGTACGGCGTAGGGTATGTGTTAGGGTTAGGGTTAGTGTTAGTGTTAGGGTTAGGGCTCGGTTTAGGGTACGGGTTAGGATTAGGGTACGTGTTAGTGTTAGAGTAGGGGTTAGGGTTAGAGTACGCATTAGGGTTAGGGTAGTTATTAAACCTATCCCACTCTCTAGATACCCCTTAGCACGTAAGGCAATATTATTTGGGGGTGCAGCCATGGAGAAGAGTTTAGACACTAGGATAAGATAAGGAACACACCCATTATAAAGAAATCACATTAGGATTCTCTTTTTAAGCTGTTCCTTAAAACACTAGTGCTTAGGAAATCTATTGGAGGCAGAAGCAGTCAAGGGTAGCCTAGGGTTAGGGTTAGGCTTAGGGTTAGGTTTAGGGTACGGCTTGGGGTATGGGTTCGGGGAGGTGTTCGTGTACGGCGTAGGGTATGGGTTAGGGTTAGGGTTTGGGTTAGTGTTAGGGTTAGGGCTCGGTTTAGGGTACGGGTTAGGATTAGGGTACGTGTTAGGGTTAGGGTAGGTGTTAGGGTTAGGTTACGCATTAGGGCTAGGGTAGTTAGTAAACCTATCCCACTCTCTAGCTCCCCCTTAGCACTTAAAGGAATATTATTTGGGGATCCAACCATGGAGAAGAATTTAGACACTAGGATAAGATAAGGAACACACCCATTATAAAGAAATCACATTAGGATTCTCTTTTTAAGCTGTTGCTTAAAACACTAGTGCTTAGGAAATCTATTGGAGGCAGAAGCAGTCAAGGGTAGCCTAGGGTTAGTGTTAGGCTTAGGGTTAGGCTTAGGGTACGGCTTAGGGTACGGGTTTGGGGAGGGGTTCAGGTACGGCGTAGGGTATGGGTTAGGGTTAGGGTTAGTGTTAGTGTTAGGGGTAGGGCTCGGTTTAGGGTACGGGTTAGGATTAGGGTACGTGTTAGTGTTAGGGTAGGGGTTAGGGTTAGAGTACGCATTAGGGTTAGGGTAGTTATTAAACCTATCCCACTCTCTAGATACCCCTTAGCACGTAAGGCAATATTATTTGGGGGTGCAGCCATGGAGAAGAGTTTAGACACTAGGATAAGATAAGGAACACACCCATTATAAAGTAATCACATTAGGATTCTCTTTTTAAGCTGTTCCTTAAAACACTAGTGCTTAGGAAATCTATTGGAGGCAGAAGCAGTCAAGGGTAGCCTAGGGTTAGGGTTAGGCTTAGGGTTAGGTTTAGGGTACGGCTTGGGGTATGGGTTCGGGGAGGTGTTCGTGTACGGCGTAGGGTATGGGTTAGGGTTAGGGTTTGGGTTAGTGTTAGGGTTAGGGCTCGGTTTAGGGTACGTGTTAGGGTTAGGGTAGGGGTTAGGGTTAGGGTACGCGTTAGGGTTAGGGTAGTTATTAAACCTATCCCACTCTCTAGATACCCCTTAGCACGTAAGGGAATATTATTTGGGGGTGCAGCCATGGAGAAGAGTTTAGACACTAGGATAAGATAAGGAACACACCCATTATAAAGAAATCACATTAGGATTCTCTTTTTAAGCTGTTCCTTAAAACAGTAGTGCTTAGGAAATCTATTGGAGGCAGAAGCAGTCAAGGGTAGCCTAGGGTTAGGGTTAGGCTTAGGGTTAGGCTTAGGGTACGGCTTAGGTTACGGGTTCGGGGAGGGGTGCGGGTACGGCGTAGGGTATGGGTTAGGGTTAGGGTTTGGGTTAGAGTTAGGGTTAGGGCTCGGTTTAGGGTACGGGTTAGGATTAGGGTACGTGTTAGGTTTAGGGTAGGGGTTAGGGTTAGGTTACGCATTAGGGCTAGGGTAGTTAGTAAACCTATCCCACTCTGTAGCTCCCCCTTAGCACGTAAAGGAATATTATTTGGGGGTCCAGCCATGGAGAAGAGTTTAGACACTAGGATAAGATAAGGAACACACCCATTATAAAGAAATCACTTTAGGATTCTCTTTTTAAGCTGTTCCTTAAAACACTACTGCTTAGGAAATCAATTGGAGGCAGAAGCAGTCAAGGGTAGCCTAGGGTTAGGGTTAGGCTTAGGGTTAGGTTTAGGGTATGGCTTAGGGTATGGGTTCGGGGAGGGGTGCGGGTACGGCATAGGGTATGGGTTAGGGTTAGGATTAGGGTTAGTGTTAGGGTTAGGGCTCGGTTTAGGGTACAGGTTAGGATTAGTGTACGTGTTAGGGTTAGAGTAGGGGTTAGGGTTAGGGTACGCGTTAGGGTTAGGGTAGTTATTAAACCTATCCCACTCTCTAGATACCCCTTAGCACGTAAGGGAATATTATTTGGGGGTGCAGCCATGGAGAAGAGTTTAGACACTAGGATAAGATAAGGAACACACCCATTATAAAGAAATCACATTAGGATTCTCTTTTTAAGCTGTTCCTTAAAACAGTAGTGCCTAGGAAATCTATTGGAGGCAGAAGCAGTCAAGGGTAGCCTAGGGTTAGGGTTAGGCTTAGGGTTAGGCTTAGGGTACCGCTTAGGGTACGGGTTCGGGGAGGGGTGCGGGTACGGCGTAGGGTATGGGTTAGGGTTAGGGTTAGGGTTAGTGTTAGGGTTAGGGCTCGGTTTAGGGTACGGGTTAGGATTAGGGTACGTGTTAGGGTTAGGGTAGGGGTTAGGGTTAGGGTACGCGTTAGGGTTAGGGTAGTTATTAAACCTATCCCACTCTCTAGATACCCCTTAGCACGTAAAGGAATATTATTTGAGGGTCCAGCCATGGAGAAGAGTTTAGACACTAGGATAAGATAAGGAACACACCCATTATAAAGAAATCACATTAGGATTCTCTTTTTAAGCTGTTCCTTAAAACACTAGTGCTTAGGAAATCTATTGGAGGCAGAAGCAGTCAAGGGTAGCGTAGGGTTAGGGTTGGGCTTAGGGTTAGGCTTAGGGTACGGCTTAGGGTACGTGTTCGGGGAGGGTTTCGGGTACGGCGTAGGGTATGGGTTAGGGTTAGGGTTTGGGTTAGTGTTAGGGTTAGGGCTCGGTTTAGGGTACGGTTAGGATTAGGGTACGTGTTAGGTTTAGGGTAGGGGTTAGGGTTAGGGTACGCGTTAGGGTTAGGGTAGTTAGTAAACCTATCCCACTCTCTAGATACCCCTTAGCACGTAAAGGAATATTATTTGGGGTTCCAGCCATGGAGAAGAATTTAGACACTAGGATAAGATAAGGAACACACCCATTATAAAGAAATCACATTAGGATTCTCTTTTTAAGCTGTTGCTTAAAACACTAGTGCTTAGGAAATCTACTGGAGGCAGAAGCAGTCAAGGGTAGCCTAGGGTTAGTGTTAGGCTTAGGGTTAGGCTTAGGGTACGGCTTAGGGTACGGGTTTGGGGAGGGGTTCAGGTACGGCGTAGGGTATGGGTTAGGGTTAGGGTTAGTGTTAGTGTTAGGGGTAGGGCTCGGTTTAGGGTACGGGTTAGGATTAGGGTACGTGTTAGTGTTAGGGTAGGGGTTAGGGTTAGAGTACGCATTAGGGTTAGGGTAGTTATTAAACCTATCCCACTCTCTAGATACCCCTTAGCACGTAAGGCAATATTATTTGGGGGTGCAGCCATGGAGAAGAGTTTAGACACTAGGATAAGATAAGGAACACACCCATTATAAAGAAATCACATTAGGATTCTCTTTTTAAGCTGTTCCTTAAAACACTAGTGCTTAGGAAATCTATTGGAGGCAGAAGCAGTCAAGGGTAGCGTAGGGTTAGGGTTAGGCTTAGGGTTAGGCTTCGGGTACGGCTTAGGGTACGGGTTCGGGGAGGGTTTCGGGTACGGCGTAGGGTATGGGTTAGGGTTAGGGTTAGGGTTAGTGTTAGGGTTAGGGCTCGGTTTAGGGTACGGTTAGGATTAGGGTACGTGTTAGGTTTAGGGTAGGGGTTAGGGTTAGGGTACGCGTTAGGGTTAGGGTAGTTAGTAAACCTATCCCACTCTCTAGATACCCCTTAGCACGTAAAGGAATATTATTTGGGGTTCCAGCAATGGAGAAGAATTTAGACACTAGGATAAGATAAGGAACACACCCATTATAAAGAAATCACATTAGGATTCTCTTTTTAAGCTGTTGCTTAAAACACTAGTGCTTAGGAAATCTATTGGAGGCAGAAGCAGTCAAGGGTAGCCTAGGGTTAGTGTTAGGCTTAGGGTTAGGCTTAGGGTACGGCTTAGGGTACGGGTTTGGGGAGGGGTTCAGGTACGGCGTAGGGTATGGGTTAGGGTTAGGGTTAGTGTTAGTGTTAGGGTTAGGGCTCGGTTTACGGTACGGGTTAGGATTAGGGTACGTGTTAGTGTTAGAGTAGGGGTTAGGGTTAGAGTACGCATTAGGGTTAGGGTAGTTATTAAACCTATCCCACTCTCTAGATACCCCTTAGCACGTAAGGCAATATTATTTGGGGGTGCAGCCATGGAGAAGAGTTTAGACACTAGGATAAGATAAGGAACACACCCATTATAAAGAAATCACATTAGGATTCTCTTTTTAAGCTGTTCCTTAAAACACTAGTGCTTAGGAAATCTATTGGAGGCAGAAGCAGTCAAGGGTAGCCTAGGGTTAGGGTTAGGCTTAGGGTTAGGTTTAGGGTACGGCTTGGGGTATGGGTTCGGGGAGGTGTTCGTGTACGGCGTAGGGTATGGGTTAGGGTTAGGGTTGGGGTTAGTGTTAGGGTTAGGGCTCGGTTTAGGGTACGGGTTAGGATTAGGGTACGTGTTAGGGTTAGGGTAGGTGTTAGGGTTAGGTTACGCATTAGGGCTAGGGTAGTTAGTAAACCTATCCCACTCTCTAGCTCCCCCTTAGCACGTAAAGGAATATTATTTGGGGGTCCAGCCATGGAGAAGAGTTTAGACACTAGGATAAGATAAGGAACACACCCATTATAAAGAAATCACTTTAGGATTCTCTTTTTAAGCTGTTCCTTAAAACACTACTGCTTAGGAAATCAATTGGAGGCAGAAGCAGTCAAGGGTAGCCTAGGGTTAGGGTTAGGCTTAGGGTTAGGTTTAGGGTATGGCTTAGGGTACGGGTTCGGGGAGGGGTGCGGGTACGGCATAGTGTATGGGTTAGGGTTAGGGTTAGGGTTAGTGTTAGGGTTAGGGCTCGGTTTAGGGTACAGGTTAGGATTAGTGTACGTGTTAGGGTTAGGGTAGGGGTTAGGGTTAGGGTACGCGTTAGGGTTAGGGTAGTTATTAAACCTATCCCACTCTCTAGATACCCCTGAGCACGTAAAGGAATATTATTTGAGGGTCCAGCCATGGAGAAGAGTTTAGACACTAGGATAAGATAAGGAACACACCCATTATAAAGAAATCACATTAGGATTCTCTTTTTAAGCTGTTCCTTAAAACACTAGTGCTTAGGAAATCTATTGGAGGCAGAAGCAGTCAAGGGTAGCGTAGGGTTAGGGTTAGGCTTAGGGTTAGGCTTAGGGTACGGCTTAGGGTACGTGTTCGGGGAGGGTTTCGGGTACGGCGTAGGGTATGGGTTAGGGTTAGGGTTTGGGTTAGTGTTAGGGTTAGGGCTCGGTTTAGGGTACGGTTAGGATTAGGGTACGTGTTAGGTTTAGGGTAGGGGTTAGGGTTAGGGTACGCGTTAGGGTTAGGGTAGTTAGTAAACCTATCCCACTCTCTAGATACCCCTTAGCACGTAAAGGAATATTATTTGGGGGTCCAACCATGGAGAAGAATTTAGACACTAGGATAAGATAAGGAACACACCCATTATAAAGAAATCACATTAGGATTCTCTTTTTAAGCTGTTGCTTAAAACACTAGTGCTTAGGAAATCTATTGGAGGCAGAAGCAGTCAAGGGTAGCCTAGGGTTAGTGTTAGGCTTAGGGTTAGGCTTAGGGTACGGCTTAGGGTACGGGTTTGGGGAGGGGTTCAGGTACGGCGTAGGGTATGTGTTAGGGTTAGGGTTAGTGTTAGTGTTAGGGGTAGGGCTCGGTTTAGGGTACGGGTTAGGATTAGTGTACGTGTTAGTGTTAGGGTAGGGGTTAGGGTTAGAGTACGCATTAGGGTTAGGGTAGTTATTAAACCTATCCCACTCTCTAGATACCCCTTAGCATGTAAGGCAATATTATTTGGGGGTGCAGCCATGGAGAAGAGTTTAGACACTAGGATAAGATAAGGAACACACCCATTATAAAGAAATCACATTAGGATTCTCTTTTTAAGCTGTTCCTTAAAACACTAGTGCTTAGGAAATCTATTGGAGGCAGAAGCAGTCAAGGGTAGCCTAGGGTTAGGGTTAGGCTTAGGGTTAGGTTTAGGGTACGGCTTGGGGTATGGGTTCGGTGAGGTGTTCGTGTACGGCGTAGGGTATGGGTTAGGGTTAGGGTTTGGGTTAGTGTTAGGGTTAGGGCTCGGTTTAGGGTACGGGTTAGGATTAGGGTACGTGTTAGGGTTAGGGTAGGGGTTAGGGTTAGGGTACGCGTTAGGGTTAGGGTAGTTATTAAACCTATCCCACTCTCTAGATACCCCTTAGCACGTAAGGGAATATTATTTGGGGGTGCAGCCATGGAGTAGAGTTTAGACACTAGGATAAGATAAGGAACACACCCATTATAAAGAAATCACATTAGGATTCTCTTTTTAAGCTGTTCCTTAAAACAGTAGTGCTTAGGAAATCTATTGGAGGCAGAAGCAGTCAAGGGTAGCCTAGGGTTAGGGTTAGGCTTAGGGTTAGGCTTAGGGTACGGCTTAGGTTACGGGTTCGGGGAGGGGTGCGGGTACGGCGTAGGGTATGGGTTAGGGTTAGGGTTTGGGTTAGTGTTAGGGTTAGGGCTCGGTTTAGGGTACGGGTTAGGATTAGGGTACGTGTTAGGGTTAGGGTAGGGGTTAGGGTTAGGTTACGCATTAGGGCTAGGGTAGTTAGTAAACCTATCCCACTCTCTAGCTCCCCCTTAGCACATAAAGGAATATTATTTGGGGGTCCAGCCATGGAGAAGAGTTTAGACACTAGGATAAGATAAGGAACACACCCATTATAAAGAAATCACTTTAGGATTCTCTTTTTAAGCTGTTCCTTAAAACACTACTGCTTAGGAAATCTATTGGAGGCAGAAGCAGTCAAGGGTAGCCTAGGGTTAGGGTTAGGCTTAGGGTTAGGTTTAGGGTATGGCTTAGGGTACGGGTTCGGGGAGGGGTGCGGGTACGGCGTAGGGTATGGGTTAGGGTTAGGGTTAGGGTTAGTGTTAGGGTTATGGCTCGGTTTAGGGTACAGGTTACGATTAGGGTACGTGTTAGGGTTAGGGTAGGGGTTAGGGTTAGGGTACGCGTTAGGGTTAGGGTAGTTATTAAACCTATCCCACTCTCTAGATACCCCTTAGCACGTAAGGGAATATTATTTGGGGGTGCAGCCATGGAGAAGAGTTTAGACACTAGGATAAGATAAGGAACACACCCATTATAAAGAAATCACATTAGGATTCTCTTTTTAAGCTGTTCCTTAAAACAGTAGTGCTTAGGAAATCTATTGGAGGCAGAAGCAGTCAAGGGTAGCCTAGGGTTAGGGTTAGGCTTAGGGTTAGGCTTAGGGTACGGCTTAGGTTACGGGTTCGGGGAGGGGTGCGGGTACGGCGTAGGGTATGTGTTAGGGTTAGGGTTAGGGTTAGTGTTAGGGTTAGGGCTCGGTTTAGGGTACGGGTTAGGATTAGGGTACGTGTTAGGGTTAGGGTAGGGGTTAGGGTTAGGGTACGCGTTAGGGTTAGGGTAGTTATTAAACCTATCCCACTCTCTAGATACCCCTTAGCACGTAAAGGAATATTATTTGAGGGTCCAGCCATGGAGAAGAGTTTAGACACTAGGATAAGATAAGGAACACACCCATTATAAAGAAATCACATTAGGATTCTCTTTTTAAGCTGTTGCTTAAAACACTAGTGCTTAGGAAATCTATTGGAGGCAGAAGCAGTCAAGGGTAGCGTAGGGTTAGGGTTAGGCTTAGGGTTAGGCTTAGGGTACGGCTTAGGGTACGGGTTCGGGGAGGGTTTCGGGTACGGCGTAGGGTATGGGTTAGGGTTAGGGTTAGGGTTAGTGTTAGGGTTAGGGCTCGGTTTAGGGTACGGTTAGGATTAGGGTACGTGTTAGGTTTAGGGTAGGGGTTAGGGTTAGGGTACGCGTTAGGGTTAGGGTAGTTAGTAAACCTATCCCACTCTCTAGATACCCCTTAGCACGTAAAGGAATATTATTTGGGGTTCCAGCAATGGAGAAGAATTTAGACACTAGGATAAGATAAGGAACACACCCATTATAAAGAAATCACATTAGGATTCTCTTTTTAAGCTGTTGCTTAAAACACTAGTGCTTAGGAAATCTATTGGAGGCAGAAGCAGTCAAGGGTAGCCTAGGGTTAGTGTTAGGCTTAGGGTTAGGCTTAGGGTACGGCTTAGGGTACGGGTTTGGGGAGGGGTTCAGGTACGGCGTAGGGTATGGGTTAGGGTTAGGGTTAGTGTTAGTGTTAGGGTTAGGGCTCGGTTTAGGGTACGGGTTAGGATTAGGGTACGTGTTAGTGTTAGAGTAGGGGTTAGGGATAGAGTACGCATTAGGGTTAGGGTAGTTATTAAACCTATCCCACTCTCTAGATACACCTTAGCACGTAAGGCAATATTATTTGGGGGTGCAGCCATGGAGAAGAGTTTAGACACTAGGATAAGATAAGGAACACACCCATTATAAAGAAATCACTTTAGGATTCTCTTTTTAAGCTGTTCCTTAAAACACTAGTGCTTAGGAAATCTATTGGAGGCAGAAGCAGTCAAGGGTAGCCTAGGGTTAGGGTTAGGCTTAGGGTTAGGTTTAGGGTACGGCTTGGGGTATGGGTTCGGGGAGGTGTTCGTGTACGGCGTAGGGTATGGGTTAGGGTTAGGGTTTGGGTTAGTGTTAGGGTTAGGGCTCGGTTTAGGGTACGGGTTAGGATTAGGGTACGTGTTAGGGTTAGGGTAGGTGTTAGGGTTAGGTTACGCATTAGGGCTAGGGTAGTTAGTAAACCTATCCCACTCTCTAGCTCCCCCTTAGCACGTAAAGGAATATTATTTGGGGGTCCAGCCATGGAGAAGAGTTTAGACACTAGGATAAGATAAGGAACACACCCATTATAAAGAAATCACTTTAGGATTCTCTTTTTAAGCTGTTCCTTAAAACACTACTGCTTAGGAAATCAATTGGAGGCAGAAGCAGTCAAGGGTAGCCTAGGGTTAGGGTTAGGCTTAGGGTTAGGTTTAGGGTATGGCTTAGGGTACGGGTTCGGGGAGGGGTGCGGGTACGGCATAGTGTATGGGTTAGGGTTAGGGTTAGGGTTAGTGTTAGGGTTAGGGCTCGGTTTAGGGTACAGGTTAGGATTAGTGTACGTGTTAGGGTTAGGGTAGGGGTTAGGGTTAGGGTACGCGTTAGGGTTAGGGTAGTTATTAAACCTATCCCACTCTCTAGATACCCCTTAGCACGTAAGGCAATATTATTTGGGGGTGCAGCCATGGAGAAGAGTTTAGACACTAGGATAAGATAAGGAACACACCCATTATAAAGAAATCACATTAGGATTCTCTTTTTAAGCTGTTCCTTAAAACACTAGTGCTTAGGAAATCTATTGGAGGCAGAAGCAGTCAAGGGTAGCCTAGGGTTAGGGTTAGGCTTAGGGTTAGGTTTAGGGTACGGCTTGGGGTATGGGTTCGGTGAGGTGTTCGTGTACGGCGTAGGGTATGGGTTAGGGTTAGGGTTTGGGTTAGTGTTAGGGTTAGGGCTCGGTTTAGGGTACGGGTTAGGATTAGGGTACGTGTTAGGGTTAGGGTAGGTGTTAGGGTTAGGTTACGCATTAGGGCTAGGGTAGTTAGTAAACCTATCCCACTCTCTAGCTCCCCCTTAGCACGTAAAGGAATATTATTTGGGGGTCCAGCCATGGAGAAGAGTTTAGACACTAGGATAAGATAAGGAACACACCCATTATAAAGAAATCACTTTAGGATTCTCTTTTTAAGCTGTTCCTTAAAACACTACTGCTTAGGAAATCAATTGGAGGCAGAAGCAGTCAAGGGTAGCCTAGGGTTAGGGTTAGGCTTAGGTTTAGGTTTAGGGTATGGCTTAGGGTACGGGTTCGGGGAGGGGTGCGGGTACGGCATAGTGTATGGGTTAGGGTTAGGGTTAGGGTTAGTGTTAGGGTTAGGGCTCGGTTTAGGGTACAGGTTAGGATTAGTGTACGTGTTAGGGTTAGGGTAGGGGTTAGGGTTAGGGTAGTTATTAAACCTATCCCACTCTCTAGATACCCCTGAGCACGTAAAGGAATATTATTTGAGGGTCCAGCCATGGAGAAGAGTTTAGACACTAGGATAAGATAAGGAACACACCCATTATAAAGAAATCACATTAGGATTCTCTTTTTAAGCTGTTCCTTAAAACACTAGTGCTTAGGAAATCTATTGGAGGCAGAAGCAGTCAAGGGTAGCGTAGGGTTAGGGTTAGGCTTAGGGTTAGGCTTAGGGTACGGCTTAGGGTACGTGTTCGGGGAGGGTTTCGGGTACGGCGTAGGGTATGGGTTAGGGTTAGGGTTTGGGTTAGTGTTAGGGTTAGGGCTCGGTTTAGGGTACGGTTAGGATTAGGGTACGTGTTAGGTTTAGGGTAGGGGTTAGGGTTAGGGTACGCGTTAGGGTTAGGGTAGTTAGTAAACCTATCCCACTCTCTAGATACCCCTTAGCACGTAAAGGAATATTATTTGGGGGTCCAACCATGGAGAAGAATTTAGACACTAGGATAAGATAAGGAACACACCCATTATAAAGAAATCACATTAGGATTCTCTTTTTAAGCTGTTCCTTAAAACACTAGTGCTTAGGAAATCTATTGGAGGCAGAAGCAGTCAAGGGTAGCCTAGGGTTAGTGTTAGGCTTAGGGTTAGGCTTAGGGTACGGCTTAGGGTACGGGTTTGGGGAGGGGTTCAGGTACGGCGTAGGGTATGGGTTAGGGTTAGGGTTAGTGTTAGTGTTAGGGGTAGGGCTCGGTTTAGGGTACGGGTTAGGATTAGGGTACGTGTTAGTGTTAGGGTAGGGGTTAGGGTTAGAGTACGCATTAGGGTTAGGGTAGTTATTAAACCTATCCCACTCTCTAGATACCCCTTAGCACGTAAGGCAATATTATTTGGGGGTGCAGCCATGGAGAAGAGTTTAGACACTAGGATAAGATAAGGAACACACCCATTATAAAGAAATCACATTAGGATTCTCTTTTTAAGCTGTTCCTTAAAACACTAGTGCTTAGGAAATCTATTGGAGGCAGAAGCAGTCAAGGGTAGCCTAGGGTTAGGGTTAGGCTTAGGGTTAGGTTTAGGGTACGGCTTGGGGTATGGGTTCGGGGAGGTGTTCGTGTACGGCGTAGGGTATGGGTTAGGGTTAGGGTTTGGGTTAGTGTTAGGGTTAGGGCTCGGTTTAGGGTACGGGTTAGGATTAGGGTACGTGTTAGGGTTAGGGTAGGGGTTAGGGTTAGGGTACGCGTTAGGGTTAGGGTAGTTATTAAACCTATCCCACTCTCTAGATACCCCTTAGCACGTAAGGGAATATTATTTGGGGGTGCAGCCATGGAGAAGAGTTTAGACACTAGGATAAGATAAGGAACACACCCATTATAAAGAAATCACATTAGGATTCTCTTTTTAAGCTGTTCCTTAAAACAGTAGTGCTTAGGAAATCTATTGGAGGCAGAAGCAGTCAAGGGTAGCCTAGGGTTAGGGTTAGGCTTAGGGTTAGGCTTAGGGTACGGCTTAGGTTACGGGTTCGGGGAGGGGTGCGGGTACGGCGTAGGGTATGGGTTAGGGTTAGGGTTTGGGTTAGTGTTAGGGTTAGGGCTCGGTTTAGGGTACGGGTTAGGATTAGGGTACGTGTTAGGGTTAGGGTAGGGGTTAGGGTTAGGTTACGCATTAGGGCTAGGGTAGTTAGTAAACCTATCCCACTCTCTAGCTCCCCCTTAGCACATAAAGGAATATTATTTGGGGGTCCAGCCATGGAGAAGAGTTTAGACACTAGGATAAGATAAGGAACACACCCATTATAAAGAAATCACTTTAGGATTCTCTTTTTAAGCTGTTCCTTAAAACACTACTGCTTAGGAAATCTATTGGAGGCAGAAGCAGTCAAGGGTAGCCTAGGGTTAGGGTTAGGCTTAGGGTTAGGTTTAGTGTATGGCTTAGGGTACGGGTTCGGGGAGGGGTGCGGGTACGGCGTAGGGTATGGGTTAGGGTTAGGGTTAGGGTTAGTGTTAGGGTTAGGGCTCGGTTTAGGGTACAGGTTACGATTAGGGTACGTGTTATGGTTAGGGTAGGGGTTAGGGTTAGGGTACGCGTTAGGGTTAGGGTAGTTATTAAACCTATCCCACTCTCTAGATACCCCTTAGCACGTAAGGGAATATTATTTGGGGGTGCAGCCATGGAGAAGAGTTTAGACACTAGGATAAGATAAGGAACACACCCATTATAAAGAAATCACATTAGGATTCCCTTTTTAAGCTGTTCCTTAAAACAGTAGTGCTTAGGAAATCTATTGGAGGCAGAAGCAGTCAAGGGTAGCCTAGGGTTAGGGTTAGGCTTAGGGTTAGGCTTAGGGTACGGCTTAGGTTACGGGTTCGGGGAGGGGTGCGGGTACGGCGTAGGGTATGGGTTAGGGTTAGGGTTAGGGTTAGTGTTAGGGTTAGGGCTCGGTTTAGGGTACGGGTTAGGATTAGGGTACGTGTTAGGGTTAGGGTAGGGGTTAGGGTTAGGGTACGCGTTAGGGTTAGGGTAGTTATTAAACCTATCCCACTCTCTAGATACCCCTTAGCACGTAAAGGAATATTATTTGAGGGTCCAGCCATGGAGAAGAGTTTAGACACTAGGATAAGATAAGGAACACACCCATTATAAAGAAATCACATTAGGATTCTCTTTTTAAGCTGTTCCTTAAAACACTAGTGCTTAGGAAATCTATTGGAGGCAGAAGCAGTCAAGGGTAGCGTAGGGTTAGGGTTAGGCTTAGGGTTAGGCTTAGGGTACGGCTTAGGGTACGGGTTCGGGGAGGGTTTCGGGTACGGCGTAGGGTATGGGTTAGGGTTAGGGTTAGGGTTAGTGTTAGGGTTAGGGCTCGGTTTAGGGTACGGTTAGGATTAGGGTACGTGTTAGGTTTAGGGTAGGGGTTAGGGTTAGGGTACGCGTTAGGGTTAGGGTAGTTAGTAAACCTATCCCACTCTCTAGATACCCCTTAGCACGTAAAGGAATATTATTTGGGGTTCCAGCAATGGAGAAGAATTTAGACACTAGGATAAGATAAGGAACACACCCATTATAAAGAAATCACATTAGGATTCTCTTTTTAAGCTGTTGCTTAAAACACTAGTGCTTAGGAAATCTATTGGAGGCAGAAGCAGTCAAGGGTAGCCTAGGGTTAGTGTTAGGCTTAGGGTTAGGCTTAGGGTACGGCTTAGGGTACGGGTTTGGGGAGGGGTTCAGGTACGGCGTAGGGTATGGGTTAGGGTTAGGGTTAGTGTTAGTGTTAGGGTTAGGGCTCGGTTTAGGGTACGGGTTAGGATTAGGGTACGTGTTAGTGTTAGAGTAGGGGTTAGGGATAGAGTACGCATTAGGGTTAGGGTAGTTATTAAACCTATCCCACTCTCTAGATACCCCTTAGCACGTAAGGCAATATTATTTGGGGGTGCAGCCATGGAGAAGAGTTTAGACACTAGGATAAGATAAGGAACACACCCATTATAAAGAAATCACATTAGGATTCTCTTTTTAAGCTGTTCCTTAAAACACTAGTGCTTAGGAAATCTATTGGAGGCAGAAGCAGTCAAGGGTAGCCTAGGGTTAGGGTTAGGCTTAGGGTTAGGTTTAGGGTACGGCTTGGGGTATGGGTTCGGGGAGGTGTTCGTGTACGGCGTAGGGTATGGGTTAGGGTTAGGGTTTGGGTTAGTGTTAGGGTTAGGGCTCGGTTTAGGGTACGGGTTAGGATTAGGGTACGTGTTAGGGTTAGGGTAGGTGTTAGGGTTAGGTTACGCATTAGGGCTAGGGTAGTTAGTAAACCTATCCCACTCTCTAGCTCCCCCTTAGCACGTAAAGGAATATTATTTGGGGGTCCAGCCATGGAGAAGAGTTTAGACACTAGGATAAGATAAGGAACACACCCATTATAAAGAAATCACTTTAGGATTCTCTTTTTAAGCTGTTCCTTAAAACACTACTGCTTAGGAAATCAATTGGAGGCAGAAGCAGTCAAGGGTAGCCTAGGGTTAGGGTTAGGCTTAGGGTTAGGTTTAGGGTATGGCTTAGGGTACGGGTTCGGGGAGGGGTGCGGGTACGGCATAGTGTATGGGTTAGGGTTAGGGTTAGGGTTAGTGTTAGGGTTAGGGCTCGGTTTAGGGTACAGGTTAGGATTAGTGTACGTGTTAGGGTTAGGGTAGGGGTTAGGGTTAGGGTAGTTATTAAACCTATCCCACTCTCTAGATACCCCTGAGCACGTAAAGGAATATTATTTGAGGGTCCAGCCATGGAGAAGAGTTTAGACACTAGGATAAGATAAGGAACACACCCATTATAAAGAAATCACATTAGGATTCTCTTTTTAAGCTGTTGCTTAAAACACTACTGCTTAGGAAATCTATTGGAGGCAGAAGCAGTCAAGGGTAGCCTAGGGTTAGGGTTAGGCTTAGGGTTAGGTTTAGGGTATGGCTTAGGGTACGGGTTCGGGGAGGGGTGCGGGTACGGCGTAGGGTATGGGTTAGGGTTAGGGTTAGGGTTAGTGTTAGGGTTATGGCTCGGTTTAGGGTACAGGTTACGATTAGGGTACGTGTTAGGGTTAGGGTAGGGGTTAGGGTTAGGGTACGCGTTAGGGTTAGGGTAGTTATTAAACCTATCCCACTCTCTAGATACCCCTTAGCACGTAAGGGAATATTATTTGGGGGTGCAGCCATGGAGAAGAGTTTAGACACTAGGATAAGATAAGGAACACACCCATTATAAAGAAATCACATTAGGATTCTCTTTTTAAGCTGTTCCTTAAAACAGTAGTGCTTAGGAAATCTATTGGAGGCAGAAGCAGTCAAGGGTAGCCTAGGGTTAGGGTTAGGCTTAGGGTTAGGCTTAGGGTACGGCTTAGGTTACGGGTTCGGGGAGGGGTGCGGGTACGGCGTAGGGTATGTGTTAGGGTTAGGGTTAGGGTTAGTGTTAGGGTTAGGGCTCGGTTTAGGGTACGGGTTAGGATTAGGGTACGTGTTAGGGTTAGGGTAGGGGTTAGGGTTAGGGTACGCGTTAGGGTTAGGGTAGTTATTAAACCTATCCCACTCTCTAGATACCCCTTAGCACGTAAAGGAATATTATTTGAGGGTCCAGCCATGGAGAAGAGTTTAGACACTAGGATAAGATAAGGAACACACCCATTATAAAGAAATCACATTAGGATTCTCTTTTTAAGCTGTTGCTTAAAACACTAGTGCTTAGGAAATCTATTGGAGGCAGAAGCAGTCAAGGGTAGCGTAGGGTTAGGGTTAGGCTTAGGGTTAGGCTTAGGGTACGGCTTAGGGTACGGGTTCGGGGAGGGTTTCGGGTACGGCGTAGGGTATGGGTTAGGGTTAGGGTTAGGGTTAGTGTTAGGGTTAGGGCTCGGTTTAGGGTACGGTTAGGATTAGGGTACGTGTTAGGTTTAGGGTAGGGGTTAGGGTTAGGGTACGCGTTAGGGTTAGGGTAGTTAGTAAACCTATCCCACTCTCTAGATACCCCTTAGCACGTAAAGGAATATTATTTGGGGTTCCAGCAATGGAGAAGAATTTAGACACTAGGATAAGATAAGGAACACACCCATTATAAAGAAATCACATTAGGATTCTCTTTTTAAGCTGTTGCTTAAAACACTAGTGCTTAGGAAATCTATTGGAGGCAGAAGCAGTCAAGGGTAGCCTAGGGTTAGTGTTAGGCTTAGGGTTAGGCTTAGGGTACGGCTTAGGGTACGGGTTTGGGGAGGGGTTCAGGTACGGCGTAGGGTATGGGTTAGGGTTAGGGTTAGTGTTAGTGTTAGGGTTAGGGCTCGGTTTAGGGTACGGGTTAGGATTAGGGTACGTGTTAGTGTTAGAGTAGGGGTTAGGGATAGAGTACGCATTAGGGTTAGGGTAGTTATTAAACCTATCCCACTCTCTAGATACACCTTAGCACGTAAGGCAATATTATTTGGGGGTGCAGCCATGGAGAAGAGTTTAGACACTAGGATAAGATAAGGAACACACCCATTATAAAGAAATCACTTTAGGATTCTCTTTTTAAGCTGTTCCTTAAAACACTAGTGCTTAGGAAATCTATTGGAGGCAGAAGCAGTCAAGGGTAGCCTAGGGTTAGGGTTAGGCTTAGGGTTAGGTTTAGGGTACGGCTTGGGGTATGGGTTCGGGGAGGTGTTCGTGTACGGCGTAGGGTATGGGTTAGGGTTAGGGTTTGGGTTAGTGTTAGGGTTAGGGCTCGGTTTAGGGTACGGGTTAGGATTAGGGTACGTGTTAGGGTTAGGGTAGGTGTTAGGGTTAGGTTACGCATTAGGGCTAGGGTAGTTAGTAAACCTATCCCACTCTCTAGCTCCCCCTTAGCACGTAAAGGAATATTATTTGGGGGTCCAGCCATGGAGAAGAGTTTAGACACTAGGATAAGATAAGGAACACACCCATTATAAAGAAATCACTTTAGGATTCTCTTTTTAAGCTGTTCCTTAAAACACTACTGCTTAGGAAATCAATTGGAGGCAGAAGCAGTCAAGGGTAGCCTAGGGTTAGGGTTAGGCTTAGGGTTAGGTTTAGGGTATGGCTTAGGGTACGGGTTCGGGGAGGGGTGCGGGTACGGCATAGTGTATGGGTTAGGGTTAGGGTTAGGGTTAGTGTTAGGGTTAGGGCTCGGTTTAGGGTACAGGTTAGGATTAGTGTACGTGTTAGGGTTAGGGTAGGGGTTAGGGTTAGGGTACGCGTTAGGGTTAGGGTAGTTATTAAACCTATCCCACTCTCTAGATACCCCTTAGCACGTAAGGCAATATTATTTGGGGGTGCAGCCATGGAGAAGAGTTTAGACACTAGGATAAGATAAGGAACACACCCATTATAAAGAAATCACATTAGGATTCTCTTTTTAAGCTGTTCCTTAAAACACTAGTGCTTAGGAAATCTATTGGAGGCAGAAGCAGTCAAGGGTAGCCTAGGGTTAGGGTTAGGCTTAGGGTTAGGTTTAGGGTACGGCTTGGGGTATGGGTTCGGGGAGGTGTTCGTGTACGGCGTAGGGTATGGGTTAGGGTTAGGGTTTGGGTTAGTGTTAGGGTTAGGGCTCGGTTTAGGGTACGGGTTAGGATTAGGGTACGTGTTAGGGTTAGGGTAGGTGTTAGGGTTAGGTTACGCATTAGGGCTAGGGTAGTTAGTAAACCTATCCCACTCTCTAGCTCCCCCTTAGCACGTAAAGGAATATTATTTGGGGGTCCAGCCATGGAGAAGAGTTTAGACACTAGGATAAGATAAGGAACACACCCATTATAAAGAAATCACTTTAGGATTCTCTTTTTAAGCTGTTCCTTAAAACACTACTGCTTAGGAAATCAATTGGAGGCAGAAGCAGTCAAGGGTAGCCTAGGGTTAGGGTTAGGCTTAGGTTTAGGTTTAGGGTATGGCTTAGGGTACGGGTTCGGGGAGGGGTGCGGGTACGGCATAGTGTATGGGTTAGGGTTAGGGTTAGGGTTAGTGTTAGGGTTAGGGCTCGGTTTAGGGTACAGGTTAGGATTAGTGTACGTGTTAGGGTTAGGGTAGGGGTTAGGGTTAGGGTAGTTATTAAACCTATCCCACTCTCTAGATACCCCTGAGCACGTAAAGGAATATTATTTGAGGGTCCAGCCATGGAGAAGAGTTTAGACACTAGGATAAGATAAGGAACACACCCATTATAAAGAAATCACATTAGGATTCTCTTTTTAAGCTGTTCCTTAAAACACTAGTGCTTAGGAAATCTATTGGAGGCAGAAGCAGTCAAGGGTAGCGTAGGGTTAGGGTTAGGCTTAGGGTTAGGCTTAGGGTACGGCTTAGGGTACGTGTTCGGGGAGGGTTTCGGGTACGGCGTAGGGTATGGGTTAGGGTTAGGGTTTGGGTTAGTGTTAGGGTTAGGGCTCGGTTTAGGGTACGGTTAGGATTAGGGTACGTGTTAGGTTTAGGGTAGGGGTTAGGGTTAGGGTACGCGTTAGGGTTAGGGTAGTTAGTAAACCTATCCCACTCTCTAGATACCCCTTAGCACGTAAAGGAATATTATTTGGGGGTCCAACCATGGAGAAGAATTTAGACACTAGGATAAGATAAGGAACACACCCATTATAAAGAAATCACATTAGGATTCTCTTTTTAAGCTGTTGCTTAAAACACTAGTGCTTAGGAAATCTATTGGAGGCAGAAGCAGTCAAGGGTAGCCTAGGGTTAGTGTTAGGCTTAGGGTTAGGCTTAGGGTACGGCTTAGGGTACGGGTTTGGGGAGGGGTTCAGGTACGGCGTAGGGTATGTGTTAGGGTTAGGGTTAGTGTTAGTGTTAGGGTTAGGGCTCGGTTTAGGGTACGGGTTAGGATTAGGGTACGTGTTAGTGTTAGAGTAGGGGTTAGGGTTAGAGTACGCATTAGGGTTAGGGTAGTTATTAAACCTATCCCACTCTCTAGATACCCCTTAGCACGTAAGGCAATATTATTTGGGGGTGCAGCCATGGAGAAGAGTTTAGACACTAGGATAAGATAAGGAACACACCCATTATAAAGAAATCACATTAGGATTCTCTTTTTAAGCTGTTCCTTAAAACACTAGTGCTTAGGAAATCTATTGGAGGCAGAAGCAGTCAAGGGTAGCCTAGGGTTAGGGTTAGGCTTAGGGTTAGGTTTAGGGTACGGCTTGGGGTATGGGTTCGGGGAGGTGTTCGTGTACGGCGTAGGGTATGGGTTAGGGTTAGGGTTTGGGTTAGTGTTAGGGTTAGGGCTCGGTTTAGGGTACGGGTTAGGATTAGGGTACGTGTTAGGGTTAGGGTAGGTGTTAGGGTTAGGTTACGCATTAGGGCTAGGGTAGTTAGTAAACCTATCCCACTCTCTAGCTCCCCCTTAGCACGTAAAGGAATATTATTTGGGGGTCCAGCCATGGAGAAGAGTTTAGACACTAGGATAAGATAAGGAACACACCCATTATAAAGAAATCACTTTAGGATTCTCTTTTTAAGCTGTTCCTTAAAACACTACTGCTTAGGAAATCAATTGGAGGCAGAAGCAGTCAAGGGTAGCCTAGGGTTAGGGTTAGGCTTAGGGTTAGGTTTAGGGTATGGCTTAGGGTACGGGTTCGGGGAGGGGTGCGGGTACGGCATAGTGTATGGGTTAGGGTTAGGGTTAGGGTTAGTGTTAGGGTTAGGGCTCGGTTTAGGGTACAGGTTAGGATTAGTGTACGTGTTAGGGTTAGGGTAGGGGTTAGGGTTAGGGTAGTTATTAAACCTATCCCACTCTCTAGATACCCCTGAGCACGTAAAGGAATATTATTTGAGGGTCCAGCCATGGAGAAGAGTTTAGACACTAGGATAAGATAAGGAACACACCCATTATAAAGAAATCACATTAGGATTCTCTTTTTAAGCTGTTCCTTAAAACACTAGTGCTTAGGAAATCTATTGGAGGCAGAAGCAGTCAAGGGAAGCGTAGGGTTAGGGTTAGGCTTAGGGTTAGGCTTAGGGTACGGCTTAGGGTACGTGTTCGGGGAGGGTTTCGGGTACGGCGTAGGGTATGGGTTAGGGTTAGGGTTTGGGTTAGTGTTAGGGTTAGGGCTCGGTTTAGGGTACGGTTAGGATTAGGGTAGTTAGTAAACCTATCCCACTCTCTAGATACCCCTTAGCACGTAAAGGAATATTATTTGGGGGTCCAACCATGGAGAAGAATTTAGACACTAGGATAAGATAAGGAACACACCCATTATAAAGAAATCACATTAGGATTCTCTTTTTAAGCTGTTGCTTAAAACACTAGTGCTTAGGAAATCTATTGGAGGCAGAAGCAGTCAAGGGTAGCCTAGGGTTAGTGTTAGGCTTAGGGTTAGGCTTAGGGTACGGCTTAGGGTACGGGTTTGGGGAGGGGTTCAGGTACGGCGTAGGGTATGGGTTAGGGTTAGGGTTAGTGTTAGTGTTAGGGGTAGGGCTCGGTTTAGGGTACGGGTTAGGATTAGGGTACGTGTTAGTGTTAGGGTAGGGGTTAGGGTTAGAGTACGCATTAGGGTTAGGGTAGTTATTAAACCTATCCCACTCTCTAGATACCCCTTAGCACGTAAGGCAATATTATTTGGGGGTGCAGCCATGGAGAAGAGTTTAGACACTAGGATAAGATAAGGAACACACCCATTATAAAGAAATCACATTAGGATTCTCTTTTTAAGCTGTTCCTTAAAACACTAGTGCTTAGGAAATCTATTGGAGGCAGAAGCAGTCAAGGGTAGCCTAGGGTTAGGGTTAGGCTTAGGGTTAGGTTTAGGGTACGGCTTGGGGTATGGGTTCGGGGAGGTGTTCGTGTACGGCGTAGGGTATGGGTTAGGGTTAGGGTTTGGGTTAGTGTTAGGGTTAGGGCTCGGTTTAGGGTACGGGTTAGGATTAGGGTACGTGTTAGGGTTAGGGTAGGGGTTAGGGTTAGGGTACGCGTTAGGGTTAGGGTAGTTATTAAACCTATCCCACTCTCTAGATACCCCTTAGCACGTAAGGGAATATTATTTGGGGGTGCAGCCATGGAGAAGAGTTTAGACACTAGGATAAGATAAGGAACACACCCATTATAAAGAAATCACATTAGGATTCTCTTTTTAAGCTGTTCCTTAAAACAGTAGTGCTTAGGAAATCTATTGGAGGCAGAAGCAGTCAAGGGTAGCCTAGGGTTAGGGTTAGGCTTAGGGTTAGGCTTAGGGTACGGCTTAGGTTACGGGTTCGGGGAGGGGTGCGGGTACGGCGTAGGGTATGGGTTAGGGTTAGGGTTTGGGTTAGTGTTAGGGTTAGGGCTCGGTTTAGGGTACGGGTTAGGATTAGGGTACGTGTTAGGGTTAGGGTAGGGGTTAGGGTTAGGTTACGCATTAGGGCTAGGGTAGTTAGTAAACCTATCCCACTCTCTAGCTCCCCCTTAGCACATAAAGGAATATTATTTGGGGGTCCAGCCATGGAGAAGAGTTTAGACACTAGGATAAGATAAGGAACACACCCATTATAAAGAAATCACTTTAGGATTCTCTTTTTAAGCTGTTCCTTAAAACACTACTGCTTAGGAAATCTATTGGAGGCAGAAGCAGTCAAGGGTAGCCTAGGGTTAGGGTTAGGCTTAGGGTTAGGTTTAGGGTATGGCTTAGGGTACGGGTTCGGGGAGGGGTGCGGGTACGGCGTAGGGTATGGGTTAGGGTTAGGGTTAGGGTTAGTGTTAGGGTTAGGGCTCGGTTTAGGGTACAGGTTACGATTAGGGTACGTGTTATGGTTAGGGTAGGGGTTAGGGTTAGGGTACGCGTTAGGGTTAGGGTAGTTATTAAACCTATCCCACTCTCTAGATACCCCTTAGCACGTAAGGGAATATTATTTGGGGGTGCAGCCATGGAGAAGAGTTTAGACACTAGGATAAGATAAGGAACACACCCATTATAAAGAAATCACATTAGGATTCCCTTTTTAAGCTGTTCCTTAAAACAGTAGTGCTTAGGAAATCTATTGGAGGCAGAAGCAGTCAAGGGTAGCCTAGGGTTAGGGTTAGGCTTAGGGTTAGGCTTAGGGTACGGCTTAGGGTACGGGTTCGGGGAGGGGTGCGGGTACGGCGTAGGGTATGGGTTAGGGTTAGGGTTAGGGTTAGTGTTAGGGTTAGGGCTCGGTTTAGGGTACAGGTTAGGATTAGTGTACGTGTTAGGGTTAGGGTAGGGGTTAGGGTTAGGGTAGTTATTAAACCTATCCCACTCTCTAGATACCCCTGAGCACGTAAAGGAATATTATTTGAGGGTCCAGCCATGGAGAAGAGTTTAGACACTAGGATAAGATAAGGAACACACCCATTATAAAGAAATCACATTAGGATTCTCTTTTTAAGCTGTTCCTTAAAACACTAGTGCTTAGGAAATCTATTGGAGGCAGAAGCAGTCAAGGGTAGCGTAGGGTTAGGGTTAGGCTTAGGGTTAGGCTTAGGGTACGGCTTAGGGTACGTGTTCGGGGAGGGTTTCGGGTACGGCGTAGGGTATGGGTTAGGGTTAGGGTTTGGGTTAGTGTTAGGGTTAGGGCTCGGTTTAGGGTACGGTTAGGATTAGGGTACGTGTTAGGTTTAGGGTAGGGGTTAGGGTTAGGGTACGCGTTAGGGTTAGGGTAGTTAGTAAACCTATCCCACTCTCTAGATACCCCTTAGCACGTAAAGGAATATTATTTGGGGGTCCAACCATGGAGAAGAATTTAGACACTAGGATAAGATAAGGAACACACCCATTATAAAGAAATCACATTAGGATTCTCTTTTTAAGCTGTTGCTTAAAACACTAGTGCTTAGGAAATCTATTGGAGGCAGAAGCAGTCAAGGGTAGCCTAGGGTTAGTGTTAGGCTTAGGGTTAGGCTTAGGGTACGGCTTAGGGTACGGGTTTGGGGAGGGGTTCAGGTACGGCGTAGGGTATGTGTTAGGGTTAGGGTTAGTGTTAGTGTTAGGGTTAGGGCTCGGTTTAGGGTACGGGTTAGGATTAGGGTACGTGTTAGTGTTAGAGTAGGGGTTAGGGTTAGAGTACGCATTAGGGTTAGGGTAGTTATTAAACCTATCCCACTCTCTAGATACCCCTTAGCACGTAAGGCAATATTATTTGGGGGTGCAGCCATGGAGAAGAGTTTAGACACTAGGATAAGATAAGGAACACACCCATTATAAAGAAATCACATTAGGATTCTCTTTTTAAGCTGTTCCTTAAAACACTAGTGCTTAGGAAATCTATTGGAGGCAGAAGCAGTCAAGGGTAGCCTAGGGTTAGGGTTAGGCTTAGGGTTAGGTTTAGGGTACGGCTTGGGGTATGGGTTCGGGGAGGTGTTCGTGTACGGCGTAGGGTATGGGTTAGGGTTAGGGTTTGGGTTAGTGTTAGGGTTAGGGCTCGGTTTAGGGTACGGGTTAGGATTAGGGTACGTGTTAGGGTTAGGGTAGGTGTTAGGGTTAGGTTACGCATTAGGGCTAGGGTAGTTAGTAAACCTATCCCACTCTCTAGCTCCCCCTTAGCACGTAAAGGAATATTATTTGGGGGTCCAGCCATGGAGAAGAGTTTAGACACTAGGATAAGATAAGGAACACACCCATTATAAAGAAATCACTTTAGGATTCTCTTTTTAAGCTGTTCCTTAAAACACTACTGCTTAGGAAATCAATTGGAGGCAGAAGCAGTCAAGGGTAGCCTAGGGTTAGGGTTAGGCTTAGGGTTAGGTTTAGGGTATGGCTTAGGGTACGGGTTCGGGGAGGGGTGCGGGTACGGCATAGTGTATGGGTTAGGGTTAGGGTTAGGGTTAGTGTTAGGGTTAGGGCTCGGTTTAGGGTACAGGTTAGGATTAGTGTACGTGTTAGGGTTAGGGTAGGGGTTAGGGTTAGGGTAGTTATTAAACCTATCCCACTCTCTAGATACCCCTGAGCACGTAAAGGAATATTATTTGAGGGTCCAGCCATGGAGAAGAGTTTAGACACTAGGATAAGATAAGGAACACACCCATTATAAAGAAATCACATTAGGATTCTCTTTTTAAGCTGTTCCTTAAAACACTAGTGCTTAGGAAATCTATTGGAGGCAGAAGCAGTCAAGGGAAGCGTAGGGTTAGGGTTAGGCTTAGGGTTAGGCTTAGGGTACGGCTTAGGGTACGTGTTCGGGGAGGGTTTCAGGTACGGCGTAGGGTATGGGTTAGGGTTAGGGTTTGGGTTAGTGTTAGGGTTAGGGCTCGGTTTAGGGTACGGTTAGGATTAGGGTACGTGTTAGGTTTAGGGTAGGGGTTAGGGTTAGGGTACGCGTTAGGGTTAGGGTAGTTAGTAAACCTATCCCACTCTCTAGATACCCCTTAGCACGTAAAGGAATATTATTTGGGGGTCCAACCATGGAGAAGAATTTAGACACTAGGATAAGATAAGGAACACACCCATTATAAAGAAATCACATTAGGATTCTCTTTTTAAGCTGTTGCTTAAAACACTAGTGCTTAGGAAATCTATTGGAGGCAGAAGCAGTCAAGGGTAGCCTAGGGTTAGTGTTAGGCTTAGGGTTAGGCTTAGGGTACGGCTTAGGGTACGGGTTTGGGGAGGGGTTCAGGTACGGCGTAGGGTATGGGTTAGGGTTAGGGTTAGTGTTAGTGTTAGGGGTAGGGCTCGGTTTAGGGTACGGGTTAGGATTAGGGTACGTGTTAGTGTTAGGGTAGGGGTTAGGGTTAGAGTACGCATTAGGGTTAGGGTAGTTATTAAACCTATCCCACTCTCTAGATACCCCTTAGCACGTAAGGCAATATTATTTGGGGGTGCAGCCATGGAGAAGAGTTTAGACACTAGGATAAGATAAGGAACACACCCATTATAAAGAAATCACATTAGGATTCTCTTTTTAAGCTGTTCCTTAAAACACTAGTGCTTAGGAAATCTATTGGAGGCAGAAGCAGTCAAGGGTAGCCTAGGGTTAGGGTTAGGCTTAGGGTTAGGTTTAGGGTACGGCTTGGGGTATGGGTTCGGGGAGGTGTTCGTGTACGGCGTAGGGTATGGGTTAGGGTTAGGGTTTGGGTTAGTGTTAGGGTTAGGGCTCGGTTTAGGGTACGGGTTAGGATTAGGGTACGTGTTAGGGTTAGGGTAGGGGTTAGGGTTAGGTTACGCATTAGGGCTAGGGTAGTTAGTAAACCTATCCCACTCTCTAGCTCCCCCTTAGCACATAAAGGAATATTATTTGGGGGTCCAGCCATGGAGAAGAGTTTAGACACTAGGATAAGATAAGGAACACACCCATTATAAAGAAATCACTTTAGGATTCTCTTTTTAAGCTGTTCCTTAAAACACTACTGCTTAGGAAATCTATTGGAGGCAGAAGCAGTCAAGGGTAGCCTAGGGTTAGGGTTAGGCTTAGGGTTAGGTTTAGGGTATGGCTTAGGGTACGGGTTCGGGGAGGGGTGCGGGTACGGCGTAGGGTATGGGTTAGGGTTAGGGTTAGGGTTAGTGTTAGGGTTATGGCTCGGTTTAGGGTACAGGTTACGATTAGGGTACGTGTTAGGGTTAGGGTAGGGGTTAGGGTTAGGGTACGCGTTAGGGTTAGGGTAGTTATTAAACCTATCCCACTCTCTAGATACCCCTTAGCACGTAAGGGAATATTATTTGGGGGTGCAGCCATGGAGAAGAGTTTAGACACTAGGATAAGATAAGGAACACACCCATTATAAAGAAATCACATTAGGATTCTCTTTTTAAGCTGTTCCTTAAAACAGTAGTGCTTAGGAAATCTATTGGAGGCAGAAGCAGTCAAGGGTAGCCTAGGGTTAGGGTTAGGCTTAGGGTTAGGCTTAGGGTACGGCTTAGGTTACGGGTTCGGGGAGGGGTGCGGGTACGGCGTAGGGTATGTGTTAGGGTTAGGGTTAGGGTTAGTGTTAGGGTTAGGGCTCGGTTTAGGGTACGGGTTAGGATTAGGGTACGTGTTAGGGTTAGGGTAGGGGTTAGGGTTAGGGTACGCGTTAGGGTTAGGGTAGTTATTAAACCTATCCCACTCTCTAGATACCCCTGAGCACGTAAAGGAATATTATTTGAGGGTCCAGCCATGGAGAAGAGTTTAGACACTAGGATAAGATAAGGAACACACCCATTATAAAGAAATCACATTAGGATTCTCTTTTTAAGCTGTTGCTTAAAACACTAGTGCTTAGGAAATCTATTGGAGGCAGAAGCAGTCAAGGGTAGCGTAGGGTTAGGGTTAGGCTTAGGGTTAGGCTTAGGGTACGGCTTAGGGTACGGGTTCGGGGAGGGTTTCGGGTACGGCGTAGGGTATGGGTTAGGGTTAGGGTTAGGGTTAGTGTTAGGGTTAGGGCTCGGTTTAGGGTACGGTTAGGATTAGGGTACGTGTTAGGTTTAGGGTAGGGGTTAGGGTTAGGGTACGCGTTAGGGTTAGGGTAGTTAGTAAACCTATCCCACTCTCTAGATACCCCTTAGCACGTAAAGGAATATTATTTGGGGTTCCAGCAATGGAGAAGAATTTAGACACTAGGATAAGATAAGGAACACACCCATTATAAAGAAATCACATTAGGATTCTCTTTTTAAGCTGTTGCTTAAAACACTAGTGCTTAGGAAATCTATTGGAGGCAGAAGCAGTCAAGGGTAGCCTAGGGTTAGTGTTAGGCTTAGGGTTAGGCTTAGGGTACGGCTTAGGGTACGGGTTTGGGGAGGGGTTCAGGTACGGCGTAGGGTATGGGTTAGGGTTAGGGTTAGTGTTAGTGTTAGGGTTAGGGCTCGGTTTAGGGTACGGGTTAGGATTAGGGTACGTGTTAGTGTTAGAGTAGGGGTTAGGGATAGAGTACGCATTAGGGTTAGGGTAGTTATTAAACCTATCCCACTCTCTAGATACACCTTAGCACGTAAGGCAATATTATTTGGGGGTGCAGCCATGGAGAAGAGTTTAGACACTAGGATAAGATAAGGAACACACCCATTATAAAGAAATCACTTTAGGATTCTCTTTTTAAGCTGTTCCTTAAAACACTAGTGCTTAGGAAATCTATTGGAGGCAGAAGCAGTCAAGGGTAGCCTAGGGTTAGGGTTAGGCTTAGGGTTAGGTTTAGGGTACGGCTTGGGGTATGGGTTCGGGGAGGTGTTCGTGTACGGCGTAGGGTATGGGTTAGGGTTAGGGTTTGGGTTAGTGTTAGGGTTAGGGCTCGGTTTAGGGTACGGGTTAGGATTAGGGTACGTGTTAGGGTTAGGGTAGGTGTTAGGGTTAGGTTACGCATTAGGGCTAGGGTAGTTAGTAAACCTATCCCACTCTCTAGCTCCCCCTTAGCACGTAAAGGAATATTATTTGGGGGTCCAGCCATGGAGAAGAGTTTAGACACTAGGATAAGATAAGGAACACACCCATTATAAAGAAATCACTTTAGGATTCTCTTTTTAAGCTGTTCCTTAAAACACTACTGCTTAGGAAATCAATTGGAGGCAGAAGCAGTCAAGGGTAGCCTAGGGTTAGGGTTAGGCTTAGGGTTAGGTTTAGGGTATGGCTTAGGGTACGGGTTCGGGGAGGGGTGCGGGTACGGCATAGTGTATGGGTTAGGGTTAGGGTTAGGGTTAGTGTTAGGGTTAGGGCTCGGTTTAGGGTACAGGTTAGGATTAGTGTACGTGTTAGGGTTAGGGTAGGGGTTAGGGTTAGGGTACGCGTTAGGGTTAGGGTAGTTATTAAACCTATCCCACTCTCTAGATACCCCTTAGCACGTAAGGCAATATTATTTGGGGGTGCAGCCATGGAGAAGAGTTTAGACACTAGGATAAGATAAGGAACACACCCATTATAAAGAAATCACATTAGGATTCTCTTTTTAAGCTGTTCCTTAAAACACTAGTGCTTAGGAAATCTATTGGAGGCAGAAGCAGTCAAGGGTAGCCTAGGGTTAGGGTTAGGCTTAGGGTTAGGTTTAGGGTACGGCTTGGGGTATGGGTTCGGGGAGGTGTTCGTGTACGGCGTAGGGTATGGGTTAGGGTTAGGGTTTGGGTTAGTGTTAGGGTTAGGGCTCGGTTTAGGGTACGGGTTAGGATTAGGGTACGTGTTAGGGTTAGGGTAGGTGTTAGGGTTAGGTTACGCATTAGGGCTAGGGTAGTTAGTAAACCTATCCCACTCTCTAGCTCCCCCTTAGCACGTAAAGGAATATTATTTGGGGGTCCAGCCATGGAGAAGAGTTTAGACACTAGGATAAGATAAGGAACACACCCATTATAAAGAAATCACTTTAGGATTCTCTTTTTAAGCTGTTCCTTAAAACACTACTGCTTAGGAAATCAATTGGAGGCAGAAGCAGTCAAGGGTAGCCTAGGGTTAGGGTTAGGCTTAGGTTTAGGTTTAGGGTATGGCTTAGGGTACGGGTTCGGGGAGGGGTGCGGGTACGGCATAGTGTATGGGTTAGGGTTAGGGTTAGGGTTAGTGTTAGGGTTAGGGCTCGGTTTAGGGTACAGGTTAGGATTAGTGTACGTGTTAGGGTTAGGGTAGGGGTTAGGGTTAGGGTAGTTATTAAACCTATCCCACTCTCTAGATACCCCTGAGCACGTAAAGGAATATTATTTGAGGGTCCAGCCATGGAGAAGAGTTTAGACACTAGGATAAGATAAGGAACACACCCATTATAAAGAAATCACATTAGGATTCTCTTTTTAAGCTGTTCCTTAAAACACTAGTGCTTAGGAAATCTATTGGAGGCAGAAGCAGTCAAGGGTAGCGTAGGGTTAGGGTTAGGCTTAGGGTTAGGCTTAGGGTACGGCTTAGGGTACGTGTTCGGGGAGGGTTTCGGGTACGGCGTAGGGTATGGGTTAGGGTTAGGGTTTGGGTTAGTGTTAGGGTTAGGGCTCGGTTTAGGGTACGGTTAGGATTAGGGTACGTGTTAGGTTTAGGGTAGGGGTTAGGGTTAGGGTACGCGTTAGGGTTAGGGTAGTTAGTAAACCTATCCCACTCTCTAGATACCCCTTAGCACGTAAAGGAATATTATTTGGGGGTCCAACCATGGAGAAGAATTTAGACACTAGGATAAGATAAGGAACACACCCATTATAAAGAAATCACATTAGGATTCTCTTTTTAAGCTGTTGCTTAAAACACTAGTGCTTAGGAAATCTATTGGAGGCAGAAGCAGTCAAGGGTAGCCTAGGGTTAGTGTTAGGCTTAGGGTTAGGCTTAGGGTACGGCTTAGGGTACGGGTTTGGGGAGGGGTTCAGGTACGGCGTAGGGTATGTGTTAGGGTTAGGGTTAGTGTTAGTGTTAGGGTTAGGGCTCGGTTTAGGGTACGGGTTAGGATTAGGGTACGTGTTAGTGTTAGAGTAGGGGTTAGGGTTAGAGTACGCATTAGGGTTAGGGTAGTTATTAAACCTATCCCACTCTCTAGATACCCCTTAGCACGTAAGGCAATATTATTTGGGGGTGCAGCCATGGAGAAGAGTTTAGACACTAGGATAAGATAAGGAACACACCCATTATAAAGAAATCACATTAGGATTCTCTTTTTAAGCTGTTCCTTAAAACACTAGTGCTTAGGAAATCTATTGGAGGCAGAAGCAGTCAAGGGTAGCCTAGGGTTAGGGTTAGGCTTAGGGTTAGGTTTAGGGTACGGCTTGGGGTATGGGTTCGGGGAGGTGTTCGTGTACGGCGTAGGGTATGGGTTAGGGTTAGGGTTTGGGTTAGTGTTAGGGTTAGGGCTCGGTTTAGGGTACGGGTTAGGATTAGGGTACGTGTTAGGGTTAGGGTAGGTGTTAGGGTTAGGTTACGCATTAGGGCTAGGGTAGTTAGTAAACCTATCCCACTCTCTAGCTCCCCCTTAGCACGTAAAGGAATATTATTTGGGGGTCCAGCCATGGAGAAGAGTTTAGACACTAGGATAAGATAAGGAACACACCCATTATAAAGAAATCACTTTAGGATTCTCTTTTTAAGCTGTTCCTTAAAACACTACTGCTTAGGAAATCAATTGGAGGCAGAAGCAGTCAAGGGTAGCCTAGGGTTAGGGTTAGGCTTAGGGTTAGGTTTAGGGTATGGCTTAGGGTACGGGTTCGGGGAGGGGTGCGGGTACGGCATAGTGTATGGGTTAGGGTTAGGGTTAGGGTTAGTGTTAGGGTTAGGGCTCGGTTTAGGGTACAGGTTAGGATTAGTGTACGTGTTAGGGTTAGGGTAGGGGTTAGGGTTAGGGTAGTTATTAAACCTATCCCACTCTCTAGATACCCCTGAGCACGTAAAGGAATATTATTTGAGGGTCCAGCCATGGAGAAGAGTTTAGACACTAGGATAAGATAAGGAACACACCCATTATAAAGAAATCACATTAGGATTCTCTTTTTAAGCTGTTCCTTAAAACACTAGTGCTTAGGAAATCTATTGGAGGCAGAAGCAGTCAAGGGAAGCGTAGGGTTAGGGTTAGGCTTAGGGTTAGGCTTAGGGTACGGCTTAGGGTACGTGTTCGGGGAGGGTTTCGGGTACGGCGTAGGGTATGGGTTAGGGTTAGGGTTTGGGTTAGTGTTAGGGTTAGGGCTCGGTTTAGGGTACGGTTAGGATTAGGGTAGTTAGTAAACCTATCCCACTCTCTAGATACCCCTTAGCACGTAAAGGAATATTATTTGGGGGTCCAACCATGGAGAAGAATTTAGACACTAGGATAAGATAAGGAACACACCCATTATAAAGAAATCACATTAGGATTCTCTTTTTAAGCTGTTGCTTAAAACACTAGTGCTTAGGAAATCTATTGGAGGCAGAAGCAGTCAAGGGTAGCCTAGGGTTAGTGTTAGGCTTAGGGTTAGGCTTAGGGTACGGCTTAGGGTACGGGTTTGGGGAGGGGTTCAGGTACGGCGTAGGGTATGGGTTAGGGTTAGGGTTAGTGTTAGTGTTAGGGGTAGGGCTCGGTTTAGGGTACGGGTTAGGATTAGGGTACGTGTTAGTGTTAGGGTAGGGGTTAGGGTTAGAGTACGCATTAGGGTTAGGGTAGTTATTAAACCTATCCCACTCTCTAGATACCCCTTAGCACGTAAGGCAATATTATTTGGGGGTGCAGCCATGGAGAAGAGTTTAGACACTAGGATAAGATAAGGAACACACCCATTATAAAGAAATCACATTAGGATTCTCTTTTTAAGCTGTTCCTTAAAACACTAGTGCTTAGGAAATCTATTGGAGGCAGAAGCAGTCAAGGGTAGCCTAGGGTTAGGGTTAGGCTTAGGGTTAGGTTTAGGGTACGGCTTGGGGTATGGGTTCGGGGAGGTGTTCGTGTACGGCGTAGGGTATGGGTTAGGGTTAGGGTTTGGGTTAGTGTTAGGGTTAGGGCTCGGTTTAGGGTACGGGTTAGGATTAGGGTACGTGTTAGGGTTAGGGTAGGGGTTAGGGTTAGGGTACGCGTTAGGGTTAGGGTAGTTATTAAACCTATCCCACTCTCTAGATACCCCTTAGCACGTAAGGGAATATTATTTGGGGGTGCAGCCATGGAGAAGAGTTTAGACACTAGGATAAGATAAGGAACACACCCATTATAAAGAAATCACATTAGGATTCTCTTTTTAAGCTGTTCCTTAAAACAGTAGTGCTTAGGAAATCTATTGGAGGCAGAAGCAGTCAAGGGTAGCCTAGGGTTAGGGTTAGGCTTAGGGTTAGGCTTAGGGTACGGCTTAGGTTACGGGTTCGGGGAGGGGTGCGGGTACGGCGTAGGGTATGGGTTAGGGTTAGGGTTTGGGTTAGTGTTAGGGTTAGGGCTCGGTTTAGGGTACGGGTTAGGATTAGGGTACGTGTTAGGGTTAGGGTAGGGGTTAGGGTTAGGTTACGCATTAGGGCTAGGGTAGTTAGTAAACCTATCCCACTCTCTAGCTCCCCCTTAGCACATAAAGGAATATTATTTGGGGGTCCAGCCATGGAGAAGAGTTTAGACACTAGGATAAGATAAGGAACACACCCATTATAAAGAAATCACTTTAGGATTCTCTTTTTAAGCTGTTCCTTAAAACACTACTGCTTAGGAAATCTATTGGAGGCAGAAGCAGTCAAGGGTAGCCTAGGGTTAGGGTTAGGCTTAGGGTTAGGTTTAGGGTATGGCTTAGGGTACGGGTTCGGCGAGGGGTGCGGGTACGGCGTAGGGTATGGGTTAGGGTTAGGGTTAGGGTTAGTGTTAGGGTTAGGGCTCGGTTTAGGGTACAGGTTACGATTAGGGTACGTGTTATGGTTAGGGTAGGGGTTAGGGTTAGGGTACGCGTTAGGGTTAGGGTAGTTATTAAACCTATCCCACTCTCTAGATACCCCTTAGCACGTAAGGGAATATTATTTGGGGGTGCAGCCATGGAGAAGAGTTTAGACACTAGGATAAGATAAGGAACACACCCATTATAAAGAAATCACATTAGGATTCCCTTTTTAAGCTGTTCCTTAAAACAGTAGTGCTTAGGAAATCTATTGGAGGCAGAAGCAGTCAAGGGTAGCCTAGGGTTAGGGTTAGGCTTAGGGTTAGGCTTAGGGTACGGCTTAGGGTACGGGTTCGGGGAGGGGTGCGGGTACGGCGTAGGGTATGGGTTAGGGTTAGGGTTAGGGTTAGTGTTAGGGTTAGGGCTCGGTTTAGGGTACGGGTTAGGATTAGGGTACGTGTTAGGGTTAGGGTAGGGGTTAGGGTTAGGGTAGTTATTAAACCTATCCCACTCTCTAGATACCCCTGAGCACGTAAAGGAATATTATTTGAGGGTCCAGCCATGGAGAAGAGTTTAGACACTAGGATAAGATAAGGAACACACCCATTATAAAGAAATCACATTAGGATTCTCTTTTTAAGCTGTTCCTTAAAACACTAGTGCTTAGGAAATCTATTGGAGGCAGAAGCAGTCAAGGGAAGCGTAGGGTTAGGGTTAGGCTTAGGGTTAGGCTTAGGGTACGGCTTAGGGTACGTGTTCGGGGAGGGTTTCAGGTACGGCGTAGGGTATGGGTTAGGGTTAGGGTTTGGGTTAGTGTTAGGGTTAGGGCTCGGTTTAGGGTACGGTTAGGATTAGGGTACGTGTTAGGTTTAGGGTAGGGGTTAGGGTTAGGGTACGCGTTAGGGTTAGGGTAGTTAGTAAACCTATCCCACTCTCTAGATACCCCTTAGCACGTAAAGGAATATTATTTGGGGGTCCAACCATGGAGAAGAATTTAGACACTAGGATAAGATAAGGAACACACCCATTATAAAGAAATCACATTAGGATTCTCTTTTTAAGCTGTTGCTTAAAACACTAGTGCTTAGGAAATCTATTGGAGGCAGAAGCAGTCAAGGGTAGCCTAGGGTTAGTGTTAGGCTTAGGGTTAGGCTTAGGGTACGGCTTAGGGTACGGGTTTGGGGAGGGGTTCAGGTACGGCGTAGGGTATGGGTTAGGGTTAGGGTTAGTGTTAGTGTTAGGGGTAGGGCTCGGTTTAGGGTACGGGTTAGGATTAGGGTACGTGTTAGTGTTAGGGTAGGGGTTAGGGTTAGAGTACGCATTAGGGTTAGGGTAGTTATTAAACCTATCCCACTCTCTAGATACCCCTTAGCACGTAAGGCAATATTATTTGGGGGTGCAGCCATGGAGAAGAGTTTAGACACTAGGATAAGATAAGGAACACACCCATTATAAAGAAATCACATTAGGATTCTCTTTTTAAGCTGTTCCTTAAAACACTAGTGCTTAGGAAATCTATTGGAGGCAGAAGCAGTCAAGGGTAGCCTAGGGTTAGGGTTAGGCTTAGGGTTAGGTTTAGGGTATGGCTTAGGGTACGGGTTCGGGGAGGGGTGCGGGTACGGCGTAGGGTATGGGTTAGGGTTAGGGTTAGGGTTAGTGTTAGGGTTATGGCTCGGTTTAGGGTACAGGTTACGATTAGGGTACGTGTTAGGGTTAGGGTAGGGGTTAGGGTTAGGGTACGCGTTAGGGTTAGGGTAGTTATTAAACCTATCCCACTCTCTAGATACCCCTTAGCACGTAAGGGAATATTATTTGGGGGTGCAGCCATGGAGAAGAGTTTAGACACTAGGATAAGATAAGGAACACACCCATTATAAAGAAATCACATTAGGATTCTCTTTTTAAGCTGTTCCTTAAAACAGTAGTGCTTAGGAAATCTATTGGAGGCAGAAGCAGTCAAGGGTAGCCTAGGGTTAGGGTTAGGCTTAGGGTTAGGCTTAGGGTACGGCTTAGGTTACGGGTTCGGGGAGGGGTGCGGGTACGGCGTAGGGTATGTGTTAGGGTTAGGGTTAGGGTTAGTGTTAGGGTTAGGGCTCGGTTTAGGGTACGGGTTAGGATTAGGGTACGTGTTAGGGTTAGGGTAGGGGTTAGGGTTAGGGTACGCGTTAGGGTTAGGGTAGTTATTAAACCTATCCCACTCTCTAGATACCCCTTAGCACGTAAAGGAATATTATTTGAGGGTCCAGCCATGGAGAAGAGTTTAGACACTAGGATAAGATAAGGAACACACCCATTATAAAGAAATCACATTAGGATTCTCTTTTTAAGCTGTTGCTTAAAACACTAGTGCTTAGGAAATCTATTGGAGGCAGAAGCAGTCAAGGGTAGCGTAGGGTTAGGGTTAGGCTTAGGGTTAGGCTTAGGGTACGGCTTAGGGTACGGGTTCGGGGAGGGTTTCGGGTACGGCGTAGGGTATGGGTTAGGGTTAGGGTTAGGGTTAGTGTTAGGGTTAGGGCTCGGTTTAGGGTACGGTTAGGATTAGGGTACGTGTTAGGTTTAGGGTAGGGGTTAGGGTTAGGGTACGCGTTAGGGTTAGGGTAGTTAGTAAACCTATCCCACTCTCTAGATACCCCTTAGCACGTAAAGGAATATTATTTGGGGTTCCAGCAATGGAGAAGAATTTAGACACTAGGATAAGATAAGGAACACACCCATTATAAAGAAATCACATTAGGATTCTCTTTTTAAGCTGTTGCTTAAAACACTAGTGCTTAGGAAATCTATTGGAGGCAGAAGCAGTCAAGGGTAGCCTAGGGTTAGTGTTAGGCTTAGGGTTAGGCTTAGGGTACGGCTTAGGGTACGGGTTTGGGGAGGGGTTCAGGTACGGCGTAGGGTATGGGTTAGGGTTAGGGTTAGTGTTAGTGTTAGGGTTAGGGCTCGGTTTAGGGTACGGGTTAGGATTAGGGTACGTGTTAGTGTTAGAGTAGGGGTTAGGGATAGAGTACGCATTAGGGTTAGGGTAGTTATTAAACCTATCCCACTCTCTAGATACACCTTAGCACGTAAGGCAATATTATTTGGGGGTGCAGCCATGGAGAAGAGTTTAGACACTAGGATAAGATAAGGAACACACCCATTATAAAGAAATCACTTTAGGATTCTCTTTTTAAGCTGTTCCTTAAAACACTAGTGCTTAGGAAATCTATTGGAGGCAGAAGCAGTCAAGGGTAGCCTAGGGTTAGGGTTAGGCTTAGGGTTAGGTTTAGGGTACGGCTTGGGGTATGGGTTCGGGGAGGTGTTCGTGTACGGCGTAGGGTATGGGTTAGGGTTAGGGTTTGGGTTAGTGTTAGGGTTAGGGCTCGGTTTAGGGTACGGGTTAGGATTAGGGTACGTGTTAGGGTTAGGGTAGGTGTTAGGGTTAGGTTACGCATTAGGGCTAGGGTAGTTAGTAAACCTATCCCACTCTCTAGCTCCCCCTTAGCACGTAAAGGAATATTATTTGGGGGTCCAGCCATGGAGAAGAGTTTAGACACTAGGATAAGATAAGGAACACACCCATTATAAAGAAATCACTTTAGGATTCTCTTTTTAAGCTGTTCCTTAAAACACTACTGCTTAGGAAATCAATTGGAGGCAGAAGCAGTCAAGGGTAGCCTAGGGTTAGGGTTAGGCTTAGGGTTAGGTTTAGGGTATGGCTTAGGGTACGGGTTCGGGGAGGGGTGCGGGTACGGCATAGTGTATGGGTTAGGGTTAGGGTTAGGGTTAGTGTTAGGGTTAGGGCTCGGTTTAGGGTACAGGTTAGGATTAGTGTACGTGTTAGGGTTAGGGTAGGGGTTAGGGTTAGGGTACGCGTTAGGGTTAGGGTAGTTATTAAACCTATCCCACTCTCTAGATACCCCTTAGCACGTAAGGCAATATTATTTGGGGGTGCAGCCATGGAGAAGAGTTTAGACACTAGGATAAGATAAGGAACACACCCATTATAAAGAAATCACATTAGGATTCTCTTTTTAAGCTGTTCCTTAAAACACTAGTGCTTAGGAAATCTATTGGAGGCAGAAGCAGTCAAGGGTAGCCTAGGGTTAGGGTTAGGCTTAGGGTTAGGTTTAGGGTACGGCTTGGGGTATGGGTTCGGGGAGGTGTTCGTGTACGGCGTAGGGTATGGGTTAGGGTTAGGGTTTGGGTTAGTGTTAGGGTTAGGGCTCGGTTTAGGGTACGGGTTAGGATTAGGGTACGTGTTAGGGTTAGGGTAGGTGTTAGGGTTAGGTTACGCATTAGGGCTAGGGTAGTTAGTAAACCTATCCCACTCTCTAGCTCCCCCTTAGCACGTAAAGGAATATTATTTGGGGGTCCAGCCATGGAGAAGAGTTTAGACACTAGGATAAGATAAGGAACACACCCATTATAAAGAAATCACTTTAGGATTCTCTTTTTAAGCTGTTCCTTAAAACACTACTGCTTAGGAAATCAATTGGAGGCAGAAGCAGTCAAGGGTAGCCTAGGGTTAGGGTTAGGCTTAGGTTTAGGTTTAGGGTATGGCTTAGGGTACGGGTTCGGGGAGGGGTGCGGGTACGGCATAGTGTATGGGTTAGGGTTAGGGTTAGGGTTAGTGTTAGGGTTAGGGCTCGGTTTAGGGTACAGGTTAGGATTAGTGTACGTGTTAGGGTTAGGGTAGGGGTTAGGGTTAGGGTAGTTATTAAACCTATCCCACTCTCTAGATACCCCTGAGCACGTAAAGGAATATTATTTGAGGGTCCAGCCATGGAGAAGAGTTTAGACACTAGGATAAGATAAGGAACACACCCATTATAAAGAAATCACATTAGGATTCTCTTTTTAAGCTGTTCCTTAAAACACTAGTGCTTAGGAAATCTATTGGAGGCAGAAGCAGTCAAGGGTAGCGTAGGGTTAGGGTTAGGCTTAGGGTTAGGCTTAGGGTACGGCTTAGGGTACGTGTTCGGGGAGGGTTTCGGGTACGGCGTAGGGTATGGGTTAGGGTTAGGGTTTGGGTTAGTGTTAGGGTTAGGGCTCGGTTTAGGGTACGGTTAGGATTAGGGTACGTGTTAGGTTTAGGGTAGGGGTTAGGGTTAGGGTACGCGTTAGGGTTAGGGTAGTTAGTAAACCTATCCCACTCTCTAGATACCCCTTAGCACGTAAAGGAATATTATTTGGGGGTCCAACCATGGAGAAGAATTTAGACACTAGGATAAGATAAGGAACACACCCATTATAAAGAAATCACATTAGGATTCTCTTTTTAAGCTGTTGCTTAAAACACTAGTGCTTAGGAAATCTATTGGAGGCAGAAGCAGTCAAGGGTAGCCTAGGGTTAGTGTTAGGCTTAGGGTTAGGCTTAGGGTACGGCTTAGGGTACGGGTTTGGGGAGGGGTTCAGGTACGGCGTAGGGTATGTGTTAGGGTTAGGGTTAGTGTTAGTGTTAGGGTTAGGGCTCGGTTTAGGGTACGGGTTAGGATTAGGGTACGTGTTAGTGTTAGAGTAGGGGTTAGGGTTAGAGTACGCATTAGGGTTAGGGTAGTTATTAAACCTATCCCACTCTCTAGATACCCCTTAGCACGTAAGGCAATATTATTTGGGGGTGCAGCCATGGAGAAGAGTTTAGACACTAGGATAAGATAAGGAACACACCCATTATAAAGAAATCACATTAGGATTCTCTTTTTAAGCTGTTCCTTAAAACACTAGTGCTTAGGAAATCTATTGGAGGCAGAAGCAGTCAAGGGTAGCCTAGGGTTAGGGTTAGGCTTAGGGTTAGGTTTAGGGTACGGCTTGGGGTATGGGTTCGGGGAGGTGTTCGTGTACGGCGTAGGGTATGGGTTAGGGTTAGGGTTTGGGTTAGTGTTAGGGTTAGGGCTCGGTTTAGGGTACGGGTTAGGATTAGGGTACGTGTTAGGGTTAGGGTAGGTGTTAGGGTTAGGTTACGCATTAGGGCTAGGGTAGTTAGTAAACCTATCCCACTCTCTAGCTCCCCCTTAGCACGTAAAGGAATATTATTTGGGGGTCCAGCCATGGAGAAGAGTTTAGACACTAGGATAAGATAAGGAACACACCCATTATAAAGAAATCACTTTAGGATTCTCTTTTTAAGCTGTTCCTTAAAACACTACTGCTTAGGAAATCAATTGGAGGCAGAAGCAGTCAAGGGTAGCCTAGGGTTAGGGTTAGGCTTAGGGTTAGGTTTAGGGTATGGCTTAGGGTACGGGTTCGGGGAGGGGTGCGGGTACGGCATAGTGTATGGGTTAGGGTTAGGGTTAGGGTTAGTGTTAGGGTTAGGGCTCGGTTTAGGGTACAGGTTAGGATTAGTGTACGTGTTAGGGTTAGGGTAGGGGTTAGGGTTAGGGTAGTTATTAAACCTATCCCACTCTCTAGATACCCCTGAGCACGTAAAGGAATATTATTTGAGGGTCCAGCCATGGAGAAGAGTTTAGACACTAGGATAAGATAAGGAACACACCCATTATAAAGAAATCACATTAGGATTCTCTTTTTAAGCTGTTCCTTAAAACACTAGTGCTTAGGAAATCTATTGGAGGCAGAAGCAGTCAAGGGAAGCGTAGGGTTAGGGTTAGGCTTAGGGTTAGGCTTAGGGTACGGCTTAGGGTACGTGTTCGGGGAGGGTTTCGGGTACGGCGTAGGGTATGGGTTAGGGTTAGGGTTTGGGTTAGTGTTAGGGTTAGGGCTCGGTTTAGGGTACGGTTAGGATTAGGGTAGTTAGTAAACCTATCCCACTCTCTAGATACCCCTTAGCACGTAAAGGAATATTATTTGGGGGTCCAACCATGGAGAAGAATTTAGACACTAGGATAAGATAAGGAACACACCCATTATAAAGAAATCACATTAGGATTCTCTTTTTAAGCTGTTGCTTAAAACACTAGTGCTTAGGAAATCTATTGGAGGCAGAAGCAGTCAAGGGTAGCCTAGGGTTAGTGTTAGGCTTAGGGTTAGGCTTAGGGTACGGCTTAGGGTACGGGTTTGGGGAGGGGTTCAGGTACGGCGTAGGGTATGGGTTAGGGTTAGGGTTAGTGTTAGTGTTAGGGGTAGGGCTCGGTTTAGGGTACGGGTTAGGATTAGGGTACGTGTTAGTGTTAGGGTAGGGGTTAGGGTTAGAGTACGCATTAGGGTTAGGGTAGTTATTAAACCTATCCCACTCTCTAGATACCCCTTAGCACGTAAGGCAATATTATTTGGGGGTGCAGCCATGGAGAAGAGTTTAGACACTAGGATAAGATAAGGAACACACCCATTATAAAGAAATCACATTAGGATTCTCTTTTTAAGCTGTTCCTTAAAACACTAGTGCTTAGGAAATCTATTGGAGGCAGAAGCAGTCAAGGGTAGCCTAGGGTTAGGGTTAGGCTTAGGGTTAGGTTTAGGGTACGGCTTGGGGTATGGGTTCGGGGAGGTGTTCGTGTACGGCGTAGGGTATGGGTTAGGTTTAGGGTTTGGGTTAGTGTTAGGGTTAGGGCTCGGTTTAGGGTACGGGTTAGGATTAGGGTACGTGTTAGGGTTAGGGTAGGGGTTAGGGTTAGGGTACGCGTTAGGGTTAGGGTAGTTATTAAACCTATCCCACTCTCTAGATACCCCTTAGCACGTAAGGGAATATTATTTGGGGGTGCAGCCATGGAGAAGAGTTTAGACACTAGGATAAGATAAGGAACACACCCATTATAAAGAAATCACATTAGGATTCTCTTTTTAAGCTGTTCCTTAAAACAGTAGTGCTTAGGAAATCTATTGGAGGCAGAAGCAGTCAAGGGTAGCCTAGGGTTAGGGTTAGGCTTAGGGTTAGGCTTAGGGTACGGCTTAGGTTACGGGTTCGGGGAGGGGTGCGGGTACGGCGTAGGGTATGGGTTAGGGTTAGGGTTTGGGTTAGTGTTAGGGTTAGGGCTCGGTTTAGGGTACGGGTTAGGATTAGGGTACGTGTTAGGGTTAGGGTAGGGGTTAGGGTTAGGTTACGCATTAGGGCTAGGGTAGTTAGTAAACCTATCCCACTCTCTAGCTCCCCCTTAGCACATAAAGGAATATTATTTGGGGGTCCAGCCATGGAGAAGAGTTTAGACACCAGGATAAGATAAGGAACACACCCATTATAAAGAAATCACTTTAGGATTCTCTTTTTAAGCTGTTCCTTAAAACACTACTGCTTAGGAAATCTATTGGAGGCAGAAGCAGTCAAGGGTAGCCTAGGGTTAGGGTTAGGCTTAGGGTTAGGTTTAGGGTATGGCTTAGGGTACGGGTTCGGCGAGGGGTGCGGGTACGGCGTAGGGTATGGGTTAGGGTTAGGGTTAGGGTTAGTGTTAGGGTTAGGGCTCGGTTTAGGGTACAGGTTACGATTAGGGTACGTGTTATGGTTAGGGTAGGGGTTAGGGTTAGGGTACGCGTTAGGGTTAGGGTAGTTATTAAACCTATCCCACTCTCTAGATACCCCTTAGCACGTAAGGGAATATTATTTGGGGGTGCAGCCATGGAGAAGAGTTTAGACACTAGGATAAGATAAGGAACACACCCATTATAAAGAAATCACATTAGGATTCCCTTTTTAAGCTGTTCCTTAAAACAGTAGTGCTTAGGAAATCTATTGGAGGCAGAAGCAGTCAAGGGTAGCCTAGGGTTAGGGTTAGGCTTAGGGTTAGGCTTAGGGTACGGCTTAGGGTACGGGTTCGGGGAGGGGTGCGGGTACGGCGTAGGGTATGGGTTAGGGTTAGGGTTAGGGTTAGTGTTAGGGTTAGGGCTCGGTTTAGGGTACGGGTTAGGATTAGGGTACGTGTTAGGGTTAGGGTAGGGGTTAGGGTTAGGGTAGTTATTAAACCTATCCCACTCTCTAGATACCCCTGAGCACGTAAAGGAATATTATTTGAGGGTCCAGCCATGGAGAAGAGTTTAGACACTAGGATAAGATAAGGAACACACCCATTATAAAGAAATCACATTAGGATTCTCTTTTTAAGCTGTTCCTTAAAACACTAGTGCTTAGGAAATCTATTGGAGGCAGAAGCAGTCAAGGGAAGCGTAGGGTTAGGGTTAGGCTTAGGGTTAGGCTTAGGGTACGGCTTAGGGTACGTGTTCGGGGAGGGTTTCAGGTACGGCGTAGGGTATGGGTTAGGGTTAGGGTTTGGGTTAGTGTTAGGGTTAGGGCTCGGTTTAGGGTACGGTTAGGATTAGGGTACGTGTTAGGTTTAGGGTAGGGGTTAGGGTTAGGGTACGCGTTAGGGTTAGGGTAGTTAGTAAACCTATCCCACTCTCTAGATACCCCTTAGCACGTAAAGGAATATTATTTGGGGGTCCAACCATGGAGAAGAATTTAGACACTAGGATAAGATAAGGAACACACCCATTATAAAGAAATCACATTAGGATTCTCTTTTTAAGCTGTTGCTTAAAACACTAGTGCTTAGGAAATCTATTGGAGGCAGAAGCAGTCAAGGGTAGCCTAGGGTTAGTGTTAGGCTTAGGGTTAGGCTTAGGGTACGGCTTAGGGTACGGGTTTGGGGAGGGGTTCAGGTACGGCGTAGGGTATGGGTTAGGGTTAGGGTTAGTGTTAGTGTTAGGGGTAGGGCTCGGTTTAGGGTACGGGTTAGGATTAGGGTACGTGTTAGTGTTAGGGTAGGGGTTAGGGTTAGAGTACGCATTAGGGTTAGGGTAGTTATTAAACCTATCCCACTCTCTAGATACCCCTTAGCACGTAAGGCAATATTATTTGGGGGTGCAGCCATGGAGAAGAGTTTAGACACTAGGATAAGATAAGGAACACACCCATTATAAAGAAATCACATTAGGATTCTCTTTTTAAGCTGTTCCTTAAAACACTAGTGCTTAGGAAATCTATTGGAGGCAGAAGCAGTCAAGGGTAGCCTAGGGTTAGGGTTAGGCTTAGGGTTAGGTTTAGGGTACGGCTTGGGGTATGGGTTCGGGGAGGTGTTCGTGTACGGCGTAGGGTATGGGTTAGGGTTAGGGTTTGGGTTAGTGTTAGGGTTAGGGCTCGGTTTAGGGTACGGGTTAGGATTAGGGTACGTGTTAGGGTTAGGGTAGGGGTTAGGGTTAGGTTACGCATTAGGGCTAGGGTAGTTAGTAAACCTATCCCACTCTCTAGCTCCCCCTTAGCACATAAAGGAATATTATTTGGGGGTCCAGCCATGGAGAAGAGTTTAGACACTAGGATAAGATAAGGAACACACCCATTATAAAGAAATCACTTTAGGATTCTCTTTTTAAGCTGTTCCTTAAAACACTACTGCTTAGGAAATTTATTGGAGGCAGAAGCAGTCAAGGGTAGCCTAGGGTTAGGGTTAGGCTTAGGGTTAGGTTTAGGGTATGGCTTAGGGTACGGGTTCGGGGAGGGGTGCGGGTACGGCGTAGGGTATGGGTTAGGGTTAGGGTTAGGGTTAGTGTTAGGGTTATGGCTCGGTTTAGGGTACAGGTTACGATTAGGGTACGTGTTAGGGTTAGGGTAGGGGTTAGGGTTAGGGTACGCGTTAGGGTTAGGGTAGTTATTAAACCTATCCCACTCTCTAGATACCCCTTAGCACGTAAGGGAATATTATTTGGGGGTGCAGCCATGGAGAAGAGTTTAGACACTAGGATAAGATAAGGAACACACCCATTATAAAGAAATCACATTAGGATTCTCTTTTTAAGCTGTTCCTTAAAACAGTAGTGCTTAGGAAATCTATTGGAGGCAGAAGCAGTCAAGGGTAGCCTAGGGTTAGGGTTAGGCTTAGGGTTAGGCTTAGGGTACGGCTTAGGTTACGGGTTCGGGGAGGGGTGCGGGTACGGCGTAGGGTATGTGTTAGGGTTAGGGTTAGGGTTAGTGTTAGGGTTAGGGCTCGGTTTAGGGTACGGGTTAGGATTAGGGTACGTGTTAGGGTTAGGGTAGGGGTTAGGGTTAGGGTACGCGTTAGGGTTAGGGTAGTTATTAAACCTATCCCACTCTCTAGATACCCCTTAGCACGTAAAGGAATATTATTTGAGGGTCCAGCCATGGAGAAGAGTTTAGACACTAGGATAAGATAAGGAACACACCCATTATAAAGAAATCACATTAGGATTCTCTTTTTAAGCTGTTGCTTAAAACACTAGTGCTTAGGAAATCTATTGGAGGCAGAAGCAGTCAAGGGTAGCGTAGGGTTAGGGTTAGGCTTAGGGTTAGGCTTAGGGTACGGCTTAGGGTACGGGTTCGGGGAGGGTTTCGGGTACGGCGTAGGGTATGGGTTAGGGTTAGGGTTAGGGTTAGTGTTAGGGTTAGGGCTCGGTTTAGGGTACGGTTAGGATTAGGGTACGTGTTAGGTTTAGGGTAGGGGTTAGGGTTAGGGTACGCGTTAGGGTTAGGGTAGTTAGTAAACCTATCCCACTCTCTAGATACCCCTTAGCACGTAAAGGAATATTATTTGGGGTTCCAGCAATGGAGAAGAATTTAGACACTAGGATAAGATAAGGAACACACCCATTATAAAGAAATCACATTAGGATTCTCTTTTTAAGCTGTTGCTTAAAACACTAGTGCTTAGGAAATCTATTGGAGGCAGAAGCAGTCAAGGGTAGCCTAGGGTTAGTGTTAGGCTTAGGGTTAGGCTTAGGGTACGGCTTAGGGTACGGGTTTGGGGAGGGGTTCAGGTACGGCGTAGGGTATGGGTTAGGGTTAGGGTTAGTGTTAGTGTTAGGGTTAGGGCTCGGTTTAGGGTACGGGTTAGGATTAGGGTACGTGTTAGTGTTAGAGTAGGGGTTAGGGATAGAGTACGCATTAGGGTTAGGGTAGTTATTAAACCTATCCCACTCTCTAGATACACCTTAGCACGTAAGGCAATATTATTTGGGGGTGCAGCCATGGAGAAGAGTTTAGACACTAGGATAAGATAAGGAACACACCCATTATAAAGAAATCACATTAGGATTCTCTTTTTAAGCTGTTCCTTAAAACACTAGTGCTTAGGAAATCTATTGGAGGCAGAAGCAGTCAAGGGTAGCCTAGGGTTAGGGTTAGGCTTAGGGTTAGGTTTAGGGTACGGCTTGGGGTATGGGTTCGGGGAGGTGTTCGTGTACGGCGTAGGGTATGGGTTAGGGTTAGGGTTTGGGTTAGTGTTAGGGTTAGGGCTCGGTTTAGGGTACGGGTTAGGATTAGGGTACGTGTTAGGGTTAGGGTAGGTGTTAGGGTTAGGTTACGCATTAGGGCTAGGGTAGTTAGTAAACCTATCCCACTCTCTAGCTCCCCCTTAGCACGTAAAGGAATATTATTTGGGGGTCCAGCCATGGAGAAGAGTTTAGACACTAGGATAAGATAAGGAACACACCCATTATAAAGAAATCACTTTAGGATTCTCTTTTTAAGCTGTTCCTTAAAACACTACTGCTTAGGAAATTTATTGGAGGTAGAAGCAGTCAAGGGTAGCCTAGGGTTAGGGTTAGGCTTAGGGTTAGGTTTAGGGTATGGCTTAGGGTACGGGTTCGGGGAGGGGTGCGGGTACGGCGTAGGGTATGGGTTAGGGTTAGGGTTAGGGTTAGTGTTAGGGTTATGGCTCGGTTTAGGGTACAGGTTACGATTAGGGTACGTGTTAGGGTTAGGGTAGGGGTTAGGGTTAGGGTACGCGTTAGGGTTAGGGTAGTTATTAAACCTATCCCACTCTCTAGATACCCCTTAGCACGTAAGGGAATATTATTTGGGGGTGCAGCCATGGAGAAGAGTTTAGACACTAGGATAAGATAAGGAACACACCCATTATAAAGAAATCACATTAGGATTCTCTTTTTAAGTTGTTCCTTAAAACAGTAGTGCTTAGGAAATCTATTGGAGGCAGAAGCAGTCAAGGGTAGCCTAGGGTTAGGGTTAGGCTTAGGGTTAGGCTTAGGGTACGGCTTAGGTTACGGGTTCGGGGAGGGGTGCGGGTACGGCGTAGGGTATGTGTTAGGGTTAGGGTTAGGGTTAGTGTTAGGGTTAGGGCTCGGTTTAGGGTACGGGTTAGGATTAGGGTACGTGTTAGGGTTAGGGTAGGGGTTAGGGTTAGGGTACGCGTTAGGGTTAGGGTAGTTATTAAACCTATCCCACTCTCTAGATACCCCTTAGCACGTAAAGGAATATTATTTGAGGGTCCAGCCATGGAGAAGAGTTTAGACACTAGGATAAGATAAGGAACACACCCATTATAAAGAAATCACATTAGGATTCTCTTTTTAAGCTGTTGCTTAAAACACTAGTGCTTAGGAAATCTATTGGAGGCAGAAGCAGTCAAGGGTAGCGTAGGGTTAGGGTTAGGCTTAGGGTTAGGCTTAGGGTACGGCTTAGGGTACGGGTTCGGGGAGGGTTTCGGGTACGGCGTAGGGTATGGGTTAGGGTTAGGGTTAGGGTTAGTGTTAGGGTTAGGGCTCGGTTTAGGGTACGGTTAGGATTAGGGTACGTGTTAGGTTTAGGGTAGGGGTTAGGGTTAGGGTACGCGTTAGGGTTAGGGTAGTTAGTAAACCTATCCCACTCTCTAGATACCCCTTAGCACGTAAAGGAATATTATTTGGGGTTCCAGCAATGGAGAAGAATTTAGACACTAGGATAAGATAAGGAACACACCCATTATAAAGAAATCACATTAGGATTCTCTTTTTAAGCTGTTGCTTAAAACACTAGTGCTTAGGAAATCTATTGGAGGCAGAAGCAGTCAAGGGTAGCCTAGGGTTAGTGTTAGGCTTAGGGTTAGGCTTAGGGTACGGCTTAGGGTACGGGTTTGGGGAGGGGTTCAGGTACGGCGTAGGGTATGGGTTAGGGTTAGGGTTAGTGTTAGTGTTAGGGTTAGGGCTCGGTTTAGGGTACGGGTTAGGATTAGGGTACGTGTTAGTGTTAGAGTAGGGGTTAGGGATAGAGTACGCATTAGGGTTAGGGTAGTTATTAAACCTATCCCACTCTCTAGATACACCTTAGCACGTAAGGCAATATTATTTGGGGGTGCAGCCATGGAGAAGAGTTTAGACACTAGGATAAGATAAGGAACACACCCATTATAAAGAAATCACATTAGGATTCTCTTTTTAAGCTGTTCCTTAAAACACTAGTGCTTAGGAAATCTATTGGAGGCAGAAGCAGTCAAGGGTAGCCTAGGGTTAGGGTTAGGCTTAGGGTTAGGTTTAGGGTACGGCTTGGGGTATGGGTTCGGGGAGGTGTTCGTGTACGGCGTAGGGTATGGGTTAGGGTTAGGGTTTGGGTTAGTGTTAGGGTTAGGGCTCGGTTTAGGGTACGGGTTAGGATTAGGGTACGTGTTAGGGTTAGGGTAGGTGTTAGGGTTAGGTTACGCATTAGGGCTAGGGTAGTTAGTAAACCTATCCCACTCTCTAGCTCCCCCTTAGCACGTAAAGGAATATTATTTGGGGGTCCAGCCATGGAGAAGAGTTTAGACACTAGGATAAGATAAGGAACACACCCATTATAAAGAAATCACTTTAGGATTCTCTTTTTAAGCTGTTCCTTAAAACACTACTGCTTAGGAAATCAATTGGAGGCAGAAGCAGTCAAGGGTAGCCTAGGGTTAGGGTTAGGCTTAGGTTTAGGTTTAGGGTATGGCTTAGGGTACGGGTTCGGGGAGGGGTGCGGGTACGGCATAGTGTATGGGTTAGGGTTAGGGTTAGGGTTAGTGTTAGGGTTAGGGCTCGGTTTAGGGTACAGGTTAGGATTAGTGTACGTGTTAGGGTTAGGGTAGGGGTTAGGGTTAGGGTAGTTATTAAACCTATCCCACTCTCTAGATACCCCTGAGCACGTAAAGGAATATTATTTGAGGGTCCAGCCATGGAGAAGAGTTTAGACACTAGGATAAGATAAGGAACACACCCATTATAAAGAAATCACATTAGGATTCTCTTTTTAAGCTGTTCCTTAAAACACTAGTGCTTAGGAAATCTATTGGAGGCAGAAGCAGTCAAGGGTAGCGTAGGGTTAGGGTTAGGCTTAGGGTTAGGCTTAGGGTACGGCTTAGGGTACGTGTTCGGGGAGGGTTTCGGGTACGGCGTAGGGTATGGGTTAGGGTTAGGGTTTGGGTTAGTGTTAGGGTTAGGGCTCGGTTTAGGGTACGGTTAGGATTAGGGTACGTGTTAGGTTTAGGGTAGGGGTTAGGGTTAGGGTACGCGTTAGGGTTAGGGTAGTTAGTAAACCTATCCCACTCTCTAGATACCCCTTAGCACGTAAAGGAATATTATTTGGGGGTCCAACCATGGAGAAGAATTTAGACACTAGGATAAGATAAGGAACACACCCATTATAAAGAAATCACATTAGGATTCTCTTTTTAAGCTGTTGCTTAAAACACTAGTGCTTAGGAAATCTATTGGAGGCAGAAGCAGTCAAGGGTAGCCTAGGGTTAGTGTTAGGCTTAGGGTTAGGCTTAGGGTACGGCTTAGGGTACGGGTTTGGGGAGGGGTTCAGGTACGGCGTAGGGTATGTGTTAGGGTTAGGGTTAGTGTTAGTGTTAGGGTTAGGGCTCGGTTTAGGGTACGGGTTAGGATTAGGGTACGTGTTAGTGTTAGAGTAGGGGTTAGGGTTAGAGTACGCATTAGGGTTAGGGTAGTTATTAAACCTATCCCACTCTCTAGATACCCCTTAGCACGTAAGGCAATATTATTTGGGGGTGCAGCCATGGAGAAGAGTTTAGACACTAGGATAAGATAAGGAACACACCCATTATAAAGAAATCACATTAGGATTCTCTTTTTAAGCTGTTCCTTAAAACACTAGTGCTTAGGAAATCTATTGGAGGCAGAAGCAGTCAAGGGTAGCCTAGGGTTAGGGTTAGGCTTAGGGTTAGGTTTAGGGTACGGCTTGGGGTATGGGTTCGGGGAGGTGTTCGTGTACGGCGTAGGGTATGGGTTAGGGTTAGGGTTTGGGTTAGTGTTAGGGTTAGGGCTCGGTTTAGGGTACGGGTTAGGATTAGGGTACGTGTTAGGGTTAGGGTAGGTGTTAGGGTTAGGTTACGCATTAGGGCTAGGGTAGTTAGTAAACCTATCCCACTCTCTAGCTCCCCCTTAGCACGTAAAGGAATATTATTTGGGGGTCCAGCCATGGAGAAGAGTTTAGACACTAGGATAAGATAAGGAACACACCCATTATAAAGAAATCACTTTAGGATTCTCTTTTTAAGCTGTTCCTTAAAACACTACTGCTTAGGAAATCAATTGGAGGCAGAAGCAGTCAAGGGTAGCCTAGGGTTAGGGTTAGGCTTAGGGTTAGGTTTAGGGTATGGCTTAGGGTACGGGTTCGGGGAGGGGTGCGGGTACGGCATAGTGTATGGGTTAGGGTTAGGGTTAGGGTTAGTGTTAGGGTTAGGGCTCGGTTTAGGGTACAGGTTAGGATTAGTGTACGTGTTAGGGTTAGGGTAGGGGTTAGGGTTAGGGTAGTTATTAAACCTATCCCACTCTCTAGATACCCCTGAGCACGTAAAGGAATATTATTTGAGGGTCCAGCCATGGAGAAGAGTTTAGACACTAGGATAAGATAAGGAACACACCCATTATAAAGAAATCACATTAGGATTCTCTTTTTAAGCTGTTCCTTAAAACACTAGTGCTTAGGAAATCTATTGGAGGCAGAAGCAGTCAAGGGAAGCGTAGGGTTAGGGTTAGGCTTAGGGTTAGGCTTAGGGTACGGCTTAGGGTACGTGTTCGGGGAGGGTTTCGGGTACGGCGTAGGGTATGGGTTAGGGTTAGGGTTTGGGTTAGTGTTAGGGTTAGGGCTCGGTTTAGGGTACGGTTAGGATTAGGGTAGTTAGTAAACCTATCCCACTCTCTAGATACCCCTTAGCACGTAAAGGAATATTATTTGGGGGTCCAACCATGGAGAAGAATTTAGACACTAGGATAAGATAAGGAACACACCCATTATAAAGAAATCACATTAGGATTCTCTTTTTAAGCTGTTGCTTAAAACACTAGTGCTTAGGAAATCTATTGGAGGCAGAAGCAGTCAAGGGTAGCCTAGGGTTAGTGTTAGGCTTAGGGTTAGGCTTAGGGTACGGCTTAGGGTACGGGTTTGGGGAGGGGTTCAGGTACGGCGTAGGGTATGGGTTAGGGTTAGGGTTAGTGTTAGTGTTAGGGGTAGGGCTCGGTTTAGGGTACGGGTTAGGATTAGGGTACGTGTTAGTGTTAGGGTAGGGGTTAGGGTTAGAGTACGCATTAGGGTTAGGGTAGTTATTAAACCTATCCCACTCTCTAGATACCCCTTAGCACGTAAGGCAATATTATTTGGGGGTGCAGCCATGGAGAAGAGTTTAGACACTAGGATAAGATAAGGAACACACCCATTATAAAGAAATCACATTAGGATTCTCTTTTTAAGCTGTTCCTTAAAACACTAGTGCTTAGGAAATCTATTGGAGGCAGAAGCAGTCAAGGGTAGCCTAGGGTTAGGGTTAGGCTTAGGGTTAGGTTTAGGGTACGGCTTGGGGTATGGGTTCGGGGAGGTGTTCGTGTACGGCGTAGGGTATGGGTTAGGGTTAGGGTTTGGGTTAGTGTTAGGGTTAGGGCTCGGTTTAGGGTACGGGTTAGGATTAGGGTACGTGTTAGGGTTAGGGTAGGGGTTAGGGTTAGGGTACGCGTTAGGGTTAGGGTAGTTATTAAACCTATCCCACTCTCTAGATACCCCTTAGCACGTAAGGGAATATTATTTGGGGGTGCAGCCATGGAGAAGAGTTTAGACACTAGGATAAGATAAGGAACACACCCATTATAAAGAAATCACATTAGGATTCTCTTTTTAAGCTGTTCCTTAAAACAGTAGTGCTTAGGAAATCTATTGGAGGCAGAAGCAGTCAAGGGTAGCCTAGGGTTAGGGTTAGGCTTAGGGTTAGGCTTAGGGTACGGCTTAGGTTACGGGTTCGGGGAGGGGTGTGGGTACGGCGTAGGGTATGGGTTAGGGTTAGGGTTTGGGTTAGTGTTAGGGTTAGGGCTCGGTTTAGGGTACGGGTTAGGATTAGGGTACGTGTTAGGGTTAGGGTAGGGGTTAGGGTTAGGTTACGCATTAGGGCTAGGGTAGTTAGTAAACCTATCCCACTCTCTAGCTCCCCCTTAGCACATAAAGGAATATTATTTGGGGGTCCAGCCATGGAGAAGAGTTTAGACACTAGGATAAGATAAGGAACACACCCATTATAAAGAAATCACTTTAGGATTCTCTTTTTAAGCTGTTCCTTAAAACACTACTGCTTAGGAAATCTATTGGAGGCAGAAGCAGTCAAGGGTAGCCTAGGGTTAGGGTTAGGCTTAGGGTTAGGTTTAGGGTATGGCTTAGGGTACGGGTTCGGGGAGGGGTGCGGGTACGGCGTAGGGTATGGGTTAGGGTTAGGGTTAGGGTTAGTGTTAGGGTTAGGGCTCGGTTTAGGGTACAGGTTACGATTAGGGTACGTGTTAGGGTTAGGGTAGGGGTTAGGGTTAGGGTACGCGTTAGGGTTAGGGTAGTTATTAAACCTATCCCACTCTCTAGATACCCCTTAGCACGTAAGGGAATATTATTTGGGGGTGCAGCCATGGAGAAGAGTTTAGACACTAGGATAAGATAAGGAACACACCCATTATAAAGAAATCACATTAGGATTCCCTTTTTAAGCTGTTCCTTAAAACAGTAGTGCTTAGTAAATCTATTGGAGGCAGAAGCAGTCAAGGGTAGCCTAGGGTTAGGGTTAGGCTTAGGGTTAGGCTTAGGGTACGGCTTAGGTTACGGGTTCGGGGAGGGGTGCGGGTACGGCGTAGGGTATGGGTTAGGGTTAGGGTTAGGGTTAGTGTTAGGGTTAGGGCTCGGTTTAGGGTACGGGTTAGGATTAGGGTACGTGTTAGGGTTAGGGTAGGGGTTAGGGTTAGGGTACGCGTTAGGGTTAGGGTAGTTATTAAACCTATCCCACTCTCTAGATACCCCTTAGCACGTAAAGGAATATTATTTGAGGGTCCAGCCATGGAGAAGAGTTTAGACACTAGGATAAGATAAGGAACACACCCATTATAAAGAAATCACATTAGGATTCTCTTTTTAAGCTGTTCCTTAAAACACTAGTGCTTAGGAAATCTATTGGAGGCAGAAGCAGTCAAGGGTAGCGTAGGGTTAGGGTTAGGCTTAGGGTTAGGCTTAGGGTACGGCTTAGGGTACGGGTTCGGGGAGGGTTTCGGGTACGGCGTAGGGTATGGGTTAGGGTTAGGGTTAGGGTTAGTGTTAGGGTTAGGGCTCGGTTTAGGGTACGGTTAGGATTAGGGTACGTGTTAGGTTTAGGGTAGGGGTTAGGGTTAGGGTACGCGTTAGGGTTAGGGTAGTTAGTAAACCTATCCCACTCTCTAGATACCCCTTAGCACGTAAAGGAATATTATTTGGGGTTCCAGCAATGGAGAAGAATTTAGACACTAGGATAAGATAAGGAACACACCCATTATAAAGAAATCACATTAGGATTCTCTTTTTAAGCTGTTGCTTAAAACACTAGTGCTTAGGAAATCTATTGGAGGCAGAAGCAGTCAAGGGTAGCCTAGGGTTAGTGTTAGGCTTAGGGTTAGGCTTAGGGTACGGCTTAGGGTACGGGTTTGGGGAGGGGTTCAGGTACGGCGTAGGGTATGGGTTAGGGTTAGGGTTAGTGTTAGTGTTAGGGTTAGGGCTCGGTTTACGGTACGGGTTAGGATTAGGGTACGTGTTAGTGTTAGAGTAGGGGTTAGGGATAGAGTACGCATTAGGGTTAGGGTAGTTATTAAACCTATCCCACTCTCTAGATACCCCTTAGCACGTAAGGCAATATTATTTGGGGGTGCAGCCATGGAGAAGAGTTTAGACACTAGGATAAGATAAGGAACACACCCATTATAAAGAAATCACATTAGGATTCTCTTTTTAAGCTGTTCCTTAAAACACTAGTGCTTAGGAAATCTATTGGAGGCAGAAGCAGTCAAGGGTAGCCTAGGGTTAGGGTTAGGCTTAGGGTTAGGTTTAGGGTACGGCTTGGGGTATGGGTTCGGGGAGGTGTTCGTGTACGGCGTAGGGTATGGGTTAGGGTTAGGGTTTGGGTTAGTGTTAGGGTTAGGGCTCGGTTTAGGGTACGGGTTAGGATTAGGGTACGTGTTAGGGTTAGGGTAGGTGTTAGGGTTAGGTTACGCATTAGGGCTAGGGTAGTTAGTAAACCTATCCCACTCTCTAGCTCCCCCTTAGCACGTAAAGGAATATTATTTGGGGGTCCAGCCATGGAGAAGAGTTTAGACACTAGGATAAGATAAGGAACACACCCATTATAAAGAAATCACTTTAGGATTCTCTTTTTAAGCTGTTCCTTAAAACACTACTGCTTAGGAAATCAATTGGAGGCAGAAGCAGTCAAGGGTAGCCTAGGGTTAGGGTTAGGCTTAGGGTTAGGTTTAGGGTATGGCTTAGGGTACGGGTTCGGGGAGGGGTGCGGGTACGGCATAGTGTATGGGTTAGGGTTAGGGTTAGGGTTAGTGTTAGGGTTAGGGCTCGGTTTAGGGTACAGGTTAGGATTAGTGTACGTGTTAGGGTTAGGGTAGGGGTTAGGGTTAGGGTAGTTATTAAACCTATCCCACTCTCTAGATACCCCTGAGCACGTAAAGGAATATTATTTGAGGGTCCAGCCATGGAGAAGAGTTTAGACACTAGGATAAGATAAGGAACACACCCATTATAAAGAAATCACATTAGGATTCTCTTTTTAAGCTGTTCCTTAAAACACTAGTGCTTAGGAAATCTATTGGAGGCAGAAGCAGTCAAGGGTAGCGTAGGGTTAGGGTTAGGCTTAGGGTTAGGCTTAGGGTACGGCTTAGGGTACGTGTTCGGGGAGGGTTTCGGGTACGGCGTAGGGTATGGGTTAGGGTTAGGGTTTGGGTTAGTGTTAGGGTTAGGGCTCGGTTTAGGGTACGGTTAGGATTAGGGTACGTGTTAGGTTTAGGGTAGGGGTTAGGGTTAGGGTACGCGTTAGGGTTAGGGTAGTTAGTAAACCTATCCCACTCTCTAGATACCCCTTAGCACGTAAAGGAATATTATTTGGGGGTCCAACCATGGAGAAGAATTTAGACACTAGGATAAGATAAGGAACACACCCATTATAAAGAAATCACATTAGGATTCTCTTTTTAAGCTGTTGCTTAAAACACTAGTGCTTAGGAAATCTATTGGAGGCAGAAGCAGTCAAGGGTAGCCTAGGGTTAGTGTTAGGCTTAGGGTTAGGCTTAGGGTACGGCTTAGGGTACGGGTTTGGGGAGGGGTTCAGGTACGGCGTAGGGTATGTGTTAGGGTTAGGGTTAGTGTTAGTGTTAGGGTTAGGGCTCGGTTTAGGGTACGGGTTAGGATTAGGGTACGTGTTAGTGTTAGAGTAGGGGTTAGGGTTAGAGTACGCATTAGGGTTAGGGTAGTTATTAAACCTATCCCACTCTCTAGATACCCCTTAGCACGTAAGGCAATATTATTTGGGGGTGCAGCCATGGAGAAGAGTTTAGACACTAGGATAAGATAAGGAACACACCCATTATAAAGAAATCACATTAGGATTCTCTTTTTAAGCTGTTCCTTAAAACACTAGTGCTTAGGAAATCTATTGGAGGCAGAAGCAGTCAAGGGTAGCCTAGGGTTAGGGTTAGGCTTAGGGTTAGGTTTAGGGTACGGCTTGGGGTATGGGTTCGGGGAGGTGTTCGTGTACGGCGTAGGGTATGGGTTAGGGTTAGGGTTTGGGTTAGTGTTAGGGTTAGGGCTCGGTTTAGGGTACGGGTTAGGATTAGGGTACGTGTTAGGGTTAGGGTAGGTGTTAGGGTTAGGTTACGCATTAGGGCTAGGGTAGTTAGTAAACCTATCCCACTCTCTAGCTCCCCCTTAGCACGTAAAGGAATATTATTTGGGGGTCCAGCCATGGAGAAGAGTTTAGACACTAGGATAAGATAAGGAACACACCCATTATAAAGAAATCACTTTAGGATTCTCTTTTTAAGCTGTTCCTTAAAACACTACTGCTTAGGAAATCAATTGGAGGCAGAAGCAGTCAAGGGTAGCCTAGGGTTAGGGTTAGGCTTAGGGTTAGGTTTAGGGTATGGCTTAGGGTACGGGTTCGGGGAGGGGTGCGGGTACGGCATAGTGTATGGGTTAGGGTTAGGGTTAGGGTTAGTGTTAGGGTTAGGGCTCGGTTTAGGGTACAGGTTAGGATTAGTGTACGTGTTAGGGTTAGGGTAGGGGTTAGGGTTAGGGTAGTTATTAAACCTATCCCACTCTCTAGATACCCCTGAGCACGTAAAGGAATATTATTTGAGGGTCCAGCCATGGAGAAGAGTTTAGACACTAGGATAAGATAAGGAACACACCCATTATAAAGAAATCACATTAGGATTCTCTTTTTAAGCTGTTCCTTAAAACACTAGTGCTTAGGAAATCTATTGGAGGCAGAAGCAGTCAAGGGAAGCGTAGGGTTAGGGTTAGGCTTAGGGTTAGGCTTAGGGTACGGCTTAGGGTACGTGTTCGGGGAGGGTTTCGGGTACGGCGTAGGGTATGGGTTAGGGTTAGGGTTTGGGTTAGTGTTAGGGTTAGGGCTCGGTTTAGGGTACGGTTAGGATTAGGGTACGTGTTAGGTTTAGGGTAGGGGTTAGGGTTAGGGTATGCGTTAGGGTTAGGGTAGTTAGTAAACCTATCCCACTCTCTAGATACCCCTTAGCACGTAAAGGAATATTATTTGGGGGTCCAACCATGGAGAAGAATTTAGACACTAGGATAAGATAAGGAACACACCCATTATAAAGAAATCACATTAGGATTCTCTTTTTAAGCTGTTGCTTAAAACACTAGTGCTTAGGAAATCTATTGGAGGCAGAAGCAGTCAAGGGTAGCCTAGGGTTAGTGTTAGGCTTAGGGTTAGGCTTAGGGTACGGCTTAGGGTACGGGTTTGGGGAGGGGTTCAGGTACGGCGTAGGGTATGGGTTAGGGTTAGGGTTAGTGTTAGTGTTAGGGGTAGGGCTCGGTTTAGGGTACGGGTTAGGATTAGGGTACGTGTTAGTGTTAGGGTAGGAGTTAGGGTTAGAGTACGCATTAGGGTTAGGGTAGTTATTAAACCTATCCCACTCTCTAGATACCCCTTAGCACGTAAGGCAATATTATTTGGGGGTGCAGCCATGGAGAAGAGTTTAGACACTAGGATAAGATAAGGAACACACCCATTATAAAGAAATCACATTAGGATTCTCTTTTTAAGCTGTTCCTTAAAACACTAGTGCTTAGGAAATCTATTGGAGGCAGAAGCAGTCAAGGGTAGCCTAGGGTTAGGGTTAGGCTTAGGGTTAGGTTTAGGGTACGGCTTGGGGTATGGGTTCGGGGAGGTGTTCGTGTACGGCGTAGGGTATGGGTTAGGGTTAGGGTTTGGGTTAGTGTTAGGGTTAGGGCTCGGTTTAGGGTACGGGTTAGGATTAGGGTACGTGTTAGGGTTAGGGTAGGGGTTAGGGTTAGGGTACGCGTTAGGGTTAGGGTAGTTATTAAACCTATCCCACTCTCTAGATACCCCTTAGCACGTAAGGGAATATTATTTGGGGGTGCAGCCATGGAGAAGAGTTTAGACACTAGGATAAGATAAGGAACACACCCATTATAAAGAAATCACATTAGGATTCTCTTTTTAAGCTGTTCCTTAAAACAGTAGTGCTTAGGAAATCTATTGGAGGCAGAAGCAGTCAAGGGTAGCCTAGGGTTAGGGTTAGGCTTAGGGTTAGGCTTAGGGTACGGCTTAGGTTACGGGTTCGGGGAGGGGTGCGGGTACGGCGTAGGGTATGGGTTAGGGTTAGGGTTTGGGTTAGTGTTAGGGTTAGGGCTCGGTTTAGGGTACGGGTTAGGATTAGGGTACGTGTTAGGGTTAGGGTAGGGGTTAGGGTTAGGTTACGCATTAGGGCTAGGGTAGTTAGTAAACCTATCCCACTCTCTAGCTCCCCCTTAGCACATAAAGGAATATTATTTGGGGGTCCAGCCATGGAGAAGAGTTTAGACACTAGGATAAGATAAGGAACACACCCATTATAAAGAAATCACTTTAGGATTCTCTTTTTAAGCTGTTCCTTAAAACACTACTGCTTAGGAAATCTATTGGAGGCAGAAGCAGTCAAGGGTAGCCTAGGGTTAGGGTTAGGCTTAGGGTTAGGTTTAGGGTATGGCTTAGGGTACGGGTTCGGGGAGGGGTGCGGGTACGGCGTAGGGTATGGGTTAGGGTTAGGGTTAGGGTTAGTGTTAGGGTTAGGGCTCGGTTTAGGGTACAGGTTACGATTAGGGTACGTGTTAGGGTTAGGGTAGGGGTTAGGGTTAGGGTACGCGTTAGGGTTAGGGTAGTTATTAAACCTATCCCACTCTCTAGATACCCCTTAGCACGTAAGGGAATATTATTTGGGGGTGCAGCCATGGAGAAGAGTTTAGACACTAGGATAAGATAAGGAACACACCCATTATAAAGAAATCACATTAGGATTCCCTTTTTAAGCTGTTCCTTAAAACAGTAGTGCTTAGGAAATCTATTGGAGGCAGAAGCAGTCAAGGGTAGCCTAGGGTTAGGGTTAGGCTTAGGGTTAGGCTTAGGGTACGGCTTAGGTTACGGGTTCGGGGAGGGGTGCGGGTACGGCGTAGGGTATGGGTTAGGGTTAGGGTTAGGGTTAGTGTTAGGGTTAGGGCTCGGTTTAGGGTACGGGTTAGGATTAGGGTACGTGTTAGGGTTAGGGTAGGGGTTAGGGTTAGGGTACGCGTTAGGGTTAGGGTAGTTATTAAACCTATCCCACTCTCTAGATACCCCTTAGCACGTAAAGGAATATTATTTGAGGGTCCAGCCATGGAGAAGAGTTTAGACACTAGGATAAGATAAGGAACACACCCATTATAAAGAAATCACATTAGGATTCTCTTTTTAAGCTGTTCCTTAAAACACTAGTGCTTAGGAAATCTATTGGAGGCAGAAGCAGTCAAGGGTAGCGTAGGGTTAGCGTTAGGCTTAGGGTTAGGCTTAGGGTACGGCTTAGGGTACGGGTTCGGGGAGGGTTTCGGGTACGGCGTAGGGTATGGGTTAGGGTTAGGGTTAGGGTTAGTGTTAGGGTTAGGGCTCGGTTTAGGGTACGGTTAGGATTAGGGTACGTGTTAGGTTTAGGGTAGGGGTTAGGGTTAGGGTACGCGTTAGGGTTAGGGTAGTTAGTAAACCTATCCCACTCTCTAGATACCCCTTAGCACGTAAAGGAATATTATTTGGGGTTCCAGCAATGGAGAAGAATTTAGACACTAGGATAAGATAAGGAACACACCCATTATAAAGAAATCACATTAGGATTCTCTTTTTAAGCTGTTGCTTAAAACACTAGTGCTTAGGAAATCTATTGGAGGCAGAAGCAGTCAAGGGTAGCCTAGGGTTAGTGTTAGGCTTAGGGTTAGGCTTAGGGTACGGCTTAGGGTACGGGTTTGGGGAGGGGTTCAGGTACGGCGTAGGGTATGGGTTAGGGTTAGGGTTAGTGTTAGTGTTAGGGTTAGGGCTCGGTTTAGGGTACGGGTTAGGATTAGGGTACGTGTTAGTGTTAGAGTAGGGGTTAGGGATAGAGTACGCATTAGGGTTAGGGTAGTTATTAAACCTATCCCACTCTCTAGATACCCCTTAGCACGTAAGGCAATATTATTTGGGGGTGCAGCCATGGAGAAGAGTTTAGACACTAGGATAAGATAAGGAACACACCCATTATAAAGAAATCACATTAGGATTCTCTTTTTAAGCTGTTCCTTAAAACACTAGTGCTTAGGAAATCTATTGGAGGCAGAAGCAGTCAAGGGTAGCCTAGGGTTAGGGTTAGGCTTAGGGTTAGGTTTAGGGTACGGCTTGGGGTATGGGTTCGGGGAGGTGTTCGTGTACGGCGTAGGGTATGGGTTAGGGTTAGGGTTTGGGTTAGTGTTAGGGTTAGGGCTCGGTTTAGGGTACGGGTTAGGATTAGGGTACGTGTTAGGGTTAGGGTAGGTGTTAGGGTTAGGTTACGCATTAGGGCTAGGGTAGTTAGTAAACCTATCCCACTCTCTAGCTCCCCCTTAGCACGTAAAGGAATATTATTTGGGGGTCCAGCCATGGAGAAGAGTTTAGACACTAGGATAAGATAAGGAACACACCCATTATAAAGAAATCACTTTAGGATTCTCTTTTTAAGCTGTTCCTTAAAACACTACTGCTTAGGAAATCAATTGGAGGCAGAAGCAGTCAAGGGTAGCCTAGGGTTAGGGTTAGGCTTAGGGTTAGGTTTAGGGTATGGCTTAGGGTACGGGTTCGGGGAGGGGTGCGGGTACGGCATAGTGTATGGGTTAGGGTTAGGGTTAGGGTTAGTGTTAGGGTTAGGGCTCGGTTTAGGGTACGGGTTAGGATTAGTGTACGTGTTAGGGTTAGGGTAGGGGTTAGGGTTAGGGTACGCGTTAGGGTTAGGGTAGTTATTAAACCTATCCCACTCTCTAGATACCCCTGAGCACGTAAAGGAATATTATTTGAGGGTCCAGCCATGGAGAAGAGTTTAGACACTAGGATAAGATAAGGAACACACCCATTATAAAGAAATCACATTAGGATTCTCTTTTTAAGCTGTTCCTTAAAACACTAGTGCTTAGGAAATCTATTGGAGGCAGAAGCAGTCAAGGGTAGCGTAGGGTTAGGGTTAGGCTTAGGGTTAGGCTTAGGGTACGGCTTAGGGTACGTGTTCGGGGAGGGTTTCGGGTACGGCGTAGGGTATGGGTTAGGGTTAGGGTTTGGGTTAGTGTTAGGGTTAGGGCTCGGTTTAGGGTACGGTTAGGATTAGGGTACGTGTTAGGTTTAGGGTAGGGGTTAGGGTTAGGGTACGCGTTAGGGTTAGGGTAGTTAATAAACCTATCCCACTCTCTAGATACCCCTTAGCACGTAAAGGAATATTATTTGGGGTTCCAGCCATGGAGAAGAATTTAGACACTAGGATAAGATAAGGAACACACCCATTATAAAGAAATCACATTAGGATTCTCTTTTTAAGCTGTTGCTTAAAACACTAGTGCTTAGGAAATCTATTGGAGGCAGAAGCAGTCAAGGGTAGCCTAGGGTTAGTGTTAGGCTTAGGGTTAGGCTTAGGGTACGGCTTAGGGTACGGGTTTGGGGAGGGGTTCAGGTACGGCGTAGGGTATGGGTTAGGGTTAGGGTTAGTGTTAGTGTTAGGGTTAGGGCTCGGTTTAGGGTACGGGTTAGGATTAGGGTACGTGTTAGTGTTAGGGTAGGGGTTAGGGTTAGAGTACGCATTAGGGTTAGGGTAGTTATTAAACCTATCCCACTCTCTAGATACCCCTTAGCACGTAAGGCAATATTATTTGGGGGTGCAGCCATGGAGAAGAGTTTAGACACTAGGATAAGATAAGGAACACACCCATTATAAAGAAATCACATTAGGATTCTCTTTTTAAGCTGTTCCTTAAAACACTAGTGCTTAGGAAATCTATTGGAGGCAGAAGCAGTCAAGGGTAGCCTAGGGTTAGGGTTAGGCTTAGGGTTAGGTTTAGGGTACGGCTTGGGGTATGGGTTCGGGGAGGTGTTCGTGTACGGCGTAGGGTATGGGTTAGGGTTAGGGTTTGGGTTAGTGTTAGGGTTAGGGCTCGGTTTAGGGTACGGGTTAGGATTAGGGTACGTGTTAGGGTTAGGGTAGGGGTTAGGGTTAGGTTACGCGTTAGGGCTAGGGTAGTTAGTAAACCTATCCCACTCTCTAGATACCCCTTAGCACGTTAAGGAATATTATTTGGGGGTCCAGCCATGGAGAAGAGTTTAGACACTAGGATAAGATAAGGAACACACCCATTATAAAGAAATCACTTTACGATTCTCTTTTTAAGCTGTTCCTTAAAACACTACTGCTTAGGAAATCAATTGGAGGCAGAAGCAGTCAAGGGTAGCCTAGGGTTAGGGTTAGGCTTAGGGTTAGGTTTAGGGTATGGCTTAGGGTACGGGTTCGGGGAGGGGTGCGGGTACGGCATAGTGTATGGGTTAGGGTTAGGGTTAGGGTTAGTGTTAGGGTTAGGGCTCGGTTTAGGGTACAGGTTAGGATTAGTGTACGTGTTAGGGTTAGGGTAGGGGTTAGGGTTAGGGTAGTTATTAAACCTATCCCACTCTCTAGATACCCCTGAGCACGTAAAGGAATATTATTTGAGGGTCCAGCCATGGAGAAGAGTTTAGACACTAGGATAAGATAAGGAACACACCCATTATAAAGAAATCACATTAGGATTCTCTTTTTAAGCTGTTCCTTAAAACACTAGTGCTTAGGAAATCTATTGGAGGCAGAAGCAGTCAAGGGTAGCGTAGGGTTAGGGTTAGGCTTAGGGTTAGGCTTAGGGTACGGCTTAGGGTACGTGTTCGGGGAGGGTTTCGGGTACGGCGTAGGGTATGGGTTAGGGTTAGGGTTTGGGTTAGTGTTAGGGTTAGGGCTCGGTTTAGGGTACGGTTAGGATTAGGGTACGTGTTAGGTTTAGGGTAGGGGTTAGGGTTAGGGTACGCGTTAGGGTTAGGGTAGTTAGTAAACCTATCCCACTCTCTAGATACCCCTTAGCACGTAAAGGAATATTATTTGGGGTTCCAGCCATGGAGAAGAATTTAGACACTAGGATAAGATAAGGAACACACCCATTATAAAGAAATCACATTAGGATTCTCTTTTTAAGCTGTTGCTTAAAACACTAGTGCTTAGGAAATCTATTGGAGGCAGAAGCAGTCAAGGGTAGCCTAGGGTTAGGGTTAGGCTTAGGGTTAGGCTTAGGGTACGGCTTAGGTTACGGGTTCGGGGAGGGGTGCGGGTACGGCGTAGGGTATGGGTTAGGGTTAGGGTTTGGGTTAGTGTTAGGGTTAGGGCTCGGTTTAGGGTACGGGTTAGGATTAGGGTACGTGTTAGGGTTAGGGTAGGGGTTAGGGTTAGGTTACGCATTAGGGCTAGGGTAGTTAGTAAACCTATCCCACTCTCTAGCTCCCCCTTAGCACGTAAAGGAATATTATTTGGGGGTCCAGCCATGGAGAAGAGTTTAGACACTAGGATAAGATAAGGAACACACCCATTATAAAGAAATCACTTTAGGATTCTCTTTTTAAGCTGTTCCTTAAAACACTACTGCTTAGGAAATCAATTGGAGGCAGAAGCAGTCAAGGGTAGCCTAGGGTTAGGGTTAGGCTTAGGGTTAGGTTTAGGGTATGGCTTAGGGTACGGGTTCGGGGAGGGGTTCGGGTACGGCATAGGGTATGGGTTAGGGTTAGGGTTAGGGTTAGTGTTAGGGTTAGGGCTCGGTTTAGGGTACAGGTTAGGATTAGTGTACGTGTTAGGGTTAGGGTAGGGGTTAGGGTTAGGGTACGCGTTATGGTTAGGGTAGTTATTAAACCTATCCCACTCTCTAGATACCCCTTAGCACGTAAGGGAATATTATTTGGGGGTGCAGCCATGGAGAAGAGTTTAGACACTAGGATAAGATAAGGAACACACCCATTATAAAGAAATCACATTAGGATTCTCTTTTTAAGCTGTTCCTTAAAACACTAGTGCTTAGGAAATCTATTGGAGGCAGAAGCAGTCAAGGGTAGCCTAGGGTTAGGGTTAGGCTTAGGGTTAGGTTTAGGGTACGGCTTGGGGTATGGGTTCGGGGAGGTGTTCGTGTACGGCGTAGGGTATGGGTTAGGGTTAGGGTTTGGGTTAGTGTTAGGGTTAGGGCTCGGTTTAGGGTACGGGTTAGGATTAGGGTACGTGTTAGGGTTAGGGTAGGGGTTAGGGTTAGGTTACGCGTTAGGGCTAGGGTAGTTAGTAAACCTATCCCACTCTCTAGCTCCCCCTTAGCACGTAAAGGAATATTACTTGGGGGTCCAGCCATGGAGAAGAGTTTAGACACTAGGATAAGATAAGGAACACACCCATTATAAAGAAATCACTTTAGGATTCTCTTTTTAAGCTGTTCCTTAAAACACTACTGCTTAGGAAATCTATTGGAGGCAGAAGCAGTCAAGGGTAGCCTAGGGTTAGGGTTAGGCTTAGGGTTAGGTTTAGGGTATGGCTTAGGGTACGGGTTCGGGGAGGGGTGCGGGTACGGCGTAGGGTATGGGTTAGGGTTAGGGTTAGGGTTAGTGTTAGGGTTAGGGCTCGGTTTAGGGTACAGGTTAGGATTAGGGTACGTGTTAGGGTTAGGGTAGGGGTTAGGGTTAGGGTACGCGTTAGGGTTAGGGTAGTTATTAAACCTATCCCACTCTCTAGATACCCCTTAGCACGTAAGGGAATATTATTTGGGGGTGCAGCCATGGAGAAGAGTTTAGACACTAGGATAAGATAAGGAACACACCCATTATAAAGAAATCACATTAGGATTCTCTTTTTAAGCTGTTCCTTAAAACAGTAGTGCTTAGGAAATCTATTGGAGGCAGAAGCAGTCAAGGGTAGCCTAGGGTTAGGCTTAGGCTTAGGGTTAGGCTTAAGGTATGGCTTAGGTTACGGGTTCGGGGAGGGGTGCGGGTACGGCGTAGGGTATGGGTTAGGGTTAGGGTTAGGGTTAGTGTTAGGGTTAGGGCTCGGTTTAGGGTACGGGTTAGGATTAGGGTACGTGTTAGGGTTAGGTTAGGGGTTAGGGTTAGGGTACGCGTTAGGGTTAGGGTAGTTATTAAACCTATCCCACTCTCTAGATACCCCTTAGCACGTAAAGGAATATTATTTGAGGGTCCAGCCATGGAGAAGAGTTTAGACACTAGGATAAGATAAGGAACACACCCATTATAAAGAAATCACATTAGGATTCTCTTTTTAAGCTGTTCCTTAAAACACTAGTGCTTAGGAAATCTATTGGAGGCAGAAGCAGTCAAGGGTAGCGTAGGGTTAGGGTTAGGCTTAGGGTTAGGCTTAGGGTACGGCTTAGGGTACGGGTTCGGGGAGGGTTTCGGGTACGGCGTAGGGTATGGGTTAGGGTTAGGGTTAGGGTTAGTGTTAGGGTTAGGGCTCGGTTTAGGGTACGGTTAGGATTAGGGTACGTGTTAGGTTTAGGGTAGGGGTTAGGGTTAGGGTACACGTTAGGGTTAGGGTAGTTAGTAAACCTATCCCACTCTCTAGATACCCCTTAGCACGTAAAGGAATATTATTTGGGGTTCCAGCAATGGAGAAGAATTTAGACACTAGGATAAGATAAGGAACACACCCATTATAAAGAAATCACATTAGGATTCTCTTTTTAAGCTGTTGCTTAAAACACTAGTGCTTAGGAAATCTATTGGAGGCAGAAGCAGTCAAGGGTAGCCTAGGGTTAGTGTTAGGCTTAGGGTTAGGCTTAGGGTACGGCTTAGGGTACGGGTTTGGGGAGGGGTTCAGGTACGGCGTAGGGTATGGGTTAGGGTTAGGGTTAGTGTTAGTGTTAGGGTTAGGGCTCGGTTTAGGGTACGGGTTAGGATTAGGGTACGTGTTAGTGTTAGAGTAGGGGTTAGGGATAGAGTACGCATTAGGGTTAGGGTAGTTATTAAACCTATCCCACTCTCTAGATACCCCTTAGCACGTAAGGCAATATTATTTGGGGGTGCAGCCATGGAGAAGAGTTTAGACACTAGGATAAGATAAGGAACACACCCATTATAAAGAAATCACATTAGGATTCTCTTTTTAAGCTGTTCCTTAAAACACTAGTGCTTAGGAAATCTATTGGAGGCAGAAGCAGTCAAGGGTAGCCTAGGGTTAGGGTTAGGCTTAGGGTTAGGTTTAGGGTACGGCTTGGGGTATGGGTTCGGGGAGGTGTTCGTGTACGGCGTAGGGTATGGGTTAGGGTTAGGGTTTGGGTTAGTGTTAGGGTTAGGGCTCGGTTTAGGGTACGGGTTAGGATTAGGGTACGTGTTAGGGTTAGGGTAGGTGTTAGGGTTAGGTTACGCATTAGGGCTAGGGTAGTTAGTAAACCTATCCCACTCTCTAGCTCCCCCTTAGCACGTAAAGGAATATTATTTGGGGGTCCAGCCATGGAGAAGAGTTTAGACACTAGGATAAGATAAGGAACACACCCATTATAAAGAAATCACTTTAGGATTCTCTTTTTAAGCTGTTCCTTAAAACACTACTGCTTAGGAAATCAATTGGAGGCAGAAGCAGTCAAGGGTAGCCTAGGGTTAGGGTTAGGCTTAGGGTTAGGTTTAGGGTATGGCTTAGGGTACGGGTTCGGGGAGGGGTGCGGGTACGGCATAGTGTATGGGTTAGGGTTAGGGTTAGGGTTAGTGTTAGGGTTAGGGCTCGGTTTAGGGTACAGGTTAGGATTAGTGTACGTGTTAGGGTTAGGGTAGGGGTTAGGGTTAGGGTACGCGTTAGGTTAGGGTAGTTATTAAACCTATCCCACTCTCTAGATACCCCTGAGCACGTAAAGGAATATTATTTGAGGGTCCAGCCATGGAGAAGAGTTTAGACACTAGGATAAGATAAGGAACACACCCATTATAAAGAAATCACATTAGGATTCTCTTTTTAAGCTGTTCCTTAAAACACTAGTGCTTAGGAAATCTATTGGAGGCAGAAGCAGTCAAGGGTAGCGTAGGGTTAGGGTTAGGCTTAGGGTTAGGCTTAGGGTACGGCTTAGGGTACGTGTTCGGGGAGGGTTTCGGGTACGGCGTAGGGTATGGGTTAGGGTTAGGGTTTGGGTTAGTGTTAGGGTTAGGGCTCGGTTTAGGGTACGGTTAGGATTAGGGTACGTGTTAGGTTTAGGGTAGGGGTTAGGGTTAGGGTACGCGTTAGGGTTAGGGTAGTTAGTAAACCTATCCCACTCTCTAGATACCCCTTAGCACGTAAAGGAATATTATTTGGGGTTCCAGCCATGGAGAAGAATTTAGACACTAGGATAAGATAAGGAACACACCCATTATAAAGAAATCACATTAGGATTCTCTTTTTAAGCTGTTGCTTAAAACACTAGTGCTTAGGAAATCTATTGGAGGCAGAAGCAGTCAAGGGTAGCCTAGGGTTAGTGTTAGGCTTAGGGTTAGGCTTAGGGTACGGCTTAGGGTACGGGTTTGGGGAGGGGTTCAGGTACGGCGTAGGGTATGGGTTAGGGTTAGGGTTAGTGTTAGTGTTAGGGGTAGGGCTCGGTTTAGGGTACGGGTTAGGATTAGGGTACGTGTTAGTGTTAGGGTAGGGGTTAGGGTTAGAGTATGCATTAGGGTTAGGGTAGTTATTAAACCTATCCCACTCTCTAGATACCCCTTAGCACGTAAGGCAATATTATTTGGGGGTGCAGCCATGGAGAAGAGTTTAGACACTAGGATAAGATAAGGAACACACCCATTATAAAGAAATCACATTAGGATTCTCTTTTTAAGCTGTTCCTTAAAACACTAGTGCTTAGGAAATCTATTGGAGGCAGAAGCAGTCAAGGGTAGCCTAGGGTTAGGGTTAGGCTTAGGGTTAGGTTTAGGGTACGGCTTGGGGTATGGGTTCGGGGAGGTGTTCGTGTACGGCGTAGGGTATGGGTTAGGGTTAGGGTTTGGGTTAGTGTTAGGGTTAGGGCTCGGTTTAGGGTACGGGTTAGGATTAGGGTACGTGTTAGGGTTAGGGTAGGGGTTAGGGTTAGGTTACGCGTTAGGGCTAGGGTAGTTAGTAAACCTATCCCACTCTCTAGCTCCCCCTTAGCACGTAAAGGAATATTATTTGGGGGTCCAGCCATGGAGAAGAGTTTAGACACTAGGATAAGATAAGGAACACACCCATTATAAAGAAATCACTTTACGATTCTCTTTTTAAGCTGTTCCTTAAAACACTACTGCTTAGGAAATCAATTGGAGGCAGAAGCAGTCAAGGGTAGCCTAGGGTTAGGGTTAGGCTTAGGGTTAGGTTTAGGGTATGGCTTAGGGTACGGGTTCGGGGAGGGGTGCGGGTACGGCATAGTGTATGGGTTAGGGTTAGGGTTAGGGTTAGTGTTAGGGTTAGGGCTCGGTTTAGGGTACAGGTTAGGATTAGTGTACGTGTTAGGGTTAGGGTAGGGGTTAGGGTTAGGGTAGTTATTAAACCTATCCCACTCTCTAGATACCCCTGAGCACGTAAAGGAATATTATTTGAGGGTCCAGCCATGGAGAAGAGTTTAGACACTAGGATAAGATAAGGAACACACCCATTATAAAGAAATCACATTAGGATTCTCTTTTTAAGCTGTTCCTTAAAACACTAGTGCTTAGGAAATCTATTGGAGGCAGAAGCAGTCAAGGGTAGCGTAGGGTTAGGGTTAGGCTTAGGGTTAGGCTTAGGGTACGGCTTAGGGTACGTGTTCGGGGAGGGTTTCGGGTACGGCGTAGGGTATGGGTTAGGGTTAGGGTTTGGGTTAGTGTTAGGGTTAGGGCTCGGTTTAGGGTACGGTTAGGATTAGGGTACGTGTTAGGTTTAGGGTAGGGGTTAGGGTTAGGGTACGCGTTAGGGTTAGGGTAGTTAGTAAACCTATCCCACTCTCTAGATACCCCTTAGCACGTAAAGGAATATTATTTGGGGTTCCAGCCATGGAGAAGAATTTAGACACTAGGATAAGATAAGGAACACACCCATTATAAAGAAATCACATTAGGATTCTCTTTTTAAGCTGTTGCTTAAAACACTAGTGCTTAGGAAATCTATTGGAGGCAGAAGCAGTCAAGGGTAGCCTAGGGTTAGTGTTAGGCTTAGGGTTAGGCTTAGGGTACGGCTTAGGGTACGGGTTTGGGGAGGGGTTCAGGTACGGCGTAGGGTATGGGTTAGGGTTAGGGTTAGTGTTAGTGTTAGGGGTAGGGCTCGGTTTAGGGTACGGGTTAGGATTAGGGTACGTGTTAGTGTTAGGGTAGGGGTTAGGGTTAGAGTACGCATTAGGGTTAGGGTAGTTATTAAACCTATCCCACTCTCTAGATTCCCCTTAGCACGTAAGGCAATATTATTTGGGGGTGCAGCCATGGAGAAGAGTTTAGACACTAGGATAAGATAAGGAACACACCCATTATAAAGAAATCACATTAGGATTCTCTTTTTAAGCTGTTCCTTAAAACACTAGTGCTTAGGAAATCTATTGGAGGCAGAAGCAGTCAAGGGTAGCCTAGGGTTAGGGTTAGGCTTAGGGTTAGGTTTAGGGTACGGCTTGGGGTATGGGTTCGGGGAGGTGTTCGTGTACGGCGTAGGGTATGGGTTAGGGTTAGGGTTTGGGTTAGTGTTAGGGTTAGGGCTCGGTTTAGGGTACGGGTTAGGATTAGGGTACGTGTTAGGGTTAGGGTAGGGGTTAGGGTTAGGTTACGCGTTAGGGCTAGGGTAGTTAGTAAACCTATCCCACTCTCTAGCTCCCCCTTAGCACGTAAAGGAATATTATTTGGGGGTCCAGCCATGGAGAAGAGTTTAGACACTAGGATAAGATAAGGAACACACCCATTATAAAGAAATCACTTTAGGATTCTCTTTTTAAGCTGTTCCTTAAAACACTACTGCTTCGGAAATCAATTGGAGGCAGAAGCAGTCAAGGGTAGCCTAGGGTTAGGGTTAGGCTTAGGGTTAGGTTTAGGGTATGGCTTAGGGTACGGGTTCGGGGAGGGGTGCGGGTACGGCGTAGGGTATTGGTTAGGGTTAGGGTTAGGGTTAGTGTTAGGGTTAGGGCTCGGTTTAGGGTACAGGTTAGGATTAGGGTACGTGTTAGGGTTAGGGTAGGGGTTAGGGTTAGGGTACGCGTTAGGGTTAGGGTAGTTAGTAAACCTATCCCACTCTCTAGATACCCCTTAGCACGTAAGGGAATATTATTTGGGGGTGCAGCCATGGAGAAGAGTTTAGACACTAGGATAAGATAAGGAACACACCCATTATAAAGAAATCACATTAGGATTCTCTTTTTAAGCTGTTCCTTAAAACAGTAGTGCTTAGGAAATCTATTGGAGGCAGAAGCAGTCAAGGGTAGCCTAGGGTTAGGGTTAGGCTTAGGGTTAGGCTTAGGGTACGGCTTAGGTTACGGGTTCGGGGAGGGGTGCGGGTACGGCGTAGGGTATGGGTTAGGGTTAGGGTTTGGGTTAGTGTTAGGGTTAGGGCTCGGTTTAGGGTACGGGTTAGGATTAGGGTACGTGTTAGGGTTAGGGTAGGGGTTAGGGTTAGGTTACGCATTAGGGCTAGGGTAGTTAGTAAACCTATCCCACTCTCTAGCTCCCCCTTAGCACGTAAAGGAATATTATTTGGGGGTCCAGCCATGGAGAAGAGTTTAGACACTAGGATAAGATAAGGAACACACCCATTATAAAGAAATCACTTTAGGATTCTCTTTTTAAGCTGTTCCTTAAAACACTACTGCTTAGGAAATCAATTGGAGGCAGAAGCAGTCAAGGGTAGCCTAGGGTTAGGGTTAGGCTTAGGGTTAGGTTTAGGGTATGGCTTAGGGTACGGGTTCGGGGAGGGGTTCGGGTACGGCATAGGGTATGGGTTAGGGTTAGGGTTAGGGTTAGTGTTAGGGTTAGGGCTCGGTTTAGGGTACGGGTTAGGATTAGGGTACGTGTTAGGGTTAGGGTAGGGGTTAGGGTTAGGGTACGCGTTATGGTTAGGGTAGTTATTAAACCTATCCCACTCTCTAGATACCCCTTAGCACGTAAGGGAATATTATTTGGGGGTGCAGCCATGTAGAAGAGTTTAGACACTAGGATAAGATAAGGAACACACCCATTATAAAGAAATCACATTAGGATTCTCTTTTTAAGCTGTTCCTTAAAACACTAGTGCTTAGGAAATCTATTGGAGGCAGAAGCAGTCAAGGGTAGCCTAGGGTTAGGGTTAGGCTTAGGGTTAGGTTTAGGGTACGGCTTGGGGTATGGGTTCGGGGAGGTGTTCGTGTACGGCGTAGGGTATGGGTTAGGGTTAGGGTTTGGGTTAGTGTTAGGGTTAGGGCTCGGTTTAGGGTACGGGTTAGGATTAGGGTACGTGTTAGGGTTAGGGTAGGGGTTAGGGTTAGGTTACGCGTTAGGGCTAGGGTAGTTAGTAAACCTATCCCACTCTCTAGCTCCCCCTTAGCACGTAAAGGAATATTATTTGGGGGTCCAGCCATGGAGAAGAGTTTAGACACTAGGATAAGATAAGGAACACACCCATTATAAAGAAATCACTTTAGGATTCTCTTTTTAAGCTGTTCCTTAAAACACTACTGCTTAGGAAATCTATTGGAGGCAGAAGCAGTCAAGGGTAGCCTAGGGTTAGGGTTAGGCTTAGGGTTAGGTTTAGGGTATGGCTTAGGGTACGGGTTCGGGGAGGGGTGCGGGTACGGCCTAGGGTATGGGTTAGGGTTAGGGTTAGGGTTAGTGTTAGGGTTAGGGCTCGGTTTAGGGTACAGGTTAGGATTAGGGTACGTGTTAGGGTTAGGGTAGGGGTTAGGGTTAGGGTACGCGTTAGGGTTAGGGTAGTTATTAAACCTATCCCACTCTCTAGATACCCCTTAGCACGTAAGGGAATATTATTTGGGGGTGCAGCCATGGAGAAGAGTTTAGACACTAGGATAAGATAAGGAACACACCCATTATAAAGAAATCACATTAGGATTCTCTTTTTAAGCTGTTCCTTAAAACAGTAGTGCTTAGGAAATCTATTGGAGGCAGAAGCAGTCAAGGGTAGCCTAGGGTTAGGCTTAGGCTTAGGGTTAGGCTTAGGGTACGGCTTAGGTTACGGGTTCGGGGAGGGGTGCGGGTACGGCGTAGGGTATGGGTTAGGGTTAGGGTTAGGGTTAGTGTTAGGGTTAGGGCTCGGTTTAGGGTACGGGTTAGGATTAGGGTACGTGTTAGGGTTAGGTTAGGGGTTAGGGTTAGGGTACGCGTTAGGGTTAGGGTAGTTATTAAACCTATCCCACTCTCTAGATACCCCTTAGCACGTAAAGGAATATTATTTGAGGGTCCAGCCATGGAGAAGAGTTTAGACACTAGGATAAGATAAGGAACACACCCATTATAAAGAAATCACATTAGGATTCTCTTTTTAAGCTGTTCCTTAAAACAGTAGTGCTTAGGAAATCTATTGGAGGCAGAAGCAGTCAAGGGTAGCCTAGGGTTAGGCTTAGGCTTAGGGTTAGGCTTAGGGTATGGCTTAGGTTACGGGTTCGGGGAGGGGTGCGGGTACGGCGTAGGGTATGGGTTAGGGTTAGGGTTAGTGTTAGTGTTAGGGTTAGGGCTCGGTTTAGGGTACGGGTTAGGATTAGGGTACGTGTTAGTGTTAGAGTAGGGGTTAGGGATAGAGTACGCATTAGGGTTAGGGTAGTTATTAAACCTATCCCACTCTCTAGATACCCCTTAGCACGTAAAGGAATATTATTTGGGGTTCCAGCAATGGAGAAGAATTTAGACACTAGGATAAGATAAGGAACACACCCATTATAAAGAAATCACATTAGGATTCTCTTTTTAAGCTGTTGCTTAAAACACTAGTGCTTAGGAAATCTATTGGAGGCAGAAGCAGTCAAGGGTAGCCTAGGGTTAGTGTTAGGCTTAGGGTTAGGCTTAGGGTACGGCTTAGGTTACGGGTTCGGGGAGGGGTGCGGGTACGGCGTAGGGTATGGGTTAGGGTTAGGGTTTGGGTTAGTGTTAGGGTTAGGGCTCGGTTTAGGGTACGGGTTAGGATTAGGGTACGTGTTAGGGTTAGGGTAGGGGTTAGGGTTAGGTTACGCATTAGGGCTAGGGTAGTTAGTAAACCTATCCCACTCTCTAGCTCCCCCTTAGCACGTAAAGGAATATTATTTGGGGGTCCAGCCATGGAGAAGAGTTTAGACACTAGGATAAGATAAGGAACACACCCATTATAAAGAAATCACTTTAGGATTCTCTTTTTAAGCTGTTCCTTAAAACACTACTGCTTAGGAAATCAATTGGAGGCAGAAGCAGTCAAGGGTAGCCTAGGGTTAGGGTTAGGCTTAGGGTTAGGTTTAGGGTATGGCTTAGGGTACGGGTTCGGGGAGGGGTTCGGGTACGGCATAGGGTATGGGTTAGGGTTAGGGTTAGGGTTAGTGTTAGGGTTAGGGCTCGGTTTAGGGTACAGGTTAGGATTAGTGTACGTGTTAGGGTTAGGGTAGGGGTTAGGGTTAGGGTACGCGTTATGGTTAGGGTAGTTATTAAACCTATCCCACTCTCTAGATACCCCTTAGCACGTAAGGGAATATTATTTGGGGGTGCAGCCATGGAGAAGAGTTTAGACACTAGGATAAGATAAGGAACACACCCATTATAAAGAAATCACATTAGGATTCTCTTTTTAAGCTGTTCCTTAAAACACTAGTGCTTAGGAAATCTATTGGAGGCAGAAGCAGTCAAGGGTAGCCTAGGGTTAGGGTTAGGCTTAGGGTTAGGTTTAGGGTACGGCTTGGGGTATGGGTTCGGGGAGGTGTTCGTGTACGGCGTAGGGTATGGGTTAGGGTTAGGGTTTGGGTTAGTGTTAGGGTTAGGGCTCGGTTTAGGGTACGGGTTAGGATTAGGGTACGTGTTAGGGTTAGGGTAGGGGTTAGGGTTAGGTTACGCGTTAGGGCTAGGGTAGTTAGTAAACCTATCCCACTCTCTAGCTCCCCCTTAGCACGTAAAGGAATATTATTTGGGGGTCCAGCCATGGAGAAGAGTTTAGACACTAGGATAAGATAAGGAACACACCCATTATAAAGAAATCACTTTAGGATTCTCTTTTTAAGCTGTTCCTTAAAACACTACTGCTTAGGAAATCTATTGGAGGCAGAAGCAGTCAAGGGTAGCCTAGGGTTAGGGTTAGGCTTAGGGTTAGGTTTAGGGTATGGCTTAGGGTACGGGTTCGGGGAGGGGTGCGGGTACGGCGTAGGGTATGGGTTAGGGTTAGGGTTAGGGTTAGTGTTAGGGTTAGGGCTCGGTTTAGGGTACAGGTTAGGATTAGGGTACGTGTTAGGGTTAGGGTAGGGGTTAGGGTTAGGGTACGCGTTAGGGTTAGGGTAGTTATTAAACCTATCCCACTCTCTAGATACCCCTTAGCACGTAAGGGAATATTATTTGGGGGTGCAGCCATGGAGAAGAGTTTAGACACTAGGATAAGATAAGGAACACACCCATTATAAAGAAATCACATTAGGATTCTCTTTTTAAGCTGTTCCTTAAAACAGTAGTGCTTAGGAAATCTATTGGAGGCAGAAGCAGTCAAGGGTAGCCTAGGGTTAGGCTTAGGCTTAGGGTTAGGCTTAGGGTATGGCTTAGGTTACGGGTTCGGGGAGGGGTGCGGGTACGGCGTAGGGTATGGGTTAGGGTTAGGGTTAGGGTTAGTGTTAGGGTTAGGGCTCGGTTTAGGGTACGGGTTAGGATTAGGGTACGTGTTAGGGTTAGGGTAGGGGTTAGGGTTAGGGTACGTGTTAGGGTTAGGGTAGTTATTAAACCTATCCCACTCTCTAGATACCCCTTAGCACGTAAAGGAATATTATTTGAGGGTCCAGCCATGGAGAAGAGTTTAGACACTAGGATAAGATAAGGAACACACCCATTATAAAGAAATCACATTAGGATTCTCTTTTTAAGCTGTTCCTTAAAACAGTAGTGCTTAGGAAATCTATTGGAGGCAGAAGCAGTCAAGGGTAGCCTAGGGTTAGTGTTAGGCTTAGGGTTAGGCTTAGGGTACGGCTTAGGTTACGGGTTCGGGGAGGGGTGCGGGTACGGCGTAGGGTATGGGTTAGGGTTAGGGTTTGGGTTAGTGTTAGGGTTAGGGCTCGGTTTAGGGTACGGGTTAGGATTAGGGTACGTGTTAGGGTTAGGGTAGGGGTTAGGGTTAGGTTACGCGTTAGGGCTAGGGTAGTTAGTAAACCTATCCCACTCTCTAGCTCCCCCTTAGCACGTAAAGGAATATTATTTGGGGGTCCAGCCATGGAGAAGAGTTTAGACACTAGGATAAGATAAGGAACACACCCATTATAAAGAAATCACTTTAGGATTCTCTTTTTAAGCTGTTCCTTAAAACACTACTGCTTAGGAAATCTATTGGAGGCAGAAGCAGTCAAGGGTAGCCTAGGGTTAGGGTTAGGCTTAGGGTTAGGTTTAGGGTATGGCTTAGGGTACGGGTTCGGGGAGGGGTGCGGGTACGGCGTAGGGTATGGGTTAGGGTTAGGGTTAGGGTTAGTGTTAGGGTTAGGGCTCGGTTTAGGGTACAGGTTAGGATTAGGGTACGTGTTAGGGTTAGGGTAGGGGTTAGGGTTAGGGTACGCGTTAGGGTTAGGGTAGTTATTAAACCTATCCCACTCTCTAGATACCCCTTAGCACGTAAGGGAATATTATTTGGGGGTGCAGCCATGGAGAAGAGTTTAGACACTAGGATAAGATAAGGAACACACCCATTATAAAGAAATCACATTAGGATTCTCTTTTTAAGCTGTTCCTTAAAACAGTAGTGCTTAGGAAATCTATTGGAGGCAGAAGCAGTCAAGGGTAGCCTAGGGTTAGGCTTAGGCTTAGGGTTAGGCTTAGGGTATGGCTTAGGTTACGGGTTCGGGGAGGGGTGCGGGTACGGCGTAGGGTATGGGTTAGGGTTAGGGTTAGGGTTAGTGTTAGGGTTAGGGCTCGGTTTAGGGTACGGGTTAGGATTAGGGTACGTGTTAGGGTTAGGGTAGGGGTTAGGGTTAGGGTACGTGTTAGGGTTAGGGTAGTTATTAAACCTATCCCACTCTCTAGATACCCCTTAGCACGTAAAGGAATATTATTTGAGGGTCCAGCCATGGAGAAGAGTTTAGACACTAGGATAAGATAAGGAACACACCCATTATAAAGAAATCACATTAGGATTCTCTTTTTAAGCTGTTCCTTAAAACACTAGTGCTTAGGAAATCTATTGGAGGCAGAAGCAGTCAAGGGTAGCGTAGGGTTAGGGTTAGGCTTAGGGTTAGGCTTAGGGTACGGCTTAGGGTACGGGTTCGGGGAGGGTTTCGGGTACGGCGTAGGGTATGGGTTAGGGTTAGGGTTAGGGTTAGTGTTAGGGTTAGGGCTCGGTTTAGGGTACGGTTAGGATTAGGGTACGTGTTAGGTTTAGGGTAGGGGTTAGGGTTAGGGTACGCGTTAGGGTTAGGGTAGTTAGTAAACCTATCCCACTCTCTAGATACCCCTTAGCACGTAAAGGAATATTATTTGGGGTTCCAGCAATGGAGAAGAATTTAGACACTAGGATAAGATAAGGAACACACCCATTATAAAGAAATCACATTAGGATTCTCTTTTTAAGCTGTTGCTTAAAACACTAGTGCTTAGGAAATCTATTGGAGGCAGAAGCAGTCAAGGGTAGCCTAGGGTTAGTGTTAGGCTTAGGGTTAGGCTTAGGGTACGGCTTAGGGTACGGGTTTGGGGAGGGGTTCAGGTACGGCGTAGGGTATGGGTTAGGGTTAGGGTTAGTGTTAGTGTTAGGGTTAGGGCTCGGTTTAGGGTACGGGTTAGGATTAGGGTACGTGTTAGTGTTAGAGTAGGGGTTAGGGATAGAGTACGCATTAGGGTTAGGGTAGTTATTAAACCTATCCCACTCTCTAGATACCCCTTAGCACGTAAGGCAATATTATTTGGGGGTGCAGCCATGGAGAAGAGTTTAGACACTAGGATAAGATAAGGAACACACCCATTATAAAGAAATCACATTAGGATTCTCTTTTTAAGCTGTTCCTTAAAACACTAGTGCTTAGGAAATCTATTGGAGGCAGAAGCAGTCAAGGGTAGCCTAGGGTTAGGGTTAGGCTTAGGGTTAGGTTTAGGGTACGGCTTGGGGTATGGGTTCGGGGAGGTGTTCGTGTACGGCGTAGGGTATGGGTTAGGGTTAGGGTTTGGGTTAGTGTTAGGGTTAGGGCTCGGTTTAGGGTACGGGTTAGGATTAGGGTACGTGTTAGGGTTAGGGTAGGTGTTAGGGTTAGGTTACGCATTAGGGCTAGGGTAGTTAGTAAACCTATCCCACTCTCTAGCTCCCCCTTAGCACGTAAAGGAATATTATTTGGGGGTCCAGCCATGGAGAAGAGTTTAGACACTAGGATAAGATAAGGAACACACCCATTATAAAGAAATCACTTTAGGATTCTCTTTTTAAGCTGTTCCTTAAAACACTACTGCTTAGGAAATCAATTGGAGGCAGAAGCAGTCAAGGGTAGCCTAGGGTTAGGGTTAGGCTTAGGGTTAGGTTTAGGGTATGGCTTAGGGTACGGGTTCGGGGAGGGGTGCGGGTACGGCATAGTGTATGGGTTAGGGTTAGGGTTAGGGTTAGTGTTAGGGTTAGGGCTCGGTTTAGGGTACAGGTTAGGATTAGTGTACGTGTTAGGGTTAGGGTAGGGGTTAGGGTTAGGGTACGCGTTAGGGTTAGGGTAGTTATTAAACCTATCCCACTCTCTAGATACCCCTGAGCACGTAAAGGAATATTATTTGAGGGTCCAGCCATGGAGAAGAGTTTAGACACTAGGATAAGATAAGGAACACACCCATTATAAAGAAATCACATTAGGATTCTCTTTTTAAGCTGTTCCTTAAAACACTAGTGCTTAGGAAATCTATTGGAGGCAGAAGCAGTCAAGGGTAGCGTAGGGTTAGGGTTAGGCTTAGGGTTAGGCTTAGGGTACGGCTTAGGGTACGTGTTCGGGGAGGGTTTCGGGTACGGCGTAGGGTATGGGTTAGGGTTAGGGTTTGGGTTAGTGTTAGGGTTAGGGCTCGGTTTAGGGTACGGTTAGGATTAGGGTACGTGTTAGGTTTAGGGTAGGGGTTAGGGTTAGGGTACGCGTTAGGGTTAGGGTAGTTAGTAAACCTATCCCACTCTCTAGATACCCCTTAGCACGTAAAGGAATATTATTTGGGGTTCCAGCCATGGAGAAGAATTTAGACACTAGGATAAGATAAGGAACACACCCATTATAAAGAAATCACATTAGGATTCTCTTTTTAAGCTGTTGCTTAAAACACTAGTGCTTAGGAAATCTATTGGAGGCAGAAGCAGTCAAGGGTAGCCTAGGGTTAGTGTTAGGCTTAGGGTTAGGCTTAGGGTACGGCTTAGGGTACGGGTTTGGGGAGGGGTTCAGGTACGGCGTAGGGTATGGGTTAGGGTTAGGGTTAGTGTTAGTGTTAGGGGTAGGGCTCGGTTTAGGGTACGGGTTAGGATTAGGGTACGTGTTAGTGTTAGGGTAGGGGTTAGGGTTAGAGTACGCATTAGGGTTAGGGTAGTTATTAAACCTATCCCACTCTCTAGATACCCCTTAGCACGTAAGGCAATATTATTTGGGGGTGCAGCCATGGAGAAGAGTTTAGACACTAGGATAAGATAAGGAACACACCCATTATAAAGAAATCACATTAGGATTCTCTTTTTAAGCTGTTCCTTAAAACACTAGTGCTTAGGAAATCTATTGGAGGCAGAAGCAGTCAAGGGTAGCCTAGGGTTAGGGTTAGGCTTAGGGTTAGGTTTAGGGTACGGCTTGGGGTATGGGTTCGGGGAGGTGTTCGTGTACGGCGTAGGGTATGGGTTAGGGTTAGGGTTTGGGTTAGTGTTAGGGTTAGGGCTCGGTTTAGGGTACGGGTTAGGATTAGGGTACGTGTTAGGGTTAGGGTAGGTGTTAGGGTTAGGTTACGCATTAGCGCTAGGGTAGTTAGTAAACCTATCCCACTCTCTAGCTCCCCCTTAGCACGTAAAGGAATATTATTTGGGGGTCCAGCCATGGAGAAGAGTTTAGACACTAGGATAAGATAAGGAACACACCCATTATAAAGAAATCACTTTACGATTCTCTTTTTAAGCTGTTCCTTAAAACACTACTGCTTAGGAAATCAATTGGAGGCAGAAGCAGTCAAGGGTAGCCTAGGGTTAGGGTTAGGCTTAGGGTTAGGTTTAGGGTATGGCTTAGGGTACGGGTTCGGGGAGGGGTGCGGGTACGGCATAGTGTATGGGTTAGGGTTAGGGTTAGGGTTAGTGTTAGGGTTAGGGCTCGGTTTAGGGTACAGGTTAGGATTAGTGTACGTGTTAGGGTTAGGGTAGGGGTTAGGGTTAGGGTAGTTATTAAACCTATCCCACTCTCTAGATACCCCTGAGCACGTAAAGGAATATTATTTGAGGGTCCAGCCATGGAGAAGAGTTTAGACACTAGGATAAGATAAGGAACACACCCATTATAAAGAAATCACATTAGGATTCTCTTTTTAAGCTGTTCCTTAAAACACTAGTGCTTAGGAAATCTATTGGAGGCAGAAGCAGTCAAGGGTAGCGTAGGGTTAGGGTTAGGCTTAGGGTTAGGCTTAGGGTACGGCTTAGGGTACGTGTTCGGGGAGGGTTTCGGGTACGGCGTAGGGTATGGGTTAGGGTTAGGGTTTGGGTTAGTGTTAGGGTTAGGGCTCGGTTTAGGGTACGGTTAGGATTAGGGTACGTGTTAGGTTTAGGGTAGGGGTTAGGGTTAGGGTACGCGTTAGGGTTAGGGTAGTTAGTAAACCTATCCCACTCTCTAGATACCCCTTAGCACGTAAAGGAATATTATTTGGGGGTCCAACCATGGAGAAGAATTTAGACACTAGGATAAGATAAGGAACACACCCATTATAAAGAAATCACATTAGGATTCTCTTTTTAAGCTGTTGCTTAAAACACTAGTGCTTAGGAAATCTATTGGAGGCAGAAGCAGTCAAGGGTAGCCTAGGGTTAGTGTTAGGCTTAGGGTTAGGCTTAGGGTACGGCTTAGGGTACGGGTTTGGGGAGGGGTTCAGGTACGGCGTAGGGTATGTGTTAGGGTTAGGGTTAGTGTTAGTGTTAGGGTTAGGGCTCGGTTTAGGGTACGGGTTAGGATTAGGGTACGTGTTAGTGTTAGAGTAGGGGTTAGGGTTAGAGTACGCATTAGGGTTAGGGTAGTTATTAAACCTATCCCACTCTCTAGATACCCCTTAGCACGTAAGGCAATATTATTTGGGGGTGCAGCCATGGAGAAGAGTTTAGACACTAGGATAAGATAAGGAACACACCCATTATAAAGAAATCACATTAGGATTCTCTTTTTAAGCTGTTCCTTAAAACACTAGTGCTTAGGAAATCTATTGGAGGCAGAAGCAGTCAAGGGTAGCCTAGGGTTAGGGTTAGGCTTAGGGTTAGGTTTAGGGTACGGCTTGGGGTATGGGTTCGGGGAGGTGTTCGTGTACGGCGTAGGGTATGGGTTAGGGTTAGGGTTTGGGTTAGTGTTAGGGTTAGGGCTCGGTTTAGGGTACGGGTTAGGATTAGGGTACGTGTTAGGGTTAGGGTAGGTGTTAGGGTTAGGTTACGCATTAGGGCTAGGGTAGTTAGTAAACCTATCCCACTCTCTAGCTCCCCCTTAGCACGTAAAGGAATATTATTTGGGGGTCCAGCCATGGAGAAGAGTTTAGACACTAGGATAAGATAAGGAACACACCCATTATAAAGAAATCACTTTAGGATTCTCTTTTTAAGCTGTTCCTTAAAACACTACTGCTTAGGAAATCAATTGGAGGCAGAAGCAGTCAAGGGTAGCCTAGGGTTAGGGTTAGGCTTAGGGTTAGGTTTAGGGTATGGCTTAGGGTACGGGTTCGGGGAGGGGTGCGGGTACGGCATAGTGTATGGGTTAGGGTTAGGGTTAGGGTTAGTGTTAGGGTTAGGGCTCGGTTTAGGGTACAGGTTAGGATTAGTGTACGTGTTAGGGTTAGGGTAGGGGTTAGGGTTAGGGTAGTTATTAAACCTATCCCACTCTCTAGATACCCCTGAGCACGTAAAGGAATATTATTTGAGGGTCCAGCCATGGAGAAGAGTTTAGACACTAGGATAAGATAAGGAACACACCCATTATAAAGAAATCACATTAGGATTCTCTTTTTAAGCTGTTCCTTAAAACACTAGTGCTTAGGAAATCTATTGGAGGCAGAAGCAGTCAAGGGAAGCGTAGGGTTAGGGTTAGGCTTAGGGTTAGGCTTAGGGTACGGCTTAGGGTACGTGTTCGGGGAGGGTTTCGGGTACGGCGTAGGGTATGGGTTAGGGTTAGGGTTTGGGTTAGTGTTAGGGTTAGGGCTCGGTTTAGGGTACGGTTAGGATTAGGGTACGTGTTAGGTTTAGGGTAGGGGTTAGGGTTAGGGTACGCGTTAGGGTTAGGGTAGTTAGTAAACCTATCCCACTCTCTAGATACCCCTTAGCACGTAAAGGAATATTATTTGGGGGTCCAACCATGGAGAAGAATTTAGACACTAGGATAAGATAAGGAACACACCCATTATAAAGAAATCACATTAGGATTCTCTTTTTAAGCTGTTGCTTAAAACACTAGTGCTTAGGAAATCTATTGGAGGCAGAAGCAGTCAAGGGTAGCCTAGGGTTAGTGTTAGGCTTAGGGTTAGGCTTAGGGTACGGCTTAGGGTACGGGTTTGGGGAGGGGTTCAGGTACGGCGTAGGGTATGGGTTAGGGTTAGGGTTAGTGTTAGTGTTAGGGGTAGGGCTCGGTTTAGGGTACGGGTTAGGATTAGGGTACGTGTTAGTGTTAGGGTAGGGGTTAGGGTTAGAGTACGCATTAGGGTTAGGGTAGTTATTAAACCTATCCCACTCTCTAGATACCCCTTAGCACGTAAGGCAATATTATTTGGGGGTGCAGCCATGGAGAAGAGTTTAGACACTAGGATAAGATAAGGAACACACCCATTATAAAGAAATCACATTAGGATTCTCTTTTTAAGCTGTTCCTTAAAACACTAGTGCTTAGGAAATCTATTGGAGGCAGAAGCAGTCAAGGGTAGCCTAGGGTTAGGGTTAGGCTTAGGGTTAGGTTTAGGGTACGGCTTGGGGTATGGGTTCGGGGAGGTGTTCGTGTACGGCGTAGGGTATGGGTTAGGGTTAGGGTTTGGGTTAGTGTTAGGGTTAGGGCTCGGTTTAGGGTACGGGTTAGGATTAGGGTACGTGTTAGGGTTAGGGTAGGGGTTAGGGTTAGGGTACGCGTTAGGGTTAGGGTAGTTATTAAACCTATCCCACTCTCTAGATACCCCTTAGCACGTAAGGGAATATTATTTGGGGGTGCAGCCATGGAGAAGAGTTTAGACACTAGGATAAGATAAGGAACACACCCATTATAAAGAAATCACATTAGGATTCTCTTTTTAAGCTGTTCCTTAAAACAGTAGTGCTTAGGAAATCTATTGGAGGCAGAAGCAGTCAAGGGTAGCCTAGGGTTAGGGTTAGGCTTAGGGTTAGGCTTAGGGTACGGCTTAGGTTACGGGTTCGGGGAGGGGTGCGGGTACGGCGTAGGGTATGGGTTAGGGTTAGGGTTTGGGTTAGTGTTAGGGTTAGGGCTCGGTTTAGGGTACGGGTTAGGATTAGGGTACGTGTTAGGGTTAGGGTAGGGGTTAGGGTTAGGTTACGCATTAGGGCTAGGGTAGTTAGTAAACCTATCCCACTCTCTAGCTCCCCCTTAGCACATAAAGGAATATTATTTGGGGGTCCAGCCATGGAGAAGAGTTTAGACACTAGGATAAGATAAGGAACACACCCATTATAAAGAAATCACTTTAGGATTCTCTTTTTAAGCTGTTCCTTAAAACACTACTGCTTAGGAAATCTATTGGAGGCAGAAGCAGTCAAGGGTAGCCTAGGGTTAGGGTTAGGCTTAGGGTTAGGTTTAGGGTATGGCTTAGGGTACGGGTTCGGGGAGGGGGTGCGGGTATGGCGTAGGGTATGGGTTAGGGTTAGGGTTAGGGTTAGTGTTAGGGTTAGGGCTCGGTTTAGGGTACAGGTTACGATTAGGGTACGTGTTAGGGTTAGGGTAGGGGTTAGGGTTAGGGTACGCGTTAGGGTTAGGGTAGTTATTAAACCTATCCCACTCTCTAGATACCCCTTAGCACGTAAGGGAATATTATTTGGGGGTGCAGCCATGGAGAAGAGTTTAGACACTAGGATAAGATAAGGAACACACCCATTATAAAGAAATCACATTAGGATTCCCTTTTTAAGCTGTTCCTTAAAACAGTAGTGCTTAGGAAATCTATTGGAGGCAGAAGCAGTCAAGGGTAGCCTAGGGTTAGGGTTAGGCTTAGGGTTAGGCTTAGGGTACGGCTTAGGTTACGGGTTCGGGGAGGGGTGCGGGTACGGCGTAGGGTATGGGTTAGGGTTAGGGTTAGGGTTAGTGTTAGGGTTAGGGCTCGGTTTAGGGTACGGGTTAGGATTAGGGTACGTGTTAGGGTTAGGGTAGGGGTTAGGGTTAGGGTACGCGTTAGGGTTAGGGTAGTTATTAAACCTATCCCACTCTCTAGATACCCCTTAGCACGTAAAGGAATATTATTTGAGGGTCCAGCCATGGAGAAGAGTTTAGACACTAGGATAAGATAAGGAACACACCCATTATAAAGAAATCACATTAGGATTCTCTTTTTAAGCTGTTCCTTAAAACACTAGTGCTTAGGAAATCTATTGGAGGCAGAAGCAGTCAAGGGTAGCGTAGGGTTAGGGTTAGGCTTAGGGTTAGGCTTAGGGTACGGCTTAGGGTACGGGTTCGGGGAGGGTTTCGGGTACGGCGTAGGGTATGGGTTAGGGTTAGGGTTAGGGTTAGTGTTAGGGTTAGGGCTCGGTTTAGGGTACGGTTAGGATTAGGGTACGTGTTAGGTTTAGGGTAGGGGTTAGGGTTAGGGTACGCGTTAGGGTTAGGGTAGTTAGTAAACCTATCCCACTCTCTAGATACCCCTTAGCACGTAAAGGAATATTATTTGGGGTTCCAGCAATGGAGAAGAATTTAGACACTAGGATAAGATAAGGAACACACCCATTATAAAGAAATCACATTAGGATTCTCTTTTTAAGCTGTTGCTTAAAACACTAGTGCTTAGGAAATCTATTGGAGGCAGAAGCAGTCAAGGGTAGCCTAGGGTTAGTGTTAGGCTTAGGGTTAGGCTTAGGGTACGGCTTAGGGTACGGGTTTGGGGAGGGGTTCAGGTACGGCGTAGGGTATGGGTTAGGGTTAGGGTTAGTGTTAGTGTTAGGGTTAGGGCTCGGTTTAGGGTACGGGTTAGGATTAGGGTACGTGTTAGTGTTAGAGTAGGGGTTAGGGATAGAGTACGCATTAGGGTTAGGGTAGTTATTAAACCTATCCCACTCTCTAGATACCCCTTAGCACGTAAGGCAATATTATTTGGGGGTGCAGCCATGGAGAAGAGTTTAGACACTAGGATAAGATAAGGAACACACCCATTATAAAGAAATCACATTAGGATTCTCTTTTTAAGCTGTTCCTTAAAACACTAGTGCTTAGGAAATCTATTGGAGGCAGAAGCAGTCAAGGGTAGCCTAGGGTTAGGGTTAGGCTTAGGGTTAGGTTTAGGGTACGGCTTGGGGTATGGGTTCGGGGAGGTGTTCGTGTACGGCGTAGGGTATGGGTTAGGGTTAGGGTTTGGGTTAGTGTTAGGGTTAGGGCTCGGTTTAGGGTACGGGTTAGGATTAGGGTACGTGTTAGGGTTAGGGTAGGGGTTAGGGTTAGGTTACGCGTTAGGGCTAGGGTAGTTAGTAAACCTATCCCACTCTCTAGCTCCCCCTTAGCACGTAAAGGAATATTATTTGGGGGTCCAGCCATGGAGAAGAGTTTAGACACTAGGATAAGATAAGGAACACACCCATTATAAAGAAATCACTTTAGGATTCTCTTTTTAAGCTGTTCCTTAAAACACTACTGCTTAGGAAATCAATTGGAGGCAGAAGCAGTCAAGGGTAGCCTAGGGTTAGGGTTAGGCTTAGGGTTAGGTTTAGGGTATGGCTTAGGGTACGGGTTCGGGGAGGGGTGCGGGTACGGCGTAGGGTATTGGTTAGGGTTAGGGTTAGGGTTAGTGTTAGGGTTAGGGCTCGGTTTAGGGTACAGGTTAGGATTAGGGTACGTGTTAGGGTTAGGGTAGGGGTTAGGGTTAGGGTACGCGTTAGGGTTAGGGTAGTTAGTAAACCTATCCCACTCTCTAGATACCCCTTAGCACGTAAGGGAATATTATTTGGGGGTGCAGCCATGGAGAAGAGTTTAGACACTAGGATAAGATAAGGAACACACCCATTATAAAGAAATCACATTAGGATTCTCTTTTTAAGCTGTTCCTTAAAACAGTAGTGCTTAGGAAATCTATTGGAGGCAGAAGCAGTCAAGGGTAGCCTAGGGTTAGGGTTAGGCTTAGGGTTAGGCTTAGGGTACGGCTTAGGTTACGGGTTCGGGGAGGGGTGCGGGTACGGCGTAGGGTATGGGTTAGGGTTAGGGTTTGGGTTAGTGTTAGGGTTAGGGCTCGGTTTAGGGTACGGGTTAGGATTAGGGTACGTGTTAGGGTTAGGGTAGGGGTTAGGGTTAGGTTACGCATTAGGGCTAGGGTAGTTAGTAAACCTATCCCACTCTCTAGCTCCCCCTTAGCACGTAAAGGAATATTATTTGGGGGTCCAGCCATGGAGAAGAGTTTAGACACTAGGATAAGATAAGGAACACACCCATTATAAAGAAATCACTTTAGGATTCTCTTTTTAAGCTGTTCCTTAAAACACTACTGCTTAGGAAATCAATTGGAGGCAGAAGCAGTCAAGGGTAGCCTAGGGTTAGGGTTAGGCTTAGGGTTAGGTTTAGGGTATGGCTTAGGGTACGGGTTCGGGGAGGGGTTCGGGTACGGCATAGGGTATGGGTTAGGGTTAGGGTTAGGGTTAGTGTTAGGGTTAGGGCTCGGTTTAGGGTACGGGTTAGGATTAGGGTACGTGTTAGGGTTAGGGTAGGGGTTAGGGTTAGGGTACGCGTTATGGTTAGGGTAGTTATTAAACCTATCCCACTCTCTAGATACCCCTTAGCACGTAAGGGAATATTATTTGGGGGTGCAGCCATGTAGAAGAGTTTAGACACTAGGATAAGATAAGGAACACACCCATTATAAAGAAATCACATTAGGATTCTCTTTTTAAGCTGTTCCTTAAAACACTAGTGCTTAGGAAATCTATTGGAGGCAGAAGCAGTCAAGGGTAGCCTAGGGTTAGGGTTAGGCTTAGGGTTAGGTTTAGGGTACGGCTTGGGGTATGGGTTCGGGGAGGTGTTCGTGTACGGCGTAGGGTATGGGTTAGGGTTAGGGTTTGGGTTAGTGTTAGGGTTAGGGCTCGGTTTAGGGTACGGGTTAGGATTAGGGTACGTGTTAGGGTTAGGGTAGGGGTTAGGGTTAGGTTACGCGTTAGGGCTAGGGTAGTTAGTAAACCTATCCCACTCTCTAGCTCCCCCTTAGCACGTAAAGGAATATTATTTGGGGGTCCAGCCATGGAGAAGAGTTTAGACACTAGGATAAGATAAGGAACACACCCATTATAAAGAAATCACTTTAGGATTCTCTTTTTAAGCTGTTCCTTAAAACACTACTGCTTAGGAAATCTATTGGAGGCAGAAGCAGTCAAGGGTAGCCTAGGGTTAGGGTTAGGCTTAGGGTTAGGTTTAGGGTATGGCTTAGGGTACGGGTTCGGGGAGGGGTGCGGGTACGGCGTAGGGTATGGGTTAGGGTTAGGGTTAGGGTTAGTGTTAGGGTTAGGGCTCGGTTTAGGGTACAGGTTAGGATTAGGGTACGTGTTAGGGTTAGGGTAGGGGTTAGGGTTAGGGTACGCGTTAGGGTTAGGGTAGTTATTAAACCTATCCCACTCTCTAGATACCCCTTAGCACGTAAGGGAATATTATTTGGGGGTGCAGCCATGGAGAAGAGTTTAGACACTAGGATAAGATAAGGAACACACCCATTATAAAGAAATCACATTAGGATTCTCTTTTTAAGCTGTTCCTTAAAACAGTAGTGCTTAGGAAATCTATTGGAGGCAGAAGCAGTCAAGGGTAGCCTAGGGTTAGGCTTAGGCTTAGGGTTAGGCTTAGGGTACGGCTTAGGTTACGGGTTCGGGGAGGGGTGCGGGTACGGCGTAGGGTATGGGTTAGGGTTAGGGTTAGGGTTAGTGTTAGGGTTAGGGCTCGGTTTAGGGTACGGGTTAGGATTAGGGTACGTGTTAGGGTTAGGTTAGGGGTTAGGGTTAGGGTACGCGTTAGGGTTAGGGTAGTTATTAAACCTATCCCACTCTCTAGATACCCCTTAGCACGTAAAGGAATATTATTTGAGGGTCCAGCCATGGAGAAGAGTTTAGACACTAGGATAAGATAAGGAACACACCCATTATAAAGAAATCACATTAGGATTCTCTTTTTAAGCTGTTCCTTAAAACAGTAGTGCTTAGGAAATCTATTGGAGGCAGAAGCAGTCAAGGGTAGCCTAGGGTTAGGCTTAGGCTTAGGGTTAGGCTTAGGGTATGGCTTAGGTTACGGGTTCGGGGAGGGGTGCGGGTACGGCGTAGGGTATGGGTTAGGGTTAGGGTTAGTGTTAGTGTTAGGGTTAGGGCTCGGTTTAGGGTACGGGTTAGGATTAGGGTACGTGTTAGTGTTAGAGTAGGGGTTAGGGATAGAGTACGCATTAGGGTTAGGGTAGTTATTAAACCTATCCCACTCTCTAGATACCCCTTAGCACGTAAAGGAATATTATTTGGGGTTCCAGCAATGGAGAAGAATTTAGACACTAGGATAAGATAAGGAACACACCCATTATAAAGAAATCACATTAGGATTCTCTTTTTAAGCTGTTGCTTAAAACACTAGTGCTTAGGAAATCTATTGGAGGCAGAAGCAGTCAAGGGTAGCCTAGGGTTAGTGTTAGGCTTAGGGTTAGGCTTAGGGTACGGCTTAGGTTACGGGTTCGGGGAGGGGTGCGGGTACGGCGTAGGGTATGGGTTAGGGTTAGGGTTTGGGTTAGTGTTAGGGTTAGGGCTCGGTTTAGGGTACGGGTTAGGATTAGGGTACGTGTTAGGGTTAGGGTAGGGGTTAGGGTTAGGTTACGCATTAGGGCTAGGGTAGTTAGTAAACCTATCCCACTCTCTAGCTCCCCCTTAGCACGTAAAGGAATATTATTTGGGGGTCCAGCCATGGAGAAGAGTTTAGACACTAGGATAAGATAAGGAACACACCCATTATAAAGAAATCACTTTAGGATTCTCTTTTTAAGCTGTTCCTTAAAACACTACTGCTTAGGAAATCAATTGGAGGCAGAAGCAGTCAAGGGTAGCCTAGGGTTAGGGTTAGGCTTAGGGTTAGGTTTAGGGTATGGCTTAGGGTACGGGTTCGGGGAGGGGTTCGGGTACGGCATAGGGTATGGGTTAGGGTTAGGGTTAGGGTTAGTGTTAGGGTTAGGGCTCGGTTTAGGGTACAGGTTAGGATTAGTGTACGTGTTAGGGTTAGGGTAGGGGTTAGGGTTAGGGTACGCGTTATGGTTAGGGTAGTTATTAAACCTATCCCACTCTCTAGATACCCCTTAGCACGTAAGGGAATATTATTTGGGGGTGCAGCCATGGAGAAGAGTTTAGACACTAGGATAAGATAAGGAACACACCCATTATAAAGAAATCACATTAGGATTCTCTTTTTAAGCTGTTCCTTAAAACACTAGTGCTTAGGAAATCTATTGGAGGCAGAAGCAGTCAAGGGTAGCCTAGGGTTAGGGTTAGGCTTAGGGTTAGGTTTAGGGTACGGCTTGGGGTATGGGTTCGGGGAGGTGTTCGTGTACAGCGTAGGGTATGGGTTAGGGTTAGGGTTTGGGTTAGTGTTAGGGTTACGGCTCGGTTTAGGGTACGGGTTAGGATTAGGGTACGTGTTAGGGTTAGGGTAGGGGTTAGGGTTAGGTTACGCGTTAGGGCTAGGGTAGTTAGTAAACCTATCCCACTCTCTAGCTCCCCCTTAGCACGTAAAGGAATATTATTTGGGGGTCCAGCCATGGAGAAGAGTTTAGACACTAGGATAAGATAAGGAACACACCCATTATAAAGAAATCACTTTAGGATTCTCTTTTTAAGCTGTTCCTTAAAACACTACTGCTTAGGAAATCTATTGGAGGCAGAAGCAGTCAAGGGTAGCCTAGGGTTAGGGTTAGGCTTAGGGTTAGGTTTAGGGTATGGCTTAGGGTACGGGTTCGGGGAGGGGTGCGGGTACGGCGTAGGGTATGGGTTAGGGTTAGGGTTAGGGTTAGTGTTAGGGTTAGGGCTCGGTTTAGGGTACAGGTTAGGATTAGGGTACGTGTTAGGGTTAGGGTAGGGGTTAGGGTTAGGGTACGCGTTAGGGTTAGGGTAGTTATTAAACCTATCCCACTCTCTAGATACCCCTTAGCACGTAAGGGAATATTATTTGGGGGTGCAGCCATGGAGAAGAGTTTAGACACTAGGATAAGATAAGGAACACACCCATTATAAAGAAATCACATTAGGATTCTCTTTTTAAGCTGTTCCTTAAAACAGTAGTGCTTAGGAAATCTATTGGAGGCAGAAGCAGTCAAGGGTAGCCTAGGGTTAGGCTTAGGCTTAGGGTTAGGCTTAGGGTATGGCTTAGGTTACGGGTTCGGGGAGGGGTGCGGGTACGGCGTAGGGTATGGGTTAGGGTTAGGGTTAGGGTTAGTGTTAGGGTTAGGGCTCGGTTTAGGGTACGGGTTAGGATTAGGGTACGTGTTAGGGTTAGGGTAGGGGTTAGGGTTAGGGTACGTGTTAGGGTTAGGGTAGTTATTAAACCTATCCCACTCTCTAGATACCCCTTAGCACGTAAAGGAATATTATTTGAGGGTCCAGCCATGGAGAAGAGTTTAGACACTAGGATAAGATAAGGAACACACCCATTATAAAGAAATCACATTAGGATTCTCTTTTTAAGCTGTTCCTTAAAACACTAGTGCTTAGGAAATCTATTGGAGGCAGAAGCAGTCAAGGGTAGCGTAGGGTTAGGGTTAGGCTTAGGGTTAGGCTTAGGGTACGGCTTAGGGTACGGGTTCGGGGAGGGTTTCGGGTACGGCGTAGGGTATGGGTTAGGGTTAGGGTTAGGGTTAGTGTTAGGGTTAGGGCTCGGTTTAGGGTACGGTTAGGATTAGGGTACGTGTTAGGTTTAGGGTAGGGGTTAGGGTTAGGGTACGCGTTAGGGTTAGGGTAGTTAGTAAACCTATCCCACTCTCTAGATACCCCTTAGCACGTAAAGGAATATTATTTGGGGTTCCAGCAATGGAGAAGAATTTAGACACTAGGATAAGATAAGGAACACACCCATTATAAAGAAATCACATTAGGATTCTCTTTTTAAGCTGTTGCTTAAAACACTAGTGCTTAGGAAATCTATTGGAGGCAGAAGCAGTCAAGGGTAGCCTAGGGTTAGTGTTAGGCTTAGGGTTAGGCTTAGGGTACGGCTTAGGGTACGGGTTTGGGGAGGGGTTCAGGTACGGCGTAGGGTATGGGTTAGGGTTAGGGTTAGTGTTAGTGTTAGGGTTAGGGCTCGGTTTAGGGTACGGGTTAGGATTAGGGTACGTGTTAGTGTTAGAGTAGGGGTTAGGGATAGAGTACGCATTAGGGTTAGGGTAGTTATTAAACCTATCCCACTCTCTAGATACACCTTAGCACGTAAGGCAATATTATTTGGGGGTGCAGCCATGGAGAAGAGTTTAGACACTAGGATAAGATAAGGAACACACCCATTATAAAGAAATCACATTAGGATTCTCTTTTTAAGCTGTTCCTTAAAACACTAGTGCTTAGGAAATCTATTGGAGGCAGAAGCAGTCAAGGGTAGCCTAGGGTTAGGGTTAGGCTTAGGGTTAGGTTTAGGGTACGGCTTGGGGTATGGGTTCGGGGAGGTGTTCGTGTACGGCGTAGGGTATGGGTTAGGGTTAGGGTTTGGGTTAGTGTTAGGGTTAGGGCTCGGTTTAGGGTACGGGTTAGGATTAGGGTACGTGTTAGGGTTAGGGTAGGTGTTAGGGTTAGGTTACGCATTAGGGCTAGGGTAGTTAGTAAACCTATCCCACTCTCTAGCTCCCCCTTAGCACGTAAAGGAATATTATTTGGGGGTCCAGCCATGGAGAAGAGTTTAGACACTAGGATAAGATAAGGAACACACCCATTATAAAGAAATCACTTTAGGATTCTCTTTTTAAGCTGTTCCTTAAAACACTACTGCTTAGGAAATCAATTGGAGGCAGAAGCAGTCAAGGGTAGCCTAGGGTTAGGGTTAGGCTTAGGGTTAGGTTTAGGGTATGGCTTAGGGTACGGGTTCGGGGAGGGGTGCGGGTACGGCATAGTGTATGGGTTAGGGTTAGGGTTAGGGTTAGTGTTAGGGTTAGGGCTCGGTTTAGGGTACAGGTTAGGATTAGTGTACGTGTTAGGGTTAGGGTAGGGGTTAGGGTTAGGGTACGCGTTAGGGTTAGGGTAGTTATTAAACCTATCCCACTCTCTAGATACCCCTGAGCACGTAAAGGAATATTATTTGAGGGTCCAGCCATGGAGAAGAGTTTAGACACTAGGATAAGATAAGGAACACACCCATTATAAAGAAATCACATTAGGATTCTCTTTTTAAGCTGTTCCTTAAAACACTAGTGCTTAGGAAATCTATTGGAGGCAGAAGCAGTCAAGGGTAGCGTAGGGTTAGGGTTAGGCTTAGGGTTAGGCTTAGGGTACGGCTTAGGGTACGTGTTCGGGGAGGGTTTCGGATACGGCGTAGGGTATGGGTTAGGGTTAGGGTTTGGGTTAGTGTTAGGGTTAGGGCTCGGTTTAGGGTACGGTTAGGATTAGGGTACGTGTTAGGTTTAGGGTAGGGGTTAGGGTTAGGGTACGCGTTAGGGTTAGGGTAGTTAGTAAACCTATCCCACTCTCTAGATACCCCTTAGCACGTAAAGGAATATTATTTGGGGTTCCAGCCATGGAGAAGAATTTAGACACTAGGATAAGATAAGGAACACACCCATTATAAAGAAATCACATTAGGATTCTCTTTTTAAGCTGTTGCTTAAAACACTAGTGCTTAGGAAATCTATTGGAGGCAGAAGCAGTCAAGGGTAGCCTAGGGTTAGTGTTAGGCTTAGGGTTAGGCTTAGGGTACGGCTTAGGGTACGGGTTTGGGGAGGGGTTCAGGTACGGCGTAGGGTATGGGTTAGGGTTAGGGTTAGTGTTAGTGTTAGGGGTAGGGCTCGGTTTAGGGTACGGGTTAGGATTAGGGTACGTGTTAGTGTTAGGGTAGGGGTTAGGGTTAGAGTACGCATTAGGGTTAGGGTAGTTATTAAACCTATCCCACTCTCTAGATACCCCTTAGCACGTAAGGCAATATTATTTGGGGGTGCAGCCATGGAGAAGAGTTTAGACACTAGGATAAGATAAGGAACACACCCATTATAAAGAAATCACATTAGGATTCTCTTTTTAAGCTGTTCCTTAAAACACTAGTGCTTAGGAAATCTATTGGAGGCAGAAGCAGTCAAGGGTAGCCTAGGGTTAGGGTTAGGCTTAGGGTTAGGTTTAGGGTACGGCTTGGGGTATGGGTTCGGGGAGGTGTTCGTGTACGGCGTAGGGTATGGGTTAGGGTTAGGGTTTGGGTTAGTGTTAGGGTTAGGGCTCGGTTTAGGGTACGGGTTAGGATTAGGGTACGTGTTAGGGTTAGGGTAGGTGTTAGGGTTAGGTTACGCATTAGCGCTAGGGTAGTTAGTAAACCTATCCCACTCTCTAGCTCCCCCTTAGCACGTAAAGGAATATTATTTGGGGGTCCAGCCATGGAGAAGAGTTTAGACACTAGGATAAGATAAGGAACACACCCATTATAAAGAAATCACTTTACGATTCTCTTTTTAAGCTGTTCCTTAAAACACTACTGCTTAGGAAATCAATTGGAGGCAGAAGCAGTCAAGGGTAGCCTAGGGTTAGGGTTAGGCTTAGGGTTAGGTTTAGGGTATGGCTTAGGGTACGGGTTCGGGGAGGGGTGCGGGTACGGCATAGTGTATGGGTTAGGGTTAGGGTTAGGGTTAGTGTTAGGGTTAGGGCTCGGTTTAGGGTACAGGTTAGGATTAGTGTACGTGTTAGGGTTAGGGTAGGGGTTAGGGTTAGGGTAGTTATTAAACCTATCCCACTCTCTAGATACCCCTGAGCACGTAAAGGAATATTATTTGAGGGTCCAGCCATGGAGAAGAGTTTAGACACTAGGATAAGATAAGGAACACACCCATTATAAAGAAATCACATTAGGATTCTCTTTTTAAGCTGTTCCTTAAAACACTAGTGCTTAGGAAATCTATTGGAGGCAGAAGCAGTCAAGGGTAGCGTAGGGTTAGGGTTAGGCTTAGGGTTAGGCTTAGGGTACGGCTTAGGGTACGTGTTCGGGGAGGGTTTCGGGTACGGCGTAGGGTATGGGTTAGGGTTAGGGTTTGGGTTAGTGTTAGGGTTAGGGCTCGGTTTAGGGTACGGTTAGGATTAGGGTACGTGTTAGGTTTAGGGTAGGGGTTAGGGTTAGGGTACGCGTTAGGGTTAGGGTAGTTAGTAAACCTATCCCACTCTCTAGATACCCCTTAGCACGTAAAGGAATATTATTTGGGGGTCCAACCATGGAGAAGAATTTAGACACTAGGATAAGATAAGGAACACACCCATTATAAAGAAATCACATTAGGATTCTCTTTTTAAGCTGTTGCTTAAAACACTAGTGCTTAGGAAATCTATTGGAGGCAGAAGCAGTCAAGGGTAGCCTAGGGTTAGTGTTAGGCTTAGGGTTAGGCTTAGGGTACGGCTTAGGGTACGGGTTTGGGGAGGGGTTCAGGTACGGCGTAGGGTATGTGTTAGGGTTAGGGTTAGTGTTAGTGTTAGGGTTAGGGCTCGGTTTAGGGTACGGGTTAGGATTAGGGTACGTGTTAGTGTTAGAGTAGGGGTTAGGGTTAGAGTACGCATTAGGGTTAGGGTAGTTATTAAACCTATCCCACTCTCTAGATACCCCTTAGCACGTAAGGCAATATTATTTGGGGGTGCAGCCATGGAGAAGAGTTTAGACACTAGGATAAGATAAGGAACACACCCATTATAAAGAAATCACATTAGGATTCTCTTTTTAAGCTGTTCCTTAAAACACTAGTGCTTAGGAAATCTATTGGAGGCAGAAGCAGTCAAGGGTAGCCTAGGGTTAGGGTTAGGCTTAGGGTTAGGTTTAGGGTACGGCTTGGGGTATGGGTTCGGGGAGGTGTTCGTGTACGGCGTAGGGTATGGGTTAGGGTTAGGGTTTGGGTTAGTGTTAGGGTTAGGGCTCGGTTTAGGGTACGGGTTAGGATTAGGGTACGTGTTAGGGTTAGGGTAGGTGTTAGGGTTAGGTTACGCATTAGGGCTAGGGTAGTTAGTAAACCTATCCCACTCTCTAGCTCCCCCTTAGCACGTAAAGGAATATTATTTGGGGGTCCAGCCATGGAGAAGAGTTTAGACACTAGGATAAGATAAGGAACACACCCATTATAAAGAAATCACTTTAGGATTCTCTTTTTAAGCTGTTCCTTAAAACACTACTGCTTAGGAAATCAATTGGAGGCAGAAGCAGTCAAGGGTAGCCTAGGGTTAGGGTTAGGCTTAGGGTTAGGTTTAGGGTATGGCTTAGGGTACGGGTTCGGGGAGGGGTGCGGGTACGGCATAGTGTATGGGTTAGGGTTAGGGTTAGGGTTAGTGTTAGGGTTAGGGCTCGGTTTAGGGTACAGGTTAGGATTAGTGTACGTGTTAGGGTTAGGGTAGGGGTTAGGGTTAGGGTAGTTATTAAACCTATCCCACTCTCTAGATACCCCTGAGCACGTAAAGGAATATTATTTGAGGGTCCAGCCATGGAGAAGAGTTTAGACACTAGGATAAGATAAGGAACACACCCATTATAAAGAAATCACATTAGGATTCTCTTTTTAAGCTGTTCCTTAAAACACTAGTGCTTAGGAAATCTATTGGAGGCAGAAGCAGTCAAGGGAAGCGTAGGGTTAGGGTTAGGCTTAGGGTTAGGCTTAGGGTACGGCTTAGGGTACGTGTTCGGGGAGGGTTTCGGGTACGGCGTAGGGTATGGGTTAGGGTTAGGGTTTGGGTTAGTGTTAGGGTTAGGGCTCGGTTTAGGGTACGGTTAGGATTAGGGTACGTGTTAGGTTTAGGGTAGGGGTTAGGGTTAGGGTACGCGTTAGGGTTAGGGTAGTTAGTAAACCTATCCCACTCTCTAGATACCCCTTAGCACGTAAAGGAATATTATTTGGGGGTCCAACCATGGAGAAGAATTTAGACACTAGGATAAGATAAGGAACACACCCATTATAAAGAAATCACATTAGGATTCTCTTTTTAAGCTGTTGCTTAAAACACTAGTGCTTAGGAAATCTATTGGAGGCAGAAGCAGTCAAGGGTAGCCTAGGGTTAGTGTTAGGCTTAGGGTTAGGCTTAGGGTACGGCTTAGGGTACGGGTTTGGGGAGGGGTTCAGGTACGGCGTAGGGTATGGGTTAGGGTTAGGGTTAGTGTTAGTGTTAGGGGTAGGGCTCGGTTTAGGGTACGGGTTAGGATTAGGGTACGTGTTAGTGTTAGGGTAGGGGTTAGGGTTAGAGTACGCATTAGGGTTAGGGTAGTTATTAAACCTATCCCACTCTCTAGATACCCCTTAGCACGTAAGGCAATATTATTTGGGGGTGCAGCCATGGAGAAGAGTTTAGACACTAGGATAAGATAAGGAACACACCCATTATAAAGAAATCACATTAGGATTCTCTTTTTAAGCTGTTCCTTAAAACACTAGTGCTTAGGAAATCTATTGGAGGCAGAAGCAGTCAAGGGTAGCCTAGGGTTAGGGTTAGGCTTAGGGTTAGGTTTAGGGTACGGCTTGGGGTATGGGTTCGGGGAGGTGTTCGTGTACGGCGTAGGGTATGGGTTAGGGTTAGGGTTTGGGTTAGTGTTAGGGTTAGGGCTCGGTTTAGGGTACGGGTTAGGATTAGGGTACGTGTTAGGGTTAGGGTAGGGGTTAGGGTTAGGGTACGCGTTAGGGTTAGGGTAGTTATTAAACCTATCCCACTCTCTAGATACCCCTTAGCACGTAAGGGAATATTATTTGGGGGTGCAGCCATGGAGAAGAGTTTAGACACTAGGATAAGATAAGGAACACACCCATTATAAAGAAATCACATTAGGATTCTCTTTTTAAGCTGTTCCTTAAAACAGTAGTGCTTAGGAAATCTATTGGAGGCAGAAGCAGTCAAGGGTAGCCTAGGGTTAGGGTTAGGCTTAGGGTTAGGCTTAGGGTACGGCTTAGGTTACGGGTTCGGGGAGGGGTGCGGGTACGGCGTAGGGTATGGGTTAGGGTTAGGGTTTGGGTTAGTGTTAGGGTTAGGGCTCGGTTTAGGGTACGGGTTAGGATTAGGGTACGTGTTAGGGTTAGGGTAGGGGTTAGGGTTAGGTTACGCATTAGGGCTAGGGTAGTTAGTAAACCTATCCCACTCTCTAGCTCCCCCTTAGCACATAAAGGAATATTATTTGGGGGTCCAGCCATGGAGAAGAGTTTAGACACTAGGATAAGATAAGGAACACACCCATTATAAAGAAATCACTTTAGGATTCTCTTTTTAAGCTGTTCCTTAAAACACTACTGCTTAGGAAATCTATTGGAGGCAGAAGCAGTCAAGGGTAGCCTAGGGTTAGGGTTAGGCTTAGGGTTAGGTTTAGGGTATGGCTTAGGGTACGGGTTCGGGGAGGGGGTGCGGGTATGGCGTAGGGTATGGGTTAGGGTTAGGGTTAGGGTTAGTGTTAGGGTTAGGGCTCGGTTTAGGGTACAGGTTACGATTAGGGTACGTGTTAGGGTTAGGGTAGGGGTTAGGGTTAGGGTACGCGTTAGGGTTAGGGTAGTTATTAAACCTATCCCACTCTCTAGATACCCCTTAGCACGTAAGGGAATATTATTTGGGGGTGCAGCCATGGAGAAGAGTTTAGACACTAGGATAAGATAAGGAACACACCCATTATAAAGAAATCACATTAGGATTCCCTTTTTAAGCTGTTCCTTAAAACAGTAGTGCTTAGGAAATCTATTGGAGGCAGAAGCAGTCAAGGGTAGCCTAGGGTTAGGGTTAGGCTTAGGGTTAGGCTTAGGGTACGGCTTAGGTTACGGGTTCGGGGAGGGGTGCGGGTACGGCGTAGGGTATGGGTTAGGGTTAGGGTTAGGGTTAGTGTTAGGGTTAGGGCTCGGTTTAGGGTACGGGTTAGGATTAGGGTACGTGTTAGGGTTAGGGTAGGGGTTAGGGTTAGGGTACGCGTTAGGGTTAGGGTAGTTATTAAACCTATCCCACTCTCTAGATACCCCTTAGCACGTAAAGGAATATTATTTGAGGGTCCAGCCATGGAGAAGAGTTTAGACACTAGGATAAGATAAGGAACACACCCATTATAAAGAAATCACATTAGGATTCTCTTTTTAAGCTGTTCCTTAAAACACTAGTGCTTAGGAAATCTATTGGAGGCAGAAGCAGTCAAGGGTAGCGTAGGGTTAGGGTTAGGCTTAGGGTTAGGCTTAGGGTACGGCTTAGGGTACGGGTTCGGGGAGGGTTTCGGGTACGGCGTAGGGTATGGGTTAGGGTTAGGGTTAGGGTTAGTGTTAGGGTTAGGGCTCGGTTTAGGGTACGGTTAGGATTAGGGTACGTGTTAGGTTTAGGGTAGGGGTTAGGGTTAGGGTACGCGTTAGGGTTAGGGTAGTTAGTAAACCTATCCCACTCTCTAGATACCCCTTAGCACGTAAAGGAATATTATTTGGGGTTCCAGCAATGGAGAAGAATTTAGACACTAGGATAAGATAAGGAACACACCCATTATAAAGAAATCACATTAGGATTCTCTTTTTAAGCTGTTGCTTAAAACACTAGTGCTTAGGAAATCTATTGGAGGCAGAAGCAGTCAAGGGTAGCCTAGGGTTAGTGTTAGGCTTAGGGTTAGGCTTAGGGTACGGCTTAGGGTACGGGTTTGGGGAGGGGTTCAGGTACGGCGTAGGGTATGGGTTAGGGTTAGGGTTAGTGTTAGTGTTAGGGTTAGGGCTCGGTTTAGGGTACGGGTTAGGATTAGGGTACGTGTTAGTGTTAGAGTAGGGGTTAGGGATAGAGTACGCATTAGGGTTAGGGTAGTTATTAAACCTATCCCACTCTCTAGATACCCCTTAGCACGTAAGGCAATATTATTTGGGGGTGCAGCCATGGAGAAGAGTTTAGACACTAGGATAAGATAAGGAACACACCCATTATAAAGAAATCACATTAGGATTCTCTTTTTAAGCTGTTCCTTAAAACACTAGTGCTTAGGAAATCTATTGGAGGCAGAAGCAGTCAAGGGTAGCCTAGGGTTAGGGTTAGGCTTAGGGTTAGGTTTAGGGTACGGCTTGGGGTATGGGTTCGGGGAGGTGTTCGTGTACGGCGTAGGGTATGGGTTAGGGTTAGGGTTTGGGTTAGTGTTAGGGTTAGGGCTCGGTTTAGGGTACGGGTTAGGATTAGGGTACGTGTTAGGGTTAGGGTAGGGGTTAGGGTTAGGTTACGCGTTAGGGCTAGGGTAGTTAGTAAACCTATCCCACTCTCTAGCTCCCCCTTAGCACGTAAAGGAATATTATTTGGGGGTCCAGCCATGGAGAAGAGTTTAGACACTAGGATAAGATAAGGAACACACCCATTATAAAGAAATCACTTTAGGATTCTCTTTTTAAGCTGTTCCTTAAAACACTACTGCTTAGGAAATCAATTGGAGGCAGAAGCAGTCAAGGGTAGCCTAGGGTTAGGGTTAGGCTTAGGGTTAGGTTTAGGGTATGGCTTAGGGTACGGGTTCGGGGAGGGGTGCGGGTACGGCGTAGGGTATTGGTTAGGGTTAGGGTTAGGGTTAGTGTTAGGGTTAGGGCTCGGTTTAGGGTACAGGTTAGGATTAGGGTACGTGTTAGGGTTAGGGTAGGGGTTAGGGTTAGGGTACGCGTTAGGGTTAGGGTAGTTAGTAAACCTATCCCACTCTCTAGATACCCCTTAGCACGTAAGGGAATATTATTTGGGGGTGCAGCCATGGAGAAGAGTTTAGACACTAGGATAAGATAAGGAACACACCCATTATAAAGAAATCACATTAGGATTCTCTTTTTAAGCTGTTCCTTAAAACAGTAGTGCTTAGGAAATCTATTGGAGGCAGAAGCAGTCAAGGGTAGCCTAGGGTTAGGGTTAGGCTTAGGGTTAGGCTTAGGGTACGGCTTAGGTTACGGGTTCGGGGAGGGGTGCGGGTACGGCGTAGGGTATGGGTTAGGGTTAGGGTTTGGGTTAGTGTTAGGGTTAGGGCTCGGTTTAGGGTACGGGTTAGGATTAGGGTACGTGTTAGGGTTAGGGTAGGGGTTAGGGTTAGGTTACGCATTAGGGCTAGGGTAGTTAGTAAACCTATCCCACTCTCTAGCTCCCCCTTAGCACGTAAAGGAATATTATTTGGGGGTCCAGCCATGGAGAAGAGTTTAGACACTAGGATAAGATAAGGAACACACCCATTATAAAGAAATCACTTTAGGATTCTCTTTTTAAGCTGTTCCTTAAAACACTACTGCTTAGGAAATCAATTGGAGGCAGAAGCAGTCAAGGGTAGCCTAGGGTTAGGGTTAGGCTTAGGGTTAGGTTTAGGGTATGGCTTAGGGTACGGGTTCGGGGAGGGGTTCGGGTACGGCATAGGGTATGGGTTAGGGTTAGGGTTAGGGTTAGTGTTAGGGTTAGGGCTCGGTTTAGGGTACGGGTTAGGATTAGGGTACGTGTTAGGGTTAGGGTAGGGGTTAGGGTTAGGGTACGCGTTATGGTTAGGGTAGTTATTAAACCTATCCCACTCTCTAGATACCCCTTAGCACGTAAGGGAATATTATTTGGGGGTGCAGCCATGGAGAAGAGTTTAGACACTAGGATAAGATAAGGAACACACCCATTATAAAGAAATCACATTAGGATTCTCTTTTTAAGCTGTTCCTTAAAACACTAGTGCTTAGGAAATCTATTGGAGGCAGAAGCAGTCAAGGGTAGCCTAGGGTTAGGGTTAGGCTTAGGGTTAGGTTTAGGGTACGGCTTGGGGTATGGGTTCGGGGAGGTGTTCGTGTACAGCGTAGGGTATGGGTTAGGGTTAGGGTTTGGGTTAGTGTTAGGGTTACGGCTCGGTTTAGGGTACGGGTTAGGATTAGGGTACGTGTTAGGGTTAGGGTAGGGGTTAGGGTTAGGTTACGCGTTAGGGCTAGGGTAGTTAGTAAACCTATCCCACTCTCTAGCTCCCCCTTAGCACGTAAAGGAATATTATTTGGGGGTCCAGCCATGGAGAAGAGTTTAGACACTAGGATAAGATAAGGAACACACCCATTATAAAGAAATCACTTTAGGATTCTCTTTTTAAGCTGTTCCTTAAAACACTACTGCTTAGGAAATCTATTGGAGGCAGAAGCAGTCAAGGGTAGCCTAGGGTTAGGGTTAGGCTTAGGGTTAGGTTTAGGGTATGGCTTAGGGTACGGGTTCGGGGAGGGGTGCGGGTACGGCGTAGGGTATGGGTTAGGGTTAGGGTTAGGGTTAGTGTTAGGGTTAGGGCTCGGTTTAGGGTACAGGTTAGGATTAGGGTACGTGTTAGGGTTAGGGTAGGGGTTAGGGTTAGGGTACGCGTTAGGGTTAGGGTAGTTATTAAACCTATCCCACTCTCTAGATACCCCTTAGCACGTAAGGGAATATTATTTGGGGGTGCAGCCATGGAGAAGAGTTTAGACACTAGGATAAGATAAGGAACACACCCATTATAAAGAAATCACATTAGGATTCTCTTTTTAAGCTGTTCCTTAAAACAGTAGTGCTTAGGAAATCTATTGGAGGCAGAAGCAGTCAAGGGTAGCCTAGGGTTAGGCTTAGGCTTAGGGTTAGGCTTAGGGTATGGCTTAGGTTACGGGTTCGGGGAGGGGTGCGGGTACGGCGTAGGGTATGGGTTAGGGTTAGGGTTAGGGTTAGTGTTAGGGTTAGGGCTCGGTTTAGGGTACGGGTTAGGATTAGGGTACGTGTTAGGGTTAGGGTAGGGGTTAGGGTTAGGGTACGTGTTAGGGTTAGGGTAGTTATTAAACCTATCCCACTCTCTAGATACCCCTTAGCACGTAAAGGAATATTATTTGAGGGTCCAGCCATGGAGAAGAGTTTAGACACTAGGATAAGATAAGGAACACACCCATTATAAAGAAATCACATTAGGATTCTCTTTTTAAGCTGTTCCTTAAAACACTAGTGCTTAGGAAATCTATTGGAGGCAGAAGCAGTCAAGGGTAGCGTAGGGTTAGGGTTAGGCTTAGGGTTAGGCTTAGGGTACGGCTTAGGGTACGGGTTCGGGGAGGGTTTCGGGTACGGCGTAGGGTATGGGTTAGGGTTAGGGTTAGGGTTAGTGTTAGGGTTAGGGCTCGGTTTAGGGTACGGTTAGGATTAGGGTACGTGTTAGGTTTAGGGTAGGGGTTAGGGTTAGGGTACGCGTTAGGGTTAGGGTAGTTAGTAAACCTATCCCACTCTCTAGATACCCCTTAGCACGTAAAGGAATATTATTTGGGGTTCCAGCAATGGAGAAGAATTTAGACACTAGGATAAGATAAGGAACACACCCATTATAAAGAAATCACATTAGGATTCTCTTTTTAAGCTGTTGCTTAAAACACTAGTGCTTAGGAAATCTATTGGAGGCAGAAGCAGTCAAGGGTAGCCTAGGGTTAGTGTTAGGCTTAGGGTTAGGCTTAGGGTACGGCTTAGGGTACGGGTTTGGGGAGGGGTTCAGGTACGGCGTAGGGTATGGGTTAGGGTTAGGGTTAGTGTTAGTGTTAGGGTTAGGGCTCGGTTTAGGGTACGGGTTAGGATTAGGGTACGTGTTAGTGTTAGAGTAGGGGTTAGGGATAGAGTACGCATTAGGGTTAGGGTAGTTATTAAACCTATCCCACTCTCTAGATACACCTTAGCACGTAAGGCAATATTATTTGGGGGTGCAGCCATGGAGAAGAGTTTAGACACTAGGATAAGATAAGGAACACACCCATTATAAAGAAATCACATTAGGATTCTCTTTTTAAGCTGTTCCTTAAAACACTAGTGCTTAGGAAATCTATTGGAGGCAGAAGCAGTCAAGGGTAGCCTAGGGTTAGGGTTAGGCTTAGGGTTAGGTTTAGGGTACGGCTTGGGGTATGGGTTCGGGGAGGTGTTCGTGTACGGCGTAGGGTATGGGTTAGGGTTAGGGTTTGGGTTAGTGTTAGGGTTAGGGCTCGGTTTAGGGTACGGGTTAGGATTAGGGTACGTGTTAGGGTTAGGGTAGGTGTTAGGGTTAGGTTACGCATTAGGGCTAGGGTAGTTAGTAAACCTATCCCACTCTCTAGCTCCCCCTTAGCACGTAAAGGAATATTATTTGGGGGTCCAGCCATGGAGAAGAGTTTAGACACTAGGATAAGATAAGGAACACACCCATTATAAAGAAATCACTTTAGGATTCTCTTTTTAAGCTGTTCCTTAAAACACTACTGCTTAGGAAATCAATTGGAGGCAGAAGCAGTCAAGGGTAGCCTAGGGTTAGGGTTAGGCTTAGGGTTAGGTTTAGGGTATGGCTTAGGGTACGGGTTCGGGGAGGGGTGCGGGTACGGCATAGTGTATGGGTTAGGGTTAGGGTTAGGGTTAGTGTTAGGGTTAGGGCTCGGTTTAGGGTACAGGTTAGGATTAGTGTACGTGTTAGGGTTAGGGTAGGGGTTAGGGTTAGGGTACGCGTTAGGGTTAGGGTAGTTATTAAACCTATCCCACTCTCTAGATACCCCTGAGCACGTAAAGGAATATTATTTGAGGGTCCAGCCATGGAGAAGAGTTTAGACACTAGGATAAGATAAGGAACACACCCATTATAAAGAAATCACATTAGGATTCTCTTTTTAAGCTGTTCCTTAAAACACTAGTGCTTAGGAAATCTATTGGAGGCAGAAGCAGTCAAGGGTAGCGTAGGGTTAGGGTTAGGCTTAGGGTTAGGCTTAGGGTACGGCTTAGGGTACGTGTTCGGGGAGGGTTTCGGGTACGGCGTAGGGTATGGGTTAGGGTTAGGGTTTGGGTTAGTGTTAGGGTTAGGGCTCGGTTTAGGGTACGGTTAGGATTAGGGTACGTGTTAGGTTTAGGGTAGGGGTTAGGGTTAGGGTACGCGTTAGGGTTAGGGTAGTTAGTAAACCTATCCCACTCTCTAGATACCCCTTAGCACGTAAAGGAATATTATTTGGGGTTCCAGCCATGGAGAAGAATTTAGACACTAGGATAAGATAAGGAACACACCCATTATAAAGAAATCACATTAGGATTCTCTTTTTAAGCTGTTGCTTAAAACACTAGTGCTTAGGAAATCTATTGGAGGCAGAAGCAGTCAAGGGTAGCCTAGGGTTAGTGTTAGGCTTAGGGTTAGGCTTAGGGTACGGCTTAGGGTACGGGTTTGGGGAGGGGTTCAGGTACGGCGTAGGGTATGGGTTAGGGTTAGGGTTAGTGTTAGTGTTAGGGGTAGGGCTCGGTTTAGGGTACGGGTTAGGATTAGGGTACGTGTTAGTGTTAGGGTAGGGGTTAGGGTTAGAGTACGCATTAGGGTTAGGGTAGTTATTAAACCTATCCCACTCTCTAGATACCCCTTAGCACGTAAGGCAATATTATTTGGGGGTGCAGCCATGGAGAAGAGTTTAGACACTAGGATAAGATAAGGAACACACCCATTATAAAGAAATCACATTAGGATTCTCTTTTTAAGCTGTTCCTTAAAACACTAGTGCTTAGGAAATCTATTGGAGGCAGAAGCAGTCAAGGGTAGCCTAGGGTTAGGGTTAGGCTTAGGGTTAGGTTTAGGGTACGGCTTGGGGTATGGGTTCGGGGAGGTGTTCGTGTACGGCGTAGGGTATGGGTTAGGGTTAGGGTTTGGGTTAGTGTTAGGGTTAGGGCTCGGTTTAGGGTACGGGTTAGGATTAGGGTACGTGTTAGGGTTAGGGTAGGTGTTAGGGTTAGGTTACGCATTAGCGCTAGGGTAGTTAGTAAACCTATCCCACTCTCTAGCTCCCCCTTAGCACGTAAAGGAATATTATTTGGGGGTCCAGCCATGGAGAAGAGTTTAGACACTAGGATAAGATAAGGAACACACCCATTATAAAGAAATCACTTTACGATTCTCTTTTTAAGCTGTTCCTTAAAACACTACTGCTTAGGAAATCAATTGGAGGCAGAAGCAGTCAAGGGTAGCCTAGGGTTAGGGTTAGGCTTAGGGTTAGGTTTAGGGTATGGCTTAGGGTACGGGTTCGGGGAGGGGTGCGGGTACGGCATAGTGTATGGGTTAGGGTTAGGGTTAGGGTTAGTGTTAGGGTTAGGGCTCGGTTTAGGGTACAGGTTAGGATTAGTGTACGTGTTAGGGTTAGGGTAGGGGTTAGGGTTAGGGTAGTTATTAAACCTATCCCACTCTCTAGATACCCCTGAGCACGTAAAGGAATATTATTTGAGGGTCCAGCCATGGAGAAGAGTTTAGACACTAGGATAAGATAAGGAACACACCCATTATAAAGAAATCACATTAGGATTCTCTTTTTAAGCTGTTCCTTAAAACACTAGTGCTTAGGAAATCTATTGGAGGCAGAAGCAGTCAAGGGTAGCGTAGGGTTAGGGTTAGGCTTAGGGTTAGGCTTAGGGTACGGCTTAGGGTACGTGTTCGGGGAGGGTTTCGGGTACGGCGTAGGGTATGGGTTAGGGTTAGGGTTTGGGTTAGTGTTAGGGTTAGGGCTCGGTTTAGGGTACGGTTAGGATTAGGGTACGTGTTAGGTTTAGGGTAGGGGTTAGGGTTAGGGTACGCGTTAGGGTTAGGGTAGTTAGTAAACCTATCCCACTCTCTAGATACCCCTTAGCACGTAAAGGAATATTATTTGGGGGTCCAACCATGGAGAAGAATTTAGACACTAGGATAAGATAAGGAACACACCCATTATAAAGAAATCACATTAGGATTCTCTTTTTAAGCTGTTGCTTAAAACACTAGTGCTTAGGAAATCTATTGGAGGCAGAAGCAGTCAAGGGTAGCCTAGGGTTAGTGTTAGGCTTAGGGTTAGGCTTAGGGTACGGCTTAGGGTACGGGTTTGGGGAGGGGTTCAGGTACGGCGTAGGGTATGTGTTAGGGTTAGGGTTAGTGTTAGTGTTAGGGTTAGGGCTCGGTTTAGGGTACGGGTTAGGATTAGGGTACGTGTTAGTGTTAGAGTAGGGGTTAGGGTTAGAGTACGCATTAGGGTTAGGGTAGTTATTAAACCTATCCCACTCTCTAGATACCCCTTAGCACGTAAGGCAATATTATTTGGGGGTGCAGCCATGGAGAAGAGTTTAGACACTAGGATAAGATAAGGAACACACCCATTATAAAGAAATCACATTAGGATTCTCTTTTTAAGCTGTTCCTTAAAACACTAGTGCTTAGGAAATCTATTGGAGGCAGAAGCAGTCAAGGGTAGCCTAGGGTTAGGGTTAGGCTTAGGGTTAGGTTTAGGGTACGGCTTGGGGTATGGGTTCGGGGAGGTGTTCGTGTACGGCGTAGGGTATGGGTTAGGGTTAGGGTTTGGGTTAGTGTTAGGGTTAGGGCTCGGTTTAGGGTACGGGTTAGGATTAGGGTACGTGTTAGGGTTAGGGTAGGTGTTAGGGTTAGGTTACGCATTAGGGCTAGGGTAGTTAGTAAACCTATCCCACTCTCTAGCTCCCCCTTAGCACGTAAAGGAATATTATTTGGGGGTCCAGCCATGGAGAAGAGTTTAGACACTAGGATAAGATAAGGAACACACCCATTATAAAGAAATCACTTTAGGATTCTCTTTTTAAGCTGTTCCTTAAAACACTACTGCTTAGGAAATCAATTGGAGGCAGAAGCAGTCAAGGGTAGCCTAGGGTTAGGGTTAGGCTTAGGGTTAGGTTTAGGGTATGGCTTAGGGTACGGGTTCGGGGAGGGGTGCGGGTACGGCATAGTGTATGGGTTAGGGTTAGGGTTAGGGTTAGTGTTAGGGTTAGGGCTCGGTTTAGGGTACAGGTTAGGATTAGTGTACGTGTTAGGGTTAGGGTAGGGGTTAGGGTTAGGGTAGTTATTAAACCTATCCCACTCTCTAGATACCCCTGAGCACGTAAAGGAATATTATTTGAGGGTCCAGCCATGGAGAAGAGTTTAGACACTAGGATAAGATAAGGAACACACCCATTATAAAGAAATCACATTAGGATTCTCTTTTTAAGCTGTTCCTTAAAACACTAGTGCTTAGGAAATCTATTGGAGGCAGAAGCAGTCAAGGGAAGTGTAGGGTTAGGGTTAGGCTTAGGGTTAGGCTTAGGGTACGGCTTAGGGTACGTGTTCGGGGAGGGTTTCGGGTACGGCGTAGGGTATGGGTTAGGGTTAGGGTTTGGGTTAGTGTTAGGGTTAGGGCTCGGTTTAGGGTACGGTTAGGATTAGGGTACGTGTTAGGTTTAGGGTAGGGGTTAGGGTTAGGGTACGCGTTAGGGTTAGGGTAGTTAGTAAACCTATCCCACTCTCTAGATACCCCTTAGCACGTAAAGGAATATTATTTGGGGGTCCAACCATGGAGAAGAATTTAGACACTAGGATAAGATAAGGAACACACCCATTATAAAGAAATCACATTAGGATTCTCTTTTTAAGCTGTTCCTTAAAACACTACTGCTTAGGAAATCTATTGGAGGCAGAAGCAGTCAAGGGTAGCCTAGGGTTAGGGTTAGGCTTAGGGTTAGGTTTAGGGTATGGCTTAGGGTACGGGTTCGGGGAGGGGGTGCGGGTATGGCGTAGGGTATGGGTTAGGGTTAGGGTTAGGGTTAGTGTTAGGGTTAGGGCTCGGTTTAGGGTACAGGTTACGATTAGGGTACGTGTTAGGGTTAGGGTAGGGGTTAGGGTTAGGGTACGCGTTAGGGTTAGGGTAGTTATTAAACCTATCCCACTCTCTAGATACCCCTTAGCACGTAAGGGAATATTATTTGGGGGTGCAGCCATGGAGAAGAGTTTAGACACTAGGATAAGATAAGGAACACACCCATTATAAAGAAATCACATTAGGATTCCCTTTTTAAGCTGTTCCTTAAAACAGTAGTGCTTAGGAAATCTATTGGAGGCAGAAGCAGTCAAGGGTAGCCTAGGGTTAGGGTTAGGCTTAGGGTTAGGCTTAGGGTACGGCTTAGGTTACGGGTTCGGGGAGGGGTGCGGGTACGGCGTAGGGTATGGGTTAGGGTTAGGGTTAGGGTTAGTGTTAGGGTTAGGGCTCGGTTTAGGGTACGGGTTAGGATTAGGGTACGTGTTAGGGTTAGGGTAGGGGTTAGGGTTAGGGTACGCGTTAGGGTTAGGGTAGTTATTAAACCTATCCCACTCTCTAGATACCCCTTAGCACGTAAAGGAATATTATTTGAGGGTCCAGCCATGGAGAAGAGTTTAGACACTAGGATAAGATAAGGAACACACCCATTATAAAGAAATCACATTAGGATTCTCTTTTTAAGCTGTTCCTTAAAACACTAGTGCTTAGGAAATCTATTGGAGGCAGAAGCAGTCAAGGGTAGCGTAGGGTTAGGGTTAGGCTTAGGGTTAGGCTTAGGGTACGGCTTAGGGTACGGGTTCGGGGAGGGTTTCGGGTACGGCGTAGGGTATGGGTTAGGGTTAGGGTTAGGGTTAGTGTTAGGGTTAGGGCTCGGTTTAGGGTACGGTTAGGATTAGGGTACGTGTTAGGTTTAGGGTAGGGGTTAGGGTTAGGGTACGCGTTAGGGTTAGGGTAGTTAGTAAACCTATCCCACTCTCTAGATACCCCTTAGCACGTAAAGGAATATTATTTGGGGTTCCAGCAATGGAGAAGAATTTAGACACTAGGATAAGATAAGGAACACACCCATTATAAAGAAATCACATTAGGATTCTCTTTTTAAGCTGTTGCTTAAAACACTAGTGCTTAGGAAATCTATTGGAGGCAGAAGCAGTCAAGGGTAGCCTAGGGTTAGTGTTAGGCTTAGGGTTAGGCTTAGGGTACGGCTTAGGGTACGGGTTTGGGGAGGGGTTCAGGTACGGCGTAGGGTATGGGTTAGGGTTAGGGTTAGTGTTAGTGTTAGGGTTAGGGCTCGGTTTAGGGTACGGGTTAGGATTAGGGTACGTGTTAGTGTTAGAGTAGGGGTTAGGGATAGAGTACGCATTAGGGTTAGGGTAGTTATTAAACCTATCCCACTCTCTAGATACCCCTTAGCACGTAAGGCAATATTATTTGGGGGTGCAGCCATGGAGAAGAGTTTAGACACTAGGATAAGATAAGGAACACACCCATTATAAAGAAATCACATTAGGATTCTCTTTTTAAGCTGTTCCTTAAAACACTAGTGCTTAGGAAATCTATTGGAGGCAGAAGCAGTCAAGGGTAGCCTAGGGTTAGGGTTAGGCTTAGGGTTAGGTTTAGGGTACGGCTTGGGGTATGGGTTCGGGGAGGTGTTCGTGTACGGCGTAGGGTATGGGTTAGGGTTAGGGTTTGGGTTAGTGTTAGGGTTAGGGCTCGGTTTAGGGTACGGGTTAGGATTAGGGTACGTGTTAGGGTTAGGGTAGGGGTTAGGGTTAGGTTACGCGTTAGGGCTAGGGTAGTTAGTAAACCTATCCCACTCTCTAGCTCCCCCTTAGCACGTAAAGGAATATTATTTGGGGGTCCAGCCATGGAGAAGAGTTTAGACACTAGGATAAGATAAGGAACACACCCATTATAAAGAAATCACTTTAGGATTCTCTTTTTAAGCTGTTCCTTAAAACACTACTGCTTAGGAAATCAATTGGAGGCAGAAGCAGTCAAGGGTAGCCTAGGGTTAGGGTTAGGCTTAGGGTTAGGTTTAGGGTATGGCTTAGGGTACGGGTTCGGGGAGGGGTGCGGGTACGGCGTAGGGTATTGGTTAGGGTTAGGGTTAGGGTTAGTGTTAGGGTTAGGGCTCGGTTTAGGGTACAGGTTAGGATTAGGGTACGTGTTAGGGTTAGGGTAGGGGTTAGGGTTAGGGTACGCGTTAGGGTTAGGGTAGTTAGTAAACCTATCCCACTCTCTAGATACCCCTTAGCACGTAAGGGAATATTATTTGGGGGTGCAGCCATGGAGAAGAGTTTAGACACTAGGATAAGATAAGGAACACACCCATTATAAAGAAATCACATTAGGATTCTCTTTTTAAGCTGTTCCTTAAAACAGTAGTGCTTAGGAAATCTATTGGAGGCAGAAGCAGTCAAGGGTAGCCTAGGGTTAGGGTTAGGCTTAGGGTTAGGCTTAGGGTACGGCTTAGGTTACGGGTTCGGGGAGGGGTGCGGGTACGGCGTAGGGTATGGGTTAGGGTTAGGGTTTGGGTTAGTGTTAGGGTTAGGGCTCGGTTTAGGGTACGGGTTAGGATTAGGGTACGTGTTAGGGTTAGGGTAGGGGTTAGGGTTAGGTTACGCATTAGGGCTAGGGTAGTTAGTAAACCTATCCCACTCTCTAGCTCCCCCTTAGCACGTAAAGGAATATTATTTGGGGGTCCAGCCATGGAGAAGAGTTTAGACACTAGGATAAGATAAGGAACACACCCATTATAAAGAAATCACTTTAGGATTCTCTTTTTAAGCTGTTCCTTAAAACACTACTGCTTAGGAAATCAATTGGAGGCAGAAGCAGTCAAGGGTAGCCTAGGGTTAGGGTTAGGCTTAGGGTTAGGTTTAGGGTATGGCTTAGGGTACGGGTTCGGGGAGGGGTTCGGGTACGGCATAGGGTATGGGTTAGGGTTAGGGTTAGGGTTAGTGTTAGGGTTAGGGCTCGGTTTAGGGTACGGGTTAGGATTAGGGTACGTGTTAGGGTTAGGGTAGGGGTTAGGGTTAGGGTACGCGTTATGGTTAGGGTAGTTATTAAACCTATCCCACTCTCTAGATACCCCTTAGCACGTAAGGGAATATTATTTGGGGGTGCAGCCATGTAGAAGAGTTTAGACACTAGGATAAGATAAGGAACACACCCATTATAAAGAAATCACATTAGGATTCTCTTTTTAAGCTGTTCCTTAAAACACTAGTGCTTAGGAAATCTATTGGAGGCAGAAGCAGTCAAGGGTAGCCTAGGGTTAGGGTTAGGCTTAGGGTTAGGTTTAGGGTACGGCTTGGGGTATGGGTTCGGGGAGGTGTTCGTGTACGGCGTAGGGTATGGGTTAGGGTTAGGGTTTGGGTTAGTGTTAGGGTTAGGGCTCGGTTTAGGGTACGGGTTAGGATTAGGGTACGTGTTAGGGTTAGGGTAGGGGTTAGGGTTAGGTTACGCGTTAGGGCTAGGGTAGTTAGTAAACCTATCCCACTCTCTAGCTCCCCCTTAGCACGTAAAGGAATATTATTTGGGGGTCCAGCCATGGAGAAGAGTTTAGACACTAGGATAAGATAAGGAACACACCCATTATAAAGAAATCACTTTAGGATTCTCTTTTTAAGCTGTTCCTTAAAACACTACTGCTTAGGAAATCTATTGGAGGCAGAAGCAGTCAAGGGTAGCCTAGGGTTAGGGTTAGGCTTAGGGTTAGGTTTAGGGTATGGCTTAGGGTACGGGTTCGGGGAGGGGTGCGGGTACGGCGTAGGGTATGGGTTAGGGTTAGGGTTAGGGTTAGTGTTAGGGTTAGGGCTCGGTTTAGGGTACAGGTTAGGATTAGGGTACGTGTTAGGGTTAGGGTAGGGGTTAGGGTTAGGGTACGCGTTAGGGTTAGGGTAGTTATTAAACCTATCCCACTCTCTAGATACCCCTTAGCACGTAAGGGAATATTATTTGGGGGTGCAGCCATGGAGAAGAGTTTAGACACTAGGATAAGATAAGGAACACACCCATTATAAAGAAATCACATTAGGATTCTCTTTTTAAGCTGTTCCTTAAAACAGTAGTGCTTAGGAAATCTATTGGAGGCAGAAGCAGTCAAGGGTAGCCTAGGGTTAGGCTTAGGTTTAGGGTTAGGCTTAGGGTACGGCTTAGGTTACGGGTTCGGGGAGGGGTGCGGGTACGGCGTAGGGTATGGGTTAGGGTTAGGGTTAGGGTTAGTGTTAGGGTTAGGGCTCGGTTTAGGGTACGGGTTAGGATTAGGGTACGTGTTAGGGTTAGGTTAGGGGTTAGGGTTAGGGTACGCGTTAGGGTTAGGGTAGTTATTAAACCTATCCCACTCTCTAGATACCCCTTAGCACGTAAAGGAATATTATTTGAGGGTCCAGCCATGGAGAAGAGTTTAGACACTAGGATAAGATAAGGAACACACCCATTATAAAGAAATCACATTAGGATTCTCTTTTTAAGCTGTTCCTTAAAACAGTAGTGCTTAGGAAATCTATTGGAGGCAGAAGCAGTCAAGGGTAGCCTAGGGTTAGGCTTAGGCTTAGGGTTAGGCTTAGGGTATGGCTTAGGTTACGGGTTCGGGGAGGGGTGCGGGTACGGCGTAGGGTATGGGTTAGGGTTAGGGTTAGTGTTAGTGTTAGGGTTAGGGCTCGGTTTAGGGTACGGGTTAGGATTAGGGTACGTGTTAGTGTTAGAGTAGGGGTTAGGGATAGAGTACGCATTAGGGTTAGGGTAGTTATTAAACCTATCCCACTCTCTAGATACCCCTTAGCACGTAAAGGAATATTATTTGGGGTTCCAGCAATGGAGAAGAATTTAGACACTAGGATAAGATAAGGAACACACCCATTATAAAGAAATCACATTAGGATTCTCTTTTTAAGCTGTTGCTTAAAACACTAGTGCTTAGGAAATCTATTGGAGGCAGAAGCAGTCAAGGGTAGCCTAGGGTTAGTGTTAGGCTTAGGGTTAGGCTTAGGGTACGGCTTAGGTTACGGGTTCGGGGAGGGGTGCGGGTACGGCGTAGGGTATGGGTTAGGGTTAGGGTTTGGGTTAGTGTTAGGGTTAGGGCTCGGTTTAGGGTACGGGTTAGGATTAGGGTACGTGTTAGGGTTAGGGTAGGGGTTAGGGTTAGGTTACGCATTAGGGCTAGGGTAGTTAGTAAACCTATCCCACTCTCTAGCTCCCCCTTAGCACGTAAAGGAATATTATTTGGGGGTCCAGCCATGGAGAAGAGTTTAGACACTAGGATAAGATAAGGAACACACCCATTATAAAGAAATCACTTTAGGATTCTCTTTTTAAGCTGTTCCTTAAAACACTACTGCTTAGGAAATCAATTGGAGGCAGAAGCAGTCAAGGGTAGCCTAGGGTTAGGGTTAGGCTTAGGGTTAGGTTTAGGGTATGGCTTAGGGTACGGGTTCGGGGAGGGGTTCGGGTACGGCATAGGGTATGGGTTAGGGTTAGGGTTAGGGTTAGTGTTAGGGTTAGGGCTCGGTTTAGGGTACAGGTTAGGATTAGTGTACGTGTTAGGGTTAGGGTAGGGGTTAGGGTTAGGGTACGCGTTATGGTTAGGGTAGTTATTAAACCTATCCCACTCTCTAGATACCCCTTAGCACGTAAGGGAATATTATTTGGGGGTGCAGCCATGGAGAAGAGTTTAGACACTAGGATAAGATAAGGAACACACCCATTATAAAGAAATCACATTAGGATTCTCTTTTTAAGCTGTTCCTTAAAACACTAGTGCTTAGGAAATCTATTGGAGGCAGAAGCAGTCAAGGGTAGCCTAGGGTTAGGGTTAGGCTTAGGGTTAGGTTTAGGGTACGGCTTGGGGTATGGGTTCGGGGAGGTGTTCGTGTACAGCGTAGGGTATGGGTTAGGGTTAGGGTTTGGGTTAGTGTTAGGGTTACGGCTCGGTTTAGGGTACGGGTTAGGATTAGGGTACGTGTTAGGGTTAGGGTAGGGGTTAGGGTTAGGTTACGCGTTAGGGCTAGGGTAGTTAGTAAACCTATCCCACTCTCTAGCTCCCCCTTAGCACGTAAAGGAATATTATTTGGGGGTCCAGCCATGGAGAAGAGTTTAGACACTAGGATAAGATAAGGAACACACCCATTATAAAGAAATCACTTTAGGATTCTCTTTTTAAGCTGTTCCTTAAAACACTACTGCTTAGGAAATCTATTGGAGGCAGAAGCAGTCAAGGGTAGCCTAGGGTTAGGGTTAGGCTTAGGGTTAGGTTTAGGGTATGGCTTAGGGTACGGGTTCGGGGAGGGGTGCGGGTACGGCGTAGGGTATGGGTTAGGGTTAGGGTTAGGGTTAGTGTTAGGGTTAGGGCTCGGTTTAGGGTACAGGTTAGGATTAGGGTACGTGTTAGGGTTAGGGTAGGGGTTAGGGTTAGGGTACGCGTTAGGGTTAGGGTAGTTATTAAACCTATCCCACTCTCTAGATACCCCTTAGCACGTAAGGGAATATTATTTGGGGGTGCAGCCATGGAGAAGAGTTTAGACACTAGGATAAGATAAGGAACACACCCATTATAAAGAAATCACATTAGGATTCTCTTTTTAAGCTGTTCCTTAAAACAGTAGTGCTTAGGAAATCTATTGGAGGCAGAAGCAGTCAAGGGTAGCCTAGGGTTAGGCTTAGGCTTAGGGTTAGGCTTAGGGTATGGCTTAGGTTACGGGTTCGGGGAGGGGTGCGGGTACGGCGTAGGGTATGGGTTAGGGTTAGGGTTAGGGTTAGTGTTAGGGTTAGGGCTCGGTTTAGGGTACGGGTTAGGATTAGGGTACGTGTTAGGGTTAGGGTAGGGGTTAGGGTTAGGGTACGTGTTAGGGTTAGGGTAGTTATTAAACCTATCCCACTCTCTAGATACCCCTTAGCACGTAAAGGAATATTATTTGAGGGTCCAGCCATGGAGAAGAGTTTAGACACTAGGATAAGATAAGGAACACACCCATTATAAAGAAATCACATTAGGATTCTCTTTTTAAGCTGTTCCTTAAAACACTAGTGCTTAGGAAATCTATTGGAGGCAGAAGCAGTCAAGGGTAGCGTAGGGTTAGGGTTAGGCTTAGGGTTAGGCTTAGGGTACGGCTTAGGGTACGGGTTCGGGGAGGGTTTCGGGTACGGCGTAGGGTATGGGTTAGGGTTAGGGTTAGGGTTAGTGTTAGGGTTAGGGCTCGGTTTAGGGTACGGTTAGGATTAGGGTACGTGTTAGGTTTAGGGTAGGGGTTAGGGTTAGGGTACGCGTTAGGGTTAGGGTAGTTAGTAAACCTATCCCACTCTCTAGATACCCCTTAGCACGTAAAGGAATATTATTTGGGGTTCCAGCAATGGAGAAGAATTTAGACACTAGGATAAGATAAGGAACACACCCATTATAAAGAAATCACATTAGGATTCTCTTTTTAAGCTGTTGCTTAAAACACTAGTGCTTAGGAAATCTATTGGAGGCAGAAGCAGTCAAGGGTAGCCTAGGGTTAGTGTTAGGCTTAGGGTTAGGCTTAGGGTACGGCTTAGGGTACGGGTTTGGGGAGGGGTTCAGGTACGGCGTAGGGTATGGGTTAGGGTTAGGGTTAGTGTTAGTGTTAGGGTTAGGGCTCGGTTTAGGGTACGGGTTAGGATTAGGGTACGTGTTAGTGTTAGAGTAGGGGTTAGGGATAGAGTACGCATTAGGGTTAGGGTAGTTATTAAACCTATCCCACTCTCTAGATACACCTTAGCACGTAAGGCAATATTATTTGGGGGTGCAGCCATGGAGAAGAGTTTAGACACTAGGATAAGATAAGGAACACACCCATTATAAAGAAATCACATTAGGATTCTCTTTTTAAGCTGTTCCTTAAAACACTAGTGCTTAGGAAATCTATTGGAGGCAGAAGCAGTCAAGGGTAGCCTAGGGTTAGGGTTAGGCTTAGGGTTAGGTTTAGGGTACGGCTTGGGGTATGGGTTCGGGGAGGTGTTCGTGTACGGCGTAGGGTATGGGTTAGGGTTAGGGTTTGGGTTAGTGTTAGGGTTAGGGCTCGGTTTAGGGTACGGGTTAGGATTAGGGTACGTGTTAGGGTTAGGGTAGGTGTTAGGGTTAGGTTACGCATTAGGGCTAGGGTAGTTAGTAAACCTATCCCACTCTCTAGCTCCCCCTTAGCACGTAAAGGAATATTATTTGGGGGTCCAGCCATGGAGAAGAGTTTAGACACTAGGATAAGATAAGGAACACACCCATTATAAAGAAATCACTTTAGGATTCTCTTTTTAAGCTGTTCCTTAAAACACTACTGCTTAGGAAATCAATTGGAGGCAGAAGCAGTCAAGGGTAGCCTAGGGTTAGGGTTAGGCTTAGGGTTAGGTTTAGGGTATGGCTTAGGGTACGGGTTCGGGGAGGGGTGCGGGTACGGCATAGTGTATGGGTTAGGGTTAGGGTTAGGGTTAGTGTTAGGGTTAGGGCTCGGTTTAGGGTACAGGTTAGGATTAGTGTACGTGTTAGGGTTAGGGTAGGGGTTAGGGTTAGGGTACGCGTTAGGGTTAGGGTAGTTATTAAACCTATCCCACTCTCTAGATACCCCTGAGCACGTAAAGGAATATTATTTGAGGGTCCAGCCATGGAGAAGAGTTTAGACACTAGGATAAGATAAGGAACACACCCATTATAAAGAAATCACATTAGGATTCTCTTTTTAAGCTGTTCCTTAAAACACTAGTGCTTAGGAAATCTATTGGAGGCAGAAGCAGTCAAGGGTAGCGTAGGGTTAGGGTTAGGCTTAGGGTTAGGCTTAGGGTACGGCTTAGGGTACGTGTTCGGGGAGGGTTTCGGATACGGCGTAGGGTATGGGTTAGGGTTAGGGTTTGGGTTAGTGTTAGGGTTAGGGCTCGGTTTAGGGTACGGTTAGGATTAGGGTACGTGTTAGGTTTAGGGTAGGGGTTAGGGTTAGGGTACGCGTTAGGGTTAGGGTAGTTAGTAAACCTATCCCACTCTCTAGATACCCCTTAGCACGTAAAGGAATATTATTTGGGGTTCCAGCCATGGAGAAGAATTTAGACACTAGGATAAGATAAGGAACACACCCATTATAAAGAAATCACATTAGGATTCTCTTTTTAAGCTGTTGCTTAAAACACTAGTGCTTAGGAAATCTATTGGAGGCAGAAGCAGTCAAGGGTAGCCTAGGGTTAGTGTTAGGCTTAGGGTTAGGCTTAGGGTACGGCTTAGGGTACGGGTTTGGGGAGGGGTTCAGGTACGGCGTAGGGTATGGGTTAGGGTTAGGGTTAGTGTTAGTGTTAGGGGTAGGGCTCGGTTTAGGGTACGGGTTAGGATTAGGGTACGTGTTAGTGTTAGGGTAGGGGTTAGGGTTAGAGTACGCATTAGGGTTAGGGTAGTTATTAAACCTATCCCACTCTCTAGATACCCCTTAGCACGTAAGGCAATATTATTTGGGGGTGCAGCCATGGAGAAGAGTTTAGACACTAGGATAAGATAAGGAACACACCCATTATAAAGAAATCACATTAGGATTCTCTTTTTAAGCTGTTCCTTAAAACACTAGTGCTTAGGAAATCTATTGGAGGCAGAAGCAGTCAAGGGTAGCCTAGGGTTAGGGTTAGGCTTAGGGTTAGGTTTAGGGTACGGCTTGGGGTATGGGTTCGGGGAGGTGTTCGTGTACGGCGTAGGGTATGGGTTAGGGTTAGGGTTTGGGTTAGTGTTAGGGTTAGGGCTCGGTTTAGGGTACGGGTTAGGATTAGGGTACGTGTTAGGGTTAGGGTAGGTGTTAGGGTTAGGTTACGCATTAGCGCTAGGGTAGTTAGTAAACCTATCCCACTCTCTAGCTCCCCCTTAGCACGTAAAGGAATATTATTTGGGGGTCCAGCCATGGAGAAGAGTTTAGACACTAGGATAAGATAAGGAACACACCCATTATAAAGAAATCACTTTACGATTCTCTTTTTAAGCTGTTCCTTAAAACACTACTGCTTAGGAAATCAATTGGAGGCAGAAGCAGTCAAGGGTAGCCTAGGGTTAGGGTTAGGCTTAGGGTTAGGTTTAGGGTATGGCTTAGGGTACGGGTTCGGGGAGGGGTGCGGGTACGGCATAGTGTATGGGTTAGGGTTAGGGTTAGGGTTAGTGTTAGGGTTAGGGCTCGGTTTAGGGTACAGGTTAGGATTAGTGTACGTGTTAGGGTTAGGGTAGGGGTTAGGGTTAGGGTAGTTATTAAACCTATCCCACTCTCTAGATACCCCTGAGCACGTAAAGGAATATTATTTGAGGGTCCAGCCATGGAGAAGAGTTTAGACACTAGGATAAGATAAGGAACACACCCATTATAAAGAAATCACATTAGGATTCTCTTTTTAAGCTGTTCCTTAAAACACTAGTGCTTAGGAAATCTATTGGAGGCAGAAGCAGTCAAGGGTAGCGTAGGGTTAGGGTTAGGCTTAGGGTTAGGCTTAGGGTACGGCTTAGGGTACGTGTTCGGGGAGGGTTTCGGGTACGGCGTAGGGTATGGGTTAGGGTTAGGGTTTGGGTTAGTGTTAGGGTTAGGGCTCGGTTTAGGGTACGGTTAGGATTAGGGTACGTGTTAGGTTTAGGGTAGGGGTTAGGGTTAGGGTACGCGTTAGGGTTAGGGTAGTTAGTAAACCTATCCCACTCTCTAGATACCCCTTAGCACGTAAAGGAATATTATTTGGGGGTCCAACCATGGAGAAGAATTTAGACACTAGGATAAGATAAGGAACACACCCATTATAAAGAAATCACATTAGGATTCTCTTTTTAAGCTGTTGCTTAAAACACTAGTGCTTAGGAAATCTATTGGAGGCAGAAGCAGTCAAGGGTAGCCTAGGGTTAGTGTTAGGCTTAGGGTTAGGCTTAGGGTACGGCTTAGGGTACGGGTTTGGGGAGGGGTTCAGGTACGGCGTAGGGTATGTGTTAGGGTTAGGGTTAGTGTTAGTGTTAGGGTTAGGGCTCGGTTTAGGGTACGGGTTAGGATTAGGGTACGTGTTAGTGTTAGAGTAGGGGTTAGGGTTAGAGTACGCATTAGGGTTAGGGTAGTTATTAAACCTATCCCACTCTCTAGATACCCCTTAGCACGTAAGGCAATATTATTTGGGGGTGCAGCCATGGAGAAGAGTTTAGACACTAGGATAAGATAAGGAACACACCCATTATAAAGAAATCACATTAGGATTCTCTTTTTAAGCTGTTCCTTAAAACACTAGTGCTTAGGAAATCTATTGGAGGCAGAAGCAGTCAAGGGTAGCCTAGGGTTAGGGTTAGGCTTAGGGTTAGGTTTAGGGTACGGCTTGGGGTATGGGTTCGGGGAGGTGTTCGTGTACGGCGTAGGGTATGGGTTAGGGTTAGGGTTTGGGTTAGTGTTAGGGTTAGGGCTCGGTTTAGGGTACGGGTTAGGATTAGGGTACGTGTTAGGGTTAGGGTAGGTGTTAGGGTTAGGTTACGCATTAGGGCTAGGGTAGTTAGTAAACCTATCCCACTCTCTAGCTCCCCCTTAGCACGTAAAGGAATATTATTTGGGGGTCCAGCCATGGAGAAGAGTTTAGACACTAGGATAAGATAAGGAACACACCCATTATAAAGAAATCACTTTAGGATTCTCTTTTTAAGCTGTTCCTTAAAACACTACTGCTTAGGAAATCAATTGGAGGCAGAAGCAGTCAAGGGTAGCCTAGGGTTAGGGTTAGGCTTAGGGTTAGGTTTAGGGTATGGCTTAGGGTACGGGTTCGGGGAGGGGTGCGGGTACGGCATAGTGTATGGGTTAGGGTTAGGGTTAGGGTTAGTGTTAGGGTTAGGGCTCGGTTTAGGGTACAGGTTAGGATTAGTGTACGTGTTAGGGTTAGGGTAGGGGTTAGGGTTAGGGTAGTTATTAAACCTATCCCACTCTCTAGATACCCCTGAGCACGTAAAGGAATATTATTTGAGGGTCCAGCCATGGAGAAGAGTTTAGACACTAGGATAAGATAAGGAACACACCCATTATAAAGAAATCACATTAGGATTCTCTTTTTAAGCTGTTCCTTAAAACACTAGTGCTTAGGAAATCTATTGGAGGCAGAAGCAGTCAAGGGAAGCGTAGGGTTAGGGTTAGGCTTAGGGTTAGGCTTAGGGTACGGCTTAGGGTACGTGTTCGGGGAGGGTTTCGGGTACGGCGTAGGGTATGGGTTAGGGTTAGGGTTTGGGTTAGTGTTAGGGTTAGGGCTCGGTTTAGGGTACGGTTAGGATTAGGGTACGTGTTAGGTTTAGGGTAGGGGTTAGGGTTAGGGTACGCGTTAGGGTTAGGGTAGTTAGTAAACCTATCCCACTCTCTAGATACCCCTTAGCACGTAAAGGAATATTATTTGGGGGTCCAACCATGGAGAAGAATTTAGACACTAGGATAAGATAAGGAACACACCCATTATAAAGAAATCACATTAGGATTCTCTTTTTAAGCTGTTGCTTAAAACACTAGTGCTTAGGAAATCTATTGGAGGCAGAAGCAGTCAAGGGTAGCCTAGGGTTAGTGTTAGGCTTAGGGTTAGGCTTAGGGTACGGCTTAGGGTACGGGTTTGGGGAGGGGTTCAGGTACGGCGTAGGGTATGGGTTAGGGTTAGGGTTAGTGTTAGTGTTAGGGGTAGGGCTCGGTTTAGGGTACGGGTTAGGATTAGGGTACGTGTTAGTGTTAGGGTAGGGGTTAGGGTTAGAGTACGCATTAGGGTTAGGGTAGTTATTAAACCTATCCCACTCTCTAGATACCCCTTAGCACGTAAGGCAATATTATTTGGGGGTGCAGCCATGGAGAAGAGTTTAGACACTAGGATAAGATAAGGAACACACCCATTATAAAGAAATCACATTAGGATTCTCTTTTTAAGCTGTTCCTTAAAACACTAGTGCTTAGGAAATCTATTGGAGGCAGAAGCAGTCAAGGGTAGCCTAGGGTTAGGGTTAGGCTTAGGGTTAGGTTTAGGGTACGGCTTGGGGTATGGGTTCGGGGAGGTGTTCGTGTACGGCGTAGGGTATGGGTTAGGGTTAGGGTTTGGGTTAGTGTTAGGGTTAGGGCTCGGTTTAGGGTACGGGTTAGGATTAGGGTACGTGTTAGGGTTAGGGTAGGGGTTAGGGTTAGGGTACGCGTTAGGGTTAGGGTAGTTATTAAACCTATCCCACTCTCTAGATACCCCTTAGCACGTAAGGGAATATTATTTGGGGGTGCAGCCATGGAGAAGAGTTTAGACACTAGGATAAGATAAGGAACACACCCATTATAAAGAAATCACATTAGGATTCTCTTTTTAAGCTGTTCCTTAAAACAGTAGTGCTTAGGAAATCTATTGGAGGCAGAAGCAGTCAAGGGTAGCCTAGGGTTAGGGTTAGGCTTAGGGTTAGGCTTAGGGTACGGCTTAGGTTACGGGTTCGGGGAGGGGTGCGGGTACGGCGTAGGGTATGGGTTAGGGTTAGGGTTTGGGTTAGTGTTAGGGTTAGGGCTCGGTTTAGGGTACGGGTTAGGATTAGGGTACGTGTTAGGGTTAGGGTAGGGGTTAGGGTTAGGTTACGCATTAGGGCTAGGGTAGTTAGTAAACCTATCCCACTCTCTAGCTCCCCCTTAGCACATAAAGGAATATTATTTGGGGGTCCAGCCATGGAGAAGAGTTTAGACACTAGGATAAGATAAGGAACACACCCATTATAAAGAAATCACTTTAGGATTCTCTTTTTAAGCTGTTCCTTAAAACACTACTGCTTAGGAAATCTATTGGAGGCAGAAGCAGTCAAGGGTAGCCTAGGGTTAGGGTTAGGCTTAGGGTTAGGTTTAGGGTATGGCTTAGGGTACGGGTTCGGGGAGGGGGTGCGGGTATGGCGTAGGGTATGGGTTAGGGTTAGGGTTAGGGTTAGTGTTAGGGTTAGGGCTCGGTTTAGGGTACAGGTTACGATTAGGGTACGTGTTAGGGTTAGGGTAGGGGTTAGGGTTAGGGTACGCGTTAGGGTTAGGGTAGTTATTAAACCTATCCCACTCTCTAGATACCCCTTAGCACGTAAGGGAATATTATTTGGGGGTGCAGCCATGGAGAAGAGTTTAGACACTAGGATAAGATAAGGAACACACCCATTATAAAGAAATCACATTAGGATTCCCTTTTTAAGCTGTTCCTTAAAACAGTAGTGCTTAGGAAATCTATTGGAGGCAGAAGCAGTCAAGGGTAGCCTAGGGTTAGGGTTAGGCTTAGGGTTAGGCTTAGGGTACGGCTTAGGTTACGGGTTCGGGGAGGGGTGCGGGTACGGCGTAGGGTATGGGTTAGGGTTAGGGTTAGGGTTAGTGTTAGGGTTAGGGCTCGGTTTAGGGTACGGGTTAGGATTAGGGTACGTGTTAGGGTTAGGGTAGGGGTTAGGGTTAGGGTACGCGTTAGGGTTAGGGTAGTTATTAAACCTATCCCACTCTCTAGATACCCCTTAGCACGTAAAGGAATATTATTTGAGGGTCCAGCCATGGAGAAGAGTTTAGACACTAGGATAAGATAAGGAACACACCCATTATAAAGAAATCACATTAGGATTCTCTTTTTAAGCTGTTCCTTAAAACACTAGTGCTTAGGAAATCTATTGGAGGCAGAAGCAGTCAAGGGTAGCGTAGGGTTAGGGTTAGGCTTAGGGTTAGGCTTAGGGTACGGCTTAGGGTACGGGTTCGGGGAGGGTTTCGGGTACGGCGTAGGGTATGGGTTAGGGTTAGGGTTAGGGTTAGTGTTAGGGTTAGGGCTCGGTTTAGGGTACGGTTAGGATTAGGGTACGTGTTAGGTTTAGGGTAGGGGTTAGGGTTAGGGTACGCGTTAGGGTTAGGGTAGTTAGTAAACCTATCCCACTCTCTAGATACCCCTTAGCACGTAAAGGAATATTATTTGGGGTTCCAGCAATGGAGAAGAATTTAGACACTAGGATAAGATAAGGAACACACCCATTATAAAGAAATCACATTAGGATTCTCTTTTTAAGCTGTTGCTTAAAACACTAGTGCTTAGGAAATCTATTGGAGGCAGAAGCAGTCAAGGGTAGCCTAGGGTTAGTGTTAGGCTTAGGGTTAGGCTTAGGGTACGGCTTAGGGTACGGGTTTGGGGAGGGGTTCAGGTACGGCGTAGGGTATGGGTTAGGGTTAGGGTTAGTGTTAGTGTTAGGGTTAGGGCTCGGTTTAGGGTACGGGTTAGGATTAGGGTACGTGTTAGTGTTAGAGTAGGGGTTAGGGATAGAGTACGCATTAGGGTTAGGGTAGTTATTAAACCTATCCCACTCTCTAGATACCCCTTAGCACGTAAGGCAATATTATTTGGGGGTGCAGCCATGGAGAAGAGTTTAGACACTAGGATAAGATAAGGAACACACCCATTATAAAGAAATCACATTAGGATTCTCTTTTTAAGCTGTTCCTTAAAACACTAGTGCTTAGGAAATCTATTGGAGGCAGAAGCAGTCAAGGGTAGCCTAGGGTTAGGGTTAGGCTTAGGGTTAGGTTTAGGGTACGGCTTGGGGTATGGGTTCGGGGAGGTGTTCGTGTACGGCGTAGGGTATGGGTTAGGGTTAGGGTTTGGGTTAGTGTTAGGGTTAGGGCTCGGTTTAGGGTACGGGTTAGGATTAGGGTACGTGTTAGGGTTAGGGTAGGGGTTAGGGTTAGGTTACGCGTTAGGGCTAGGGTAGTTAGTAAACCTATCCCACTCTCTAGCTCCCCCTTAGCACGTAAAGGAATATTATTTGGGGGTCCAGCCATGGAGAAGAGTTTAGACACTAGGATAAGATAAGGAACACACCCATTATAAAGAAATCACTTTAGGATTCTCTTTTTAAGCTGTTCCTTAAAACACTACTGCTTAGGAAATCAATTGGAGGCAGAAGCAGTCAAGGGTAGCCTAGGGTTAGGGTTAGGCTTAGGGTTAGGTTTAGGGTATGGCTTAGGGTACGGGTTCGGGGAGGGGTGCGGGTACGGCGTAGGGTATTGGTTAGGGTTAGGGTTAGGGTTAGTGTTAGGGTTAGGGCTCGGTTTAGGGTACAGGTTAGGATTAGGGTACGTGTTAGGGTTAGGGTAGGGGTTAGGGTTAGGGTACGCGTTAGGGTTAGGGTAGTTAGTAAACCTATCCCACTCTCTAGATACCCCTTAGCACGTAAGGGAATATTATTTGGGGGTGCAGCCATGGAGAAGAGTTTAGACACTAGGATAAGATAAGGAACACACCCATTATAAAGAAATCACATTAGGATTCTCTTTTTAAGCTGTTCCTTAAAACAGTAGTGCTTAGGAAATCTATTGGAGGCAGAAGCAGTCAAGGGTAGCCTAGGGTTAGGGTTAGGCTTAGGGTTAGGCTTAGGGTACGGCTTAGGTTACGGGTTCGGGGAGGGGTGCGGGTACGGCGTAGGGTATGGGTTAGGGTTAGGGTTTGGGTTAGTGTTAGGGTTAGGGCTCGGTTTAGGGTACGGGTTAGGATTAGGGTACGTGTTAGGGTTAGGGTAGGGGTTAGGGTTAGGTTACGCATTAGGGCTAGGGTAGTTAGTAAACCTATCCCACTCTCTAGCTCCCCCTTAGCACGTAAAGGAATATTATTTGGGGGTCCAGCCATGGAGAAGAGTTTAGACACTAGGATAAGATAAGGAACACACCCATTATAAAGAAATCACTTTAGGATTCTCTTTTTAAGCTGTTCCTTAAAACACTACTGCTTAGGAAATCAATTGGAGGCAGAAGCAGTCAAGGGTAGCCTAGGGTTAGGGTTAGGCTTAGGGTTAGGTTTAGGGTATGGCTTAGGGTACGGGTTCGGGGAGGGGTTCGGGTACGGCATAGGGTATGGGTTAGGGTTAGGGTTAGGGTTAGTGTTAGGGTTAGGGCTCGGTTTAGGGTACGGGTTAGGATTAGGGTACGTGTTAGGGTTAGGGTAGGGGTTAGGGTTAGGGTACGCGTTATGGTTAGGGTAGTTATTAAACCTATCCCACTCTCTAGATACCCCTTAGCACGTAAGGGAATATTATTTGGGGGTGCAGCCATGGAGAAGAGTTTAGACACTAGGATAAGATAAGGAACACACCCATTATAAAGAAATCACATTAGGATTCTCTTTTTAAGCTGTTCCTTAAAACACTAGTGCTTAGGAAATCTATTGGAGGCAGAAGCAGTCAAGGGTAGCCTAGGGTTAGGGTTAGGCTTAGGGTTAGGTTTAGGGTACGGCTTGGGGTATGGGTTCGGGGAGGTGTTCGTGTACAGCGTAGGGTATGGGTTAGGGTTAGGGTTTGGGTTAGTGTTAGGGTTACGGCTCGGTTTAGGGTACGGGTTAGGATTAGGGTACGTGTTAGGGTTAGGGTAGGGGTTAGGGTTAGGTTACGCGTTAGGGCTAGGGTAGTTAGTAAACCTATCCCACTCTCTAGCTCCCCCTTAGCACGTAAAGGAATATTATTTGGGGGTCCAGCCATGGAGAAGAGTTTAGACACTAGGATAAGATAAGGAACACACCCATTATAAAGAAATCACTTTAGGATTCTCTTTTTAAGCTGTTCCTTAAAACACTACTGCTTAGGAAATCTATTGGAGGCAGAAGCAGTCAAGGGTAGCCTAGGGTTAGGGTTAGGCTTAGGGTTAGGTTTAGGGTATGGCTTAGGGTACGGGTTCGGGGAGGGGTGCGGGTACGGCGTAGGGTATGGGTTAGGGTTAGGGTTAGGGTTAGTGTTAGGGTTAGGGCTCGGTTTAGGGTACAGGTTAGGATTAGGGTACGTGTTAGGGTTAGGGTAGGGGTTAGGGTTAGGGTACGCGTTAGGGTTAGGGTAGTTATTAAACCTATCCCACTCTCTAGATACCCCTTAGCACGTAAGGGAATATTATTTGGGGGTGCAGCCATGGAGAAGAGTTTAGACACTAGGATAAGATAAGGAACACACCCATTATAAAGAAATCACATTAGGATTCTCTTTTTAAGCTGTTCCTTAAAACAGTAGTGCTTAGGAAATCTATTGGAGGCAGAAGCAGTCAAGGGTAGCCTAGGGTTAGGCTTAGGCTTAGGGTTAGGCTTAGGGTATGGCTTAGGTTACGGGTTCGGGGAGGGGTGCGGGTACGGCGTAGGGTATGGGTTAGGGTTAGGGTTAGGGTTAGTGTTAGGGTTAGGGCTCGGTTTAGGGTACGGGTTAGGATTAGGGTACGTGTTAGGGTTAGGGTAGGGGTTAGGGTTAGGGTACGTGTTAGGGTTAGGGTAGTTATTAAACCTATCCCACTCTCTAGATACCCCTTAGCACGTAAAGGAATATTATTTGAGGGTCCAGCCATGGAGAAGAGTTTAGACACTAGGATAAGATAAGGAACACACCCATTATAAAGAAATCACATTAGGATTCTCTTTTTAAGCTGTTCCTTAAAACACTAGTGCTTAGGAAATCTATTGGAGGCAGAAGCAGTCAAGGGTAGCGTAGGGTTAGGGTTAGGCTTAGGGTTAGGCTTAGGGTACGGCTTAGGGTACGGGTTCGGGGAGGGTTTCGGGTACGGCGTAGGGTATGGGTTAGGGTTAGGGTTAGGGTTAGTGTTAGGGTTAGGGCTCGGTTTAGGGTACGGTTAGGATTAGGGTACGTGTTAGGTTTAGGGTAGGGGTTAGGGTTAGGGTACGCGTTAGGGTTAGGGTAGTTAGTAAACCTATCCCACTCTCTAGATACCCCTTAGCACGTAAAGGAATATTATTTGGGGTTCCAGCAATGGAGAAGAATTTAGACACTAGGATAAGATAAGGAACACACCCATTATAAAGAAATCACATTAGGATTCTCTTTTTAAGCTGTTGCTTAAAACACTAGTGCTTAGGAAATCTATTGGAGGCAGAAGCAGTCAAGGGTAGCCTAGGGTTAGTGTTAGGCTTAGGGTTAGGCTTAGGGTACGGCTTAGGGTACGGGTTTGGGGAGGGGTTCAGGTACGGCGTAGGGTATGGGTTAGGGTTAGGGTTAGTGTTAGTGTTAGGGTTAGGGCTCGGTTTAGGGTACGGGTTAGGATTAGGGTACGTGTTAGTGTTAGAGTAGGGGTTAGGGATAGAGTACGCATTAGGGTTAGGGTAGTTATTAAACCTATCCCACTCTCTAGATACACCTTAGCACGTAAGGCAATATTATTTGGGGGTGCAGCCATGGAGAAGAGTTTAGACACTAGGATAAGATAAGGAACACACCCATTATAAAGAAATCACATTAGGATTCTCTTTTTAAGCTGTTCCTTAAAACACTAGTGCTTAGGAAATCTATTGGAGGCAGAAGCAGTCAAGGGTAGCCTAGGGTTAGGGTTAGGCTTAGGGTTAGGTTTAGGGTACGGCTTGGGGTATGGGTTCGGGGAGGTGTTCGTGTACGGCGTAGGGTATGGGTTAGGGTTAGGGTTTGGGTTAGTGTTAGGGTTAGGGCTCGGTTTAGGGTACGGGTTAGGATTAGGGTACGTGTTAGGGTTAGGGTAGGTGTTAGGGTTAGGTTACGCATTAGGGCTAGGGTAGTTAGTAAACCTATCCCACTCTCTAGCTCCCCCTTAGCACGTAAAGGAATATTATTTGGGGGTCCAGCCATGGAGAAGAGTTTAGACACTAGGATAAGATAAGGAACACACCCATTATAAAGAAATCACTTTAGGATTCTCTTTTTAAGCTGTTCCTTAAAACACTACTGCTTAGGAAATCAATTGGAGGCAGAAGCAGTCAAGGGTAGCCTAGGGTTAGGGTTAGGCTTAGGGTTAGGTTTAGGGTATGGCTTAGGGTACGGGTTCGGGGAGGGGTGCGGGTACGGCATAGTGTATGGGTTAGGGTTAGGGTTAGGGTTAGTGTTAGGGTTAGGGCTCGGTTTAGGGTACAGGTTAGGATTAGTGTACGTGTTAGGGTTAGGGTAGGGGTTAGGGTTAGGGTACGCGTTAGGGTTAGGGTAGTTATTAAACCTATCCCACTCTCTAGATACCCCTGAGCACGTAAAGGAATATTATTTGAGGGTCCAGCCATGGAGAAGAGTTTAGACACTAGGATAAGATAAGGAACACACCCATTATAAAGAAATCACATTAGGATTCTCTTTTTAAGCTGTTCCTTAAAACACTAGTGCTTAGGAAATCTATTGGAGGCAGAAGCAGTCAAGGGTAGCGTAGGGTTAGGGTTAGGCTTAGGGTTAGGCTTAGGGTACGGCTTAGGGTACGTGTTCGGGGAGGGTTTCGGGTACGGCGTAGGGTATGGGTTAGGGTTAGGGTTTGGGTTAGTGTTAGGGTTAGGGCTCGGTTTAGGGTACGGTTAGGATTAGGGTACGTGTTAGGTTTAGGGTAGGGGTTAGGGTTAGGGTACGCGTTAGGGTTAGGGTAGTTAGTAAACCTATCCCACTCTCTAGATACCCCTTAGCACGTAAAGGAATATTATTTGGGGTTCCAGCCATGGAGAAGAATTTAGACACTAGGATAAGATAAGGAACACACCCATTATAAAGAAATCACATTAGGATTCTCTTTTTAAGCTGTTGCTTAAAACACTAGTGCTTAGGAAATCTATTGGAGGCAGAAGCAGTCAAGGGTAGCCTAGGGTTAGTGTTAGGCTTAGGGTTAGGCTTAGGGTACGGCTTAGGGTACGGGTTTGGGGAGGGGTTCAGGTACGGCGTAGGGTATGGGTTAGGGTTAGGGTTAGTGTTAGTGTTAGGGGTAGGGCTCGGTTTAGGGTACGGGTTAGGATTAGGGTACGTGTTAGTGTTAGGGTAGGGGTTAGGGTTAGAGTACGCATTAGGGTTAGGGTAGTTATTAAACCTATCCCACTCTCTAGATACCCCTTAGCACGTAAGGCAATATTATTTGGGGGTGCAGCCATGGAGAAGAGTTTAGACACTAGGATAAGATAAGGAACACACCCATTATAAAGAAATCACATTAGGATTCTCTTTTTAAGCTGTTCCTTAAAACACTAGTGCTTAGGAAATCTATTGGAGGCAGAAGCAGTCAAGGGTAGCCTAGGGTTAGGGTTAGGCTTAGGGTTAGGTTTAGGGTACGGCTTGGGGTATGGGTTCGGGGAGGTGTTCGTGTACGGCGTAGGGTATGGGTTAGGGTTAGGGTTTGGGTTAGTGTTAGGGTTAGGGCTCGGTTTAGGGTACGGGTTAGGATTAGGGTACGTGTTAGGGTTAGGGTAGGTGTTAGGGTTAGGTTACGCATTAGCGCTAGGGTAGTTAGTAAACCTATCCCACTCTCTAGCTCCCCCTTAGCACGTAAAGGAATATTATTTGGGGGTCCAGCCATGGAGAAGAGTTTAGACACTAGGATAAGATAAGGAACACACCCATTATAAAGAAATCACTTTACGATTCTCTTTTTAAGCTGTTCCTTAAAACACTACTGCTTAGGAAATCAATTGGAGGCAGAAGCAGTCAAGGGTAGCCTAGGGTTAGGGTTAGGCTTAGGGTTAGGTTTAGGGTATGGCTTAGGGTACGGGTTCGGGGAGGGGTGCGGGTACGGCATAGTGTATGGGTTAGGGTTAGGGTTAGGGTTAGTGTTAGGGTTAGGGCTCGGTTTAGGGTACAGGTTAGGATTAGTGTACGTGTTAGGGTTAGGGTAGGGGTTAGGGTTAGGGTAGTTATTAAACCTATCCCACTCTCTAGATACCCCTGAGCACGTAAAGGAATATTATTTGAGGGTCCAGCCATGGAGAAGAGTTTAGACACTAGGATAAGATAAGGAACACACCCATTATAAAGAAATCACATTAGGATTCTCTTTTTAAGCTGTTCCTTAAAACACTAGTGCTTAGGAAATCTATTGGAGGCAGAAGCAGTCAAGGGTAGCGTAGGGTTAGGGTTAGGCTTAGGGTTAGGCTTAGGGTACGGCTTAGGGTACGTGTTCGGGGAGGGTTTCGGGTACGGCGTAGGGTATGGGTTAGGGTTAGGGTTTGGGTTAGTGTTAGGGTTAGGGCTCGGTTTAGGGTACGGTTAGGATTAGGGTACGTGTTAGGTTTAGGGTAGGGGTTAGGGTTAGGGTACGCGTTAGGGTTAGGGTAGTTAGTAAACCTATCCCACTCTCTAGATACCCCTTAGCACGTAAAGGAATATTATTTGGGGGTCCAACCATGGAGAAGAATTTAGACACTAGGATAAGATAAGGAACACACCCATTATAAAGAAATCACATTAGGATTCTCTTTTTAAGCTGTTGCTTAAAACACTAGTGCTTAGGAAATCTATTGGAGGCAGAAGCAGTCAAGGGTAGCCTAGGGTTAGTGTTAGGCTTAGGGTTAGGCTTAGGGTACGGCTTAGGGTACGGGTTTGGGGAGGGGTTCAGGTACGGCGTAGGGTATGTGTTAGGGTTAGGGTTAGTGTTAGTGTTAGGGTTAGGGCTCGGTTTAGGGTACGGGTTAGGATTAGGGTACGTGTTAGTGTTAGAGTAGGGGTTAGGGTTAGAGTACGCATTAGGGTTAGGGTAGTTATTAAACCTATCCCACTCTCTAGATACCCCTTAGCACGTAAGGCAATATTATTTGGGGGTGCAGCCATGGAGAAGAGTTTAGACACTAGGATAAGATAAGGAACACACCCATTATAAAGAAATCACATTAGGATTCTCTTTTTAAGCTGTTCCTTAAAACACTAGTGCTTAGGAAATCTATTGGAGGCAGAAGCAGTCAAGGGTAGCCTAGGGTTAGGGTTAGGCTTAGGGTTAGGTTTAGGGTACGGCTTGGGGTATGGGTTCGGGGAGGTGTTCGTGTACGGCGTAGGGTATGGGTTAGGGTTAGGGTTTGGGTTAGTGTTAGGGTTAGGGCTCGGTTTAGGGTACGGGTTAGGATTAGGGTACGTGTTAGGGTTAGGGTAGGTGTTAGGGTTAGGTTACGCATTAGGGCTAGGGTAGTTAGTAAACCTATCCCACTCTCTAGCTCCCCCTTAGCACGTAAAGGAATATTATTTGGGGGTCCAGCCATGGAGAAGAGTTTAGACACTAGGATAAGATAAGGAACACACCCATTATAAAGAAATCACTTTAGGATTCTCTTTTTAAGCTGTTCCTTAAAACACTACTGCTTAGGAAATCAATTGGAGGCAGAAGCAGTCAAGGGTAGCCTAGGGTTAGGGTTAGGCTTAGGGTTAGGTTTAGGGTATGGCTTAGGGTACGGGTTCGGGGAGGGGTGCGGGTACGGCATAGTGTATGGGTTAGGGTTAGGGTTAGGGTTAGTGTTAGGGTTAGGGCTCGGTTTAGGGTACAGGTTAGGATTAGTGTACGTGTTAGGGTTAGGGTAGGGGTTAGGGTTAGGGTAGTTATTAAACCTATCCCACTCTCTAGATACCCCTGAGCACGTAAAGGAATATTATTTGAGGGTCCAGCCATGGAGAAGAGTTTAGACACTAGGATAAGATAAGGAACACACCCATTATAAAGAAATCACATTAGGATTCTCTTTTTAAGCTGTTCCTTAAAACACTAGTGCTTAGGAAATCTATTGGAGGCAGAAGCAGTCAAGGGAAGTGTAGGGTTAGGGTTAGGCTTAGGGTTAGGCTTAGGGTACGGCTTAGGGTACGTGTTCGGGGAGGGTTTCGGGTACGGCGTAGGGTATGGGTTAGGGTTAGGGTTTGGGTTAGTGTTAGGGTTAGGGCTCGGTTTAGGGTACGGTTAGGATTAGGGTACGTGTTAGGTTTAGGGTAGGGGTTAGGGTTAGGGTACGCGTTAGGGTTAGGGTAGTTAGTAAACCTATCCCACTCTCTAGATACCCCTTAGCACGTAAAGGAATATTATTTGGGGGTCCAACCATGGAGAAGAATTTAGACACTAGGATAAGATAAGGAACACACCCATTATAAAGAAATCACATTAGGATTCTCTTTTTAAGCTGTTGCTTAAAACACTAGTGCTTAGGAAATCTATTGGAGGCAGAAGCAGTCAAGGGTAGCCTAGGGTTAGTGTTAGGCTTAGGGTTAGGCTTAGGGTACGGCTTAGGGTACGGGTTTGGGGAGGGGTTCAGGTACGGCGTAGGGTATGGGTTAGGGTTAGGGTTAGTGTTAGTGTTAGGGGTAGGGCTCGGTTTAGGGTACGGGTTAGGATTAGGGTACGTGTTAGTGTTAGGGTAGGGGTTAGGGTTAGAGTACGCATTAGGGTTAGGGTAGTTATTAAACCTATCCCACTCTCTAGATACCCCTTAGCACGTAAGGCAATATTATTTGGGGGTGCAGCCATGGAGAAGAGTTTAGACACTAGGATAAGATAAGGAACACACCCATTATAAAGAAATCACATTAGGATTCTCTTTTTAAGCTGTTCCTTAAAACACTAGTGCTTAGGAAATCTATTGGAGGCAGAAGCAGTCAAGGGTAGCCTAGGGTTAGGGTTAGGCTTAGGGTTAGGTTTAGGGTACGGCTTGGGGTATGGGTTCGGGGATGTGTTCGTGTACGGCGTAGGGTATGGGTTAGGGTTAGGGTTTGGGTTAGTGTTAGGGTTAGGGCTCGGTTTAGGGTACGGGTTAGGATTAGGGTACGTGTTAGGGTTAGGGTAGGGGTTAGGGTTAGGGTACGCGTTAGGGTTAGGGTAGTTATTAAACCTATCCCACTCTCTAGATACCCCTTAGCACGTAAGGGAATATTATTTGGGGGTGCAGCCATGGAGAAGAGTTTAGACACTAGGATAAGATAAGGAACACACCCATTATAAAGAAATCACATTAGGATTCTCTTTTTAAGCTGTTCCTTAAAACAGTAGTGCTTAGGAAATCTATTGGAGGCAGAAGCAGTCAAGGGTAGCCTAGGGTTAGGGTTAGGCTTAGGGTTAGGCTTAGGGTTCGGCTTAGGTTACGGGTTCGGGGAGGGGTGCGGGTACGGCGTAGGGTATGGGTTAGGGTTAGGGTTTGGGTTAGTGTTAGGGTTAGGGCTCGGTTTAGGGTACGGGTTAGGATTAGGGTACGTGTTAGGGTTAGGGTAGGGGTTAGGGTTAGGTTACGCATTGGGGCTAGGGTAGTTAGTAAACCTATCCCACTCTCTAGCTCCCCCTTAGCACATAAAGGAATATTATTTGGGGGTCCAGCCATGGAGAAGAGTTTAGACACTAGGATAAGATAAGGAACACACCCATTATAAAGAAATCACTTTAGGATTCTCTTTTTAAGCTGTTCCTTAAAACACTACTGCTTAGGAAATCTATTGGAGGCAGAAGCAGTCAAGGGTAGCCTAGGGTTAGGGTTAGGCTTAGGGTTAGGTTTAGGGTATGGCTTAGGGTACGGGTTCGGGGAGGGGTGCGGGTACGGCGTAGGGTATGGGTTAGGGTTAGGGTTAGGGTTAGTGTTAGGGTTAGGGCTCGGTTTAGGGTACAGGTTACGATTAGGGTACGTGTTAGGGTTAGGGTAGGGGTTAGGGTTAGGGTACGCGTTAGGGTTAGGGTAGTTATTAAACCTATCCCACTCTCTAGATACCCCTTAGCACGTAAGGGAATATTATTTGGGGGTGCAGCCATGGAGAAGAGTTTAGACACTAGGATAAGATAAGGAACACACCCATTATAAAGAAATCACATTAGGATTCCCTTTTTAAGCTGTTCCTTAAAACAGTAGTGCTTAGGAAATCTATTGGAGGCAGAAGCAGTCAAGGGTAGCCTAGGGTTAGGGTTAGGCTTAGGGTTAGGCTTAGGGTACGGCTTAGGTTACGGGTTCGGGGAGGGGTGCGGGTACGGCGTAGGGTATGGGTTAGGGTTAGGGTTAGGGTTAGTGTTAGGGTTAGGGCTCGGTTTAGGGTACGGGTTAGGATTAGGGTACGTGTTAGGGTTAGGGTAGGGGTTAGGGTTAGGGTACGCGTTAGGGTTAGGGTAGTTATTAAACCTATCCCACTCTCTAGATACCCCTTAGCACGTAAAGGAATATTATTTGAGGGTCCAGCCATGGAGAAGAGTTTAGACACTAGGATAAGATAAGGAACACACCCATTATAAAGAAATCACATTAGGATTCTCTTTTTAAGCTGTTCCTTAAAACACTAGTGCTTAGGAAATCTATTGGAGGCAGAAGCAGTCAAGGGTAGCGTAGGGTTAGGGTTAGGCTTAGGGTTAGGCTTAGGGTACGGCTTAGGGTACGGGTTCGGGGAGGGTTTCGGGTACGGCGTAGGGTATGGGTTAGGGTTAGGGTTAGGGTTAGTGTTAGGGTTAGGGCTCGGTTTAGGGTACGGTTAGGATTAGGGTACGTGTTAGGTTTAGGGTAGGGGTTAGGGTTAGGGTACGCGTTAGGGTTAGGGTAGTTAGTAAACCTATCCCACTCTCTAGATACCCCTTAGCACGTAAAGGAATATTATTTGGGGTTCCAGCAATGGAGAAGAATTTAGACACTAGGATAAGATAAGGAACACACCCATTATAAAGAAATCACATTAGGATTCTCTTTTTAAGCTGTTGCTTAAAACACTAGTGCTTAGGAAATCTATTGGAGGCAGAAGCAGTCAAGGGTAGCCTAGGGTTAGTGTTAGGCTTAGGGTTAGGCTTAGGGTACGGCTTAGGGTACGGGTTTGGGGAGGGGTTCAGGTACGGCGTAGGGTATGGGTTAGGGTTAGGGTTAGTGTTAGTGTTAGGGTTAGGGCTCGGTTTAGGGTACGGGTTAGGATTAGGGTACGTGTTAGTGTTAGAGTAGGGGTTAGGGATAGAGTACGCATTAGGGTTAGGGTAGTTATTAAACCTATCCCACTCTCTAGATACCCCTTAGCACGTAAGGCAATATTATTTGGGGGTGCAGCCATGGAGAAGAGTTTAGACACTAGGATAAGATAAGGAACACACCCATTATAAAGAAATCACATTAGGATTCTCTTTTTAAGCTGTTCCTTAAAACACTAGTGCTTAGGAAATCTATTGGAGGCAGAAGCAGTCAAGGGTAGCCTAGGGTTAGGGTTAGGCTTAGGGTTAGGTTTAGGGTACGGCTTGGGGTATGGGTTCGGGGAGGTGTTCGTGTACGGCGTAGGGTATGGGTTAGGGTTAGGGTTTGGGTTAGTGTTAGGGTTAGGGCTCGGTTTAGGGTACGGGTTAGGATTAGGGTACGTGTTAGGGTTAGGGTAGGTGTTAGGGTTAGGTTACGCATTAGGGCTAGGGTAGTTAGTAAACCTATCCCACTCTCTAGCTCCCCCTTAGCACGTAAAGGAATATTATTTGGGGGTCCAGCCATGGAGAAGAGTTTAGACACTAGGATAAGATAAGGAACACACCCATTATAAAGAAATCACTTTAGGATTCTCTTTTTAAGCTGTTCCTTAAAACACTACTGCTTAGGAAATCAATTGGAGGCAGAAGCAGTCAAGGGTAGCCTAGGGTTAGGGTTAGGCTTAGGGTTAGGTTTAGGGTATGGCTTAGGGTACGGGTTCGGGGAGGGGTGCGGGTACGGCATAGTGTATGGGTTAGGGTTAGGGTTAGGGTTAGGGTTAGGGTTAGGGCTCGGTTTAGGGTACGGGTTAGGATTAGTGTACGTGTTAGGGTTAGGGTAGGGGTTAGGGTTAGGGTACGCGTTAGGGTTAGGGTAGTTATTAAACCTATCCCACTCTCTAGATACCCCTGAGCACGTAAAGGAATATTATTTGAGGGTCCAGCCATGGAGAAGAGTTTAGACACTAGGATAAGATAAGGAACACACCCATTATAAAGAAATCACATTAGGATTCTCTTTTTAAGCTGTTCCTTAAAACACTAGTGCTTAGGAAATCTATTGGAGGCAGAAGCAGTCAAGGGTAGCGTAGGGTTAGGGTTAGGCTTAGGGTTAGGCTTAGGGTACGGCTTAGGGTACGTGTTCGGGGAGGGTTTCGGGTACGGCGTAGGGTATGGGTTAGGGTTAGGGTTTGGGTTAGTGTTAGGGTTAGGGCTCGGTTTAGGGTACGGTTAGGATTAGGGTACGTGTTAGGTTTAGGGTAGGGGTTAGGGTTAGGGTACGCGTTAGGGTTAGGGTAGTTAGTAAACCTATCCCACTCTCTAGATACCCCTTAGCACGTAAAGGAATATTATTTGGGGTTCCAGCCATGGAGAAGAATTTAGACACTAGGATAAGATAAGGAACACACCCATTATAAAGAAATCACATTAGGATTCTCTTTTTAAGCTGTTGCTTAAAACACTAGTGCTTAGGAAATCTATTGGAGGCAGAAGCAGTCAAGGGTAGCCTAGGGTTAGTGTTAGGCTTAGGGTTAGGCTTAGGGTACGGCTTAGGGTACGGGTTTGGGGAGGGGTTCAGGTACGGCGTAGGGTATGGGTTAGGGTTAGGGTTAGTGTTAGTGTTAGGGGTAGGGCTCGGTTTAGGGTACGGGTTAGGATTAGGGTACGTGTTAGTGTTAGGGTAGGGGTTAGGGTTAGAGTACGCATTAGGGTTAGGGTAGTTATTAAACCTATCCCACTCTCTAGATACCCCTTAGCACGTAAGGCAATATTATTTGGGGGTGCAGCCATGGAGAAGAGTTTAGACACTAGGATAAGATAAGGAACACACCCATTATAAAGAAATCACATTAGGATTCTCTTTTTAAGCTGTTCCTTAAAACACTAGTGCTTAGGAAATCTATTGGAGGCAGAAGCAGTCAAGGGTAGCCTAGGGTTAGGGTTAGGCTTAGGGTTAGGTTTAGGGTACGGCTTGGGGTATGGGTTCGGGGAGGTGTTCGTGTACGGCGTAGGGTATGGGTTAGGGTTAGGGTTTGGGTTAGTGTTAGGGTTAGGGCTCGGTTTAGGGTACGGGTTAGGATTAGGGTACGTGTTAGGGTTAGGGTAGGGGTTAGGGTTAGGTTACGCGTTAGGGCTAGGGTAGTTAGTAAACCTATCCCACTCTCTAGATACCCCTTAGCACGTTAAGGAATATTATTTGGGGGTCCAGCCATGGAGAAGAGTTTAGACACTAGGATAAGATAAGGAACACACCCATTATAAAGAAATCACTTTACGATTCTCTTTTTAAGCTGTTCCTTAAAACACTACTGCTTAGGAAATCAATTGGAGGCAGAAGCAGTCAAGGGTAGCCTAGGGTTAGGGTTAGGCTTAGGGTTAGGTTTAGGGTATGGCTTAGGGTACGGGTTCGGGGAGGGGTGCGGGTACGGCATAGTGTATGGGTTAGGGTTAGGGTTAGGGTTAGTGTTAGGGTTAGGGCTCGGTTTAGGGTACAGGTTAGGATTAGTGTACGTGTTAGGGTTAGGGTAGGGGTTAGGGTTAGGGTAGTTATTAAACCTATCCCACTCTCTAGATACCCCTGAGCACGTAAAGGAATATTATTTGAGGGTCCAGCCATGGAGAAGAGTTTAGACACTAGGATAAGATAAGGAACACACCCATTATAAAGAAATCACATTAGGATTCTCTTTTTAAGCTGTTCCTTAAAACACTAGTGCTTAGGAAATCTATTGGAGGCAGAAGCAGTCAAGGGTAGCGTAGGGTTAGGGTTAGGCTTAGGGTTAGGCTTAGGGTACGGCTTAGGGTACGTGTTCGGGGAGGGTTTCGGGTACGGCGTAGGGTATGGGTTAGGGTTAGGGTTTGGGTTAGTGTTAGGGTTAGGGCTCGGTTTAGGGTACGGTTAGGATTAGGGTACGTGTTAGGTTTAGGGTAGGGGTTAGGGTTAGGGTACGCGTTAGGGTTAGGGTAGTTAGTAAACCTATCCCACTCTCTAGATACCCCTTAGCACGTAAAGGAATATTATTTGGGGTTCCAGCCATGGAGAAGAATTTAGACACTAGGATAAGATAAGGAACACACCCATTATAAAGAAATCACATTAGGATTCTCTTTTTAAGCTGTTGCTTAAAACACTAGTGCTTAGGAAATCTATTGGAGGCAGAAGCAGTCAAGGGTAGCCTAGGGTTAGTGTTAGGCTTAGGGTTAGGCTTAGGGTACGGCTTAGGGTACGGGTTTGGGGAGGGGTTCAGGTACGGCGTAGGGTATGGGTTAGGGTTAGGGTTAGTGTTAGTGTTAGGGGTAGGGCTCGGTTTAGGGTACGGGTTAGGATTAGGGTACGTGTTAGTGTTAGGGTAGGGGTTAGGGTTAGAGTACGCATTAGGGTTAGGGTAGTTATTAAACCTATCCCACTCTCTAGATACCCCTTAGCACGTAAGGCAATATTATTTGGGGGTGCAGCCATGGAGAAGAGTTTAGACACTAGGATAAGATAAGGAACACACCCATTATAAAGAAATCACATTAGGATTCTCTTTTTAAGCTGTTCCTTAAAACACTAGTGCTTAGGAAATCTATTGGAGGCAGAAGCAGTCAAGGGTAGCCTAGGGTTAGGGTTAGGCTTAGGGTTAGGTTTAGGGTACGGCTTGGGGTATGGGTTCGGGGAGGTGTTCGTGTACGGCGTAGGGTATGGGTTAGGGTTAGGGTTTGGGTTAGTGTTAGGGTTAGGGCTCGGTTTAGGGTACGGGTTAGGATTAGGGTACGTGTTAGGGTTAGGGTAGGGGTTAGGGTTAGGTTACGCGTTAGGGCTAGGGTAGTTAGTAAACCTATCCCACTCTCTAGCTCCCCCTTAGCACGTAAAGGAATATTATTTGGGGGTCCAGCCATGGAGAAGAGTTTAGACACTAGGATAAGATAAGGAACACACCCATTATAAAGAAATCACTTTACGATTCTCTTTTTAAGCTGTTCCTTAAAACACTACTGCTTAGGAAATCAATTGGAGGCAGAAGCAGTCAAGGGTAGCCTAGGGTTAGGGTTAGGCTTAGGGTTAGGTTTAGGGTATGGCTTAGGGTACGGGTTCGGGGAGGGGTGCGGGTACGGCGTAGGGTATTGGTTAGGGTTAGGGTTAGGGTTAGTGTTAGGGTTAGGGCTCGGTTTAGGGTACAGGTTAGGATTAGGGTACGTGTTAGGGTTAGGGTAGGGGTTAGGGTTAGGGTACGCGTTAGGGTTAGGGTAGTTAGTAAACCTATCCCACTCTCTAGATACCCCTTAGCACGTAAGGGAATATTATTTGGGGGTGCAGCCATGGAGAAGAGTTTAGACACTAGGATAAGATAAGGAACACACCCATTATAAAGAAATCACATTAGGATTCTCTTTTTAAGCTGTTCCTTAAAACAGTAGTGCTTAGGAAATCTATTGGAGGCAGAAGCAGTCAAGGGTAGCCTAGGGTTAGGGTTAGGCTTAGGGTTAGGCTTAGGGTACGGCTTAGGTTACGGGTTCGGGGAGGGGTGCGGGTACGGCGTAGGGTATGGGTTAGGGTTAGGGTTTGGGTTAGTGTTAGGGTTAGGGCTCGGTTTAGGGTACGGGTTAGGATTAGGGTACGTGTTAGGGTTAGGGTAGGGGTTAGGGTTAGGTTACGCATTAGGGCTAGGGTAGTTAGTAAACCTATCCCACTCTCTAGCTCCCCCTTAGCACGTAAAGGAATATTATTTGGGGGTCCAGCCATGGAGAAGAGTTTAGACACTAGGATAAGATAAGGAACACACCCATTATAAAGAAATCACTTTAGGATTCTCTTTTTAAGCTGTTCCTTAAAACACTACTGCTTAGGAAATCAATTGGAGGCAGAAGCAGTCAAGGGTAGCCTAGGGTTAGGGTTAGGCTTAGGGTTAGGTTTAGGGTATGGCTTAGGGTACGGGTTCGGGGAGGGGTTCGGGTACGGCATAGGGTATGGGTTAGGGTTAGGGTTAGGGTTAGTGTTAGGGTTAGGGCTCGGTTTAGGGTACAGGTTAGGATTAGTGTACGTGTTAGGGTTAGGGTAGGGGTTAGGGTTAGGGTACGCGTTATGGTTAGGGTAGTTATTAAACCTATCCCACTCTCTAGATACCCCTTAGCACGTAAGGGAATATTATTTGGGGGTGCAGCCATGGAGAAGAGTTTAGACACTAGGATAAGATAAGGAACACACCCATTATAAAGAAATCACATTAGGATTCTCTTTTTAAGCTGTTCCTTAAAACACTAGTGCTTAGGAAATCTATTGGAGGCAGAAGCAGTCAAGGGTAGCCTAGGGTTAGGGTTAGGCTTAGGGTTAGGTTTAGGGTACGGCTTGGGGTATGGGTTCGGGGAGGTGTTCGTGTACGGCGTAGGGTATGGGTTAGGGTTAGGGTTTGGGTTAGTGTTAGGGTTAGGGCTCGGTTTAGGGTACGGGTTAGGATTAGGGTACATGTTAGGGTTAGGGTAGGGGTTAGGGTTAGGTTACGCGTTAGGGCTAGGGTAGTTAGTAAACCTATCCCACTCTCTAGCTCCCCCTTAGCACGTAAAGGAATATTATTTGGGGGTCCAGCCATGGAGAAGAGTTTAGACACTAGGATAAGATAAGGAACACACCCATTATAAAGAAATCACTTTAGGATTCTCTTTTTAAGCTGTTCCTTAAAACACTACTGCTTAGGAAATCTATTGGAGGCAGAAGCAGTCAAGGGTAGCCTAGGGTTAGGGTTAGGCTTAGGGTTAGGTTTAGGGTATGGCTTAGGGTACGGGTTCGGGGAGGGGTGCGGGTACGGCGTAGGGTATGGGTTAGGGTTAGGGTTAGGGTTAGTGTTAGGGTTAGGGCTCGGTTTAGGGTACAGGTTAGGCTTAGGGTACGTGTTAGGGTTAGGGTAGGGGTTAGGGTTAGGGTACGCGTTAGGGTTAGGGTAGTTATTAAACCTATCCCACTCTCTAGATACCCCTTAGCACGTAAGGGAATATTATTTGGGGGTGCAGCCATGGAGAAGAGTTTAGACACTAGGATAAGATAAGGAACACACCCATTATAAAGAAATCACATTAGGATTCTCTTTTTAAGCTGTTCCTTAAAACAGTAGTGCTTAGGAAATCTATTGGAGGCAGAAGCAGTCAAGGGTAGCCTAGGGTTAGGCTTAGGCTTAGGGTTAGGCTTAGGGTATGGCTTAGGTTACGGGTTCGGGGAGGGGTGCGGGTACGGCGTAGGGTATGGGTTAGGGTTAGGGTTAGGGTTAGTGTTAGGGTTAGGGCTCGGTTTAGGGTACGGGTTAGGATTAGGGTACGTGTTAGGGTTAGGTTAGGGGTTAGGGTTAGGGTACGCGTTAGGGTTAGGGTAGTTATTAAACCTATCCCACTCTCTAGATACCCCTTAGCACGTAAAGGAATATTATTTGAGGGTCCAGCCATGGAGAAGAGTTTAGACACTAGGATAAGATAAGGAACACACCCATTATAAAGAAATCACATTAGGATTCTCTTTTTAAGCTGTTCCTTAAAACACTAGTGCTTAGGAAATCTATTGGAGGCAGAAGCAGTCAAGGGTAGCGTAGGGTTAGGGTTAGGCTTAGGGTTAGGCTTAGGGTACGGCTTAGGGTACGGATTCGGGGAGGGTTTCGGGTACGGCGTAGGGTATGGGTTAGGGTTAGGGTTAGGGTTAGTGTTAGGGTTAGGGCTCGGTTTAGGGTACGGTTAGGATTAGGGTACGTGTTAGGTTTAGGGTAGGGGTTAGGGTTAGGGTACACGTTAGGGTTAGGGTAGTTAGTAAACCTATCCCACTCTCTAGATACCCCTTAGCACGTAAAGGAATATTATTTGGGGTTCCAGCAATGGAGAAGAATTTAGACACTAGGATAAGATAAGGAACACACCCATTATAAAGAAATCACATTAGGATTCTCTTTTTAAGCTGTTGCTTAAAACACTAGTGCTTAGGAAATCTATTGGAGGCAGAAGCAGTCAAGGGTAGCCTAGGGTTAGTGTTAGGCTTAGGGTTAGGCTTAGGGTACGGCTTAGGGTACGGGTTTGGGGAGGGGTTCAGGTACGGCGTAGGGTATGGGTTAGGGTTAGGGTTAGTGTTAGTGTTAGGGTTAGGGCTCGGTTTAGGGTACGGGTTAGGATTAGGGTACGTGTTAGTGTTAGAGTAGGGGTTAGGGATAGAGTACGCATTAGGGTTAGGGTAGTTATTAAACCTATCCCACTCTCTAGATACCCCTTAGCACGTAAGGCAATATTATTTGGGGGTGCAGCCATGGAGAAGAGTTTAGACACTAGGATAAGATAAGGAACACACCCATTATAAAGAAATCACATTAGGATTCTCTTTTTAAGCTGTTCCTTAAAACACTAGTGCTTAGGAAATCTATTGGAGGCAGAAGCAGTCAAGGGTAGCCTAGGGTTAGGGTTAGGCTTAGGGTTAGGTTTAGGGTACGGCTTGGGGTATGGGTTCGGGGAGGTGTTCGTGTACGGCGTAGGGTATGGGTTAGGGTTAGGGTTTGGGTTAGTGTTAGGGTTAGGGCTCGGTTTAGGGTACGGGTTAGGATTAGGGTACGTGTTAGGGTTAGGGTAGGTGTTAGGGTTAGGTTACGCATTAGGGCTAGGGTAGTTAGTAAACCTATCCCACTCTCTAGCTCCCCCTTAGCACGTAAAGGAATATTATTTGGGGGTCCAGCCATGGAGAAGAGTTTAGACACTAGGATAAGATAAGGAACACACCCATTATAAAGAAATCACTTTAGGATTCTCTTTTTAAGCTGTTCCTTAAAACACTACTGCTTAGGAAATCAATTGGAGGCAGAAGCAGTCAAGGGTAGCCTAGGGTTAGGGTTAGGCTTAGGGTTAGGTTTAGGGTATGGCTTAGGGTACGGGTTCGGGGAGGGGTGCGGGTACGGCATAGTGTATGGGTTAGGGTTAGGGTTAGGGTTAGTGTTAGGGTTAGGGCTCGGTTTAGGGTACAGGTTAGGATTAGTGTACGTGTTAGGGTTAGGGTAGGGGTTAGGGTTAGGGTACGCGTTAGGTTAGGGTAGTTATTAAACCTATCCCACTCTCTAGATACCCCTGAGCACGTAAAGGAATATTATTTGAGGGTCCAGCCATGGAGAAGAGTTTAGACACTAGGATAAGATAAGGAACACACCCATTATAAAGAAATCACATTAGGATTCTCTTTTTAAGCTGTTCCTTAAAACACTAGTGCTTAGGAAATCTATTGGAGGCAGAAGCAGTCAAGGGTAGCGTAGGGTTAGGGTTAGGCTTAGGGTTAGGCTTAGGGTACGGCTTAGGGTACGTGTTCGGGGAGGGTTTCGGGTACGGCGTAGGGTATGGGTTAGGGTTAGGGTTTGGGTTAGTGTTAGGGTTAGGGCTCGGTTTAGGGTACGGTTAGGATTAGGGTACGTGTTAGGTTTAGGGTAGGGGTTAGGGTTAGGGTACGCGTTAGGGTTAGGGTAGTTAGTAAACCTATCCCACTCTCTAGATACCCCTTAGCACGTAAAGGAATATTATTTGGGGTTCCAGCCATGGAGAAGAATTTAGACACTAGGATAAGATAAGGAACACACCCATTATAAAGAAATCACATTAGGATTCTCTTTTTAAGCTGTTGCTTAAAACACTAGTGCTTAGGAAATCTATTGGAGGCAGAAGCAGTCAAGGGTAGCCTAGGGTTAGTGTTAGGCTTAGGGTTAGGCTTAGGGTACGGCTTAGGGTACGGGTTTGGGGAGGGGTTCAGGTACGGCGTAGGGTATGGGTTAGGGTTAGGGTTAGTGTTAGTGTTAGGGGTAGGGCTCGGTTTAGGGTACGGGTTAGGATTAGGGTACGTGTTAGTGTTAGGGTAGGGGTTAGGGTTAGAGTATGCATTAGGGTTAGGGTAGTTATTAAACCTATCCCACTCTCTAGATACCCCTTAGCACGTAAGGCAATATTATTTGGGGGTGCAGCCATGGAGAAGAGTTTAGACACTAGGATAAGATAAGGAACACACCCATTATAAAGAAATCACATTAGGATTCTCTTTTTAAGCTGTTCCTTAAAACACTAGTGCTTAGGAAATCTATTGGAGGCAGAAGCAGTCAAGGGTAGCCTAGGGTTAGGGTTAGGCTTAGGGTTAGGTTTAGGGTACGGCTTGGGGTATGGGTTCGGGGAGGTGTTCGTGTACGGCGTAGGGTATGGGTTAGGGTTAGGGTTTGGGTTAGTGTTAGGGTTAGGGCTCGGTTTAGGGTACGGGTTAGGATTAGGGTACGTGTTAGGGTTAGGGTAGGGGTTAGGGTTAGGTTACGCGTTAGGGCTAGGGTAGTTAGTAAACCTATCCCACTCTCTAGCTCCCCCTTAGCATGTAAAGGAATATTATTTGGGGGTCCAGCCATGGAGAAGAGTTTAGACACTAGGATAAGATAAGGAACACACCCATTATAAAGAAATCACTTTACGATTCTCTTTTTAAGCTGTTCCTTAAAACACTACTGCTTAGGAAATCAATTGGAGGCAGAAGCAGTCAAGGGTAGCCTAGGGTTAGGGTTAGGCTTAGGGTTAGGTTTAGGGTATGGCTTAGGGTACGGGTTCGGGGAGGGGTGCGGGTACGGCATAGTGTATGGGTTAGGGTTAGGGTTAGGGTTAGTGTTAGGGTTAGGGCTCGGTTTAGGGTACAGGTTAGGATTAGTGTACGTGTTAGGGTTAGGGTAGGGGTTAGGGTTAGGGTAGTTATTAAACCTATCCCACTCTCTAGATACCCCTGAGCACGTAAAGGAATATTATTTGAGGGTCCAGCCATGGAGAAGAGTTTAGACACTAGGATAAGATAAGGAACACACCCATTATAAAGAAATCACATTAGGATTCTCTTTTTAAGCTGTTCCTTAAAACACTAGTGCTTAGGAAATCTATTGGAGGCAGAAGCAGTCAAGGGTAGCGTAGGGTTAGGGTTAGGCTTAGGGTTAGGCTTAGGGTACGGCTTAGGGTACGTGTTCGGGGAGGGTTTCGGGTACGGCGTAGGGTATGGGTTAGGGTTAGGGTTTGGGTTAGTGTTAGGGTTAGGGCTCGGTTTAGGGTACGGTTAGGATTAGGGTAAGTGTTAGGTTTAGGGTAGGGGTTAGGGTTAGGGTACGCGTTAGGGTTAGGGTAGTTAGTAAACCTATCCCACTCTCTAGATACCCCTTAGCACGTAAAGGAATATTATTTGGGGTTCCAGCCATGGAGAAGAATTTAGACACTAGGATAAGATAAGGAACACACCCATTATAAAGAAATCACATTAGGATTCTCTTTTTAAGCTGTTGCTTAAAACACTAGTGCTTAGGAAATCTATTGGAGGCAGAAGCAGTCAAGGGTAGCCTAGGGTTAGTGTTAGGCTTAGGGTTAGGCTTAGGGTACGGCTTAGGGTACGGGTTTGGGGAGGGGTTCAGGTACGGCGTAGGGTATGGGTTAGGGTTAGGGTTAGTGTTAGTGTTAGGGGTAGGGCTCGGTTTAGGGTACGGGTTAGGATTAGGGTACGTGTTAGTGTTAGGGTAGGGGTTAGGGTTAGAGTACGCATTAGGGTTAGGGTAGTTATTAAACCTATCCCACTCTCTAGATTCCCCTTAGCACGTAAGGCAATATTATTTGGGGGTGCAGCCATGGAGAAGAGTTTAGACACTAGGATAAGATAAGGAACACACCCATTATAAAGAAATCACATTAGGATTCTCTTTTTAAGCTGTTCCTTAAAACACTAGTGCTTAGGAAATCTATTGGAGGCAGAAGCAGTCAAGGGTAGCCTAGGGTTAGGGTTAGGCTTAGGGTTAGGTTTAGGGTACGGCTTGGGGTATGGGTTCGGGGAGGTGTTCGTGTACGGCGTAGGGTATGGGTTAGGGTTAGGGTTTGGGTTAGTGTTAGGGTTAGGGCTCGGTTTAGGGTACGGGTTAGGATTAGGGTACGTGTTAGGGTTAGGGTAGGGGTTAGGGTTAGGTTACGCGTTAGGGCTAGGGTAGTTAGTAAACCTATCCCACTCTCTAGCTCCCCCTTAGCACGTAAAGGAATATTATTTGGGGGTCCAGCCATGGAGAAGAGTTTAGACACTAGGATAAGATAAGGAACACACCCATTATAAAGAAATCACTTTAGGATTCTCTTTTTAAGCTGTTCCTTAAAACACTACTGCTTAGGAAATCAATTGGAGGCAGAAGCAGTCAAGGGTAGCCTAGGGTTAGGGTTAGGCTTAGGGTTAGGTTTAGGGTATGGCTTAGGGTACGGGTTCGGGGAGGGGTGCGGGTACGGCGTAGGGTATTGGTTAGGGTTAGGGTTAGGGTTAGTGTTAGGGTTAGGGCTCGGTTTAGGGTACAGGTTAGGATTAGGGTACGTGTTAGGGTTAGGGTAGGGGTTAGGGTTAGGGTACGCGTTAGGGTTAGGGTAGTTAGTAAACCTATCCCACTCTCTAGATACCCCTTAGCACGTAAGGGAATATTATTTGGGGGTGCAGCCATGGAGAAGAGTTTAGACACTAGGATAAGATAAGGAACACACCCATTATAAAGAAATCACATTAGGATTCTCTTTTTAAGCTGTTCCTTAAAACAGTAGTGCTTAGGAAATCTATTGGAGGCAGAAGCAGTCAAGGGTAGCCTAGGGTTAGGGTTAGGCTTAGGGTTAGGCTTAGGGTACGGCTTAGGTTACGGGTTCGGGGAGGGGTGCGGGTACGGCGTAGGGTATGGGTTAGGGTTAGGGTTTGGGTTAGTGTTAGGGTTAGGGCTCGGTTTAGGGTACGGGTTAGGATTAGGGTACGTGTTAGGGTTAGGGTAGGGGTTAGGGTTAGGTTACGCATTAGGGCTAGGGTAGTTAGTAAACCTATCCCACTCTCTAGCTCCCCCTTAGCACGTAAAGGAATATTATTTGGGGGTCCAGCCATGGAGAAGAGTTTAGACACTAGGATAAGATAAGGAACACACCCATTATAAAGAAATCACTTTAGGATTCTCTTTTTAAGCTGTTCCTTAAAACACTACTGCTTAGGAAATCAATTGGAGGCAGAAGCAGTCAAGGGTAGCCTAGGGTTAGGGTTAGGCTTAGGGTTAGGTTTAGGGTATGGCTTAGGGTACGGGTTCGGGGAGGGGTTCGGGTACGGCATAGGGTATGGGTTAGGGTTAGGGTTAGGGTTAGTGTTAGGGTTAGGGCTCGGTTTAGGGTACGGGTTAGGATTAGGGTACGTGTTAGCGTTAGGGTAGGGGTTAGGGTTAGGGTACGCGTTATGGTTAGGGTAGTTATTAAACCTATCCCACTCTCTAGATACCCCTTAGCACGTAAGGGAATATTATTTGGGGGTGCAGCCATGTAGAAGAGTTTAGACACTAGGATAAGATAAGGAACACACCCATTATAAAGAAATCACATTAGGATTCTCTTTTTAAGCTGTTCCTTAAAACACTAGTGCTTAGGAAATCTATTGGAGGCAGAAGCAGTCAAGGGTAGCCTAGGGTTAGGGTTAGGCTTAGGGTTAGGTTTAGGGTACGGCTTGGGGTATGGGTTCGGGGAGGTGTTCGTGTACGGCGTAGGGTATGGGTTAGGGTTAGGGTTTGGGTTAGTGTTAGGGTTAGGGCTCGGTTTAGGGTACGGGTTAGGATTAGGGTACGTGTTAGGGTTAGGGTAGGGGTTAGGGTTAGGTTACGCGTTAGGGCTAGGGTAGTTAGTAAACCTATCCCACTCTCTAGCTCCCCCTTAGCACGTAAAGGAATATTATTTGGGGGTCCAGCCATGGAGAAGAGTTTAGACACTAGGATAAGATAAGGAACACACCCATTATAAAGAAATCACTTTAGGATTCTCTTTTTAAGCTGTTCCTTAAAACACTACTGCTTAGGAAATCTATTGGAGGCAGAAGCAGTCAAGGGTAGCCTAGGGTTAGGGTTAGGCTTAGGGTTAGGTTTAGGGTATGGCTTAGGGTACGGGTTCGGGGAGGGGTGCGGGTACGGCGTAGGGTATGGGTTAGGGTTAGGGTTAGGGTTAGTGTTAGGGTTAGGGCTCGGTTTAGGGTACAGGTTAGGATTAGGGTACGTGTTAGGGTTAGGGTAGGGGTTAGGGTTAGGGTACGCGTTAGGGTTAGGGTAGTTATTAAACCTATCCCACTCTCTAGATACCCCTTAGCACGTAAGGGAATATTATTTGGGGGTGCAGCCATGGAGAAGAGTTTAGACACTAGGATAAGATAAGGAACACACCCATTATAAAGAAATCACATTAGGATTCTCTTTTTAAGCTGTTCCTTAAAACAGTAGTGCTTAGGAAATCTATTGGAGGCAGAAGCAGTCAAGGGTAGCCTAGGGTTAGGCTTAGGCTTAGGGTTAGGCTTAGGGTACGGCTTAGGTTACGGGTTCGGGGAGGGGTGCGGGTACGGCGTAGGGTATGGGTTAGGGTTAGGGTTAGGGTTAGTGTTAGGGTTAGGGCTCGGTTTAGGGTACGGGTTAGGATTAGGGTACGTGTTATGGTTAGGTTAGGGGTTAGGGTTAGGGTACGCGTTAGGGTTAGGGTAGTTATTAAACCTATCCCACTCTCTAGATACCCCTTAGCACGTAAAGGAATATTATTTGAGGGTCCAGCCATGGAGAAGAGTTTAGACACTAGGATAAGATAAGGAACACACCCATTATAAAGAAATCACATTAGGATTCTCTTTTTAAGCTGTTCCTTAAAACAGTAGTGCTTAGGAAATCTATTGGAGGCAGAAGCAGTCAAGGGTAGCCTAGGGTTAGGCTTAGGCTTAGGGTTAGGCTTAGGGTATGGCTTAGGTTACGGGTTCGGGGAGGGGTGCGGGTACGGCGTAGGGTATGGGTTAGGGTTAGGGTTAGTGTTAGTGTTAGGGTTAGGGCTCGGTTTAGGGTACGGGTTAGGATTAGGGTACGTGTTAGTGTTAGAGTAGGGGTTAGGGATAGAGTACGCATTAGGGTTAGGGTAGTTATTAAACCTATCCCACTCTCTAGATACCCCTTAGCACGTAAAGGAATATTATTTGGGGTTCCAGCAATGGAGAAGAATTTAGACACTAGGATAAGATAAGGAACACACCCATTATAAAGAAATCACATTAGGATTCTCTTTTTAAGCTGTTGCTTAAAACACTAGTGCTTAGGAAATCTATTGGAGGCAGAAGCAGTCAAGGGTAGCCTAGGGTTAGTGTTAGGCTTAGGGTTAGGCTTAGGGTACGGCTTAGGTTACGGGTTCGGGGAGGGGTGCGGGTACGGCGTAGGGTATGGGTTAGGGTTAGGGTTTGGGTTAGTGTTAGGGTTAGGGCTCGGTTTAGGGTACGGGTTAGGATTAGGGTACGTGTTAGGGTTAGGGTAGGGGTTAGGGTTAGGTTACGCATTAGGGCTAGGGTAGTTAGTAAACCTATCCCACTCTCTAGCTCCCCCTTAGCACGTAAAGGAATATTATTTGGGGGTCCAGCCATGGAGAAGAGTTTAGACACTAGGATAAGATAAGGAACACACCCATTATAAAGAAATCACTTTAGGATTCTCTTTTTAAGCTGTTCCTTAAAACACTACTGCTTAGGAAATCAATTGGAGGCAGAAGCAGTCAAGGGTAGCCTAGGGTTAGGGTTAGGCTTAGGGTTAGGTTTAGGGTATGGCTTAGGGTACGGGTTCGGGGAGGGGTTCGGGTACGGCATAGGGTATGGGTTAGGGTTAGGGTTAGGGTTAGTGTTAGGGTTAGGGCTCGGTTTAGGGTACAGGTTAGGATTAGTGTACGTGTTAGGGTTAGGGTAGGGGTTAGGGTTAGGGTACGCGTTATGGTTAGGGTAGTTATTAAACCTATCCCACTCTCTAGGTACCCCTTAGCACGTAAGGGAATATTATTTGGGGGTGCAGCCATGGAGAAGAGTTTAGACACTAGGATAAGATAAGGAACACACCCATTATAAAGAAATCACATTAGGATTCTCTTTTTAAGCTGTTCCTTAAAACACTAGTGCTTAGGAAATCTATTGGAGGCAGAAGCAGTCAAGGGTAGCCTAGGGTTAGGCTTAGGCTTAGGGTTAGGCTTAGGGTATGGCTTAGGTTACGGGTTCGGGGAGGGGTGCGGGTACGGCGTAGGGTATGGGTTAGGGTTAGGGTTAGGGTTAGTGTTAGGGTTAGGGCTCGGTTTAGGGTACGGGTTAGGATTAGGGTACGTGTTAGGGTTAGGTTAGGGGTTAGGGTTAGGGTACGCGTTAGGGTTAGGGTAGTTATTAAACCTATCCCACTCTCTAGATACCCCTTAGCACGTAAAGGAATATTATTTGAGGGTCCAGCCATGGAGAAGAGTTTAGACACTAGGATAAGATAAGGAACACACCCATTATAAAGAAATCACATTAGGATTCTCTTTTTAAGCTGTTCCTTAAAACACTAGTGCTTAGGAAATCTATTGGAGGCAGAAGCAGTCAAGGGTAGCCTAGGGTTAGGGTTAGGCTTAGGGTTAGGCTTAGGGTACGGCTTAGGGTACGGGTTCGGGGAGGGTTTCGGGTACGGCGTAGGGTATGGGTTAGGGTTAGGGTTAGGGTTAGTGTTAGGGTTAGGGCTCGGTTTAGGGTACGGTTAGGATTAGGGTACGTGTTAGGTTTAGGGTAGGGGTTAGGGTTAGGGTACGCGTTAGGGTTAGGGTAGTTAGTAAACCTATCCCACTCTCTAGATACCCCTTAGCACGTAAAGGAATATTATTTGGGGTTCCAGCAATAGAGAAGAATTTAGACACTAGGATAAGATAAGGAACACACCCATTATAAAGAAATCACATTAGGATTCTCTTTTTAAGCTGTTGCTTAAAACACTAGTGCTTAGGAAATCTATTGGAGGCAGAAGCAGTCAAGGGTAGCCTAGGGTTAGTGTTAGGCTTAGGGTTAGGCTTAGGGTACGGCTTAGGGTACGGGTTTGGGGAGGGGTTCAGGTACGGCGTAGGGTATGGGTTAGGGTTAGGGTTAGTGTTAGTGTTAGGGTTAGGGCTCGGTTTAGGGTACGGGTTAGGATTAGGGTACGTGTTAGTGTTAGAGTAGGGGTTAGGGATAGAGTACGCATTAGGGTTAGGGTAGTTATTAAACCTATCCCACTCTCTAGATACCCCTTAGCACGTAAGGCAATATTATTTGGGGGTGCAGCCATGGAGAAGAGTTTAGACACTAGGATAAGATAAGGAACACACCCATTATAAAGAAATCACATTAGGATTCTCTTTTTAAGCTGTTCCTTAAAACACTAGTGCTTAGGAAATCTATTGGAGGCAGAAGCAGTCAAGGGTAGCCTAGGGTTAGGGTTAGGCTTAGGGTTAGGTGTAGGGTACGGCTTGGGGTATGGGTTCGGGGAGGTGTTCGTGTACGGCGTAGGGTATGGGTTAGGGTTAGGGTTTGGGTTAGTGTTAGGGTTAGGGCTCGGTTTAGGGTACGGGTTAGGATTAGGGTACGTGTTAGGGTTAGGGTAGGTGTTAGGGTTAGGTTACGCATTAGGGCTAGGGTAGTTAGTAAACCTATCCCACTCTCTAGCTCCCCCTTAGCACGTAAAGGAATATTATTTGGGGGTCCAGCCATGGAGAAGAGTTTAGACACTAGGATAAGATAAGGAACACACCCATTATAAAGAAATCACTTTAGGATTCTCTTTTTAAGCTGTTCCTTAAAACACTACTGCTTAGGAAATCAATTGGAGGCAGAAGCAGTCAAGGGTAGCCTAGGGTTAGGGTTAGGCTTAGGGTTAGGTTTAGGGTATGGCTTAGGGTACGGGTTCGGGGAGGGGTGCGGGTACGGCATAGTGTATGGGTTAGGGTTAGGGTTAGGGTTAGTGTTAGGGTTAGGGCTCGGTTTAGGGTACAGGTTAGGATTAGTGTACGTGTTAGGGTTAGGGTAGGGGTTAGGGTTAGGGTACGCGTTAGGTTAGGGTAGTTATTAAACCTATCCCACTCTCTAGATACCCCTGAGCACGTAAAGGAATATTATTTGAGGGTCCAGCCATGGAGAAGAGTTTAGACACTAGGATAAGATAAGGAACACACCCATTATAAAGAAATCACATTAGGATTCTCTTTTTAAGCTGTTCCTTAAAACACTAGTGCTTAGGAAATCTATTGGAGGCAGAAGCAGTCAAGGGTAGCGTAGGGTTAGGGTTAGGCTTAGGGTTAGGCTTAGGGTACGGCTTAGGGTACGGGTTCGGGGAGGGTTTCGGGTACGGCGTAGGGTATGGGTTAGGGTTAGGGTTAGGGTTAGTGTTAGGGTTAGGGCTCGGTTTAGGGTACGGTTAGGATTAGGGTACGTGTTAGGTTTAGGGTAGGGGTTAGGGTTAGGGTACGCGTTAGGGTTAGGGTAGTTAGTAAACCTATCCCACTCTCTAGATACCCCTTAGCACGTAAAGGAATATTATTTGGGGTTCCAGCAATGGAGAAGAATTTAGACACTAGGATAAGATAAGGAACACACCCATTATAAAGAAATCACATTAGGATTCTCTTTTTAAGCTGTTGCTTAAAACACTAGTGCTTAGGAAATCTATTGGAGGCAGAAGCAGTCAAGGGTAGCCTAGGGTTAGTGTTAGGCTTAGGGTTAGGCTTAGGGTACGGCTTAGGGTACGGGTTTGGGGAGGGGTTCAGGTACGGCGTAGGGTATGGGTTAGGGTTAGGGTTAGTGTTAGTGTTAGGGTTAGGGCTCGGTTTAGGGTACGGGTTAGGATTAGGGTACGTGTTAGTGTTAGAGTAGGGGTTAGGGATAGAGTACGCATTAGGGTTAGGGTAGTTATTAAACCTATCCCACTCTCTAGATACCCCTTAGCACGTAAGGCAATATTATTTGGGGGTGCAGCCATGGAGAAGAGTTTAGACACTAGGATAAGATAAGGAACACACCCATTATAAAGAAATCACATTAGGATTCTCTTTTTAAGCTGTTCCTTAAAACACTAGTGCTTAGGAAATCTATTGGAGGCAGAAGCAGTCAAGGGTAGCCTAGGGTTAGGGTTAGGCTTAGGGTTAGGTTTAGGGTACGGCTTGGGGTATGGGTTCGGGGAGGTGTTCGTGTACGGCGTAGGGTATGGGTTAGGGTTAGGGTTTGGGTTAGTGTTAGGGTTAGGGCTCGGTTTAGGGTACGGGTTAGGATTAGGGTACGTGTTAGGGTTAGGGTAGGTGTTAGGGTTAGGTTACGCATTAGGGCTAGGGTAGTTAGTAAACCTATCCCACTCTCTAGCTCCCCCTTAGCACGTAAAGGAATATTATTTGGGGGTCCAGCCATGGAGAAGAGTTTAGACACTAGGATAAGATAAGGAACACACCCATTATAAAGAAATCACTTTAGGATTCTCTTTTTAAGCTGTTCCTTAAAACACTACTGCTTAGGAAATCAATTGGAGGCAGAAGCAGTCAAGGGTAGCCTAGGGTTAGGGTTAGGCTTAGGGTTAGGTTTAGGGTATGGCTTAGGGTACGGGTTCGGGGAGGGGTGCGGGTACGGCATAGTGTATGGGTTAGGGTTAGGGTTAGGGTTAGTGTTAGGGTTAGGGCTCGGTTTAGGGTACAGGTTAGGATTAGTGTACGTGTTAGGGTTAGGGTAGGGGTTAGGGTTAGGGTACGCGTTAGGTTAGGGTAGTTATTAAACCTATCCCACTCTCTAGATACCCCTGAGCACGTAAAGGAATATTATTTGAGGGTCCAGCCATGGAGAAGAGTTTAGACACTAGGATAAGATAAGGAACACACCCATTATAAAGAAATCACATTAGGATTCTCTTTTTAAGCTGTTCCTTAAAACACTAGTGCTTAGGAAATCTATTGGAGGCAGAAGCAGTCAAGGGTAGCGTAGGGTTAGGGTTAGGCTTAGGGTTAGGCTTAGGGTACGGCTTAGGGTACGTGTTCGGGGAGGGTTTCGGGTACGGCGTAGGGTTTGGGTTAGGGTTAGGGTTTGGGTTAGTGTTAGGGTTAGGGCTCGGTTTAGGGTACGGTTAGGATTAGGGTACGTGTTAGGTTTAGGGTAGGGGTTAGGGTTAGGGTACGCGTTAGGGTTAGGGTAGTTAGTAAACCTATCCCACTCTCTAGATACCCCTTAGCACGTAAAGGAATATTATTTGGGGTTCCAGCCATGGAGAAGAATTTAGACACTAGGATAAGATAAGGAACACACCCATTATAAAGAAATCACATTAGGATTCTCTTTTTAAGCTGTTGCTTAAAACACTAGTGCTTAGGAAATCTATTGGAGGCAGAAGCAGTCAAGGGTAGCCTAGGGTTAGTGTTAGGCTTAGGGTTAGGCTTAGGGTACGGCTTAGGGTACGGGTTTGGGGAGGGGTTCAGGTACGGCGTAGGGTATGGGTTAGGGTTAGGGTTAGTGTTAGTGTTAGGGGTAGGGCTCGGTTTAGGGTACGGGTTAGGATTAGGGTACGTGTTAGTGTTAGGGTAGGGGTTAGGGTTAGAGTACGCATTAGGGTTAGGGTAGTTATTAAACCTATCCCACTCTCTAGATACCCCTTAGCACGTAAGGCAATATTATTTGGGGGTGCAGCCATGGAGAAGAGTTTAGACACTAGAATAAGATAAGGAACACACCCATTATAAAGAAATCACTTTAGGATTCTCTTTTTAAGCTGTTCCTTAAAACACTAGTGCTTAGGAAATCTATTGGAGGCAGAAGCAGTCAAGGGTAGCCTAGGGTTAGGGTTAGGCTTAGGGTTAGGTTTAGGGTACGGCTTGGGGTATGGGTTCGGGGAGGTGTTCGTGTACGGCGTAGGGTATGGGTTAGGGTTAGGGTTTGGGTTAGTGTTAGGGTTAGGGCTCGGTTTAGGGTACGGGTTAGGATTAGGGTACGTGTTAGGGTTAGGGTAGGGGTTAGGGTTAGGTTACGCGTTAGGGCTAGGGTAGTTAGTAAACCTATCCCACTCTCTAGCTCCCCCTTAGCACGTAAAGGAATATTATTTGGGGGTCCAGCCATGGAGAAGAGTTTAGACACTAGGATAAGATAAGGAACACACCCATTATAAAGAAATCACTTTAGGATTCTCTTTTTAAGCTGTTCCTTAAAACACTACTGCTTAGGAAATCAATTGGAGGCAGAAGCAGTCAAGGGTAGCCTAGGGTTGGGGTTAGGCTTAGGGTTAGGTTTAGGGTATGGCTTAGGGTACGGGTTCGGGGAGGGGTGCGGGTACGGCGTAGGGTATTGGTTAGGGTTAGGGTTAGGGTTAGTGTTAGGGTTAGGGCTCGGTTTAGGGTACAGGTTAGGATTAGGGTACGTGTTAGGGTTAGGGTAGGGGTTAGGGTTAGGGTACGCGTTAGGGTTAGGGTAGTTAGTAAACCTATCCCACTCTCTAGATACCCCTTAGCACGTAAGGGAATATTATTTGGGGGTGCAGCCATGGAGAAGAGTTTAGACACTAGGATAAGATAAGGAACACACCCATTATAAAGAAATCACATTAGGATTCTCTTTTTAAGCTGTTCCTTAAAACAGTAGTGCTTAGGAAATCTATTGGAGGCAGAAGCAGTCAAGGGTAGCCTAGGGTTAGGGTTAGGCTTAGGGTTAGGCTTAGGGTACGGCTTAGGTTACGGGTTCGGGGAGGGGTGCGGGTACGGCGTAGGGTATGGGTTAGGGTTAGGGTTTGGGTTAGTGTTAGGGTTAGGGCTCGGTTTAGGGTACGGGTTAGGATTAGGGTACGTGTTAGGGTTAGGGTAGGGGTTAGGGTTAGGTTACGCATTAGGGCTAGGGTAGTTAGTAAACCTATCCCACTCTCTAGCTCCCCCTTAGCACGTAAAGGAATATTATTTGGGGGTCCAGCCATGGAGAAGAGTTTAGACACTAGGATAAGATAAGGAACACACCCATTATAAAGAAATCACTTTAGGATTCTCTTTTTAAGCTGTTCCTTAAAACACTACTGCTTAGGAAATCAATTGGAGGCAGAAGCAGTCAAGGGTAGCCTAGGGTTAGGGTTAGGCTTAGGGTTAGGTTTAGGGTATGGCTTAGGGTACGGGTTCGGGGAGGGGTTCGGGTACGGCATAGGGTATGGGTTAGGGTTAGGGTTAGGGTTAGTGTTAGGGTTAGGGCTCGGTTTAGGGTACGGGTTAGGATTAGGGTACGTGTTAGGGTTAGGGTAGGGGTTAGGGTTAGGGTACGCGTTATGGTTAGGGTAGTTATTAAAACTATCCCACTCTCTAGATACCCCTTAGCACGTAAGGGAATATTATTTGGGGGTGCAGCCATGTAGAAGAGTTTAGACACTAGGATAAGATAAGGAACACACCCATTATAAAGAAATCACATTAGGATTCTCTTTTTAAGCTGTTCCTTAAAACACTAGTGCTTAGGAAATCTATTGGAGGCAGAAGCAGTCAAGGGTAGCCTAGGGTTAGGGTTAGGCTTAGGGTTAGGTTTAGGGTACGGCTTGGGGTATGGGTTCGGGGAGGTGTTCGTGTACGGCGTAGGGTATGGGTTAGGGTTAGGGTTTGGGTTAGTGTTAGGGTTAGGGCTCGGTTTAGGGTACGGGTTAGGATTAGGGTACGTGTTAGGGTTAGGGTAGGGGTTAGGGTTAGGTTACGCGTTAGGGCTAGGGTAGTTAGTAAACCTATCCCACTCTCTAGCTCCCCCTTAGCACGTAAAGGAATATTATTTGGGGGTCCAGCCATGGAGAAGAGTTTAGACACTAGGATAAGATAAGGAACACACCCATTATAAAGAAATCACTTTAGGATTCTCTTTTTAAGCTGTTCCTTAAAACACTACTGCTTAGGAAATCTATTGGAGGCAGAAGCAGTCAAGGGTAGCCTAGGGTTAGGGTTAGGCTTAGGGTTAGGTTTAGGGTATGGCTTAGGGTACGGGTTCGGGGAGGGGTGCGGGTACGGCGTAGGGTATGGGTTAGGGTTAGGGTTAGGGTTAGTGTTAGGGTTAGGGCTCGGTTTAGGGTACAGGTTAGGATTAGGGTACGTGTTAGGGTTAGGGTAGGGGTTAGGGTTAGGGTACGCGTTAGGGTTAGGGTAGTTATTAAACCTATCCCACTCTCTAGATACCCCTTAGCACGTAAGGGAATATTATTTGGGGGTGCAGCCATGGAGAAGAGTTTAGACACTAGGATAAGATAAGGAACACACCCATTATAAAGAAATCACATTAGGATTCTCTTTTTAAGCTGTTCCTTAAAACAGTAGTGCTTAGGAAATCTATTGGAGGCAGAAGCAGTCAAGGGTAGCCTAGGGTTAGGCTTAGGCTTAGGGTTAGGCTTAGGGTACGGCTTAGGTTACGGGTTCGGGGAGGGGTGCGGGTACGGCGTAGGGTATGGGTTAGGGTTAGGGTTAGGGTTAGTGTTAGGGTTAGGGCTCGGTTTAGGGTACGGGTTAGGATTAGGGTACGTGTTATGGTTAGGTTAGGGGTTAGGGTTAGGGTACGCGTTAGGGTTAGGGTAGTTATTAAACCTATCCCACTCTCTAGATACCCCTTAGCACGTAAAGGAATATTATTTGAGGGTCCAGCCATGGAGAAGAGTTTAGACACTAGGATAAGATAAGGAACACACCCATTATAAAGAAATCACATTAGGATTCTCTTTTTAAGCTGTTCCTTAAAACAGTAGTGCTTAGGAAATCTATTGGAGGCAGAAGCAGTCAAGGGTAGCCTAGGGTTAGGCTTAGGCTTAGGGTTAGGCTTAGGGTATGGCTTAGGTTACGGGTTCGGGGAGGGGTGCGGGTACGGCGTAGGGTATGGGTTAGGGTTAGGGTTAGTGTTAGTGTTAGGGTTAGGGCTCGGTTTAGGGTACGGGTTAGGATTAGGGTACGTGTTAGTGTTAGAGTAGGGGTTAGGGATAGAGTACGCATTAGGGTTAGGGTAGTTATTAAACCTATCCCACTCTCTAGATACCCCTTAGCACGTAAAGGAATATTATTTGGGGTTCCAGCAATGGAGAAGAATTTAGACACTAGGATAAGATAAGGAACACACCCATTATAAAGAAATCACATTAGGATTCTCTTTTTAAGCTGTTGCTTAAAACACTAGTGCTTAGGAAATCTATTGGAGGCAGAAGCAGTCAAGGGTAGCCTAGGGTTAGTGTTAGGCTTAGGGTTAGGCTTAGGGTACGGCTTAGGTTACGGGTTCGGGGAGGGGTGCGGGTACGGCGTAGGGTATGGGTTAGGGTTAGGGTTTGGGTTAGTGTTAGGGTTAGGGCTCGGTTTAGGGTACGGGTTAGGATTAGGGTACGTGTTAGGGTTAGGGTAGGGGTTAGGGTTAGGTTACGCATTAGGGCTAGGGTAGTTAGTAAACCTATCCCACTCTCTAGCTCCCCCTTAGCACGTAAAGGAATATTATTTGGGGGTCCAGCCATGGAGAAGAGTTTAGACACTAGGATAAGATAAGGAACACACCCATTATAAAGAAATCACTTTAGGATTCTCTTTTTAAGCTGTTCCTTAAAACACTACTGCTTAGGAAATCAATTGGAGGCAGAAGCAGTCAAGGGTAGCCTAGGGTTAGGGTTAGGCTTAGGGTTAGGTTTAGGGTATGGCTTAGGGTACGGGTTCGGGGAGGGGTTCGGGTACGGCATAGGGTATGGGTTAGGGTTAGGGTTAGGGTTAGTGTTAGGGTTAGGGCTCGGTTTAGGGTACAGGTTAGGATTAGTGTACGTGTTAGGGTTAGGGTAGGGGTTAGGGTTAGGGTACGCGTTATGGTTAGGGTAGTTATTAAACCTATCCCACTCTCTAGGTACCCCTTAGCACGTAAGGGAATATTATTTGGGGGTGCAGCCATGGAGAAGAGTTTAGACACTAGGATAAGATAAGGAACACACCCATTATAAAGAAATCACATTAGGATTCTCTTTTTAAGCTGTTCCTTAAAACACTAGTGCTTAGGAAATCTATTGGAGGCAGAAGCAGTCAAGGGTAGCCTAGGGTTAGGCTTAGGCTTAGGGTTAGGCTTAGGGTATGGCTTAGGTTACGGGTTCGGGGAGGGGTGCGGGTACGGCGTAGGGTATGGGTTAGGGTTAGGGTTAGGGTTAGTGTTAGGGTTAGGGCTCGGTTTAGGGTACGGGTTAGGATTAGGGTACGTGTTAGGGTTAGGTTAGGGGTTAGGGTTAGGGTACGCGTTAGGGTTAGGGTAGTTATTAAACCTATCCCACTCTCTAGATACCCCTTAGCACGTAAAGGAATATTATTTGAGGGTCCAGCCATGGAGAAGAGTTTAGACACTAGGATAAGATAAGGAACACACCCATTATAAAGAAATCACATTAGGATTCTCTTTTTAAGCTGTTCCTTAAAACACTAGTGCTTAGGAAATCTATTGGAGGCAGAAGCAGTCAAGGGTAGCGTAGGGTTAGGGTTAGGCTTAGGGTTAGGCTTAGGGTACGGCTTAGGGTACGGGTTCGGGGAGGGTTTCGGGTACGGCGTAGGGTATGGGTTAGGGTTAGGGTTAGGGTTAGTGTTAGGGTTAGGGCTCGGTTTAGGGTACGGTTAGGATTAGGGTACGTGTTAGGTTTAGGGTAGGGGTTAGGGTTAGGGTACGCGTTAGGGTTAGGGTAGTTAGTAAACCTATCCCACTCTCTAGATACCCCTTAGCACGTAAAGGAATATTATTTGGGGTTCCAGCAATGGAGAAGAATTTAGACACTAGGATAAGATAAGGAACACACCCATTATAAAGAAATCACATTAGGATTCTCTTTTTAAGCTGTTGCTTAAAACACTAGTGCTTAGGAAATCTATTGGAGGCAGAAGCAGTCAAGGGTAGCCTAGGGTTAGTGTTAGGCTTAGGGTTAGGCTTAGGGTACGGCTTAGGGTACGGGTTTGGGGAGGGGTTCAGGTACGGCGTAGGGTATGGGTTAGGGTTAGGGTTAGTGTTAGTGTTAGGGTTAGGGCTCGGTTTAGGGTACGGGTTAGGATTAGGGTACGTGTTAGTGTTAGAGTAGGGGTTAGGGATAGAGTACGCATTAGGGTTAGGGTAGTTATTAAACCTATCCCACTCTCTAGATACCCCTTAGCACGTAAGGCAATATTATTTGGGGGTGCAGCCATGGAGAAGAGTTTAGACACTAGGATAAGATAAGGAACACACCCATTATAAAGAAATCACATTAGGATTCTCTTTTTAAGCTGTTCCTTAAAACACTAGTGCTTAGGAAATCTATTGGAGGCAGAAGCAGTCAAGGGTAGCCTAGGGTTAGGGTTAGGCTTAGGGTTAGGTGTAGGGTACGGCTTGGGGTATGGGTTCGGGGAGGTGTTCGTGTACGGCGTAGGGTATGGGTTAGGGTTAGGGTTTGGGTTAGTGTTAGGGTTAGGGCTCGGTTTAGGGTACGGGTTAGGATTAGGGTACGTGTTAGGGTTAGGGTAGGGGTTAGGGTTAGGTTACGCGTTAGGGCTAGGGTAGTTAGTAAACCTATCCCACTCTCTAGCTCCCCCTTAGCACGTAAAGGAATATTATTTGGGGGTCCAGCCATGGAGAAGAGTTTAGACACTAGGATAAGATAAGGAACACACCCATTATAAAGAAATCACTTTAGGATTCTCTTTTTAAGCTGTTCCTTAAAACACTACTGCTTAGGAAATCAATTGGAGGCAGAAGCAGTCAAGGGTAGCCTAGGGTTGGGGTTAGGCTTAGGGTTAGGTTTAGGGTATGGCTTAGGGTACGGGTTCGGGGAGGGGTGCGGGTACGGCGTAGGGTATTGGTTAGGGTTAGGGTTAGGGTTAGTGTTAGGGTTAGGGCTCGGTTTAGGGTACAGGTTAGGATTAGGGTACGTGTTAGGGTTAGGGTAGGGGTTAGGGTTAGGGTACGCGTTAGGGTTAGGGTAGTTAGTAAACCTATCCCACTCTCTAGATACCCCTTAGCACGTAAGGGAATATTATTTGGGGGTGCAGCCATGGAGAAGAGTTTAGACACTAGGATAAGATAAGGAACACACCCATTATAAAGAAATCACATTAGGATTCTCTTTTTAAGCTGTTCCTTAAAACAGTAGTGCTTAGGAAATCTATTGGAGGCAGAAGCAGTCAAGGGTAGCCTAGGGTTAGGGTTAGGCTTAGGGTTAGGCTTAGGGTACGGCTTAGGTTACGGGTTCGGGGAGGGGTGCGGGTACGGCGTAGGGTATGGGTTAGGGTTAGGGTTTGGGTTAGTGTTAGGGTTAGGGCTCGGTTTAGGGTACGGGTTAGGATTAGGGTACGTGTTAGGGTTAGGGTAGGGGTTAGGGTTAGGTTACGCATTAGGGCTAGGGTAGTTAGTAAACCTATCCCACTCTCTAGCTCCCCCTTAGCACGTAAAGGAATATTATTTGGGGGTCCAGCCATGGAGAAGAGTTTAGACACTAGGATAAGATAAGGAACACACCCATTATAAAGAAATCACTTTAGGATTCTCTTTTTAAGCTGTTCCTTAAAACACTACTGCTTAGGAAATCAATTGGAGGCAGAAGCAGTCAAGGGTAGCCTAGGGTTAGGGTTAGGCTTAGGGTTAGGTTTAGGGTATGGCTTAGGGTACGGGTTCGGGGAGGGGTTCGGGTACGGCATAGGGTATGGGTTAGGGTTAGGGTTAGGGTTAGTGTTAGGGTTAGGGCTCGGTTTAGGGTACGGGTTAGGATTAGGGTACGTGTTAGGGTTAGGGTAGGGGTTAGGGTTAGGGTACGCGTTATGGTTAGGGTAGTTATTAAAACTATCCCACTCTCTAGGTACCCCTTAGCACGTAAGGGAATATTATTTGGGGGTGCAGCCATGGAGAAGAGTTTAGACACTAGGATAAGATAAGGAACACACCCATTATAAAGAAATCACATTAGGATTCTCTTTTTAAGCTGTTCCTTAAAACACTAGTGCTTAGGAAATCTATTGGAGGCAGAAGCAGTCAAGGGTAGCCTAGGGTTAGGGTTAGGCTTAGGGTTAGGTTTAGGGTACGGCTTGGGGTATGGGTTCGGGGAGGTGTTCGTGTACGGCGTAGGGTATGGGTTAGGGTTAGGGTTTGGGTTAGTGTTAGGGTTAGGGCTCGGTTTAGGGTACGGGTTAGGATTAGGGTACGTGTTAGGGTTAGGGTAGGGGTTAGGGTTAGGTTACGCGTTAGGGCTAGGGTAGTTAGTAAACCTATCCCACTCTCTAGCTCCCCCTTAGCACGTAAAGGAATATTATTTGGGGGTCCAGCCATGGAGAAGAGTTTAGACACTAGGATAAGATAAGGAACACACCCATTATAAAGAAATCACTTTAGGATTCTCTTTTTAAGCTGTTCCTTAAAACACTACTGCTTAGGAAATCTATTGGAGGCAGAAGCAGTCAAGGGTAGCCTAGGGTTAGGGTTAGGCTTAGGGTTAGGTTTAGGGTATGGCTTAGGGTACGGGTTCGGGGAGGGGTGCGGGTACGGCGTAGGGTATGGGTTAGGGTTAGGGTTAGGGTTAGTGTTAGGGTTAGGGCTCGGTTTAGGGTACAGGTTAGGATTAGGGTACGTGTTAGGGTTAGGGTAGGGGTTAGGGTTAGGGTACGCGTTAGGGTTAGGGTAGTTATTAAACCTATCCCACTCTCTAGATACCCCTTAGCACGTAAGGGAATATTATTTGGGGGTGCAGCCATGGAGAAGAGTTTAGACACTAGGATAAGATAAGGAACACACCCATTATAAAGAAATCACATTAGGATTCTCTTTTTAAGCTGTTCCTTAAAACAGTAGTGCTTAGGAAATCTATTGGAGGCAGAAGCAGTCAAGGGTAGCCTAGGGTTAGGCTTAGGCTTAGGGTTAGGCTTAGGGTACGGCTTAGGTTACGGGTTCGGGGAGGGGTGCGGGTACGGCGTAGGGTATGGGTTAGGGTTAGGGTTAGGGTTAGTGTTAGGGTTAGGGCTCGGTTTAGGGTACGGGTTAGGATTAGGGTACGTGTTATGGTTAGGTTAGGGGTTAGGGTTAGGGTACGCGTTAGGGTTAGGGTAGTTATTAAACCTATCCCACTCTCTAGATACCCCTTAGCACGTAAAGGAATATTATTTGAGGGTCCAGCCATGGAGAAGAGTTTAGACACTAGGATAAGATAAGGAACACACCCATTATAAAGAAATCACATTAGGATTCTCTTTTTAAGCTGTTCCTTAAAACAGTAGTGCTTAGGAAATCTATTGGAGGCAGAAGCAGTCAAGGGTAGCCTAGGGTTAGGCTTAGGCTTAGGGTTAGGCTTAGGGTATGGCTTAGGTTACGGGTTCGGGGAGGGGTGCGGGTACGGCGTAGGGTATGGGTTAGGGTTAGGGTTAGTGTTAGTGTTAGGGTTAGGGCTCGGTTTAGGGTACGGGTTAGGATTAGGGTACGTGTTAGTGTTAGAGTAGGGGTTAGGGATAGAGTACGCATTAGGGTTAGGGTAGTTATTAAACCTATCCCACTCTCTAGATACCCCTTAGCACGTAAAGGAATATTATTTGGGGTTCCAGCAATGGAGAAGAATTTAGACACTAGGATAAGATAAGGAACACACCCATTATAAAGAAATCACATTAGGATTCTCTTTTTAAGCTGTTGCTTAAAACACTAGTGCTTAGGAAATCTATTGGAGGCAGAAGCAGTCAAGGGTAGCCTAGGGTTAGTGTTAGGCTTAGGGTTAGGCTTAGGGTACGGCTTAGGTTACGGGTTCGGGGAGGGGTGCGGGTACGGCGTAGGGTATGGGTTAGGGTTAGGGTTTGGGTTAGTGTTAGGGTTAGGGCTCGGTTTAGGGTACGGGTTAGGATTAGGGTACGTGTTAGGGTTAGGGTAGGGGTTAGGGTTAGGTTACGCATTAGGGCTAGGGTAGTTAGTAAACCTATCCCACTCTCTAGCTCCCCCTTAGCACGTAAAGGAATATTATTTGGGGGTCCAGCCATGGAGAAGAGTTTAGACACTAGGATAAGATAAGGAACACACCCATTATAAAGAAATCACTTTAGGATTCTCTTTTTAAGCTGTTCCTTAAAACACTACTGCTTAGGAAATCAATTGGAGGCAGAAGCAGTCAAGGGTAGCCTAGGGTTAGGGTTAGGCTTAGGGTTAGGTTTAGGGTATGGCTTAGGGTACGGGTTCGGGGAGGGGTTCGGGTACGGCATAGGGTATGGGTTAGGGTTAGGGTTAGGGTTAGTGTTAGGGTTAGGGCTCGGTTTAGGGTACAGGTTAGGATTAGTGTACGTGTTAGGGTTAGGGTAGGGGTTAGGGTTAGGGTACGCGTTATGGTTAGGGTAGTTATTAAACCTATCCCACTCTCTAGGTACCCCTTAGCACGTAAGGGAATATTATTTGGGGGTGCAGCCATGGAGAAGAGTTTAGACACTAGGATAAGATAAGGAACACACCCATTATAAAGAAATCACATTAGGATTCTCTTTTTAAGCTGTTCCTTAAAACACTAGTGCTTAGGAAATCTATTGGAGGCAGAAGCAGTCAAGGGTAGCCTAGGGTTAGGCTTAGGCTTAGGGTTAGGCTTAGGGTATGGCTTAGGTTACGGGTTCGGGGAGGGGTGCGGGTACGGCGTAGGGTATGGGTTAGGGTTAGGGTTAGGGTTAGTGTTAGGGTTAGGGCTCGGTTTAGGGTACGGGTTAGGATTAGGGTACGTGTTAGGGTTAGGTTAGGGGTTAGGGTTAGGGTACGCGTTAGGGTTAGGGTAGTTATTAAACCTATCCCACTCTCTAGATACCCCTTAGCACGTAAAGGAATATTATTTGAGGGTCCAGCCATGGAGAAGAGTTTAGACACTAGGATAAGATAAGGAACACACCCATTATAAAGAAATCACATTAGGATTCTCTTTTTAAGCTGTTCCTTAAAACACTAGTGCTTAGGAAATCTATTGGAGGCAGAAGCAGTCAAGGGTAGCGTAGGGTTAGGGTTAGGCTTAGGGTTAGGCTTAGGGTACGGCTTAGGGTACGGGTTCGGGGAGGGTTTCGGGTACGGCGTAGGGTATGGGTTAGGGTTAGGGTTAGGGTTAGTGTTAGGGTTAGGGCTCGGTTTAGGGTACGGTTAGGATTAGGGTACGTGTTAGGTTTAGGGTAGGGGTTAGGGTTAGGGTACGCGTTAGGGTTAGGGTAGTTAGTAAACCTATCCCACTCTCTAGATACCCCTTAGCACGTAAAGGAATATTATTTGGGGTTCCAGCAATGGAGAAGAATTTAGACACTAGGATAAGATAAGGAACACACCCATTATAAAGAAATCACATTAGGATTCTCTTTTTAAGCTGTTGCTTAAAACACTAGTGCTTAGGAAATCTATTGGAGGCAGAAGCAGTCAAGGGTAGCCTAGGGTTAGTGTTAGGCTTAGGGTTAGGCTTAGGGTACGGCTTAGGGTACGGGTTTGGGGAGGGGTTCAGGTACGGCGTAGGGTATGGGTTAGGGTTAGGGTTAGTGTTAGTGTTAGGGTTAGGGCTCGGTTTAGGGTACGGGTTAGGATTAGGGTACGTGTTAGTGTTAGAGTAGGGGTTAGGGATAGAGTACGCATTAGGGTTAGGGTAGTTATTAAACCTATCCCACTCTCTAGATACCCCTTAGCACGTAAGGCAATATTATTTGGGGGTGCAGCCATGGAGAAGAGTTTAGACACTAGGATAAGATAAGGAACACACCCATTATAAAGAAATCACATTAGGATTCTCTTTTTAAGCTGTTCCTTAAAACACTAGTGCTTAGGAAATCTATTGGAGGCAGAAGCAGTCAAGGGTAGCCTAGGGTTAGGGTTAGGCTTAGGGTTAGGTGTAGGGTACGGCTTGGGGTATGGGTTCGGGGAGGTGTTCGTGTACGGCGTAGGGTATGGGTTAGGGTTAGGGTTTGGGTTAGTGTTAGGGTTAGGGCTCGGTTTAGGGTACGGGTTAGGATTAGGGTACGTGTTAGGGTTAGGGTAGGTGTTAGGGTTAGGTTACGCATTAGGGCTAGGGTAGTTAGTAAACCTATCCCACTCTCTAGCTCCCCCTTAGCACGTAAAGGAATATTATTTGGGGGTCCAGCCATGGAGAAGAGTTTAGACACTAGGATAAGATAAGGAACACACCCATTATAAAGAAATCACTTTAGGATTCTCTTTTTAAGCTGTTCCTTAAAACACTACTGCTTAGGAAATCAATTGGAGGCAGAAGCAGTCAAGGGTAGCCTAGGGTTAGGGTTAGGCTTAGGGTTAGGTTTAGGGTATGGCTTAGGGTACGGGTTCGGGGAGGGGTGCGGGTACGGCATAGTGTATGGGTTAGGGTTAGGGTTAGGGTTAGTGTTAGGGTTAGGGCTCGGTTTAGGGTACAGGTTAGGATTAGTGTACGTGTTAGGGTTAGGGTAGGGGTTAGGGTTAGGGTACGCGTTAGGTTAGGGTAGTTATTAAACCTATCCCACTCTCTAGATACCCCTGAGCACGTAAAGGAATATTATTTGAGGGTCCAGCCATGGAGAAGAGTTTAGACACTAGGATAAGATAAGGAACACACCCATTATAAAGAAATCACATTAGGATTCTCTTTTTAAGCTGTTCCTTAAAACACTAGTGCTTAGGAAATCTATTGGAGGCAGAAGCAGTCAAGGGTAGCGTAGGGTTAGGGTTAGGCTTAGGGTTAGGCTTAGGGTACGGCTTAGGGTACGGGTTCGGGGAGGGTTTCGGGTACGGCGTAGGGTATGGGTTAGGGTTAGGGTTAGGGTTAGTGTTAGGGTTAGGGCTCGGTTTAGGGTACGGTTAGGATTAGGGTACGTGTTAGGTTTAGGGTAGGGGTTAGGGTTAGGGTACGCGTTAGGGTTAGGGTAGTTAGTAAACCTATCCCACTCTCTAGATACCCCTTAGCACGTAAAGGAATATTATTTGGGGTTCCAGCAATGGAGAAGAATTTAGACACTAGGATAAGATAAGGAACACACCCATTATAAAGAAATCACATTAGGATTCTCTTTTTAAGCTGTTGCTTAAAACACTAGTGCTTAGGAAATCTATTGGAGGCAGAAGCAGTCAAGGGTAGCCTAGGGTTAGTGTTAGGCTTAGGGTTAGGCTTAGGGTACGGCTTAGGGTACGGGTTTGGGGAGGGGTTCAGGTACGGCGTAGGGTATGGGTTAGGGTTAGGGTTAGTGTTAGTGTTAGGGTTAGGGCTCGGTTTAGGGTACGGGTTAGGATTAGGGTACGTGTTAGTGTTAGAGTAGGGGTTAGGGATAGAGTACGCATTAGGGTTAGGGTAGTTATTAAACCTATCCCACTCTCTAGATACCCCTTAGCACGTAAGGCAATATTATTTGGGGGTGCAGCCATGGAGAAGAGTTTAGACACTAGGATAAGATAAGGAACACACCCATTATAAAGAAATCACATTAGGATTCTCTTTTTAAGCTGTTCCTTAAAACACTAGTGCTTAGGAAATCTATTGGAGGCAGAAGCAGTCAAGGGTAGCCTAGGGTTAGGGTTAGGCTTAGGGTTAGGTTTAGGGTACGGCTTGGGGTATGGGTTCGGGGAGGTGTTCGTGTACGGCGTAGGGTATGGGTTAGGGTTAGGGTTTGGGTTAGTGTTAGGGTTAGGGCTCGGTTTAGGGTACGGGTTAGGATTAGGGTACGTGTTAGGGTTAGGGTAGGTGTTAGGGTTAGGTTACGCATTAGGGCTAGGGTAGTTAGTAAACCTATCCCACTCTCTAGCTCCCCCTTAGCACGTAAAGGAATATTATTTGGGGGTCCAGCCATGGAGAAGAGTTTAGACACTAGGATAAGATAAGGAACACACCCATTATAAAGAAATCACTTTAGGATTCTCTTTTTAAGCTGTTCCTTAAAACACTACTGCTTAGGAAATCAATTGGAGGCAGAAGCAGTCAAGGGTAGCCTAGGGTTAGGGTTAGGCTTAGGGTTAGGTTTAGGGTATGGCTTAGGGTACGGGTTCGGGGAGGGGTGCGGGTACGGCATAGTGTATGGGTTAGGGTTAGGGTTAGGGTTAGTGTTAGGGTTAGGGCTCGGTTTAGGGTACAGGTTAGGATTAGTGTACGTGTTAGGGTTAGGGTAGGGGTTAGGGTTAGGGTACGCGTTAGGTTAGGGTAGTTATTAAACCTATCCCACTCTCTAGATACCCCTGAGCACGTAAAGGAATATTATTTGAGGGTCCAGCCATGGAGAAGAGTTTAGACACTAGGATAAGATAAGGAACACACCCATTATAAAGAAATCACATTAGGATTCTCTTTTTAAGCTGTTCCTTAAAACACTAGTGCTTAGGAAATCTATTGGAGGCAGAAGCAGTCAAGGGTAGCGTAGGGTTAGGGTTAGGCTTAGGGTTAGGCTTAGGGTACGGCTTAGGGTACGTGTTCGGGGAGGGTTTCGGGTACGGCGTAGGGTATGGGTTAGGGTTAGGGTTTGGGTTAGTGTTAGGGTTAGGGCTCGGTTTAGGGTACGGTTAGGATTAGGGTACGTGTTAGGTTTAGGGTAGGGGTTAGGGTTAGGGTACGCGTTAGGGTTAGGGTAGTTAGTAAACCTATCCCACTCTCTAGATACCCCTTAGCACGTAAAGGAATATTATTTGGGGTTCCAGCCATGGAGAAGAATTTAGACACTAGGATAAGATAAGGAACACACCCATTATAAAGAAATCACATTAGGATTCTCTTTTTAAGCTGTTGCTTAAAACACTAGTGCTTAGGAAATCTATTGGAGGCAGAAGCAGTCAAGGGTAGCCTAGGGTTAGTGTTAGGCTTAGGGTTAGGCTTAGGGTACGGCTTAGGGTACGGGTTTGGGGAGGGGTTCAGGTACGGCGTAGGGTATGGGTTAGGGTTAGGGTTAGTGTTAGTGTTAGGGGTAGGGCTCGGTTTAGGGTACGGGTTAGGATTAGGGTACGTGTTAGGGTTAGGGTAGGGGTTAGGGTTAGAGTACGCATTAGGGTTAGGGTAGTTATTAAACCTATCCCACTCTCTAGATACCCCTTAGCACGTAAGGCAATATTATTTGGGGGTGCAGCCATGGAGAAGAGTTTAGACACTAGAATAAGATAAGGAACACACCCATTATAAAGAAATCACTTTAGGATTCTCTTTTTAAGCTGTTCCTTAAAACACTAGTGCTTAGGAAATCTATTGGAGGCAGAAGCAGTCAAGGGTAGCCTAGGGTTAGGGTTAGGCTTAGGGTTAGGTTTAGGGTACGGCTTGGGGTATGGGTTCGGGGAGGTGTTCGTGTACGGCGTAGGGTATGGGTTAGGGTTAGGGTTTGGGTTAGTGTTAGGGTTAGGGCTCGGTTTAGGGTACGGGTTAGGATTAGGGTACGTGTTAGGGTTAGGGTAGGGGTTAGGGTTAGGTTACGCGTTAGGGCTAGGGTAGTTAGTAAACCTATCCCACTCTCTAGCTCCCCCTTAGCACGTAAAGGAATATTATTTGGGGGTCCAGCCATGGAGAAGAGTTTAGACACTAGGATAAGATAAGGAACACACCCATTATAAAGAAATCACTTTACGATTCTCTTTTTAAGCTGTTCCTTAAAACACTACTGCTTAGGAAATCAATTGGAGGCAGAAGCAGTCAAGGGTAGCCTAGGGTTAGGGTTAGGCTTAGGGTTAGGTTTAGGGTATGGCTTAGGGTACGGGTTCGGGGAGGGGTGCGGGTACGGCATAGTGTATGGGTTAGGGTTAGGGTTAGGGTTAGTGTTAGGGTTAGGGCTCGGTTTAGGGTACAGGTTAGGATTAGTGTACGTGTTAGGGTTAGGGTAGGGGTTAGGGTTAGGGTAGTTATTAAACCTATCCCACTCTCTAGATACCCCTGAGCACGTAAAGGAATATTATTTGAGGGTCCAGCCATGGAGAAGAGTTTAGACACTAGGATAAGATAAGGAACACACCCATTATAAAGAAATCACATTAGGATTCTCTTTTTAAGCTGTTCCTTAAAACACTAGTGCTTAGGAAATCTATTGGAGGCAGAAGCAGTCAAGGGTAGCGTAGGGTTAGGGTTAGGCTTAGGGTTAGGCTTAGGGTACGGCTTAGGGTACGTGTTCGGGGAGGGTTTCGGGTACGGCGTAGGGTATGGGTTAGGGTTAGGGTTTGGGTTAGTGTTAGGGTTAGGGCTCGGTTTAGGGTACGGTTAGGATTAGGGTACGTGTTAGGTTTAGGGTAGGGGTTAGGGTTAGGGTACGCGTTAGGGTTAGGGTAGTTAGTAAACCTATCCCACTCTCTAGATACCCCTTAGCACGTAAAGGAATATTATTTGGGGTTCCAGCCATGGAGAAGAATTTAGACACTAGGATAAGATAAGGAACACACCCATTATAAAGAAATCACATTAGGATTCTCTTTTTAAGCTGTTGCTTAAAACACTAGTGCTTAGGAAATCTATTGGAGGCAGAAGCAGTCAAGGGTAGCCTAGGGTTAGTGTTAGGCTTAGGGTTAGGCTTAGGGTACGGCTTAGGGTACGGGTTTGGGGAGGGGTTCAGGTACGGCGTAGGGTATGGGTTAGGGTTAGGGTTAGTGTTAGTGTTAGGGGTAGGGCTCGGTTTAGGGTACGGGTTAGGATTAGGGTACGTGTTAGTGTTAGGGTAGGGGTTAGGGTTAGAGTACGCATTAGGGTTAGGGTAGTTATTAAACCTATCCCACTCTCTAGATACCCCTTAGCACGTAAGGCAATATTATTTGGGGGTGCAGCCATGGAGAAGAGTTTAGACACTAGGATAAGATAAGGAACACACCCATTATAAAGAAATCACATTAGGATTCTCTTTTTAAGCTGTTCCTTAAAACACTAGTGCTTAGGAAATCTATTGGAGGCAGAAGCAGTCAAGGGTAGCCTAGGGTTAGGGTTAGGCTTAGGGTTAGGTTTAGGGTACGGCTTGGGGTATGGGTTCGGGGAGGTGTTCGTGTACGGCGTAGGGTATGGGTTAGGGTTAGGGTTTGGGTTAGTGTTAGGGTTAGGGCTCGGTTTAGGGTACGGGTTAGGATTAGGGTACGTGTTAGGGTTAGGGTAGGGGTTAGGGTTAGGTTACGCGTTAGGGCTAGGGTAGTTAGTAAACCTATCCCACTCTCTAGCTCCCCCTTAGCACGTAAAGGAATATTATTTGGGGGTCCAGCCATGGAGAAGAGTTTAGACACTAGGATAAGATAAGGAACACACCCATTATAAAGAAATCACTTTACGATTCTCTTTTTAAGCTGTTCCTTAAAACACTACTGCTTAGGAAATCAATTGGAGGCAGAAGCAGTCAAGGGTAGCCTAGGGTTAGGGTTAGGCTTAGGGTTAGGTTTAGGGTATGGCTTAGGGTACGGGTTCGGGGAGGGGTGCGGGTACGGCGTAGGGTATTGGTTAGGGTTAGGGTTAGGGTTAGTGTTAGGGTTAGGGCTCGGTTTAGGGTACAGGTTAGGATTAGGGTACGTGTTAGGGTTAGGGTAGGGGTTAGGGTTAGGGTACGCGTTAGGGTTAGGGTAGTTAGTAAACCTATCCCACTCTCTAGATACCCCTTAGCACGTAAGGGAATATTATTTGGGGGTGCAGCCATGGAGAAGAGTTTAGACACTAGGATAAGATAAGGAACACACCCATTATAAAGAAATCACATTAGGATTCTCTTTTTAAGCTGTTCCTTAAAACAGTAGTGCTTAGGAAATCTATTGGAGGCAGAAGCAGTCAAGGGTAGCCTAGGGTTAGGGTTAGGCTTAGGGTTAGGCTTAGGGTACGGCTTAGGTTACGGGTTCGGGGAGGGGTGCGGGTACGGCGTAGGGTATGGGTTAGGGTTAGGGTTTGGATTAGTGTTAGGGTTAGGGCTCGGTTTAGGGTACGGGTTAGGATTAGGGTACGTGTTAGGGTTAGGGTAGGGGTTAGGGTTAGGTTACGCATTAGGGCTAGGGTAGTTAGTAAACCTATCCCACTCTCTAGCTCCCCCTTAGCACGTAAAGGAATATTATTTGGGGGTCCAGCCATGGAGAAGAGTTTAGACACTAGGATAAGATAAGGAACACACCCATTATAAAGAAATCACTTTAGGATTCTCTTTTTAAGCTGTTCCTTAAAACACTACTGCTTAGGAAATCAATTGGAGGCAGAAGCAGTCAAGGGTAGCCTAGGGTTAGGGTTAGGCTTAGGGTTAGGTTTAGGGTATGGCTTAGGGTACGGGTTCGGGGAGGGGTGCGGGTACGGCATAGTGTATGGGTTAGGGTTAGGGTTAGGGTTAGTGTTAGGGTTAGGGCTCGGTTTAGGGTACAGGTTAGGATTAGTGTACGTGTTAGGGTTAGGGTAGGGGTTAGGGTTAGGGTACACGTTAGGGTTAGGGTAGTTATTAAACCTATCCCACTCTCTAGATACCCCTGAGCACGTAAAGGAATATTATTTGAGGGTCCAGCCATGGAGAAGAGTTTAGACACTAGGATAAGATAAGGAACACACCCATTATAAAGAAATCACATTAGGATTCTCTTTTTAAGCTGTTCCTTAAAACACTAGTGCTTAGGAAATCTATTGGAGGCAGAAGCAGTCAAGGGTAGCGTAGGGTTAGGGTTAGGCTTAGGGTTAGGCTTAGGGTACGGCTTAGGGTACGTGTTCGGGGAGGGTTTCGGGTACGGCGTAGGGTATGGGTTAGGGTTAGGGTTTGGGTTAGTGTTAGGGTTAGGGCTCGGTTTAGGGTACGGTTAGGATTAGGGTACGTGTTAGGTTTAGGGTAGGGGTTAGGGTTTGGGTACGCGTTAGGGTTAGGGTAGTTAGTAAACCTATCCCACTCTCTAGATACCCCTTAGCACGTAAAGGAATATTATTTGGGGGTCCAGCCATGGAGAAGAGTTTAGACACTAGGATAAGATAAGGAACACACCCATTATAAAGAAATCACATTAGGATTCTCTTTTTAAGCTGTTGCTTAAAACACTAGTGCTTAGGAAATCTATTGGAGGCAGAAGCAGTCAAGGGTAGCCTAGGGTTAGTGTTAGGCTTAGGGTTAGGCTTAGGGTACGGCTTAGGGTACGGGTTTGGGGAGGGGTTCAGGTACGGCGTAGGGTATGGGTTAGGGTTAGGGTTAGTGTTAGTGTTAGGGGTAGGGCTCGGTTTAGGGTACGGGTTAGGATTAGGGTACGTGTTAGTGTTAGGGTAGGGGTTAGGGTTAGAGTACGCATTAGGGTTAGGGTAGTTATTAAACCTATCCCACTCTCTAGATACCCCTTAGCACGTAAGGCAATATTATTTGGGGGTGCAGCCATGGAGAAGAGTTTAGACACTAGGATAAGATAAGGAACACACCCATTATAAAGAAATCACATTAGGATTCTCTTTTTAAGCTGTTCCTTAAAACACTAGTGCTTAGGAAATCTATTGGAGGCAGAAGCAGTCAAGGGTAGCCTAGGGTTAGGGTTAGGCTTAGGGTTAGGTTTAGGGTACGGCTTGGGGTATGGGTTCGGGGAGGTGTTCGTGTACGGCGTAGGGTATGGGTTAGGGTTAGGGTTTGGGTTAGTGTTAGGGTTAGGGCTCGGTTTAGGGTACGGGTTAGGATTAGGGTACGTGTTAGGGTTAGGGTAGGGGTTAGGGTTAGGTTACGCGTTAGGGCTAGGGTAGTTAGTAAACCTATCCCACTCTCTAGCTCCCCCTTAGCACGTAAAGGAATATTATTTGGGGGTCCAGCCATGGAGAAGAGTTTAGACACTAGGATAAGATAAGGAACACACCCATTATAAAGAAATCACTTTACGATTCTCTTTTTAAGCTGTTCCTTAAAACACTACTGCTTAGGAAATCAATTGGAGGCAGAAGCAGTCAAGGGTAGCCTAGGGTTAGGGTTAGGCTTAGGGTTAGGTTTAGGGTATGGCTTAGGGTACGGGTTCGGGGAGGGGTGCGGGTACGGCATAGTGTATGGGTTAGGGTTAGGGTTAGGGTTAGTGTTAGGGTTAGGGCTCGGTTTAGGGTACAGGTTAGGATTAGTGTACGTGTTAGGGTTAGGGTAGGGGTTAGGGTTAGGGTAGTTATTAAACCTATCCCACTCTCTAGATACCCCTGAGCACGTAAAGGAATATTATTTGAGGGTCCAGCCATGGAGAAGAGTTTAGACACTAGGATAAGATAAGGAACACACCCATTATAAAGAAATCACATTAGGATTCTCTTTTTAAGCTGTTCCTTAAAACACTAGTGCTTAGGAAATCTATTGGAGGCAGAAGCAGTCAAGGGTAGCGTAGGGTTAGGGTTAGGCTTAGGGTTAGGCTTAGGGTACGGCTTAGGGTACGTGTTCGGGGAGGGTTTCGGGTACGGCGTAGGGTATGGGTTAGGGTTAGGGTTTGGGTTAGTGTTAGGGTTAGGGCTCGGTTTAGGGTACGGTTAGGATTAGGGTACGTGTTAGGTTTAGGGTAGGGGTTAGGGTTAGGGTACGCGTTAGGGTTAGGGTAGTTAGTAAACCTATCCCACTCTCTAGATACCCCTTAGCACGTAAAGGAATATTATTTGGGGTTCCAGCCATGGAGAAGAATTTAGACACTAGGATAAGATAAGGAACACACCCATTATAAAGAAATCACATTAGGATTCTCTTTTTAAGCTGTTGCTTAAAACACTAGTGCTTAGGAAATCTATTGGAGGCAGAAGCAGTCAAGGGTAGCCTAGGGTTAGTGTTAGGCTTAGGGTTAGGCTTAGGGTACGGCTTAGGGTACGGGTTTGGGGAGGGGTTCAGGTACGGCGTAGGGTATGGGTTAGGGTTAGGGTTAGTGTTAGTGTTAGGGGTAGGGCTCGGTTTAGGGTACGGGTTAGGATTAGGGTACGTGTTAGTGTTAGGGTAGGGGTTAGGGTTAGAGTATGCATTAGGGTTAGGGTAGTTATTAAACCTATCCCACTCTCTAGATACCCCTTAGCACGTAAGGCAATATTATTTGGGGGTGCAGCCATGGAGAAGAGTTTAGACACTAGGATAAGATAAGGAACACACCCATTATAAAGAAATCACATTAGGATTCTCTTTTTAAGCTGTTCCTTAAAACACTAGTGCTTAGGAAATCTATTGGAGGCAGAAGCAGTCAAGGGTAGCGTAGGGTTAGGGTTAGGCTTAGGGTTAGGCTTAGGGTACGGCTTAGGGTACGGGTTCGGGGAGGGTTTCGGGTACGGCGTAGGGTATGGGTTAGGGTTAGGGTTAGGGTTAGTGTTAGGGTTAGGGCTCGGTTTAGGGTACGGTTAGGATTAGGGTACGTGTTAGGTTTAGGGTAGGGGTTAGGGTTAGGGTACGCGTTAGGGTTAGGGTAGTTAGTAAACCTATCCCACTCTCTAGATACCCCTTAGCACGTAAAGGAATATTATTTGGGGTTCCAGCAATGGAGAAGAATTTAGACACTAGGATAAGATAAGGAACACACCCATTATAAAGAAATCACATTAGGATTCTCTTTTTAAGCTGTTGCTTAAAACACTAGTGCTTAGGAAATCTATTGGAGGCAGAAGCAGTCAAGGGTAGCCTAGGGTTAGTGTTAGGCTTAGGGTTAGGCTTAGGGTACGGCTTAGGGTACGGGTTTGGGGAGGGGTTCAGGTACGGCGTAGGGTATGGGTTAGGGTTAGGGTTAGTGTTAGTGTTAGGGTTAGGGCTCGGTTTAGGGTACGGGTTAGGATTAGGGTACGTGTTAGTGTTAGAGTAGGGGTTAGGGATAGAGTACGCATTAGGGTTAGGGTAGTTATTAAACCTATCCCACTCTCTAGATACCCCTTAGCACGTAAGGCAATATTATTTGGGGGTGCAGCCATGGAGAAGAGTTTAGACACTAGGATAAGATAAGGAACACACCCATTATAAAGAAATCACATTAGGATTCTCTTTTTAAGCTGTTCCTTAAAACACTAGTGCTTAGGAAATCTATTGGAGGCAGAAGCAGTCAAGGGTAGCCTAGGGTTAGGGTTAGGCTTAGGGTTAGGCTTAGGGTACGGCTTAGGTTACGGGTTCGGGGAGGGGTGCGGGTACGGCGTAGGGTATGGGTTAGGGTTAGGGTTTGGATTAGTGTTAGGGTTAGGGCTCGGTTTAGGGTACGGGTTAGGATTAGGGTACGTGTTAGGGTTAGGGTAGGGGTTAGGGTTAGGTTACGCATTAGGGCTAGGGTAGTTAGTAAACCTATCCCACTCTCTAGCTCCCCCTTAGCACGTAAAGGAATATTATTTGGGGGTCCAGCCATGGAGAAGAGTTTAGACACTAGGATAAGATAAGGAACACACCCATTATAAAGAAATCACTTTACGATTCTCTTTTTAAGCTGTTCCTTAAAACACTACTGCTTAGGAAATCAATTGGAGGCAGAAGCAGTCAAGGGTAGCCTAGGGTTAGGGTTAGGCTTAGGGTTAGGTTTAGGGTATGGCTTAGGGTACGGGTTCGGGGAGGGGTGCGGGTACGGCATAGTGTATGGGTTAGGGTTAGGGTTAGGGTTAGTGTTAGGGTTAGGGCTCGGTTTAGGGTACAGGTTAGGATTAGTGTACGTGTTAGGGTTAGGGTAGGGGTTAGGGTTAGGGTACGCGTTAGGGTTAGGGTAGTTATTAAACCTATCCCACTCTCTAGATACCCCTGAGCACGTAAAGGAATATTATTTGAGGGTCCAGCCATGGAGAAGAGTTTAGACACTAGGATAAGATAAGGAACACACCCATTATAAAGAAATCACATTAGGATTCTCTTTTTAAGCTGTTCCTTAAAACACTAGTGCTTAGGAAATCTATTGGAGGCAGAAGCAGTCAAGGGTAGCGTAGGGTTAGGGTTAGGCTTAGGGTTAGGCTTAGGGTACGGCTTAGGGTACGTGTTCGGGGAGGGTTTCGGGTACGGCGTAGGGTATGGGTTAGGGTTAGGGTTTGGGTTAGTGTTAGGGTTAGGGCTCGGTTTAGGGTACGGTTAGGATTAGGGTACGTGTTAGGTTTAGGGTAGGGGTTAGGGTTTGGGTACGCGTTAGGGTTAGGGTAGTTAGTAAACCTATCCCACTCTCTAGATACCCCTTAGCACGTAAAGGAATATTATTTGGGGGTCCAGCCATGGAGAAGAGTTTAGACACTAGGATAAGATAAGGAACACACCCATTATAAAGAAATCACATTAGGATTCTCTTTTTAAGCTGTTGCTTAAAACACTAGTGCTTAGGAAATCTATTGGAGGCAGAAGCAGTCAAGGGTAGCCTAGGGTTAGTGTTAGGCTTAGGGTTAGGCTTAGGGTACGGCTTAGGGTACGGGTTTGGGGAGGGGTTCAGGTACGGCGTAGGGTATGGGTTAGGGTTAGGGTTAGTGTTAGTGTTAGGGGTAGGGCTCGGTTTAGGGTACGGGTTAGGATTAGGGTACGTGTTAGTGTTAGGGTAGGGGTTAGGGTTAGAGTACGCATTAGGGTTAGGGTAGTTATTAAACCTATCCCACTCTCTAGATACCCCTTAGCACGTAAGGCAATATTATTTGGGGGTGCAGCCATGGAGAAGAGTTTAGACACTAGGATAAGATAAGGAACACACCCATTATAAAGAAATCACATTAGGATTCTCTTTTTAAGCTGTTCCTTAAAACACTAGTGCTTAGGAAATCTATTGGAGGCAGAAGCAGTCAAGGGTAGCCTAGGGTTAGGGTTAGGCTTAGGGTTAGGCTTAGGGTACGGCTTAGGTTACGGGTTCGGGGAGGGGTGCGGGTACGGCGTAGGGTATGGGTTAGGGTTAGGGTTTGGATTAGTGTTAGGGTTAGGGCTCGGTTTAGGGTACGGGTTAGGATTAGGGTACGTGTTAGGGTTAGGGTAGGGGTTAGGGTTAGGTTACGCATTAGGGCTAGGGTAGTTAGTAAACCTATCCCACTCTCTAGCTCCCCCTTAGCACGTAAAGGAATATTATTTGGGGGTCCAGCCATGGAGAAGAGTTTAGACACTAGGATAAGATAAGGAACACACCCATTATAAAGAAATCACTTTACGATTCTCTTTTTAAGCTGTTCCTTAAAACACTACTGCTTAGGAAATCAATTGGAGGCAGAAGCAGTCAAGGGTAGCCTAGGGTTAGGGTTAGGCTTAGGGTTAGGTTTAGGGTATGGCTTAGGGTACGGGTTCGGGGAGGGGTGCGGGTACGGCATAGTGTATGGGTTAGGGTTAGGGTTAGGGTTAGTGTTAGGGTTAGGGCTCGGTTTAGGGTACAGGTTAGGATTAGTGTACGTGTTAGGGTTAGGGTAGGGGTTAGGGTTAGGGTACGCGTTAGGGTTAGGGTAGTTATTAAACCTATCCCACTCTCTAGATACCCCTGAGCACGTAAAGGAATATTATTTGAGGGTCCAGCCATGGAGAAGAGTTTAGACACTAGGATAAGATAAGGAACACACCCATTATAAAGAAATCACATTAGGATTCTCTTTTTAAGCTGTTCCTTAAAACACTAGTGCTTAGGAAATCTATTGGAGGCAGAAGCAGTCAAGGGTAGCGTAGGGTTAGGGTTAGGCTTAGGGTTAGGCTTAGGGTACGGCTTAGGGTACGTGTTCGGGGAGGGTTTCGGGTACGGCGTAGGGTATGGGTTAGGGTTAGGGTTTGGGTTAGTGTTAGGGTTAGGGCTCGGTTTAGGGTACGGTTAGGATTAGGGTACGTGTTAGGTTTAGGGTAGGGGTTAGGGTTTGGGTACGCGTTAGGGTTAGGGTAGTTAGTAAACCTATCCCACTCTCTAGATACCCCTTAGCACGTAAAGGAATATTATTTGGGGGTCCAGCCATGGAGAAGAGTTTAGACACTAGGATAAGATAAGGAACACACCCATTATAAAGAAATCACATTAGGATTCTCTTTTTAAGCTGTTGCTTAAAACACTAGTGCTTAGGAAATCTATTGGAGGCAGAAGCAGTCAAGGGTAGCCTAGGGTTAGTGTTAGGCTTAGGGTTAGGCTTAGGGTACGGCTTAGGGTACGGGTTTGGGGAGGGGTTCAGGTACGGCGTAGGGTATGGGTTAGGGTTAGGGTTAGTGTTAGTGTTAGGGGTAGGGCTCGGTTTAGGGTACGGGTTAGGATTAGGGTACGTGTTAGTGTTAGGGTAGGGGTTAGGGTTAGAGTACGCATTAGGGTTAGGGTAGTTATTAAACCTATCCCACTCTCTAGATACCCCTTAGCACGTAAGGCAATATTATTTGGGGGTGCAGCCATGGAGAAGAGTTTAGACACTAGGATAAGATAAGGAACACACCCATTATAAAGAAATCACATTAGGATTCTCTTTTTAAGCTGTTCCTTAAAACACTAGTGCTTAGGAAATCTATTGGAGGCAGAAGCAGTCAAGGGTAGCCTAGGGTTAGGGTTAGGCTTAGGGTTAGGTTTAGGGTACGGCTTGGGGTATGGGTTCGGGGAGGTGTTCGTGTACGGCGTAGGGTATGGGTTAGGGTTAGGGTTTGGGTTAGTGTTAGGGTTAGGGCTCGGTTTAGGGTACGGGTTAGGATTAGGGTACGTGTTAGGGTTAGGGTAGGGGTTAGGGTTAGGTTACGCGTTAGGGCTAGGGTAGTTAGTAAACCTATCCCACTCTCTAGCTCCCCCTTAGCACGTAAAGGAATATTATTTGGGGGTCCAGCCATGGAGAAGAGTTTAGACACTAGGATAAGATAAGGAACACACCCATTATAAAGAAATCACTTTACGATTCTCTTTTTAAGCTGTTCCTTAAAACACTACTGCTTAGGAAATCAATTGGAGGCAGAAGCAGTCAAGGGTAGCCTAGGGTTAGGGTTAGGCTTAGGGTTAGGTTTAGGGTATGGCTTAGGGTACGGGTTCGGGGAGGGGTGCGGGTACGGCATAGTGTATGGGTTAGGGTTAGGGTTAGGGTTAGTGTTAGGGTTAGGGCTCGGTTTAGGGTACAGGTTAGGATTAGTGTACGTGTTAGGGTTAGGGTAGGGGTTAGGGTTAGGGTAGTTATTAAACCTATCCCACTCTCTAGATACCCCTGAGCACGTAAAGGAATATTATTTGAGGGTCCAGCCATGGAGAAGAGTTTAGACACTAGGATAAGATAAGGAACACACCCATTATAAAGAAATCACATTAGGATTCTCTTTTTAAGCTGTTCCTTAAAACACTAGTGCTTAGGAAATCTATTGGAGGCAGAAGCAGTCAAGGGTAGCGTAGGGTTAGGGTTAGGCTTAGGGTTAGGCTTAGGGTACGGCTTAGGGTACGTGTTCGGGGAGGGTTTCGGGTACGGCGTAGGGTATGGGTTAGGGTTAGGGTTTGGGTTAGTGTTAGGGTTAGGGCTCGGTTTAGGGTACGGTTAGGATTAGGGTACGTGTTAGGTTTAGGGTAGGGGTTAGGGTTAGGGTACGCGTTAGGGTTAGGGTAGTTAGTAAACCTATCCCACTCTCTAGATACCCCTTAGCACGTAAAGGAATATTATTTGGGGTTCCAGCCATGGAGAAGAATTTAGACACTAGGATAAGATAAGGAACACACCCATTATAAAGAAATCACATTAGGATTCTCTTTTTAAGCTGTTGCTTAAAACACTAGTGCTTAGGAAATCTATTGGAGGCAGAAGCAGTCAAGGGTAGCCTAGGGTTAGTGTTAGGCTTAGGGTTAGGCTTAGGGTACGGCTTAGGGTACGGGTTTGGGGAGGGGTTCAGGTACGGCGTAGGGTATGGGTTAGGGTTAGGGTTAGTGTTAGTGTTAGGGGTAGGGCTCGGTTTAGGGTACGGGTTAGGATTAGGGTACGTGTTAGTGTTAGGGTAGGGGTTAGGGTTAGAGTATGCATTAGGGTTAGGGTAGTTATTAAACCTATCCCACTCTCTAGATACCCCTTAGCACGTAAGGCAATATTATTTGGGGGTGCAGCCATGGAGAAGAGTTTAGACACTAGGATAAGATAAGGAACACACCCATTATAAAGAAATCACATTAGGATTCTCTTTTTAAGCTGTTCCTTAAAACACTAGTGCTTAGGAAATCTATTGGAGGCAGAAGCAGTCAAGGGTAGCGTAGGGTTAGGGTTAGGCTTAGGGTTAGGCTTAGGGTACGGCTTAGGGTACGGGTTCGGGGAGGGTTTCGGGTACGGCGTAGGGTATGGGTTAGGGTTAGGGTTAGGGTTAGTGTTAGGGTTAGGGCTCGGTTTAGGGTACGGTTAGGATTAGGGTACGTGTTAGGTTTAGGGTAGGGGTTAGGGTTAGGGTACGCGTTAGGGTTAGGGTAGTTAGTAAACCTATCCCACTCTCTAGATACCCCTTAGCACGTAAAGGAATATTATTTGGGGTTCCAGCAATGGAGAAGAATTTAGACACTAGGATAAGATAAGGAACACACCCATTATAAAGAAATCACATTAGGATTCTCTTTTTAAGCTGTTGCTTAAAACACTAGTGCTTAGGAAATCTATTGGAGGCAGAAGCAGTCAAGGGTAGCCTAGGGTTAGTGTTAGGCTTAGGGTTAGGCTTAGGGTACGGCTTAGGGTACGGGTTTGGGGAGGGGTTCAGGTACGGCGTAGGGTATGGGTTAGGGTTAGGGTTAGTGTTAGTGTTAGGGTTAGGGCTCGGTTTAGGGTACGGGTTAGGATTAGGGTACGTGTTAGTGTTAGAGTAGGGGTTAGGGATAGAGTACGCATTAGGGTTAGGGTAGTTATTAAACCTATCCCACTCTCTAGATACCCCTTAGCACGTAAGGCAATATTATTTGGGGGTGCAGCCATGGAGAAGAGTTTAGACACTAGGATAAGATAAGGAACACACCCATTATAAAGAAATCACATTAGGATTCTCTTTTTAAGCTGTTCCTTAAAACACTAGTGCTTAGGAAATCTATTGGAGGCAGAAGCAGTCAAGGGTAGCCTAGGGTTAGGGTTAGGCTTAGGGTTAGGTGTAGGGTACGGCTTGGGGTATGGGTTCGGGGAGGTGTTCGTGTACGGCGTAGGGTATGGGTTAGGGTTAGGGTTTGGGTTAGTGTTAGGGTTAGGGCTCGGTTTAGGGTACGGGTTAGGATTAGGGTACGTGTTAGGGTTAGGGTAGGTGTTAGGGTTAGGTTACGCATTAGGGCTAGGGTAGTTAGTAAACCTATCCCACTCTCTAGCTCCCCCTTAGCACGTAAAGGAATATTATTTGGGGGTCCAGCCATGGAGAAGAGTTTAGACACTAGGATAAGATAAGGAACACACCCATTATAAAGAAATCACTTTAGGATTCTCTTTTTAAGCTGTTCCTTAAAACACTACTGCTTAGGAAATCAATTGGAGGCAGAAGCAGTCAAGGGTAGCCTAGGGTTAGGGTTAGGCTTAGGGTTAGGTTTAGGGTATGGCTTAGGGTACGGGTTCGGGGAGGGGTGCGGGTACGGCATAGTGTATGGGTTAGGGTTAGGGTTAGGGTTAGTGTTAGGGTTAGGGCTCGGTTTAGGGTACAGGTTAGGATTAGTGTACGTGTTAGGGTTAGGGTAGGGGTTAGGGTTAGGGTACGCGTTAGGTTAGGGTAGTTATTAAACCTATCCCACTCTCTAGATACCCCTGAGCACGTAAGGCAATATTATTTGGGGGTGCAGCCATGGAGAAGAGTTTAGACACTAGGATAAGATAAGGAACACACCCATTATAAAGAAATCACATTAGGATTCTCTTTTTAAGCTGTTCCTTAAAACACTAGTGCTTAGGAAATCTATTGGAGGCAGAAGCAGTCAAGGGTAGCCTAGGGTTAGGGTTAGGCTTAGGGTTAGGTGTAGGGTACGGCTTGGGGTATGGGTTCGGGGAGGTGTTCGTGTACGGCGTAGGGTATGGGTTAGGGTTAGGGTTTGGGTTAGTGTTAGGGTTAGGGCTCGGTTTAGGGTACGGGTTAGGATTAGGGTACGTGTTAGGGTTAGGGTAGGTGTTAGGGTTAGGTTACGCATTAGGGCTAGGGTAGTTAGTAAACCTATCCCACTCTCTAGCTCCCCCTTAGCACGTAAAGGAATATTATTTGGGGGTCCAGCCATGGAGAAGAGTTTAGACACTAGGATAAGATAAGGAACACACCCATTATAAAGAAATCACTTTAGGATTCTCTTTTTAAGCTGTTCCTTAAAACACTACTGCTTAGGAAATCAATTGGAGGCAGAAGCAGTCAAGGGTAGCCTAGGGTTAGGGTTAGGCTTAGGGTTAGGTTTAGGGTATGGCTTAGGGTACGGGTTCGGGGAGGGGTGCGGGTACGGCATAGTGTATGGGTTAGGGTTAGGGTTAGGGTTAGTGTTAGGGTTAGGGCTCGGTTTAGGGTACAGGTTAGGATTAGTGTACGTGTTAGGGTTAGGGTAGGGGTTAGGGTTAGGGTACGCGTTAGGTTAGGGTAGTTATTAAACCTATCCCACTCTCTAGATACCCCTGAGCACGTAAAGGAATATTATTTGAGGGTCCAGCCATGGAGAAGAGTTTAGACACTAGGATAAGATAAGGAACACACCCATTATAAAGAAATCACATTAGGATTCTCTTTTTAAGCTGTTCCTTAAAACACTAGTGCTTAGGAAATCTATTGGAGGCAGAAGCAGTCAAGGGTAGCGTAGGGTTAGGGTTAGGCTTAGGGTTAGGCTTAGGGTACGGCTTAGGGTACGGGTTCGGGGAGGGTTTCGGGTACGGCGTAGGGTATGGGTTAGGGTTAGGGTTAGGGTTAGTGTTAGGGTTAGGGCTCGGTTTAGGGTACGGTTAGGATTAGGGTACGTGTTAGGTTTAGGGTAGGGGTTAGGGTTAGGGTACGCGTTAGGGTTAGGGTAGTTAGTAAACCTATCCCACTCTCTAGATACCCCTTAGCACGTAAAGGAATATTATTTGGGGTTCCAGCAATGGAGAAGAATTTAGACACTAGGATAAGATAAGGAACACACCCATTATAAAGAAATCACATTAGGATTCTCTTTTTAAGCTGTTGCTTAAAACACTAGTGCTTAGGAAATCTATTGGAGGCAGAAGCAGTCAAGGGTAGCCTAGGGTTAGTGTTAGGCTTAGGGTTAGGCTTAGGGTACGGCTTAGGGTACGGGTTTGGGGAGGGGTTCAGGTACGGCGTAGGGTATGGGTTAGGGTTAGGGTTAGTGTTAGTGTTAGGGTTAGGGCTCGGTTTAGGGTACGGGTTAGGATTAGGGTACGTGTTAGTGTTAGAGTAGGGGTTAGGGATAGAGTACGCATTAGGGTTAGGGTAGTTATTAAACCTATCCCACTCTCTAGATACCCCTTAGCACGTAAGGCAATATTATTTGGGGGTGCAGCCATGGAGAAGAGTTTAGACACTAGGATAAGATAAGGAACACACCCATTATAAAGAAATCACATTAGGATTCTCTTTTTAAGCTGTTCCTTAAAACACTAGTGCTTAGGAAATCTATTGGAGGCAGAAGCAGTCAAGGGTAGCCTAGGGTTAGGGTTAGGCTTAGGGTTAGGTTTAGGGTACGGCTTGGGGTATGGGTTCGGGGAGGTGTTCGTGTACGGCGTAGGGTATGGGTTAGGGTTAGGGTTTGGGTTAGTGTTAGGGTTAGGGCTCGGTTTAGGGTACGGGTTAGGATTAGGGTACGTGTTAGGGTTAGGGTAGGTGTTAGGGTTAGGTTACGCATTAGGGCTAGGGTAGTTAGTAAACCTATCCCACTCTCTAGCTCCCCCTTAGCACGTAAAGGAATATTATTTGGGGGTCCAGCCATGGAGAAGAGTTTAGACACTAGGATAAGATAAGGAACACACCCATTATAAAGAAATCACTTTAGGATTCTCTTTTTAAGCTGTTCCTTAAAACACTACTGCTTAGGAAATCAATTGGAGGCAGAAGCAGTCAAGGGTAGCCTAGGGTTAGGGTTAGGCTTAGGGTTAGGTTTAGGGTATGGCTTAGGGTACGGGTTCGGGGAGGGGTGCGGGTACGGCATAGTGTATGGGTTAGGGTTAGGGTTAGGGTTAGTGTTAGGGTTAGGGCTCGGTTTAGGGTACAGGTTAGGATTAGTGTACGTGTTAGGGTTAGGGTAGGGGTTAGGGTTAGGGTAGTTATTAAACCTATCCCACTCTCTAGATACCCCTGAGCACGTAAAGGAATATTATTTGAGGGTCCAGCCATGGAGAAGAGTTTAGACTCTAGGATAAGATAAGGAACACACCCATTATAAAGAAATCACATTAGGATTCTCTTTTTAAGCTGTTCCTTAAAACACTAGTGCTTAGGAAATCTATTGGAGGCAGAAGCAGTCAAGGGTAGCGTAGGGTTAGGGTTAGGCTTAGGGTTAGGCTTAGGGTACGGCTTAGGGTACGTGTTCGGGGAGGGTTTCGGGTACGGCGTAGGGTATGGGTTAGGGTTAGGGTTTGGGTTAGTGTTAGGGTTAGGGCTCGGTTTAGGGTACGGTTAGGATTAGGGTACGTGTTAGGTTTAGGGTAGGGGTTAGGGTTAGGGTACGCGTTAGGGTTAGGGTAGTTAGTAAACCTATCCCACTCTCTAGATACCCCTTAGCACGTAAAGGAATATTATTTGGGGTTCCAGCCATGGAGAAGAATTTAGACACTAGGATAAGATAAGGAACACACCCATTATAAAGAAATCACATTAGGATTCTCTTTTTAAGCTGTTGCTTAAAACACTAGTGCTTAGGAAATCTATTGGAGGCAGAAGCAGTCAAGGGTAGCCTAGGGTTAGTGTTAGGCTTAGGGTTAGGCTTAGGGTACGGCTTAGGGTACGGGTTTGGGGAGGGGTTCAGGTACGGCGTAGGGTATGGGTTAGGGTTAGGGTTAGTGTTAGTGTTAGGGGTAGGGCTCGGTTTAGGGTACGGGTTAGGATTAGGGTACGTGTTAGTGTTAGGGTAGGGGTTAGGGTTAGAGTACGCATTAGGGTTAGGGTAGTTATTAAACCTATCCCACTCTCTAGATACCCCTTAGCACGTAAGGCAATATTATTTGGGGGTGCAGCCATGGAGAAGAGTTTAGACACTAGGATAAGATAAGGAACACACCCATTATAAAGAAATCACATTAGGATTCTCTTTTTAAGCTGTTCCTTAAAACACTAGTGCTTAGGAAATCTATTGGAGGCAGAAGCAGTCAAGGGTAGCCTAGGGTTAGGGTTAGGCTTAGGGTTAGGTTTAGGGTACGGCTTGGGGTATGGGTTCGGGGAGGTGTTCGTGTACGGCGTAGGGTATGGGTTAGGGTTAGGGTTTGGGTTAGTGTTAGGGTTAGGGCTCGGTTTAGGGTACGGGTTAGGATTAGGGTACGTGTTAGGGTTAGGGTAGGGGTTAGGGTTAGGTTACGCGTTAGGGCTAGGGTAGTTAGTAAACCTATCCCACTCTCTAGCTCCCCCTTAGCACGTAAAGGAATATTATTTGGGGGTTCAGCCATGGAGAAGAGTTTAGACACTAGGATAAGATAAGGAACACACCCATTATAAAGAAATCACTTTAGGATTCTCTTTTTAAGCTGTTCCTTAAAACACTACTGCTTAGGAAATCAATTGGAGGCAGAAGCAGTCAAGGGTAGCCTAGGGTTAGGGTTAGGCTTAGGGTTAGGTTTAGGGTATGGCTTAGGGTACGGGTTCGGGGAGGGGTGCGGGTACGGCGTAGGGTATTGGTTAGGGTTAGGGTTAGGGTTAGTGTTAGGGTTAGGGCTCGGTTTAGGGTACAGGTTAGGATTAGGGTACGTGTTAGGGTTAGGGTAGGGGTTAGGGTTAGGGTACGCGTTAGGGTTAGGGTAGTTAGTAAACCTATCCCACTCTCTAGATACCCCTTAGCACGTAAGGGAATATTATTTGGGGGTGCAGCCATGGAGAAGAGTTTAGACACTAGGATAAGATAAGGAACACACCCATTATAAAGAAATCACATTAGGATTCTCTTTTTAAGCTATTCCTTAAAACAGTAGTGCTTAGGAAATCTATTGGAGGCAGAAGCAGTCAAGGGTAGCCTAGGGTTAGGGTTAGGCTTAGGGTTAGGCTTAGGGTACGGCTTAGGTTACGGGTTCGGGGAGGGGTGCGGGTACGGCGTAGGGTATGGGTTAGGGTTAGGGTTTGGATTAGTGTTAGGGTTAGGGCTCGGTTTAGGGTACGGGTTAGGATTAGGGTACGTGTTAGGGTTAGGGTAGGGGTTAGGGTTAGGTTACGCATTAGGGCTAGGGTAGTTAGTAAACCTATCCCACTCTCTAGCTCCCCCTTAGCACGTAAAGGAATATTATTTGGGGGTCCAGCCATGGAGAAGAGTTTAGACACTAGGATAAGATAAGGAACACACCCATTATAAAGAAATCACTTTAGGATTCTCTTTTTAAGCTGTTCCTTAAAACACTACTGCTTAGGAAATCAATTGGAGGCAGAAGCAGTCAAGGGTAGCCTAGGGTTAGGGTTAGGCTTAGGGTTAGGTTTAGGGTATGGCTTAGGGTACGGGTTCGGGGAGGGGTGCGGGTACGGCATAGTGTATGGGTTAGGGTTAGGGTTAGGGTTAGTGTTAGGGTTAGGGCTCGGTTTAGGGTACAGGTTAGGATTAGTGTACGTGTTAGGGTTAGGGTAGGGGTTAGGGTTAGGGTACGCGTTAGGGTTAGGGTAGTTATTAAACCTATCCCACTCTCTAGATACCCCTGAGCACGTAAAGGAATATTATTTGAGGGTCCAGCCATGGAGAAGAGTTTAGACACTAGGATAAGATAAGGAACACACCCATTATAAAGAAATCACATTAGGATTCTCTTTTTAAGCTGTTCCTTAAAACACTAGTGCTTAGGAAATCTATTGGAGGCAGAAGCAGTCAAGGGTAGCGTAGGGTTAGTGTTAGGCTTAGGGTTAGGCTTAGGGTACGGCTTAGGGTACGTGTTCGGGGAGGGTTTCGGGTACGGCGTAGGGTATGGGTTAGGGTTAGGGTTTGGGTTAGTGTTAGGGTTAGGGCTCGGTTTAGGGTACGGTTAGGATTAGGGTACGTGTTAGGTTTAGGGTAGGGGTTAGGGTTAGAGTACGCATTAGGGTTAGGGTAGTTATTAAACCTATCCCACTCTCTAGATACCCCTTAGCACGTAAGGCAATATTATTTGGGGGTGCAGCCATGGAGAAGAGTTTAGACACTAGGATAAGATAAGGAACACACCCATTATAAAGAAATCACATTAGGATTCTCTTTTTAAGCTGTTCCTTAAAACACTAGTGCTTAGGAAATCTATTGGAGGCAGAAGCAGTCAAGGGTAGCCTAGGGTTAGGGTTAGGCTTAGGGTTAGGCTTAGGGTACGGCTTAGGGTACGGGTTCGGGGAGGGTTTCGGGTACGGCGTAGGGTATGGGTTAGGGTTAGGGTTAGGGTTAGTGTTAGGGTTAGGGCTCGGTTTAGGGTACGGTTAGGATTAGGGTACGTGTTAGGTTTAGGGTAGGGGTTAGGGTTAGGGTACGCGTTAGGGTTAGGGTAGTTAGTAAACCTATCCCACTCTCTAGATACCCCTTAGCACGTAAAGGAATATTATTTGGGGTTCCAGCAATGGAGAAGAATTTAGACACTAGGATAAGATAAGGAACACACCCATTATAAAGAAATCACATTAGGATTCTCTTTTTAAGCTGTTGCTTAAAACACTAGTGCTTAGGAAATCTATTGGAGGCAGAAGCAGTCAAGGGTAGCCTAGGGTTAGTGTTAGGCTTAGGGTTAGGCTTAGGGTACGGCTTAGGGTACGGGTTTGGGGAGGGGTTCAGGTACGGCGTAGGGTATGGGTTAGGGTTAGGGTTAGTGTTAGTGTTAGGGTTAGGGCTCGGTTTAGGGTACGGGTTAGGATTAGGGTACGTGTTAGTGTTAGAGTAGGGGTTAGGGATAGAGTAGGCATTAGGGTTAGGGTAGTTATTAAACCTATCCCACTCTCTAGATACCCCTTAGCACGTAAGGCAATATTATTTGGGGGTGCAGCCATGGAGAAGAGTTTAGACACTAGGATAAGATAAGGAACACACCCATTATAAAGAAATCACATTAGGATTCTCTTTTTAAGCTGTTCCTTAAAACACTAGTGCTTAGGAAATCTATTGGAGGCAGAAGCAGTCAAGGGTAGCCTAGGGTTAGGGTTAGGCTTAGGGTTAGGTGTAGGGTACGGCTTGGGGTATGGGTTCGGGGAGGTGTTCGTGTACGGCGTAGGGTATGGGTTAGGGTTAGGGTTTGGGTTAGTGTTAGGGTTAGGGCTCGGTTTAGGGTACGGGTTAGGATTAGGGTACGTGTTAGGGTTAGGGTAGGTGTTAGGGTTAGGTTACGCATTAGGGCTAGGGTAGTTAGTAAACCTATCCCACTCTCTAGCTCCCCCTTAGCACGTAAAGGAATATTATTTGGGGGTCCAGCCATGGAGAAGAGTTTAGACACTAGGATAAGATAAGGAACACACCCATTATAAAGAAATCACTTTAGGATTCTCTTTTTAAGCTGTTCCTTAAAACACTACTGCTTAGGAAATCAATTGGAGGCAGAAGCAGTCAAGGGTAGCCTAGGGTTAGGGTTAGGCTTAGGGTTAGGTTTAGGGTATGGCTTAGGGTACGGGTTCGGGGAGGGGTGCGGGTACGGCATAGTGTATGGGTTAGGGTTAGGGTTAGGGTTAGTGTTAGGGTTAGGGCTCGGTTTAGGGTACAGGTTAGGATTAGTGTACGTGTTAGGGTTAGGGTAGGGGTTAGGGTTAGGGTACGCGTTAGGTTAGGGTAGTTATTAAACCTATCCCACTCTCTAGATACCCCTGAGCACGTAAAGGAATATTATTTGAGGGTCCAGCCATGGAGAAGAGTTTAGACACTAGGATAAGATAAGGAACACACCCATTATAAAGAAATCACATTAGGATTCTCTTTTTAAGCTGTTCCTTAAAACACTAGTGCTTAGGAAATCTATTGGAGGCAGAAGCAGTCAAGGGTAGCGTAGGGTTAGGGTTAGGCTTAGGGTTAGGCTTAGGGTACGGCTTAGGGTACGGGTTCGGGGAGGGTTTCGGGTACGGCGTAGGGTATGGGTTAGGGTTAGGGTTAGGGTTAGTGTTAGGGTTAGGGCTCGGTTTAGGGTACGGTTAGGATTAGGGTACGTGTTAGGTTTAGGGTAGGGGTTAGGGTTAGGGTACGCGTTAGGGTTAGGGTAGTTAGTAAACCTATCCCACTCTCTAGATACCCCTTAGCATGTAAAGGAATATTATTTGGGGTTCCAGCAATGGAGAAGAATTTAGACACTAGGATAAGATAAGGAACACACCCATTATAAAGAAATCACATTAGGATTCTCTTTTTAAGCTGTTGCTTAAAACACTAGTGCTTAGGAAATCTATTGGAGGCAGAAGCAGTCAAGGGTAGCCTAGGGTTAGTGTTAGGCTTAGGGTTAGGCTTAGGGTACGGCTTAGGGTACGGGTTTGGGGAGGGGTTCAGGTACGGCGTAGGGTATGGGTTAGGGTTAGGGTTAGTGTTAGTGTTAGGGTTAGGGCTCGGTTTAGGGTACGGGTTAGGATTAGGGTACGTGTTAGTGTTAGAGTAGGGGTTAGGGATAGAGTACGCATTAGGGTTAGGGTAGTTATTAAACCTATCCCACTCTCTAGATACCCCTTAGCACGTAAGGCAATATTATTTGGGGGTGCAGCCATGGAGAAGAGTTTAGACACTAGGATAAGATAAGGAACACACCCATTATAAAGAAATCACATTAGGATTCTCTTTTTAAGCTGTTCCTTAAAACACTAGTGCTTAGGAAATCTATTGGAGGCAGAAGCAGTCAAGGGTAGCCTAGGGTTAGGGTTAGGCTTAGGGTTAGGTTTAGGGTACGGCTTGGGGTATGGGTTCGGGGAGGTGTTCGTGTACGGCGTAGGGTATGGGTTAGGGTTAGGGTTTGGGTTAGTGTTAGGGTTAGGGCTCGGTTTAGGGTACGGGTTAGGATTAGGGTACGTGTTAGGGTTAGGGTAGGTGTTAGGGTTAGGTTACGCATTAGGGCTAGGGTAGTTAGTAAACCTATCCCACTCTCTAGCTCCCCCTTAGCACGTAAAGGAATATTATTTGGGGGTCCAGCCATGGAGAAGAGTTTAGACACTAGGATAAGATAAGGAACACACCCATTATAAAGAAATCACTTTAGGATTCTCTTTTTAAGCTGTTCCTTAAAACACTACTGCTTAGGAAATCAATTGGAGGCAGAAGCAGTCAAGGGTAGCCTAGGGTTAGGGTTAGGCTTAGGGTTAGGTTTAGGGTATGGCTTAGGGTACGGGTTCGGGGAGGGGTGCGGGTACGGCATAGTGTATGGGTTAGGGTTAGGGTTAGGGTTAGTGTTAGGGTTAGGGCTCGGTTTAGGGTACAGGTTAGGATTAGTGTACGTGTTAGGGTTAGGGTAGGGGTTAGGGTTAGGGTACGCGTTAGGTTAGGGTAGTTATTAAACCTATCCCACTCTCTAGATACCCCTGAGCACGTAAAGGAATATTATTTGAGGGTCCAGCCATGGAGAAGAGTTTAGACACTAGGATAAGATAAGGAACACACCCATTATAAAGAAATCACATTAGGATTCTCTTTTTAAGCTGTTCCTTAAAACAGTAGTGCTTAGGAAATCTATTGGAGGCAGAAGCAGTCAAGGGTAGCGTAGGGTTAGGGTTAGGCTTAGGGTTAGGCTTAGGGTACGGCTTAGGGTACGTGTTCGGGGAGGGTTTCGGGTACGGCGTAGGGTATGGGTTAGGGTTAGGGTTTGGGTTAGTGTTAGGGTTAGGGCTCGGTTTAGGGTACGGTTAGGATTAGGGTACGTGTTAGGTTTAGGGTAGGGGTTAGGGTTAGGGTACGCGTTAGGGTTAGGGTAGTTAGTAAACCTATCCCACTCTCTAGATACCCCTTAGCACGTAAAGGAATATTATTTGGGGTTCCAGCCATGGAGAAGAATTTAGACACTAGGATAAGATAAGGAACACACCCATTATAAAGAAATCACATTAGGATTCTCTTTTTAAGCTGTTGCTTAAAACACTAGTGCTTAGGAAATCTATTGGAGGCAGAAGCAGTCAAGGGTAGCCTAGGGTTAGTGTTAGGCTTAGGGTTAGGCTTAGGGTACGGCTTAGGGTACGGGTTTGGGGAGGGGTTCAGGTACGGCGTAGGGTATGGGTTAGGGTTAGGGTTAGTGTTAGTGTTAGGGGTAGGGCTCGGTTTAGGGTACGGGTTAGGATTAGGGTACGTGTTAGTGTTAGGGTAGGGGTTAGGGTTAGAGTACGCATTAGGGTTAGGGTAGTTATTAAACCTATCCCACTCTCTAGATACCCCTTAGCACGTAAGGCAATATTATTTGGGGGTGCAGCCATGGAGAAGAGTTTAGACACTAGAATAAGATAAGGAACACACCCATTATAAAGAAATCACATTAGGATTCTCTTTTTAAGCTGTTCCTTAAAACACTAGTGCTTAGGAAATCTATTGGAGGCAGAAGCAGTCAAGGGTAGCCTAGGGTTAGGGTTAGGCTTAGGGTTAGGTTTAGGGTACGGCTTGGGGTATGGGTTCGGGGAGGTGTTTGTGTACGGCGTAGGGTATGGGTTAGGGTTAGGGTTTGGGTTAGTGTTAGGGTTAGGGCTCGGTTTAGGGTACGGGTTAGGATTAGGGTACGTGTTAGGGTTAGGGTAGGGGTTAGGGTTAGGTTACGCGTTAGGGCTAGGGTAGTTAGTAAACCTATCCCACTCTCTAGCTCCCCCTTAGCACGTAAAGGAATATTATTTGGGGGTCCAGCCATGGAGAAGAGTTTAGACACTAGGATAAGATAAGGAACACACCCATTATAAAGAAATCACTTTACGATTCTCTTTTTAAGCTGTTCCTTAAAACACTACTGCTTAGGAAATCAATTGGAGGCAGAAGCAGTCAAGGGTAGCCTAGGGTTAGGGTTAGGCTTAGGGTTAGGTTTAGGGTATGGCTTAGGGTACGGGTTCGGGGAGGGGTGCGGGTACGGCATAGTGTATGGGTTAGGGTTAGGGTTAGGGTTAGTGTTAGGGTTAGGGCTCGGTTTAGGGTACAGGTTAGGATTAGTGTACGTGTTAGGGTTAGGGTAGGGGTTAGGGTTAGGGTAGTTATTAAACCTATCCCACTCTCTAGATACCCCTTAGCACGTAAGGCAATATTATTTGGGGGTGCAGCCATGGAGAAGAGTTTAGACACTAGGATAAGATAAGGAACACACCCATTATAAAGAAATCACATTAGGATTCTCTTTTTAAGCTGTTCCTTAAAACACTAGTGCTTAGGAAATCTATTGGAGGCAGAAGCAGTCAAGGGTAGCCTAGGGTTAGGGTTAGGCTTAGGGTTAGGTTTAGGGTATGGCTTAGGGTACGGGTTCGGGGAGGGGTGCGGGTACGGCGTAGGGTATTGGTTAGGGTTAGGGTTAGGGTTAGTGTTAGGGTTAGGGCTCGGTTTAGGGTACAGGTTAGGATTAGGGTACGTGTTAGGGTTAGGGTAGGGGTTAGGGTTAGGGTACGCGTTAGGGTTAGGGTAGTTAGTAAACCTATCCCACTCTCTAGATACCCCTTAGCACGTAAGGGAATATTATTTGGGGGTGCAGCCATGGAGAAGAGTTTAGACACTAGGATAAGATAAGGAACACACCCATTATAAAGAAATCACATTAGGATTCTCTTTTTAAGCTGTTCCTTAAAACAGTAGTGCTTAGGAAATCTATTGGAGGCAGAAGCAGTCAAGGGTAGCCTAGGGTTAGGGTTAGGCTTAGGGTTAGGCTTAGGGTACGGCTTAGGTTACGGGTTCGGGGAGGGGTGCGGGTACGGCGTAGGGTATGGGTTAGGGTTAGGGTTTGGATTAGTGTTAGGGTTAGGGCTCGGTTTAGGGTACGGGTTAGGATTAGGGTACGTGTTAGGGTTAGGGTAGGGGTTAGGGTTAGGTTACGCATTAGGGCTAGGGTAGTTAGTAAACCTATCCCACTCTCTAGCTCCCCCTTAGCACGTAAAGGAATATTATTTGGGGGTCCAGCCATGGAGAAGAGTTTAGACACTAGGATAAGATAAGGAACACACCCATTATAAAGAAATCACTTTAGGATTCTCTTTTTAAGCTGTTCCTTAAAACACTACTAATTAGGAAATCAATTGGAGGCAGAAGCAGTCAAGGGTAGCCTAGGGTTAGGGTTAGGCTTAGGGTTAGGTTTAGGGTATGGCTTAGGGTACGGGTTCGGGGAGGGGTTCGGGTACGGCATAGGGTATGGGTTAGGGTTAGGGTTAGGGTTAGTGTTAGGGTTAGGGCTCGGTTTAGGGTACAGGTTAGGATTAGTGTACGTGTTAGGGTTAGGGTAGGGGTTAGGGTTAGGGTACGCGTTAGGGTTAGGGTAGTTATTAAACCTATCCCACTCTCTAGATACCCCTTAGCACGTAAGGGAATATTATTTGTGGGTGCAGCCATGGAGAAGAGTTTAGACACTAGGATAACATAAGGAACACACCCATTATAAAGAAATCACATTAGGATTCTCTTTTTAAGCTGTTCCTTAAAACAGTAGTGCTTAGGAAATCTATTGGAGGCAGAAGCAGTCAAGGGTAGCCTAGGGTTAGGGTTAGGCTTAGGGTTAGGCTTAGGGTACGGCTTAGGGTACGGGTTCGGGGAGGGGTGCGGGTACGGCGTAGGGTATGGGTTAGGGTTAGGGTTAGTGTTAGTGTTAGGGGTAGGGCTCGGTTTAGGGTACGGGTTAGGATTAGGGTACGTGTTAGTGTTAGGGTAGGGGTTAGGGTTAGAGTACGCATTAGGGTTAGGGTAGTTATTAAACCTATCCCACTCTCTAGATACCCCTTAGCACGTAAGGCAATATTATTTGGGGGTGCAGCCATGGAGAAGAGTTTAGACACTAGGATAAGATAAGGAACACACCCATTATAAAGAAATCACATTAGGATTCTCTTTTTAAGATGTTCCTTAAAACACTAGTGCTTAGGAAATCTATTGGAGGCAGAAGCAGTCAAGGGTAGCGTAGGGTTAGGGTTAGGCTTAGGGTTAGGCTTAGGGTACGGCTTAGGGTACGGGTTCGGGGAGGGTTTCGGGTACGGCGTAGGGTATGGGTTAGGGTTAGGGTTAGGGTTAGTGTTAGGGTTAGGGCTCGGTTTAGGGTACGGTTAGGATTAGGGTACGTGTTAGGTTTAGGGTAGGGGTTAGGGTTAGGGTACGCGTTAGGGTTAGGGTAATTAGTAAACCTATCCCACTCTCTAGATACCCCTTAGCACGTAAGGCAATATTATTTGGGGGTGCAGCCATGGAGAAGAATTTAGACACTAGGATAAGATAAGGAACACACCCATTATAAAGAAATCACATTAGGATTCTCTTTTTAAGCTGTTCCTTAAAACACTAGTGCTTAGGAAATCTATTGGAGGCAGAAGCAGTCAAGGGTAGCGTAGGGTTAGGGTTAGGCTTAGGGTTAGGCTTAGGGTACGGCTTAGGGTACGTGTTCGGGGAGGGTTTCGGGTACGGCGTAGGGTATGGGTTAGGGTTAGGGTTTGGGTTAGTGTTAGGGTTAGGGCTCGGTTTAGGGTACGGTTAGGATTAGGGTACGTGTTAGGTTTAGGGTAGGGGTTAGGGTTAGGGTACGCGTTAGGGTTAGGGTAGTTAGTAAACCTATCCCACTCTCTAGATACCCCTTAGCACGTAAAGGAATATTATTTGGGGTTCCAGCCATGGAGAAGAATTTAGACACTAGGATAAGATAAGGAACACACCCATTATAAAGAAATCACATTAGGATTCTCTTTTTAAGCTGTTGCTTAAAACACTAGTGCTTAGGAAATCTATTGGAGGCAGAAGCAGTCAAGGGTAGCCTAGGGTTAGTGTTAGGCTTAGGGTTAGGCTTAGGGTACGGCTTAGGGTACGGGTTTGGGGAGGGGTTCAGGTACGGCGTAGGGTATGGGTTAGGGTTAGGGTTAGTGTTAGTGTTAGGGGTAGGGCTCGGTTTAGGGTACGGGTTAGGATTAGGGTACGTGTTAGTGTTAGGGTAGGGGTTAGGGTTAGAGTACGCATTAGGGTTAGGGTAGTTATTAAACCTATCCCACTCTCTAGATACCCCTTAGCACGTAAGGCAATATTATTTGGGGGTGCAGCCATGGAGAAGAGTTTAGACACTAGGATAAGATAAGGAACACACCCATTATAAAGAAATCACATTAGGATTCTCTTTTTAAGCTGTTCCTTAAAACACTAGTGCTTAGGAAATCTATTGGAGGCAGAAGCAGTCAAGGGTAGCCTAGGGTTAGGGTTAGGCTTAGGGTTAGGTTTAGGGTATGGCTTAGGGTACGGGTTCGGGGAGGGGTGCGGGTACGGCGTAGGGTATTGGTTAGGGTTAGGGTTAGGGTTAGTGTTAGGGTTAGGGCTCGGTTTAGGGTACAGGTTAGGATTAGGGTACGTGTTAGGGTTAGGGTAGGGGTTAGGGTTAGGGTACGCGTTAGGGTTAGGGTAGTTAGTAAACCTATCCCACTCTCTAGATACCCCTTAGCACGTAAGGGAATATTATTTGGGGGTGCAGCCATGGAGAAGAGTTTAGACACTAGGATAAGATAAGGAACACACCCATTATAAAGAAATCACATTAGGATTCTCTTTTTAAGCTGTTCCTTAAAACAGTAGTGCTTAGGAAATCTATTGGAGGCAGAAGCAGTCAAGGGTAGCCTAGGGTTAGGGTTAGGCTTAGGGTTAGGCTTAGGGTACGGCTTAGGTTACGGGTTCGGGGAGGGGTGCGGGTACGGCGTAGGGTATGGGTTAGGGTTAGGGTTTGGATTAGTGTTAGGGTTAGGGCTCGGTTTAGGGTACGGGTTAGGATTAGGGTACGTGTTAGGGTTAGGGTAGGGGTTAGGGTTAGGTTACGCATTAGGGCTAGGGTAGTTAGTAAACCTATCCCACTCTCTAGCTCCCCCTTAGCACGTAAAGGAATATTATTTGGGGGTCCAGCCATGGAGAAGAGTTTAGACACTAGGATAAGATAAGGAACACACCCATTATAAAGAAATCACTTTAGGATTCTCTTTTTAAGCTGTTCCTTAAAACACTACTAATTAGGAAATCAATTGGAGGCAGAAGCAGTCAAGGGTAGCCTAGGGTTAGGGTTAGGCTTAGGGTTAGGTTTAGGGTATGGCTTAGGGTACGGGTTCGGGGAGGGGTTCGGGTACGGCATAGGGTATGGGTTAGGGTTAGGGTTAGGGTTAGTGTTAGGGTTAGGGCTCGGTTTAGGGTACAGGTTAGGATTAGTGTACGTGTTAGGGTTAGGGTAGGGGTTAGGGTTAGGGTACGCGTTAGGGTTAGGGTAGTTATTAAACCTATCCCACTCTCTAGATACCCCTTAGCACGTAAGGGAATATTATTTGTGGGTGCAGCCATGGAGAAGAGTTTAGACACTAGGATAAGATAAGGAACACACCCATTATAAAGAAATCACATTAGGATTCTCTTTTTAAGCTGTTCCTTAAAACAGTAGTGCTTAGGAAATCTATTGGAGGCAGAAGCAGTCAAGGGTAGCCTAGGGTTAGGGTTAGGCTTAGGGTTAGGCTTAGGGTACGGCTTAGGGTACGGGTTCGGGGAGGGGTGCGGGTACGGCGTAGGGTATGGGTTAGGGTTAGGGTTAGTGTTAGTGTTAGGGGTAGGGCTCGGTTTAGGGTACGGGTTAGGATTAGGGTACGTGTTAGTGTTAGGGTAGGGGTTAGGGTTAGAGTACGCATTAGGGTTAGGGTAGTTATTAAACCTATCCCACTCTCTAGATACCCCTTAGCACGTAAGGCAATATTATTTGGGGGTGCAGCCATGGAGAAGAGTTTAGACACTAGGATAAGATAAGGAACACACCCATTATAAAGAAATCACATTAGGATTCTCTTTTTAAGATGTTCCTTAAAACACTAGTGCTTAGGAAATCTATTGGAGGCAGAAGCAGTCAAGGGTAGCGTAGGGTTAGGGTTAGGCTTAGGGTTAGGCTTAGGGTACGGCTTAGGGTACGGGTTCGGGGAGGGTTTCGGGTACGGCGTAGGGTATGGGTTAGGGTTAGGGTTAGGGTTAGTGTTAGGGTTAGGGCTCGGTTTAGGGTACGGTTAGGATTAGGGTACGTGTTAGGTTTAGGGTAGGGGTTAGGGTTAGGGTACGCGTTAGGGTTAGGGTAATTAGTAAACCTATCCCACTCTCTAGATACCCCTTAGCACGTAAGGCAATATTATTTGGGGGTGCAGCCATGGAGAAGAGTTTAGACACTAGGATAAGATAAGGAACACACCCATTATAAAGAAATCACATTAGGATTCTCTTTTTAAGCTGTTCCTTAAAACACTAGTGCTTAGGAAATCTATTGGAGGCAGAAGCAGTCAAGGGTAGCCTAGGGTTAGGGTTAGGCTTAGGGTTAGGTTTAGGGTACGGCTTGGGGTATGGGTTCGGGGAGGTGTTCGTGTACGGCGTAGGGTATGGGTTAGGGTTAGGGTTTGGGTTAGTGTTAGGGTTAGGGCTCGGTTTAGGGTACGGGTTAGGATTAGGGTACGTGTTAGGGTTAGGGTAGGGGTTAGGGTTAGGTTACGCATTAGGGCTAGGGTAGTTAGTAAACCTATCCCACTCTCTAGCTCCCCCTTAGCACGTAAAGGAATATTATTTGGGGGTCCAGCCATGGAGAAGAGTTTAGACACTAGGATAAGATAAGGAACACACCCATTATAAAGAAATCACATTAGGATTCTCTTTTTAAGCTGTTCCTTAAAACACTAGTGCTTAGGTAATCTATTGGAGGCAGAAGCAGTCAAGGGTAGCGTAGGGTTAGGGTTAGGCTTAGGGTTAGGCTTAGGGTACGGCTTAGGGTACGTGTTCGGGGAGGGTTTCGGGTACGGCGTAGGGTATGGGTTAGGGTTAGGGTTTGGGTTAGTGTTAGGGTTAGGGCTCGGTTTAGGGTACGGTTAGGATTAGGGTACGTGTTAGGTTTAGGGTAGGGGTTAGGGTTAGGGTACGCGTTAGGGTTAGGGTAGTTAGTAAACCTATCCCACTCTCTAGATACCCCTTAGCACGTAAAGGAATATTATTTGGGGTTCCAGCCATGGAGAAGAATTTAGACACTAGGATAAGATAAGGAACACACCCATTATAAAGAAATCACATTAGGATTCTCTTTTTCAGCTGTTGCTTAAAACACTAGTGCTTAGGAAATCTATTGGAGGCAGAAGCAGTCAAGGGTAGCCTAGGGTTAGTGTTAGGCTTAGGGTTAGGCTTAGGGTACGGCTTAGGGTACGGGTTTGGGGAGGGGTTCAGGTACGGCGTAGGGTATGGGTTAGGGTTAGGGTTAGTGTTAGTGTTAGGGGTAGGGCTCGGTTTAGGGTACGGGTTAGGATTAGGGTACGTGTTAGTGTTAGGGTAGGGGTTAGGGTTAGAGTACGCATTAGGGTTAGGGTAGTTATTAAACCTATCCCACTCTCTAGATACCCCTTAGCACGTAAGGCAATATTATTTGGGGGTGCAGCCATGGAGAAGAGTTTAGACACTAGGATAAGATAAGGAACACACCCATTATAAAGAAATCACATTAGGATTCTCTTTTTAAGCTGTTCCTTAAAACACTAGTGCTTAGGAAATCTATTGGAGGCAGAAGCAGTCAAGGGTAGCCTAGGGTTAGGGTTAGGCTTAGGGTTAGGTTTAGGGTACGGCTTGGGGTATGGGTTCGGGGAGGTGTTCGTGTACGGCGTAGGGTATGGGTTAGGGTTAGGGTTTGGGTTAGTGTTAGGGTTAGGGCTCGGTTTAGGGTACGGGTTAGGATTAGGGTACGTGTTAGGGTTAGGGTAGGGGTTAGGGTTAGGTTACGCGTTAGGGCTAGGGTAGTTAGTAAACCTATCCCACTCTCTAGCTCCCCCTTAGCACGTAAAGGAATATTATTTGGGGGTCCAGCCATGGAGAAGAGTTTAGACACTAGGATAAGATAAGGAACACACCCATTATAAAGAAATCACTTTACGATTCTCTTTTTAAGCTGTTCCTTAAAACACTACTGCTTAGGAAATCAATTGGAGGCAGAAGCAGTCAAGGGTAGCCTAGGGTTAGGGTTAGGCTTAGGGTTAGGTTTAGGGTATGGCTTAGGGTACGGGTTCGGGGAGGGGTGCGGGTACGGCGTAGGGTATTGGTTAGGGTTAGGGTTAGGGTTAGTGTTAGGGTTAGGGCTCGGTTTAGGGTACAGGTTAGGATTAGGGTACGTGTTAGGGTTAGGGTAGGGGTTAGGGTTAGGGTACGCGTTAGGGTTAGGGTAGTTAGTAAACCTATCCCACTCTCTAGATACCCCTTAGCACGTAAGGGAATATTATTTGGGGGTGCAGCCATGGAGAAGAGTTTAGACACTAGGATAAGATAAGGAACACACCCATTATAAAGAAATCACATTAGAATTCTCTTTTTAAGCTGTTCCTTAAAACAGTAGTGCTTAGGAAATCTATTGGAGGCAGAAGCAGTCAAGGGTAGCCTAGGGTTAGGGTTAGGCTTAGGGTTAGGCTTAGGGTACGGCTTAGGTTACGGGTTCGGGGAGGGGTGCGGGTACGGCGTAGGGTATGGGTTAGGGTTAGGGTTTGGATTAGTGTTAGGGTTAGGGCTCGGTTTAGGGTACGGGTTAGGATTAGGGTACGTGTTAGGGTTAGGGTAGGGGTTAGGGTTAGGTTACGCATTAGGGCTAGGGTAGTTAGTAAACCTATCCCACTCTCTAGCTCCCCCTTAGCACGTAAAGGAATATTATTTGGGGGTCCAGCCATGGAGAAGAGTTTAGACACTAGGATAAGATAAGGAACACACCCATTATAAAGAAATCACTTTAGGATTCTCTTTTTAAGCTGTTCCTTAAAACACTACTAATTAGGAAATCAATTGGAGGCAGAAGCAGTCAAGGGTAGCCTAGGGTTAGGGTTAGGCTTAGGGTTAGGTTTAGGGTATGGCTTAGGGTACGGGTTCGGGGAGGGGTTCGGGTACGGCATAGGGTATGGGTTAGGGTTAGGGTTAGGGTTAGTGTTAGGGTTAGGGCTCGGTTTAGGGTACAGGTTAGGATTAGTGTACGTGTTAGGGTTAGGGTAGGGGTTAGGGTTAGGGTACGCGTTAGGGTTAGGGTAGTTATTAAACCTATCCCACTCTCTAGATACCCCTTAGCACGTAAGGGAATATTATTTGTGGGTGCAGCCATGGAGAAGAGTTTAGACACTAGGATAAGATAAGGAACACACCCATTATAAAGAAATCACATTAGGATTCTCTTTTTAAGCTGTTCCTTAAAACAGTAGTGCTTAGGAAATCTATTGGAGGCAGAAGCAGTCAAGGGTAGCCTAGGGTTAGGGTTAGGCTTAGGGTTAGGCTTAGGGTACGGCTTAGGGTACGGGTTCGGGGAGGGGTGCGGGTACGGCGTAGGGTATGGGTTAGGGTTAGGGTTAGTGTTAGTGTTAGGGGTAGGGCTCGGTTTAGGGTACGGGTTAGGATTAGGGTACGTGTTAGTGTTAGGGTAGGGGTTAGGGTTAGAGTACGCATTAGGGTTAGGGTAGTTATTAAACCTATCCCACTCTCTAGATACCCCTTAGCACGTAAGGCAATATTATTTGGGGGTGCAGCCATGGAGAAGAGTTTAGACACTAGGATAAGATAAGGAACACACCCATTATAAAGAAATCACATTAGGATTCTCTTTTTAAGATGTTCCTTAAAACACTAGTGCTTAGGAAATCTATTGGAGGCAGAAGCAGTCAAGGGTAGCGTAGGGTTAGGGTTAGGCTTAGGGTTAGGCTTAGGGTACGGCTTAGGGTACGGGTTCGGGGAGGGTTTCGGGTACGGCGTAGGGTATGGGTTAGGGTTAGGGTTAGGGTTAGTGTTAGGGTTAGGGCTCGGTTTAGGGTACGGTTAGGATTAGGGTACGTGTTAGGTTTAGGGTAGGGGTTAGGGTTAGGGTACGCGTTAGGGTTAGGGTAGTTAGTAAACCTATCCCACTCTCTAGATACCCCTTAGCACGTAAGGCAATATTATTTGGGGGTGCAGCCATGGAGAAGAGTTTAGACACTAGGATAAGATAAGGAACACACCCATTATAAAGAAATCACATTAGGATTCTCTTTTTAAGCTGTTCCTTAAAACACTAGTGCTTAGGAAATCTATTGGAGGCAGAAGCAGTCAAGGGTAGCCTAGGGTTAGGGTTAGGCTTAGGGTTAGGTTTAGGGTACGGCTTGGGGTATGGGTTCGGGGAGGTGTTCGTGTACGGCGTAGGGTATGGGTTAGGGTTAGGGTTTGGGTTAGTGTTAGGGTTAGGGCTCGGTTTAGGGTACGGGTTAGGATTAGGGTACGTGTTAGGGTTAGGGTAGGGGTTAGGGTTAGGTTACGCATTAGGGCTAGGGTAGTTAGTAAACCTATCCCACTCTCTAGCTCCCCCTTAGCACGTAAAGGAATATTATTTGGGGGTCCAGCCATGGAGAAGAGTTTAGACACTAGGATAAGATAAGGAACACACCCATTATAAAGAAATCACTTTAGGATTCTCTTTTTAAGCTGTTCCTTAAAACACTACTGCTTAGGAAATCAATTGGAGGCAGAAGCAGTCAAGGGTAGCCTAGGGTTAGGGTTAGGCTTAGGGTTAGGTTTAGGGTATGGCTTAGGGTACGGGTTCGGGGAGGGGTGCGGGTATGGCATAGTGTATGGGTTAGGGTTAGGGTTAGGGTTAGTGTTAGGGTTAGGGCTCGGTTTAGGGTACAGGTTAGGATTAGTGTACGTGTTAGGGTTAGGGTAGGGGTTAGGGTTAGGGTACGCGTTAGGGTTAGGGTAGTTATTAAACCTATCCCACTCTCTAGATACCCCTGAGCACGTAAAGGAATATTATTTGAGGGTCCAGCCATGGAGAAGAGTTTAGACACTAGGATAAGATAAGGAACACACCCATTATAAAGAAATCACATTAGGATTCTCTTTTTAAGCTGTTCCTTAAAACACTAGTGCTTAGGTAATCTATTGGAGGCAGAAGCAGTCAAGGGTAGCGTAGGGTTAGGGTTAGGCTTAGGGTTAGGCTTAGGGTACGGCTTAGGGTACGTGTTCGGGGAGGGTTTCGGGTACGGCGTAGGGTATGGGTTAGGGTTAGGGTTTGGGTTAGTGTTAGGGTTAGGGCTCGGTTTAGGGTACGGTTAGGATTAGGGTACGTGTTAGGTTTAGGGTAGGGGTTAGGGTTAGGGTACGCGTTAGGGTTAGGGTAGTTAGTAAACCTATCCCACTCTCTAGATACCCCTTAGCACGTAAAGGAATATTATTTGGGGTTCCAGCCATGGAGAAGAATTTAGACACTAGGATAAGATAAGGAACACACCCATTATAAAGAAATCACATTAGGATTCTCTTTTTAAGCTGTTGCTTAAAACACTAGTGCTTAGGAAATCTATTGGAGGCAGAAGCAGTCAAGGGTAGCCTAGGGTTAGTGTTAGGCTTAGGGTTAGGCTTAGGGTACGGCTTAGGGTACGGGTTTGGGGAGGGGTTCAGGTACGGCGTAGGGTATGGGTTAGGGTTAGGGTTAGTGTTAGTGTTAGGGGTAGGGCTCGGTTTAGGGTACGGGTTAGGATTAGGGTACGTGTTAGTGTTAGGGTAGGGGTTAGGGTTAGAGTACGCATTAGGGTTAGGGTAGTTATTAAACCTATCCCACTCTCTAGATACCCCTTAGCACGTAAGGCAATATTATTTGGGGGTGCAGCCATGGAGAAGAGTTTAGACACTAGGATAAGATAAGGAACACACCCATTATAAAGAAATCACATTAGGATTCTCTTTTTAAGCTGTTCCTTAAAACACTAGTGCTTAGGAAATCTATTGGAGGCAGAAGCAGTCAAGGGTAGCCTAGGGTTAGGGTTAGGCTTAGGGTTAGGTTTAGGGTACGGCTTGGGGTATGGGTTCGGGGAGGTGTTCGTGTACGGCGTAGGGTATGGGTTAGGGTTAGGGTTTGGGTTAGTGTTAGGGTTAGGGCTCGGTTTAGGGTACGGGTTAGGATTAGGGTACGTGTTAGGGTTAGGGTAGGGGTTAGGGTTAGGTTACGCGTTAGGGCTAGGGTAGTTAGTAAACCTATCCCACTCTCTAGCTCCCCCTTAGCACGTAAAGGAATATTATTTGGGGGTCCAGCCATGGAGAAGAGTTTAGACACTAGGATAAGATAAGGAAGACACCCATTATAAAGAAATCACTTTACGATTCTCTTTTTAAGCTGTTCCTTAAAACACTACTGCTTAGGAAATCAATTGGAGGCAGAAGCAGTCAAGGGTAGCCTAGGGTTAGGGTTAGGCTTAGGGTTAGGTTTAGGGTATGGCTTAGGGTACGGGTTCGGGGAGGGGTGCGGGTACGGCGTAGGGTATTGGTTAGGGTTAGGGTTAGGGTTAGTGTTAGGGTTAGGGCTCGGTTTAGGGTACAGGTTAGGATTAGGGTACGTGTTAGGGTTAGGGTAGGGGTTAGGGTTAGGGTACGCGTTAGGGTTAGGGTAGTTAGTAAACCTATCCCACTCTCTAGATACCCCTTAGCACGTAAGGGAATATTATTTGGGGGTGCAGCCATGGAGAAGAGTTTAGACACTAGGATAAGATAAGGAACACACCCATTATAAAGAAATCACATTAGGATTCTCTTTTTAAGCTGTTCCTTAAAACAGTAGTGCTTAGGAAATCTATTGGAGGCAGAAGCAGTCAAGGGTAGCCTACGGTTAGGGTTAGGCTTAGGGTTAGGCTTAGGGTACGGCTTAGGTTACGGGTTCGGGGAGGGGTGCGGGTATGGCGTAGGGTATGGGTTAGGGTTAGGGTTTGGGTTAGTGTTAGGGTTAGGGCTCGGTTTAGGGTACGGGTTAGGATTAGGGTACGTGTTAGGGTTAGGGTAGGGGTTAGGGTTAGGTTACGCATTAGGGCTAGGGTAGTTAGTAAACCTATCCCACTCTCTAGCTCCCCCTTAGCACGTAAAGGAATATTATTTGGGGGTCCAGCCATGGAGAAGAGTTTAGACACTAGGATAAGATAAGGAACACACCCATTATAAAGAAATCACTTTAGGATTCTCTTTTTAAGCTGTTCCTTAAAACACTACTGCTTAGGAAATCAATTGGAGGCAGAAGCATTCAAGGGTAGCCTAGGGTTAGGGTTAGGCTTAGGGTTAGGTTTAGGGTATGGCTTAGGGTACGGGTTCGGGGAGGGGTGCGGGTACGGCATAGGGTATGGGTTAGGGTTAGGATTAGGGTTAGTGTTAGGGTTAGGGCTCGGTTTAGGGTACAGGTTAGGATTAGTGTACGTGTTAGGGTTAGGGTAGGGGTTAGGGTTAGGGTACGCGTTAGGGTTAGGGTAGTTATTAAACCTATCCCACTCTCTAGATACCCCTGAGCACGTAAAGGAATATTATTTGAGGGTCCAGCCATGGAGAAGAGTTTAGACACTAGGATAAGATAAGGAACACACCCATTATAAAGAAATCACATTAGGATTCTCTTTTTAAGCTGTTCCTTAAAACACTAGTGCTTAGGTAATCTATTGGAGGCAGAAGCAGTCAAGGGTAGCGTAGGGTTAGGGTTAGGCTTAGGGTTAGGCTTAGGGTACGGCTTAGGGTACGTGTTCGGGGAGGGTTTCGGGTACGGCGTAGGGTATGGGTTAGGGTTAGGGTTTGGGTTAGTGTTAGGGTTAGGGCTCGGTTTAGGGTACGGTTAGGATTAGGGTACGTGTTAGGTTTAGGGTAGGGGTTAGGGTTAGGGTACGCGTTAGGGTTAGGGTAGTTAGTAAACCTATCCCACTCTCTAGATACCCCTTAGCACGTAAAGGAATATTATTTGGGGTTCCAGCCATGGAGAAGAATTTAGACACTAGGATAAGATAAGGAACACACCCATTATAAAGAAATCACATTAGGATTCTCTTTTTAAGCTGTTGCTTAAAACACTAGTGCTTAGGAAATCTATTGGAGGCAGAAGCAGTCAAGGGTAGCCTAGGGTTAGTGTTAGGCTTAGGGTTAGGCTTAGGGTACGGCTTAGGGTACGGGTTTGGGGAGGGGTTCAGGTACGGCGTAGGGTATGGGTTAGGGTTAGGGTTAGTGTTAGTGTTAGGGGTAGGGCTCGGTTTAGGGTACGGGTTAGGATTAGGGTACGTGTTAGTGTTAGGGTAGGGGTTAGGGTTAGAGTACGCATTAGGGTTAGGGTAGTTATTAAACCTATCCCACTCTCTAGATACCCCTTAGCACGTAAGGCAATATTATTTGGGGGTGCAGCCATGGAGAAGAGTTTAGACACTAGGATAAGATAAGGAACACACCCATTATAAAGAAATCACATTAGGATTCTCTTTTTAAGCTGTTCCTTAAAACACTAGTGCTTAGGAAATCTATTGGAGGCAGAAGCAGTCAAGGGTAGCCTAGGGTTAGGGTTAGGCTTAGGGTTAGGTTTAGGGTACGGCTTGGGGTATGGGTTCGGGGAGGTGTTCGTGTACGGCGTAGGGTATGGGTTAGGGTTAGGGTTTGGGTTAGTGTTAGGGTTAGGGCTCGGTTTAGGGTACGGGTTAGGATTAGGGTACGTGTTAGGGTTAGGGTAGGGGTTAGGGTTAGGTTACGCGTTAGGGCTAGGGTAGTTAGTAAACCTATCCCACTCTCTAGCTCCCCCTTAGCACGTAAAGGAATATTATTTGGGGGTCCAGCCATGGAGAAGAGTTTAGACACTAGGATAAGATAAGGAAGACACCCATTATAAAGAAATCACTTTACGATTCTCTTTTTAAGCTGTTCCTTAAAACACTACTGCTTAGGAAATCAATTGGAGGCAGAAGCAGTCAAGGGTAGCCTAGGGTTAGGGTTAGGCTTAGGGTTAGGTTTAGGGTATGGCTTAGGGTACGGGTTCGGGGAGGGGTGCGGGTACGGCGTAGGGTATTGGTTAGGGTTAGGGTTAGGGTTAGTGTTAGGGTTAGGGCTCGGTTTAGGGTACAGGTTAGGATTAGGGTACGTGTTAGGGTTAGGGTAGGGGTTAGGGTTAGGGTACGCGTTAGGGTTAGGGTAGTTAGTAAACCTATCCCACTCTCTAGATACCCCTTAGCACGTAAGGGAATATTATTTGGGGGTGCAGCCATGGAGAAGAGTTTAGACACTAGGATAAGATAAGGAACACACCCATTATAAAGAAATCACATTAGGATTCTCTTTTTAAGCTGTTCCTTAAAACAGTAGTGCTTAGGAAATCTATTGGAGGCAGAAGCAGTCAAGGGTAGCCTACGGTTAGGGTTAGGCTTAGGGTTAGGCTTAGGGTACGGCTTAGGTTACGGGTTCGGGGAGGGGTGCGGGTATGGCGTAGGGTATGGGTTAGGGTTAGGGTTTGGGTTAGTGTTAGGGTTAGGGCTCGGTTTAGGGTACGGGTTAGGATTAGGGTACGTGTTAGGGTTAGGGTAGGGGTTAGGGTTAGGTTACGCATTAGGGCTAGGGTAGTTAGTAAACCTATCCCACTCTCTAGCTCCCCCTTAGCACGTAAAGGAATATTATTTGGGGGTCCAGCCATGGAGAAGAGTTTAGACACTAGGATAAGATAAGGAACACACCCATTATAAAGAAATCACTTTAGGATTCTCTTTTTAAGCTGTTCCTTAAAACACTACTGCTTAGGAAATCAATTGGAGGCAGAAGCATTCAAGGGTAGCCTAGGGTTAGGGTTAGGCTTAGGGTTAGGTTTAGGGTATGGCTTAGGGTACGGGTTCGGGGAGGGGTGCGGGTACGGCATAGGGTATGGGTTAGGGTTAGGATTAGGGTTAGTGTTAGGGTTAGGGCTCGGTTTAGGGTACAGGTTAGGATTAGTGTACGTGTTAGGGTTAGGGTAGGGGTTAGGGTTAGGGTACGCGTTAGGGTTAGGGTAGTTATTAAACCTATCCCACTCTCTAGATACCCCTTAGCACGTAAGGGAATATTATTTGGGGGTGCAGCCATGGAGAAGAGTTTAGACACTAGGATAAGATAAGGAACACACCCATTATAAAGAAATCACATTAGGATTCTCTTTTTAAGCTGTTCCTTAAAACAGTAGTGCTTAGGAAATCTATTGGAGGCAGAAGCAGTCAAGGGTAGCCTAGGGTTAGGGTTAGGCTTAGGGTTAGGCTTAGGGTACGGCTTAGGGTACGGGTTCGGGGAGGGGTGCGGGTACGGCGTAGGGTATGGGTTAGAGTTAGGGTTAGGGTTAGTGTTAGGGTTAGGGCTCGGTTTAGGGTACGGGTTAGGATTAGGGTATGTGTTAGGGTTAGGGTAGGGGTTAGGGTTAGGGTACGCGTTAGGGTTAGGGTAGTTATTAAACCTATCCCACTCTCTAGATACCCCTTAGCACGTAAAGGAATATTATTTGAGGGTCCAGCCATGGAGAAGAGTTTAGACACTAGGATAAGATAAGGAACACACCCATTATAAAGAAATCACATTAGGATTCTCTTTTTAAGCTGTTCCTTAAAACACTAGTGCTTAGGAAATCTATTGGAGGCAGAAGCAGTCAAGGGTAGCGTAGGGTTAGGGTTAGGCTTAGGGTTAGGCTTAGGGTACGGCTTAGGGTACGTGTTCGGGGAGGGTTTCGGGTACGGCGTAGGGTATGGGTTAGGGTTAGGGTTTGGGTTAGTGTTAGGGTTAGGGCTCGGTTTAGGGTACGGTTAGGATTAGGGTACGTGTTAGGTTTAGGGTAGGGGTTAGGGTTAGGGTACGCGTTAGGGTTAGGGTAGTTAGTAAACCTATCCCACTCTCTAGATACCCCTTAGCACGTAAAGGAATATTATTTGGGGTTCCAGCCATGGAGAAGAATTTAGACACTAGGATAAGATAAGGAACACACCCATTATAAAGAAATCACATTAGGATTCTCTTTTTAAGCTGTTGCTTAAAACACTAGTGCTTAGGAAATCTATTGGAGGCAGAAGCAGTCAAGGGTAGCCTAGGGTTAGTGTTAGGCTTAGGGTTAGGCTTAGGGTACGGCTTAGGGTACGGGTTTGGGGAGGGGTTCAGGTACGGCGTAGGGTATGGGTTAGGGTTAGGGTTAGTGTTAGTGTTAGGGGTAGGGCTCGGTTTAGGGTACGGGTTAGGATTAGGGTACGTGTTAGTGTTAGGGTAGGGGTTAGGGTTAGAGTACGCATTAGGGTTAGGGTAGTTATTAAACCTATCCCACTCTCTAGATACCCCTTAGCACGTAAGGCAATATTATTTGGGGGTGCAGCCATGGAGAAGAGTTTAGACACTAGGATAAGATAAGGAACACACCCATTATAAAGAAATCACATTAGGATTCTCTTTTTAAGCTGTTCCTTAAAACACTAGTGCTTAGGAAATCTATTGGAGGCAGAAGCAGTCAAGGGTAGCCTAGGGTTAGGGTTAGGCTTAGGGTTAGGTTTAGGGTACGGCTTGGGGTATGGGTTCGGGGAGGTGTTCGTGTACGGCGTAGGGTATGGGTTAGGGTTAGGGTTTGGGTTAGTGTTAGGGTTAGGGTTCGGTTTAGGGTACGGGTTAGGATTAGGGTACGTGTTAGGGTTAGGGTAGGGGTTAGGGTTAGGTTACGCGTTAGGGCTAGGGTAGTTAGTAAACCTATCCCACTCTCTAGCTCCCCCTTAGCACGTAAAGGAATATTATTTGGGGGTCCAGCCATGGAGAAGAGTTTAGACACTAGGATAAGATAAGGAACACACCCATTATAAAGAAATCACTTTAGGATTCTCTTTTTAAGCTGTTCCTTAAAACACTACTGCTTAGGAAATCAATTGGAGGCAGAAGCAGTCAAGGGTAGCCTAGGGTTAGGGTTAGGCTTAGGGTTAGGTTTAGGGTATGGCTTAGGGTACGGGTTCGGGGAGGGGTGCGGGTACGGCGTAGGGTATGGGTTAGGGTTAGGGTTAGGGTTAGTGTTAGGGTTAGGGCTCGGTTTAGGGTACAGGTTAGGATTAGGGTACGTGTTAGGGTTAGGGTAGGGGTTAGGGTTAGGGTACGCGTTAGGGTTAGGGTAGTTATTAAACCTATCCCACTCTCTAGATACCCCTTAGCACGTAAGGGAATATTATTTGGGGGTGCAGCCATGGAGAAGAGTTTAGACACTAGGATAAGATAAGGAACACACCCATTATAAAGAAATCACATTAGGATTCTCTTTTTAAGCTGTTCCTTAAAACACTAGTGCTTAGGAAATCTATTGGAGGCAGAAGCAGTCAAGGGTAGCGTAGGGTTAGTGTTAGGCTTAGGGTTAGGCTTAGGGTACGGCTTAGGGTACGTGTTCGGGGAGGGTTTCGGGTACGGCGTAGGGTATGGGTTAGGGTTAGGGTTTGGGTTAGTGTTAGGGTTAGGGCTCGGTTTAGGGTACGGTTAGGATTAGGGTACGTGTTAGGTTTAGGGTAGGGGTTAGGGTTAGGGTACGCATTAGGGTTAGGGTAGTTAGTAAACCTATCCCACTCTCTAGATACCCCTTAGCACGTAAAGGAATATTATTTGGGGTTCCAGCCATGGAGAAGAATTTAGACACTAGGATAAGATAAGGAACACACCCATTATAAAGAAATCACATTAGGATTCTCTTTTTAAGCTGTTGCTTAAAACACTAGTGCTTAGGAAATCTATTGGAGGCAGAAGCAGTCAAGGGTAGCCTAGGGTTAGTGTTAGGCTTAGGGTTAGGCTTAGGGTACGGCTTAGGGTACGGGTTTGGGGAGGGGTTCAGGTACGGCATAGGGTATGGGTTAGGGTTAGGGTTAGTGTTAGTGTTAGGGGTAGGGCTCGGTTTAGGATACGGGTTAGGATTAGGGTACGTGTTAGTGTTAGGGTAGGGGTTAGGGTTAGAGTACGCATTAGGGTTAGGGTAGTTATTAAACCTATCCCACTCTCTAGATACCCCTTAGCACGTAAGGCAATATTATTTGGGGGTGCAGCCATGGAGAAGAGTTTAGACACTAGGATAAGATAAGGAACACACCCATTATAAAGAAATCACATTAGGATTCTCTTTTTAAGCTGTTCCTTAAAACACTAGTGCTTAGGAAATCTATTGGAGGCAGAAGCAGTCAAGGGTAGCCTAGGGTTAGGGTTAGGCTTAGGGTTAGGTTTAGGGTACGGCTTGGGGTATGGGTTCGGGGAGGTGTTCGTGTACGGCGTAGGGTATGGGTTAGGGTTAGGGTTTGGGTTAGTGTTAGGGTTAGGGCTCGGTTTAGGGTACGGGTTAGGATTAGGGTACGTGTTAGGGTTAGGGTAGGGGTTAGGGTTAGGTTACGCGTTAGGGCTAGGGTAGTTAGTAAACCTATCCCACTCTCTAGCTCCCCCTTAGCACGTAAAGGAATATTATTTGGGGGTCCAGCCATGGAGAAGAGTTTAGACACTAGGATAAGATAAGGAACACACCCATTATAAAGAAATCACTTTAGGATTCTCTTTTTAAGCTGTTCCTTAAAACACTACTGCTTAGGAAATCAATTGGAGGCAGAAGCAGTCAAGGGTAGCCTAGGGTTAGGGTTAGGCTTAGGGTTAGGTTTAGGGTATGGCTTAGGGTACGGGTTCGGGGAGGGGTGCGGGTACGGCGTAGGGTATGGGTTAGGGTTAGGGTTAGGGTTAGTGTTAGGGTTAGGGCTCGGTTTAGGGTACGGGTTAGGATTAGGGTACGTGTTAGGGTTAGGGTAGGGGTTAGGGTTAGGGTACGCGTTAGGGTTAGGGTAGTTATTAAACCTATCCCACTCTCTAGATACCCCTTAGCACGTAAAGGAATATTATTTGAGGGTCCAGCCATGGAGAAGAGTTTAGACACTAGGATAAGATAAGGAACACACCCATTATAAAGAAATCACATTAGGATTCTCTTTTTAAGCGGTTCCTTAAAACACTAGTGCTTAGGAAATCTATTGGAGGCAGAAGCAGTCAAGGGTAGCGTAGGGTTAGGGTTAGGCTTAGGGTTAGGCTTAGGGTACGGCTTAGGGTACGTGTTCGGGGAGGGTTTCGGGTACGGCGTAGGGTATGGGTTAGGGTTAGGGTTTGGGTTAGTGTTAGGGTTAGGGCTCGGTTTAGGGTACGGTTAGGATTAGGGTACGTGTTAGGTTTAGGGTAGGGGTTAGGGTTAGGGTACGCGTTAGGGTTAGGGTAGTTAGTAAACCTATCCCACTCTCTAGATACCCCTTAGCACGTAAAGGAATATTATTTGGGGTTCCAGCCATGGAGAAGAATTTAGACACTAGGATAAGATAAGGAACACACCCATTATAAAGAAATCACATTAGGATTCTCTTTTTAAGCTGTTGCTTAAAACACTAGTGCTTAGGAAATCTATTGGAGGCAGAAGCAGTCAAGGGTAGCCTAGGGTTAGTGTTAGGCTTAGGGTTAGGCTTAGGGTACGGCTTAGGGTACGGGTTTGGGGAGGGGTTCAGGTACGGCGTAGGGTATGGGTTAGGGTTAGGGTTAGTGTTAGTGTTAGGGGTAGGGCTCGGTTTAGGGTACGGGTTAGGATTAGGGTACGTGTTAGTGTTAGGGTAGGGGTTAGGGTTAGAGTACGCATTAGGGTTAGGGTAGTTATTAAACCTATCCCACTCTCTAGATACCCCTTAGCACGTAAGGCAATATTATTTGGGGGTGCAGCCATGGAGAAGAGTTTAGACACTAGGATAAGATAAGGAACACACCCATTATAAAGAAATCACATTAGGATTCTCTTTTTAAGCTGTTCCTTAAAACACTAGTGCTTAGGAAATCTATTGGAGGCAGAAGCAGTCAAGGGTAGCCTAGGGTTAGGGTTAGGCTTAGGGTTAGGTTTAGGGTACGGCTTGGGGTATGGGTTCGGGGAGGTGTTCGTGTACGGCGTAGGGTATGGGTTAGGGTTAGGGTTTGGGTTAGTGTTAGGGTTAGGGCTCGGTTTAGGGTACGGGTTAGGATTAGGGTACGTGTTAGGGTTAGGGTAGGGGTTAGGGTTAGGTTACGCGTTAGGGCTAGGGTAGTTAGTAAACCTATCCCACTCTCTAGCTCCCCCTTAGCACGTGAAGGAATATTATTTGGGGGTCCAGCCATGGAGAAGAGTTTAGACACTAGGATAAGATAAGGAACACACCCATTATAAAGAAATCACTTTAGGATTCTCTTTTTAAGCTGTTCCTTAAAACACTACTGCTTAGGAAATCAATTGGAGGCAGAAGCAGTCAAGGGTAGCCTAGGGTTAGGGTTAGGCTTAGGGTTAGGTTTAGGGTATGGCTTAGGGTACGGGTTCGGGGAGGGGTGCGGGTACGGCGTAGGGTATTGGTTAGGGTTAGGGTTAGGGTTAGTGTTAGGGTTAGGGCTCGGTTTAGGGTACAGGTTAGGATTAGGGTACGTGTTAGGGTTAGGGTAGGGGTTAGGGTTAGGGTACGCGTTAGGGTTAAGGTAGTTAGTAAACCTATCCCACTCTCTAGATACCCCTTAGCACGTAAGGGAATATTATTTGGGGGTGCAGCCATGGAGAAGAGTTTAGACACTAGGATAAGGTAAGGAACACACCCATTATAAAGAAATCACATTAGGATTCTCTTTTTAAGCTGTTCCTTAAAACAGTAGTGCTTAGGAAATCTATTGGAGGCAGAAGCAGTCAAGGGTAGCCTAGGGTTTGGGTTAGGCTTAGGGTTAGGCTTAGGGTACGGCTTAGGTTACGGGTTCGGGGAGGGGTGCGGGTACGGCGTAGGGTATGGGTTAGGGTTAGGGTTTGGGTTAGTGTTAGGGTTAGGGCTCGGTTTAGGGTACGGGTTAGGATTAGGGTACGTGTTAGGGTTAGGGTAGGGGTTAGGGTTAGGTTACGCATTAGGGCTAGGGTAGTTAGTAAACCTATCCCACTCTCTAGCTCCCCCTTAGCACGTAAAGGAATATTATTTGGGGGTCCAGCCATGGAGAAGAGTTTAGACACTAGGATAAGATAAGGAACACACCCATTATAAAGAAATCACTTTAGGATTCTCTTTTTAAGCTGTTCCTTGAAACACTACTGCTTAGGAAATCAATTGGAGGCAGAAGCAGTCAAGGGTAGCCTAGGGTTAGGGTTAGGCTTAGGGTTAGGTTTAGGGTACGGCTTGGGGTATGGGTTCGGGGAGGTGTTCGTGTACGGCGTAGGGTATGGGTTAGGGTTAGGGTTTGGGTTAGTGTTAGGGTTAGGGCTCGGTTTAGGGTACGGGTTAGGATTAGGGTACGTGTTAGGGTTAGGGTAGGGGTTAGGGTTAGGTTACGCATTAGGGCTAGGGTAGTTAGTAAACCTATCCCACTCTCTAGCTCCCCCTTAGCACGTAAAGGAATATTATTTGGGGGTCCAGCCATGGAGAAGAGTTTAGACACTAGGATAAGATAAGGAACACACCCATTATAAAGAAATCACTTTAGGATTCTCTTTTTAAGCTGTTCCTTAAAACACTACTGCTTAGGAAATCAATTGGAGGCAGAAGCAGTCAAGGGTAGCCTAGGGTTAGGGTTAGGCTTAGGGTTAGGTTTAGGGTACGGCTTGGGGTATGGGTTCGGGGAGGTGTTCGTGTACGGCGTAGGGTATGGGTTAGGGTTAGGGTTTGGGTTAGTGTTAGGGTTAGGGCTCGGTTTAGGGTACGGGTTAGGATTAGGGTACGTGTTAGGGTTAGGGTAGGGGTTAGGGTTAGGTTACGCATTAGGGCTAGGGTAGTTAGTAAACCTATCCCACTCTCTAGCTCCCCCTTAGCACGTAAAGGAATATTATTTGGGGGTCCAGCCATGGAGAAGAGTTTAGACACTAGGATAAGATAAGGAACACACCCATTATAAAGAAATACCTTAGGATTCTCTTTTTAAGCTGTTCCTTAAAACACTACTGCTTAGGAAATCAATTGGAGGCAGAAGCAGTCAAGGGTAGCCTAGGGTTAGGGTTAGGCTTAGGGTTAGGTTTAGGGTATGGCTTAGGGTACGGGTTCGGGGAGGGGTGCGGGTATGGCATAGTGTATGGGTTAGGGTTAGGGTTAGGGTTAGTGTTAGGGTTAGGGCTCGGTTTAGGGTACAGGTTAGGATTAGTGTACGTGTTAGGGTTAGGGTAGGGGTTAGGGTTAGGGTACGCGTTAGGGTTAGGGTAGTTATTAAACCTATCCCACTCTCCAGATACCCCTGAGCACGTAAAGGAATATTATTTGAGGGTCCAGCCATGGAGAAGAGTTTAGACACTAGGATAAGATAAGGAACACACCCATTATAAAGAAATCACATTAGGATTCTCTTTTTAAGCTGTTCCTTAAAACACTAGTGCTTAGGTAATCTATTGGAGGCAGAAGCAGTCAAGGGTAGCGTAGGGTTAGGGTTAGGCTTAGGGTTAGGCTTAGGGTACGGCTTAGGGTACGTGTTCGGGGAGGGTTTCGGGTACGGCGTAGGGTATGGGTTAGGGTTAGGGTTTGGGTTAGTGTTAGGGTTAGGGCTCGGTTTAGGGTACGGGTTAGGATTAGGGTTAGGGTTAGGGTTAGGGTTAGGGTTAGGGTTAGGGTTAGGGTTAGGGTTAGGGTTAGGGTTAGGGTTAGGGTTAGGGTTAGGGTTAGGGTTAGGGTTAGGGTTAGGGTTAGGGTTAGGGTTAGGGTTAGGGTTAGGGTTAGGGCTCGGTTTAGGGTACGGTTAGGATTAGGGTACGTGTTAGGTTTAGGGTAGGGGTTAGGGTTAGGGTACGCGTTAGGGTTAGGGTAGTTAGTAAACCTATCCCACTCTCTAGATACCCCTTAGCACGTAAAGGAATATTATTTGGGGTTCCAGCCATGGAGAAGAATTTAGACACTAGGATAAGATAAGGAACACACCCATTATAAAGAAATCACATTAGGATTCTCTTTTTAAGCTGTTGCTTAAAACACTAGTGCTTAGGAAATCTATTGGAGGCAGAAGCAGTCAAGGGTAGCCTAGGGTTAGTGTTAGGCTTAGGGTTAGGCTTAGGGTACGGCTTAGGGTACGGGTTTGGGGAGGGGTTCAGGTACGGCGTAGGGTATGGGTTAGGGTTAGGGTTAGTGTTAGTGTTAGGGGTAGGGCTCGGTTTAGGGTACGGGTTAGGATTAGGGTACGTGTTAGTGTTAGGGTAGGGGTTAGGGTTAGAGTACGCATTAGGGTTAGGGTAGTTATTAAACCTATCCCACTCTCTAGATACCCCTTAGCACGTAAGGCAATATTATTTGGGGGTGCAGCCATGGAGAAGAGTTTAGACACTAGGATAAGATAAGGAACACACCCATTATAAAGAAATCACATTAGGATTCTCTTTTTAAGCTGTTCCTTAAAACACTAGTGCTTAGGAAATCTATTGGAGGCAGAAGCAGTCAAGGGTAGCCTAGGGTTAGGGTTAGGCTTAGGGTTAGGTTTAGGGTACGGCTTGGGGTATGGGTTCGGGGAGGTGTTCGTGTACGGCGTAGGGTATGGGTTAGGGTTAGGGTTTGGGTTAGTGTTAGGGTTAGGGCTCGGTTTAGGGTACGGGTTAGGATTAGGGTACGTGTTAGGGTTAGGGTAGGGGTTAGGGTTAGGTTACGCGTTAGGGCTAGGGTAGTTAGTAAACCTATCCCACTCTCTAGCTCCCCCTTAGCACGTAAAGGAATATTATTTGGGGGTCCAGCCATGGAGAAGAGTTTAGACACTAGGATAAGATAAGGAACACACCCATTATAAAGAAATCACTTTACGATTCTCTTTTTAAGCTGTTCCTTAAAACACTACTGCTTAGGAAATCAATTGGAGGCAGAAGCAGTCAAGGGTAGCCTAGGGTTAGGGTTAGGCTTAGGGTTAGGTTTAGGGTATGGCTTAGGGTACGGGTTCGGGGAGGGGTGCGGGTACGGCGTAGGGTATTGGTTAGGGTTAGGGTTAGGGTTAGTGTTAGGGTTAGGGCTCGGTTTAGGGTACAGGTTAGGATTAGGGTACGTGTTAGGGTTAGGGTAGGGGTTAGGGTTAGGGTACGCGTTAGGGTTAGGGTAGTTAGTAAACCTATCCCACTCTCTAGATACCCCTTAGCACGTAAGGGAATATTATTTGGGGGTGCAGCCATGGAGAAGAGTTTAGACACTAGGATAAGATAAGGAACACACCCATTATAAAGAAATCACATTAGGATTCTCTTTTTAAGCTGTTCCTTAAAACAGTAGTGCTTAGGAAATCTATTGGAGGCAGAAGCAGTCAAGGGTAGCCTAGGGTTAGGGTTAGGCTTAGGGTTAGGCTTAGGGTACGGCTTAGGTTACGGGTTCGGGGAGGGGTGCGGGTATGGCGTAGGGTATGGGTTAGGGTTAGGGTTTGGGTTAGTGTTAGGGTTAGGGCTCGGTTTAGGGTACGGGTTAGGATTAGGGTACGTGTTAGGGTTAGGGTAGGGGTTAGGGTTAGGTTACGCATTAGGGCTAGGGTAGTTAGTAAACCTATCCCACTCTCTAGCTCCCCCTTAGCACGTAAAGGAATATTATTTGGGGGTCCAGCCATGGAGAAGAGTTTAGACACTAGGATAAGATAAGGAACACACCCATTATAAAGAAATCACTTTAGGATTCTCTTTTTAAGCTGTTCCTTAAAACACTACTGCTTAGGAAATCAATTGGAGGCAGAAGCAGTCAAGGGTAGCCTAGGGTTAGGGTTAGGCTTAGGGTTAGGTTTAGGGTATGGCTTAGGGTACGGGTTCGGGGAGGGGTGCGGGTACGGCATAGGGTATGGGTTAGGGTTAGGATTAGGGTTAGTGTTAGGGTTAGGGCTCGGTTTAGGGTACAGGTTAGGATTAGTGTACGTGTTAGGGTTAGGGTAGGGGTTAGGGTTAGGGTACGCGTTAGGGTTAGGGTAGTTATTAAACCTATCCCACTCTCTAGATACCCCTTAGCACGTAAGGGAATATTATTTGGGGGTGCAGCCATGGAGAAGAGTTTAGACACTAGGATAAGATAAGGAACACACCCATTATAAAGAAATCACATTAGGATTCTCTTTTTAAGCTGTTCCTTAAAACAGTAGTGCTTAGGAAATCTATTGGAGGCAGAAGCAGTCAAGGGTAGCCTAGGGTTAGGGTTAGGCTTAGGGTTAGGCTTAGGGTACGGCTTAGGGTACGGGTTCGGGGAGGGGTGCGGGTACGGCGTAGGGTATGGGTTAGAGTTAGGGTTAGGGTTAGTGTTAGGGTTAGGGCTCGGTTTAGGGTACGGGTTAGGATTAGGGTACGTGTTAGGGTTAGGGTAGGGGTTAGGGTTAGGGTACGCGTTAGGGTTAGGGTAGTTATTAAACCTATCCCACTCTCTAGATACCCCTTAGCACGTAAAGGAATATTATTTGAGGGTCCAGCCATGGAGAAGAGTTTAGACACTAGGATAAGATAAGGAACACACCCATTATAAAGAAATCACATTAGGATTCTCTTTTTAAGCGGTTCCTTAAAACACTAGTGCTTAGGAAATCTATTGGAGGCAGAAGCAGTCAAGGGTAGCGTAGGGTTAGGGTTAGGCTTAGGGTTAGGCTTAGGGTACGGCTTAGGGTACGTGTTCGGGGAGGGTTTCGGGTACGGCGTAGGGTATGGGTTAGGGTTAGGGTTTGGGTTAGTGTTAGGGTTAGGGCTCGGTTTAGGGTACGGTTAGGATTAGGGTACGTGTTAGGTTTAGGGTAGGGGTTAGGGTTAGGGTACGCGTTAGGGTTAGGGTAGTTAGTAAACCTATCCCACTCTCTAGATACCCCTTAGCACGTAAAGGAATATTATTTGGGGTTCCAGCCATGGAGAAGAATTTAGACACTAGGATAAGATAAGGAACACACCCATTATAAAGAAATCACATTAGGATTCTCTTTTTAAGCTGTTGCTTAAAACACTAGTGCTTAGGAAATCTATTGGAGGCAGAAGCAGTCAAGGGTAGCCTAGGGTTAGTGTTAGGCTTAGGGTTAGGCTTAGGGTACGGCTTAGGGTACGGGTTTGGGGAGGGGTTCAGGTACGGCGTAGGGTATGGGTTAGGGTTAGGGTTAGTGTTAGTGTTAGGGGTAGGGCTCGGTTTAGGGTACGGGTTAGGATTAGGGTACGTGTTAGTGTTAGGGTAGGGGTTAGGGTTAGAGTACGCATTAGGGTTAGGGTAGTTATTAAACCTATCCCACTCTCTAGATACCCCTTAGCACGTAAGGCAATATTATTTGGGGGTGCAGCCATGGAGAAGAGTTTAGACACTAGGATAAGATAAGGAACACACCCATTATAAAGAAATCACATTAGGATTCTCTTTTTAAGCTGTTCCTTAAAACACTAGTGCTTAGGAAATCTATTGGAGGCATAAGCAGTCAAGGGTAGCCTAGGGTTAGGGTTAGGCTTAGGGTTAGGTTTAGGGTACGGCTTGGGGTATGGGTTCGGGGAGGTGTTCGTGTACGGCGTAGGGTATGGGTTAGGGTTAGGGTTTGGGTTAGTGTTAGGGTTAGGGTTCGGTTTAGGGTACGGGTTAGGATTAGGGTACGTGTTAGGGTTAGGGTAGGGGTTAGGGTTAGGTTACGCGTTAGGGCTAGGGTAGTTAGTAAACCTATCCCACTCTCTAGCTCCCCCTTAGCACGTAAAGGAATATTATTTGGGGGTCCAGCCATGGAGAAGAGTTTAGACACTAGGATAAGATAAGGAACACACCCATTATAAAGAAATCACTTTAGGATTCTCTTTTTAAGCTGTTCCTTAAAACACTACTGCTTAGGAAATCAATTGGAGGCAGAAGCAGTCAAGGGTAGCCTAGGGTTAGGGTTAGGCTTAGGGTTAGGTTTAGGGTATGGCTTAGGGTACGGGTTCGGGGAGGGGTGCGGGTACGGCGTAGGGTATGGGTTAGGGTTAGGGTTAGGGTTAGTGTTAGGGTTAGGGCTCGGTTTAGGGTACAGGTTAGGATTAGGGTACGTGTTAGGGTTAGGGTAGGGGTTAGGGTTAGGGTACGCGTTAGGGTTAGGGTAGTTATTAAACCTATCCCACTCTCTAGATACCCCTTAGCACGTAAGGGAATATTATTTGGGGGTGCAGCCATGGAGAAGAGTTTAGACACTAGGATAAGATAAGGAACACACCCATTATAAAGAAATCACATTAGGATTCTCTTTTTAAGCTGTTCCTTAAAACACTAGTGCTTAGGAAATCTATTGGAGGCAGAAGCAGTCAAGGGTAGCCTAGGGTTAGGGTTAGGCTTAGGGTTAGGTTTAGGGTACGGCTTGGGGTATGGGTTCGGGGAGGTGTTCGTGTACGGCGTAGGGTATGGGTTAGGGTTAGGGTTTGGGTTAGTGTTAGGGTTAGGGCTCGGTTTAGGGTACGGGTTAGGATTAGGGTACGTGTTAGGGTTAGGGTAGGGGTTAGGGTTAGGTTACGCGTTAGGGCTAGGGTAGTTAGTAAACCTATCCCACTCTCTAGCTCCCCCTTAGCACGTGAAGGAATATTATTTGGGGGTCCAGCCATGGAGAAGAGTTTAGACACTAGGATAAGATAAGGAACACACCCATTATAAAGAAATCACTTTAGGATTCTCTTTTTAAGCTGTTCCTTAAAACACTACTGCTTAGGAAATCAATTGGAGGCAGAAGCAGTCAAGGGTAGCCTAGGGTTAGGGTTAGGCTTAGGGTTAGGTTTAGGGTATGGCTTAGGGTACGGGTTCGGGGAGGGGTGCGGGTACGGCGTAGGGTATTGGTTAGGGTTAGGGTTAGGGTTAGTGTTAGGGTTAGGGCTCGGTTTAGGGTACAGGTTAGGATTAGGGTACGTGTTAGGGTTAGGGTAGGGGTTAGGGTTAGGGTACGCGTTAGGGTTAAGGTAGTTAGTAAACCTATCCCACTCTCTAGATACCCCTTAGCACGTAAGGGAATATTATTTGGGGGTGCAGCCATGGAGAAGAGTTTAGACACTAGGATAAGATAAGGAACACACCCATTATAAAGAAATCACATTAGGATTCTCTTTTTAAGCTGTTCCTTAAAACAGTAGTGCTTAGGAAATCTATTGGAGGCAGAAGCAGTCAAGGGTAGCCTAGGGTTAGGGTTAGGCTTAGGGTTAGGCTTAGGGTACGGCTTAGGGTACGGGTTCGGGGAGGGGTGCGGGTACGGCGTAGGGTATGGGTTAGAGTTAGGGTTAGGGTTAGTGTTAGGGTTAGGGCTCGGTTTAGGGTACGGGTTAGGATTAGGGTACGTGTTAGGGTTAGGGTAGGGGTTAGGGTTAGGGTACGCGTTAGGGTTAGGGTAGTTATTAAACCTATCCCACTCTCTAGATACCCCTTAGCACGTAAAGGAATATTATTTGAGGGTCCAGCCATGGAGAAGAGTTTAGACACTAGGATAAGATAAGGAACACACCCATTATAAAGAAATCACATTAGGATTCTCTTTTTAAGCGGTTCCTTAAAACACTAGTGCTTAGGAAATCTATTGGAGGCAGAAGCAGTCAAGGGTAGCGTAGGGTTAGGGTTAGGCTTAGGGTTAGGCTTAGGGTACGGCTTAGGGTACGTGTTCGGGGAGGGTTTCGGGTACGGCGTAGGGTATGGGTTAGGGTTAGGGTTTGGGTTAGTGTTAGGGTTAGGGCTCGGTTTAGGGTACGGTTAGGATTAGGGTACGTGTTAGGTTTAGGGTAGGGGTTAGGGTTAGGGTACGCGTTAGGGTTAGGGTAGTTAGTAAACCTATCCCACTCTCTAGATACCCCTTAGCACGTAAAGGAATATTATTTGGGGTTCCAGCCATGGAGAAGAATTTAGACACTAGGATAAGATAAGGAACACACCCATTATAAAGAAATCACATTAGGATTCTCTTTTTAAGCTGTTGCTTAAAACACTAGTGCTTAGGAAATCTATTGGAGGCAGAAGCAGTCAAGGGTAGCCTAGGGTTAGTGTTAGGCTTAGGGTTAGGCTTAGGGTACGGCTTAGGGTACGGGTTTGGGGAGGGGTTCAGGTACGGCGTAGGGTATGGGTTAGGGTTAGGGTTAGTGTTAGTGTTAGGGGTAGGGCTCGGTTTAGGGTACGGGTTAGGATTAGGGTACGTGTTAGTGTTAGGGTAGGGGTTAGGGTTAGAGTACGCATTAGGGTTAGGGTAGTTATTAAACCTATCCCACTCTCTAGATACCCCTTAGCACGTAAGGCAATATTATTTGGGGGTGCAGCCATGGAGAAGAGTTTAGACACTAGGATAAGATAAGGAACACACCCATTATAAAGAAATCACATTAGGATTCTCTTTTTAAGCTGTTCCTTAAAACACTAGTGCTTAGGAAATCTATTGGAGGCATAAGCAGTCAAGGGTAGCCTAGGGTTAGGGTTAGGCTTAGGGTTAGGTTTAGGGTACGGCTTGGGGTATGGGTTCGGGGAGGTGTTCGTGTACGGCGTAGGGTATGGGTTAGGGTTAGGGTTTGGGTTAGTGTTAGGGTTAGGGTTCGGTTTAGGGTACGGGTTAGGATTAGGGTACGTGTTAGGGTTAGGGTAGGGGTTAGGGTTAGGTTACGCGTTAGGGCTAGGGTAGTTAGTAAACCTATCCCACTCTCTAGCTCCCCCTTAGCACGTAAAGGAATATTATTTGGGGGTCCAGCCATGGAGAAGAGTTTAGACACTAGGATAAGATAAGGAACACACCCATTATAAAGAAATCACTTTAGGATTCTCTTTTTAAGCTGTTCCTTAAAACACTACTGCTTAGGAAATCAATTGGAGGCAGAAGCAGTCAAGGGTAGCCTAGGGTTAGGGTTAGGCTTAGGGTTAGGTTTAGGGTATGGCTTAGGGTACGGGTTCGGGGAGGGGTGCGGGTACGGCGTAGGGTATGGGTTAGGGTTAGGGTTAGGGTTAGTGTTAGGGTTAGGGCTCGGTTTAGGGTACAGGTTAGGATTAGGGTACGTGTTAGGGTTAGGGTAGGGGTTAGGGTTAGGGTACGCGTTAGGGTTAGGGTAGTTATTAAACCTATCCCACTCTCTAGATACCCCTTAGCACGTAAGGGAATATTATTTGGGGGTGCAGCCATGGAGAAGAGTTTAGACACTAGGATAAGATAAGGAACACACCCATTATAAAGAAATCACATTAGGATTCTCTTTTTAAGCTGTTCCTTAAAACACTAGTGCTTAGGAAATCTATTGGAGGCAGAAGCAGTCAAGGGTAGCCTAGGGTTAGGGTTAGGCTTAGGGTTAGGTTTAGGGTACGGCTTGGGGTATGGGTTCGGGGAGGTGTTCGTGTACGGCGTAGGGTATGGGTTAGGGTTAGGGTTTGGGTTAGTGTTAGGGTTAGGGCTCGGTTTAGGGTACGGGTTAGGATTAGGGTACGTGTTAGGGTTAGGGTAGGGGTTAGGGTTAGGTTACGCGTTAGGGCTAGGGTAGTTAGTAAACCTATCCCACTCTCTAGCTCCCCCTTAGCACGTGAAGGAATATTATTTGGGGGTCCAGCCATGGAGAAGAGTTTAGACACTAGGATAAGATAAGGAACACACCCATTATAAAGAAATCACTTTAGGATTCTCTTTTTAAGCTGTTCCTTAAAACACTACTGCTTAGGAAATCAATTGGAGGCAGAAGCAGTCAAGGGTAGCCTAGGGTTAGGGTTAGGCTTAGGGTTAGGTTTAGGGTATGGCTTAGGGTACGGGTTCGGGGAGGGGTGCGGGTACGGCGTAGGGTATTGGTTAGGGTTAGGGTTAGGGTTAGTGTTAGGGTTAGGGCTCGGTTTAGGGTACAGGTTAGGATTAGGGTACGTGTTAGGGTTAGGGTAGGGGTTAGGGTTAGGGTACGCGTTAGGGTTAAGGTAGTTAGTAAACCTATCCCACTCTCTAGATACCCCTTAGCACGTAAGGGAATATTATTTGGGGGTGCAGCCATGGAGAAGAGTTTAGACACTAGGATAAGATAAGGAACACACCCATTATAAAGAAATCACATTAGGATTCTCTTTTTAAGCTGTTCCTTAAAACAGTAGTGCTTAGGAAATCTATTGGAGGCAGAAGCAGTCAAGGGTAGCCTAGGGTTAGGGTTAGGCTTAGGGTTAGGCTTAGGGTACGGCTTAGGTTACGGGTTCGGGGAGGGGTGCGGGTACGGCGTAGGGTATGGGTTAGGGTTAGGGTTTGGGTTAGTGTTAGGGTTAGGGCTCGGTTTAGGGTACGGGTTAGGATTAGGGTACGTGTTAGGGTTAGGGTAGGGGTTAGGGTTAGGTTACGCATTAGGGCTAGGGTAGTTAGTAAACCTATCCCACTCTCTAGCTCCCCCTTAGCACGTAAAGGAATATTATTTGGGGGTCCAGCCATGGAGAAGAGTTTAGACACTAGGATAAGATAAGGAACACACCCATTATAAAGAAATCACTTTAGGATTCTCTTTTTAAGCTGTTCCTTAAAACACTACTGCTTAGGAAATCAATTGGAGGCAGAAGCAGTCAAGGGTAGCCTAGGGTTAGGGTTAGGCTTAGGGTTAGGTTTAGGGTACGGCTTGGGGTATGGGTTCGGGGAGGTGTTCGTGTACGGCGTAGGGTATGGGTTAGGGTTGGGGTTTGGGTTAGTGTTAGGGTTAGGGCTCGGTTTAGGGTACGGGTTAGGATTAGGGTACGTGTTAGGGTTAGGGTAGGGGTTAGGGTTAGGTTACGCATTAGGGCTAGGGTAGTTAGTAAACCTATCCCACTCTCTAGCTCCCCCTTAGCACGTAAAGGAATATTATTTGGGGGTCCAGCCATGGAGAAGAGTTTAGACACTAGGATAAGATAAGGAACACACCCATTATAAAGAAATCACTTTAGGATTCTCTTTTTAAGCTGTTCCTTAAAACACTACTGCTTAGGAAATCAATTGGAGGCAGAAGCAGTCAAGGGTAGCCTAGGGTTAGGGTTAGGCTTAGGGTTAGGTTTAGGGTACGGCTTGGGGTATGGGTTCGGGGAGGTGTTCGTGTACGGCGTAGGGTATGGGTTAGGGTTAGGGTTTGGGTTAGTGTTAGGGTTAGGGCTCGGTTTAGGGTACGGGTTAGGATTAGGGTACGTGTTAGGGTTAGGGTAGGGGTTAGGGTTAGGTTACGCATTAGGGCTAGGGTAGTTAGTAAACCTATCCCACTCTCTAGCTCCCCCTTAGCACGTAAAGGAATATTATTTGGGGGTCCAGCCATGGAGAAGAGTTTAGACACTAGGATAAGATAAGGAACACACCCATTATAAAGAAATCACTTTAGGATTCTCTTTTTAAGCTGTTCCTTAAAACACTACTGCTTAGGAAATCAATTGGAGGCAGAAGCAGTCAAGGGTAGCCTAGGGTTAGGGTTAGGCTTAGGGTTAGGTTTAGGGTATGGCTTAGGGTACGGGTTCGGGGAGGGGTGCGGGTATGGCATAGTGTATGGGTTAGGGTTAGGGTTAGGGTTAGTGTTAGGGTTAGGGCTCGGTTTAGGGTACAGGTTAGGATTAGTGTACGTGTTAGGGTTAGGGTAGGGGTTAGGGTTAGGGTACGCGTTAGGGTTAGGGTAGTTATTAAACCTATCCCACTCTCTAGATACCCCTGAGCACGTAAAGGAATATTATTTGAGGGTCCAGCCATGGAGAAGAGTTTAGACACTAGGATAAGATAAGGAACACACCCATTATAAAGAAATCACATTAGGATTCTCTTTTTAAGCTGTTCCTTAAAACACTAGTGCTTAGGTAATCTATTGGAGGCAGAAGCAGTCAAGGGTAGCGTAGGGTTAGGGTTAGGCTTAGGGTTAGGCTTAGGGTACGGCTTAGGGTACGTGTTCGGGGAGGGTTTCGGGTACGGCGTAGGGTATGGGTTAGGGTTAGGGTTTGGGTTAGTGTTAGGGTTAGGGCTCGGTTTAGGGTACGGTTAGGATTAGGGTACGTGTTAGGTTTAGGGTAGGGGTTAGGGTTAGGGTACGCGTTAGGGTTAGGGTAGTTAGTAAACCTATCCCACTCTCTAGATACCCCTTAGCACGTAAAGGAATATTATTTGGGATTCCAGCCATGGAGAAGAATTTAGACACTAGGATAAGATAAGGAACACACCCATTATAAAGAAATCACATTAGGATTCTCTTTTTAAGCTGTTGCTTAAAACACTAGTGCTTAGGAAATCTATTGGAGGCAGAAGCAGTCAAGGGTAGCCTAGGGTTAGTGTTAGGCTTAGGGTTAGGCTTAGGGTACGGCTTAGGGTACGGGTTTGGGGAGGGGTTCAGGTACGGCGTAGGGTATGGGTTAGGGTTAGGGTTAGTGTTAGTGTTAGGGGTAGGGCTCGGTTTAGGGTACGGGTTAGGATTAGGGTACGTGTTAGTGTTAGGGTAGGGGTTAGGGTTAGAGTACGCATTAGGGTTAGGGTAGTTATTAAACCTATCCCACTCTCTAGATACCCCTTAGCACGTAAGGCAATATTATTTGGGGGTGCAGCCATGGAGAAGAGTTTAGACACTAGGATAAGATAAGGAACACACCCATTATAAAGAAATCACATTAGGATTCTCTTTTTAAGCTGTTCCTTAAAACACTAGTGCTTAGGAAATCTATTGGAGGCAGAAGCAGTCAAGGGTAGCCTAGGGTTAGGGTTAGGCTTAGGGTTAGGTTTAGGGTACGGCTTGGGGTATGGGTTCGGGGAGGTGTTCGTGTACGGCGTAGGGTATGGGTTAGGGTTAGGGTTTGGGTTAGTGTTAGGGTTAGGGCTCGGTTTAGGGTACGGGTTAGGATTAGGGTACGTGTTAGGGTTAGGGTAGGGGTTAGGGTTAGGTTACGCGTTAGGGCTAGGGTAGTTAGTAAACCTATCCCACTCTCTAGCTCCCCCTTAGCACGTAAAGGAATATTATTTGGGGGTCCAGCCATGGAGAAGAGTTTAGACACTAGGATAAGATAAGGAACACACCCATTATAAAGAAATCACTTTACGATTCTCTTTTTAAGCTGTTCCTTAAAACACTACTGCTTAGGAAATCAATTGGAGGCAGAAGCAGTCAAGGGTAGCCTAGGGTTAGGGTTAGGCTTAGGGTTAGGTTTAGGGTATGGCTTAGGGTACGGGTTCGGGGAGGGGTGCGGGTACGGCGTAGGGTATTGGTTAGGGTTAGGGTTAGGGTTAGTGTTAGGGTTAGGGCTCGGTTTAGGGTACAGGTTAGGATTAGGGTACGTGTTAGGGTTAGGGTAGGGGTTAGGGTTAGGGTACGCGTTAGGGTTAGGGTAGTTAGTAAACCTATCCCACTCTCTAGATACCCCTTAGCACGTAAGGGAATATTATTTGGGGGTGCAGCCATGGAGAAGAGTTTAGACACTAGGATAAGATAAGGAACACACCCATTATAAAGAAATCACATTAGGATTCTCTTTTTAAGCTGTTCCTTAAAACAGTAGTGCTTAGGAAATCTATTGGAGGCAGAAGCAGTCAAGGGTAGCCTACGGTTAGGGTTAGGCTTAGGGTTAGGCTTAGGGTACGGCTTAGGTTACGGGTTCGGGGAGGGGTGCGGGTATGGCGTAGGGTATGGGTTAGGGTTAGGGTTTGGGTTAGTGTTAGGGTTAGGGCTCGGTTTAGGGTACGGGTTAGGATTAGGGTACGTGTTAGGGTTAGGGTAGGGGTTAGGGTTAGGTTACGCATTAGGGCTAGGGTAGTTAGTAAACCTATCCCACTCTCTAGCTCCCTCTTAGCACGTAAAGGAATATTATTTGGGGGTCCAGCCATGGAGAAGAGTTTAGACACTAGGATAAGATAAGGAACACACCCATTATAAAGAAATCACTTTAGGATTCTCTTTTTAAGCTGTTCCTTAAAACACTACTGCTTAGGAAATCAATTGGAGGCAGAAGCATTCAAGGGTAGCCTAGGGTTAGGGTTAGGCTTAGGGTTAGGTTTAGGGTATGGCTTAGGGTACGGGTTCGGGGAGGGGTGCGGGTACGGCATAGGGTATGGGTTAGGGTTAGGATTAGGGTTAGTGTTAGGGTTAGGGCTCGGTTTAGGGTACAGGTTAGGATTAGTGTACGTGTTAGGGTTAGGGTAGGGGTTAGGGTTAGGGTACGCGTTAGGGTTAGGGTAGTTATTAAACCTATCCCACTCTCTAGATACCCCTTAGCACGTAAGGGAATATTATTTGGGGGTGCAGCCATGGAGAAGAGTTTAGACACTAGGATAAGATAAGGAACACACCCATTATAAAGAAATCACATTAGGATTCTCTTTTTAAGCTGTTCCTTAAAACAGTAGTGCTTAGGAAATCTATTGGAGGCAGAAGCAGTCAAGGGTAGCCTAGGGTTAGGGTTAGGCTTAGGGTTAGGCTTAGGGTACGGCTTAGGGTACGGGTTCGGGGAGGGGTGCGGGTACGGCGTAGGGTATGGGTTAGAGTTAGGGTTAGGGTTAGTGTTAGGGTTAGGGCTCGGTTTAGGGTACGGGTTAGGATTAGGGTACGTGTTAGGGTTAGGGTAGGGGTTAGGGTTAGGGTACGCGTTAGGGTTAGGGTAGTTATTAAACCTATCCCACTCTCTAGATACCCCTTAGCACGTAAAGGAATATTATTTGAGGGTCCAGCCATGGAGAAGAGTTTAGACACTAGGATAAGATAAGGAACACACCCATTATAAAGAAATCACATTAGGATTCTCTTTTTAAGCTGTTCCTTAAAACACTAGTGCTTAGGAAATCTATTGGAGGCAGAAGCAGTCAAGGGTAGCGTAGGGTTAGGGTTAGGCTTAGGGTTAGGCTTAGGGTACGGCTTAGGGTACGTGTTCGGGGAGGGTTTCGGGTACGGCGTAGGGTATGGGTTAGGGTTAGGGTTTGGGTTAGTGTTAGGGTTAGGGCTCGGTTTAGGGTACGGTTAGGATTAGGGTACGTGTTAGGTTTAGGGTAGGGGTTAGGGTTAGGGTACGCGTTAGGGTTAGGGTAGTTAGTAAACCTATCCCACTCTCTAGATACCCCTTAGCACGTAAAGGAATATTATTTGGGGTTCCAGCCATGGAGAAGAATTTAGACACTAGGATAAGATAAGGAACACACCCATTATAAAGAAATCACATTAGGATTCTCTTTTTAAGCTGTTGCTTAAAACACTAGTGCTTAGGAAATCTATTGGAGGCAGAAGCAGTCAAGGGTAGCCTAGGGTTAGTGTTAGGCTTAGGGTTAGGCTTAGGGTACGGCTTAGGGTACGGGTTTGGGGAGGGGTTCAGGTACGGCGTAGGGTATGGGTTAGGGTTAGGGTTAGTGTTAGTGTTAGGGGTAGGGCTCGGTTTAGGGTACGGGTTAGGATTAGGGTACGTGTTAGTGTTAGGGTAGGGGTTAGGGTTAGAGTACGCATTAGGGTTAGGGTAGTTATTAAACCTATCCCACTCTCTAGATACCCCTTAGCACGTAAGGCAATATTATTTGGGGGTGCAGCCATGGAGAAGAGTTTAGACACTAGGATAAGATAAGGAACACACCCATTATAAAGAAATCACTTTAGGATTCTCTTTTTAAGCTGTTCCTTAAAACACTACTGCTTAGGAAATCAATTGGAGGCAGAAGCAGTCAAGGGTAGCCTAGGGTTAGGGTTAGGCTTAGGGTTAGGTTTAGGGTACGGCTTGGGGTATGGGTTCGGGGAGGTGTTCGTGTACGGCGTAGGGTATGGGTTAGGGTTAGGGTTTGGGTTAGTGTTAGGGTTAGGGCTCGGTTTAGGGTACGGGTTAGGATTAGGGTACGTGTTAGGGTTAGGGTAGGGGTTAGGGTTAGGTTACGCATTAGGGCTAGGGTAGTTAGTAAACCTATCCCACTCTCTAGCTCCCCCTTAGCACGTAAAGGAATATTATTTGGGGGTCCAGCCATGGAGAAGAGTTTAGACACTAGGATAAGATAAGGAACACACCCATTATAAAGAAATCACTTTAGGATTCTCTTTTTAAGCTGTTCCTTAAAACACTACTGCTTAGGAAATCAATTGGAGGCAGAAGCAGTCAAGGGTAGCCTAGGGTTAGGGTTAGGCTTAGGGTTAGGTTTAGGGTATGGCTTAGGGTACGGGTTCGGGGAGGGGTGCGGGTATGGCATAGTGTATGGGTTAGGGTTAGGGTTAGGGTTAGTGTTAGGGTTAGGGCTCGGTTTAGGGTACAGGTTAGGATTAGTGTACGTGTTAGGGTTAGGGTAGGGGTTAGGGTTAGGGTACGCGTTAGGGTTAGGGTAGTTATTAAACCTATCCCACTCTCTAGATACCCCTGAGCACGTAAAGGAATATTATTTGAGGGTCCAGCCATGGAGAAGAGTTTAGACACTAGGATAAGATAAGGAACACACCCATTATAAAGAAATCACATTAGGATTCTCTTTTTAAGCTGTTCCTTAAAACACTAGTGCTTAGGTAATCTATTGGAGGCAGAAGCAGTCAAGGGTAGCGTAGGGTTAGGGTTAGGCTTAGGGTTAGGCTTAGGGTACGGCTTAGGGTACGTGTTCGGGGAGGGTTTCGGGTACGGCGTAGGGTATGGGTTAGGGTTAGGGTTTGGGTTAGTGTTAGGGTTAGGGCTCGGTTTAGGGTACGGTTAGGATTAGGGTACGTGTTAGGTTTAGGGTAGGGGTTAGGGTTAGGGTACGCGTTAGGGTTAGGGTAGTTAGTAAACCTATCCCACTCTCTAGATACCCCTTAGCACGTAAAGGAATATTATTTGGGATTCCAGCCATGGAGAAGAATTTAGACACTAGGATAAGATAAGGAACACACCCATTATAAAGAAATCACATTAGGATTCTCTTTTTAAGCTGTTGCTTAAAACACTAGTGCTTAGGAAATCTATTGGAGGCAGAAGCAGTCAAGGGTAGCCTAGGGTTAGTGTTAGGCTTAGGGTTAGGCTTAGGGTACGGCTTAGGGTACGGGTTTGGGGAGGGGTTCAGGTACGGCGTAGGGTATGGGTTAGGGTTAGGGTTAGTGTTAGTGTTAGGGTTAGGGCTCGGTTTAGGGTACGGGTTAGGATTAGGGTACGTGTTAGTGTTAGGGTAGGGGTTAGGGTTAGAGTACGCATTAGGGTTAGGGTAGTTATTAAACCTATCCCACTCTCTAGATACCCCTTAGCACGTAAGGCAATATTATTTGGGGGTGCAGCCATGGAGAAGAGTTTAGACACTAGGATAAGATAAGGAACACACCCATTATAAAGAAATCACATTAGGATTCTCTTTTTAAGCTGTTCCTTAAAACACTAGTGCTTAGGAAATCTATTGGAGGCAGAAGCAGTCAAGGGTAGCCTAGGGTTAGGGTTAGGCTTAGGGTTAGGTTTAGGGTACGGCTTGGGGTATGGGTTCGGGGAGGTGTTCGTGTACGGCGTAGGGTATGGGTTAGGGTTAGGGTTTGGGTTAGTGTTAGGGTTAGGGCTCGGTTTAGGGTACGGGTTAGGATTAGGGTACGTGTTAGGGTTAGGGTAGGGGTTAGGGTTAGGTTACGCGTTAGGGCTAGGGTAGTTAGTAAACCTATCCCACTCTCTAGCTCCCCCTTAGCACGTAAAGGAATATTATTTGGGGGTCCAGCCATGGAGAAGAGTTTAGACACTAGGATAAGATAAGGAACACACCCATTATAAAGAAATCACTTTACGATTCTCTTTTTAAGCTGTTCCTTAAAACACTACTGCTTAGGAAATCAATTGGAGGCAGAAGCAGTCAAGGGTAGCCTAGGGTTAGGGTTAGGCTTAGGGTTAGGTTTAGGGTATGGCTTAGGGTACGGGTTCGGGGAGGGGTGCGGGTATGGCGTAGGGTATTGGTTAGGGTTAGGGTTAGGGTTAGTGTTAGGGTTAGGGCTCGGTTTAGGGTACAGGTTAGGATTAGGGTACGTGTTAGGGTTAGGGTAGGGGTTAGGGTTAGGGTACGCGTTAGGGTTAGGGTAGTTAGTAAACCTATCCCACTCTCTAGATACCCCTTAGCACGTAAGGGAATATTATTTGGGGGTGCAGCCATGGAGAAGAGTTTAGACACTAGGATAAGATAAGGAACACACCCATTATAAAGAAATCACATTAGGATTCTCTTTTTAAGCTGTTCCTTAAAACAGTAGTGCTTAGGAAATCTATTGGAGGCAGAAGCAGTCAAGGGTAGCCTACGGTTAGGGTTAGGCTTAGGGTTAGGCTTAGGGTACGGCTTAGGTTACGGGTTCGGGGAGGGGTGCGGGTATGGCGTAGGGTATGGGTTAGGGTTAGGGTTTGGGTTAGTGTTAGGGTTAGGGCTCGGTTTAGGGTACGGGTTAGGATTAGGGTACGTGTTAGGGTTAGGGTAGGGGTTAGGGTTAGGTTACGCATTAGGGCTAGGGTAGTTAGTAAACCTATCCCACTCTCTAGCTCCCTCTTAGCACGTAAAGGAATATTATTTGGGGGTCCAGCCATGGAGAAGAGTTTAGACACTAGGATAAGATAAGGAACACACCCATTATAAAGAAATCACTTTAGGATTCTCTTTTTAAGCTGTTCCTTAAAACACTACTGCTTAGGAAATCAATTGGAGGCAGAAGCATTCAAGGGTAGCCTAGGGTTAGGGTTAGGCTTAGGGTTAGGTTTAGGGTATGGCTTAGGGTACGCGTTCGGGGAGGGGTGCGGGTACGGCATAGGGTATGGGTTAGGGTTAGGATTAGGGTTAGTGTTAGGGTTAGGGCTCGGTTTAGGGTACAGGTTAGGATTAGTGTACGTGTTAGGGTTAGGGTAGGGATTAGGGTTAGGGTACGCGTTAGGGTTAGGGTAGTTATTAAACCTATCCCACTCTCTAGATACCCCTTAGCACGTAAGGGAATATTATTTGGGGGTGCAGCCATGGAGAAGAGTTTAGACACTAGGATAAGATAAGGAACACACCCATTATAAAGAAATCACATTAGGATTCTCTTTTTAAGCTGTTCCTTAAAACAGTAGTGCTTAGGAAATCTATTGGAGGCAGAAGCAGTCAAGGGTAGCCTAGGGTTAGGGTTAGGCTTAGGGTTAGGCTTAGGGTACGGCTTAGGGTACGGGTTCGGGGAGGGGTGCGGGTACGGCGTAGGGTATGGGTTAGAGTTAGGGTTAGGGTTAGTGTTAGGGTTAGGGCTCGGTTTAGGGTACGGGTTAGGATTAGGGTACGTGTTAGGTTTAGGGTAGGGGTTAGGGTTAGGGTACGCGTTAGGGTTAGGGTAGTTATTAAACCTATCCCACTCTCTAGATACCCCTTAGCACGTAAAGGAATATTATTTGAGGGTCCAGCCATGGAGAAGAGTTTAGACACTAGGATAAGATAAGGAACACACCCATTATAAAGAAATCACATTAGGATTCTCTTTTTAAGCTGTTCCTTAAAACACTAGTGCTTAGGAAATCTATTGGAGGCAGAAGCAGTCAAGGGTAGCGTAGGGTTAGGGTTAGGCTTAGGGTTAGGCTTAGGGTACGGCTTAGGGTACGTGTTCGGGGAGGGTTTCGGGTACGGCGTAGGGTATGGGTTAGGGTTAGGGTTTGGGTTAGTGTTAGGGTTAGGGCTCGGTTTAGGGTACGGTTAGGATTAGGGTACGTGTTAGGTTTAGGGTAGGGGTTAGGGTTAGGGTACGCGTTAGGGTTAGGGTAGTTAGTAAACCTATCCCACTCTCTAGATACCCCTTAGCACGTAAAGGAATATTATTTGGGGTTCCAGCCATGGAGAAGAATTTAGACACTAGGATAAGATAAGGAACACACCCATTATAAAGAAATCACATTAGGATTCTCTTTTTAAGCTGTTGCTTAAAACACTAGTGCTTAGGAAATCTATTGGAGGCAGAAGCAGTCAAGGGTAGCCTAGGGTTAGTGTTAGGCTTAGGGTTAGGCTTAGGGTACGGCTTAGGGTACGGGTTTGGGGAGGGGTTCAGGTACGGCGTAGGGTATGGGTTAGGGTTAGGGTTAGTGTTAGTGTTAGGGGTAGGGCTCGGTTTAGGGTACGGGTTAGGATTAGGGTACGTGTTAGTGTTAGGGTAGGGGTTAGGGTTAGAGTACGCATTAGGGTTAGGGTAGTTATTAAACCTATCCCACTCTCTAGATACCCCTTAGCACGTAAGGCAATATTATTTGGGGGTGCAGCCATGGAGAAGAGTTTAGACACTAGGATAAGATAAGGAACACACCCATTATAAAGAAATCACTTTAGGATTCTCTTTTTAAGCTGTTCCTTAAAACACTACTGCTTAGGAAATCAATTGGAGGCAGAAGCAGTCAAGGGTAGCCTAGGGTTAGGGTTAGGCTTAGGGTTAGGTTTAGGGTACGGCTTGGGGTATGGGTTCGGGGAGGTGTTCGTGTACGGCGTAGGGTATGGGTTAGGGTTAGGGTTTGGGTTAGTGTTAGGGTTAGGGCTCGGTTTAGGGTACGGGTTAGGATTAGGGTACGTGTTAGGGTTAGGGTAGGGGTTAGGGTTAGGTTACGCATTAGGGCTAGGGTAGTTAGTAAACCTATCCCACTCTCTAGCTCCCCCTTAGCACGTAAAGGAATATTATTTGGGGGTCCAGCCATGGAGAAGAGTTTAGACACTAGGATAAGATAAGGAACACACCCATTATAAAGAAATCACTTTAGGATTCTCTTTTTAAGCTGTTCCTTAAAACACTACTGCTTAGGAAATCAATTGGAGGCAGAAGCAGTCAAGGGTAGCCTAGGGTTAGGGTTAGGCTTAGGGTTAGGTTTAGGGTATGGCTTAGGGTACGGGTTCGGGGAGGGGTGCGGGTATGGCATAGTGTATGGGTTAGGGTTAGGGTTAGGGTTAGTGTTAGGGTTAGGGCTCGGTTTAGGGTACAGGTTAGGATTAGTGTACGTGTTAGGGTTAGGGTAGGGGTTAGGGTTAGGGTACGCGTTAGGGTTAGGGTAGTTATTAAACCTATCCCACTCTCTAGATACCCCTGAGCACGTAAAGGAATATTATTTGAGGGTCCAGCCATGGAGAAGAGTTTAGACACTAGGATAAGATAAGGAACACACCCATTATAAAGAAATCACATTAGGATTCTCTTTTTAAGCTGTTCCTTAAAACACTAGTGCTTAGGTAATCTATTGGAGGCAGAAGCAGTCAAGGGTAGCGTAGGGTTAGGGTTAGGCTTAGGGTTAGGCTTAGGGTACGGCTTAGGGTACGTGTTCGGGGAGGGTTTCGGGTACGGCGTAGGGTATGGGTTAGGGTTAGGGTTTGGGTTAGTGTTAGGGTTAGGGCTCGGTTTAGGGTACGGTTAGGATTAGGGTACGTGTTAGGTTTAGGGTAGGGGTTAGGGTTAGGGTACGCGTTAGGGTTAGGGTAGTTAGTAAACCTATCCCACTCTCTAGATACCCCTTAGCACGTAAAGGAATATTATTTGGGATTCCAGCCATGGAGAAGAATTTAGACACTAGGATAAGATAAGGAACACACCCATTATAAAGAAATCACATTAGGATTCTCTTTTTAAGCTGTTGCTTAAAACACTAGTGCTTAGGAAATCTATTGGAGGCAGAAGCAGTCAAGGGTAGCCTAGGGTTAGTGTTAGGCTTAGGGTTAGGCTTAGGGTACGGCTTAGGGTACGGGTTTGGGGAGGGGTTCAGGTACGGCGTAGGGTATGGGTTAGGGTTAGGGTTAGTGTTAGTGTTAGGGGTAGGGCTCGGTTTAGGGTACGGGTTAGGATTAGGGTACGTGTTAGTGTTAGGGTAGGGGTTAGGGTTAGAGTACGCATTAGGGTTAGGGTAGTTATTAAACCTATCCCACTCTCTAGATACCCCTTAGCACGTAAGGCAATATTATTTGGGGGTGCAGCCATGGAGAAGAGTTTAGACACTAGGATAAGATAAGGAACACACCCATTATAAAGAAATCACATTAGGATTCTCTTTTTAAGCTGTTCCTTAAAACACTAGTGCTTAGGAAATCTATTGGAGGCAGAAGCAGTCAAGGGTAGCCTAGGGTTAGGGTTAGGCTTAGGGTTAGGTTTAGGGTACGGCTTGGGGTATGGGTTCGGGGAGGTGTTCGTGTACGGCGTAGGGTATGGGTTAGGGTTAGGGTTTGGGTTAGTGTTAGGGTTAGGGCTCGGTTTAGGGTACGGGTTAGGATTAGGGTACGTGTTAGGGTTAGGGTAGGGGTTAGGGTTAGGTTACGCGTTAGGGCTAGGGTAGTTAGTAAACCTATCCCACTCTCTAGCTCCCCCTTAGCACGTAAAGGAATATTATTTGGGGGTCCAGCCATGGAGAAGAGTTTAGACACTAGGATAAGATAAGGAACACACCCATTATAAAGAAATCACTTTACGATTCTCTTTTTAAGCTGTTCCTTAAAACACTACTGCTTAGGAAATCAATTGGAGGCAGAAGCAGTCAAGGGTAGCCTAGGGTTAGGGTTAGGCTTAGGGTTAGGTTTAGGGTATGGCTTAGGGTACGGGTTCGGGGAGGGGTGCGGGTACGGCGTAGGGTATTGGTTAGGGTTAGGGTTAGGGTTAGTGTTAGGGTTAGGGCTCGGTTTAGGGTACAGGTTAGGATTAGGGTACGTGTTAGGGTTAGGGTAGGGGTTAGGGTTAGGGTACGCGTTAGGGTTAGGGTAGTTAGTAAACCTATCCCACTCTCTAGATACCCCTTAGCACGTAAGGGAATATTATTTGGGGGTGCAGCCATGGAGAAGAGTTTAGACACTAGGATAAGATAAGGAACACACCCATTATAAAGAAATCACATTAGGATTCTCTTTTTAAGCTGTTCCTTAAAACAGTAGTGCTTAGGAAATCTATTGGAGGCAGAAGCAGTCAAGGGTAGCCTACGGTTAGGGTTAGGCTTAGGGTTAGGCTTAGGGTACGGCTTAGGTTACGGGTTCGGGGAGGGGTGCGGGTATGGCGTAGGGTATGGGTTAGGGTTAGGGTTTGGGTTAGTGTTAGGGTTAGGGCTCGGTTTAGGGTACGGGTTAGGATTAGGGTACGTGTTAGGGTTAGGGTAGGGGTTAGGGTTAGGTTACGCATTAGGGCTAGGGTAGTTAGTAAACCTATCCCACTCTCTAGCTCCCTCTTAGCACGTAAAGGAATATTATTTGGGGGTCCAGCCATGGAGAAGAGTTTAGACACTAGGATAAGATAAGGAACACACCCATTATAAAGAAATCACTTTAGGATTCTCTTTTTAAGCTGTTCCTTAAAACACTACTGCTTAGGAAATCAATTGGAGGCAGAAGCATTCAAGGGTAGCCTAGGGTTAGGGTTAGGCTTAGGGTTAGGTTTAGGGTATGGCTTAGGGTACGGGTTCGGGGAGGGGTGCGGGTACGGCATAGGGTATGGGTTAGGGTTAGGATTAGGGTTAGTGTTAGGGTTAGGGCTCGGTTTAGGGTACAGGTTAGGATTAGTGTACGTGTTAGGGTTAGGGTAGGGGTTAGGGTTAGGGTACGCGTTAGGGTTAGGGTAGTTATTAAACCTATCCCACTCTCTAGATACCCCTTAGCACGTAAGGGAATATTATTTGGGGGTGCAGCCATGGAGAAGAGTTTAGACACTAGGATAAGATAAGGAACACACCCATTATAAAGAAATCACATTAGGATTCTCTTTTTAAGCTGTTCCTTAAAACAGTAGTGCTTAGGAAATCTATTGGAGGCAGAAGCAGTCAAGGGTAGCCTAGGGTTAGGGTTAGGCTTAGGGTTAGGCTTAGGGTACGGCTTAGGGTACGGGTTCGGGGAGGGGTGCGGGTACGGCGTAGGGTATGGGTTAGAGTTAGGGTTAGGGTTAGTGTTAGGGTTAGGGCTCGGTTTAGGGTACGGGTTAGGATTAGGGTACGTGTTAGGGTTAGGGTAGGGGTTAGGGTTAGGGTACGCGTTAGGGTTAGGGTAGTTATTAAACCTATCCCACTCTCTAGATACCCCTTAGCACGTAAAGGAATATTATTTGAGGGTCCAGCCATGGAGAAGAGTTTAGACACTAGGATAAGATAAGGAACACACCCATTATAAAGAAATCACATTAGGATTCTCTTTTTAAGCTGTTCCTTAAAACACTAGTGCTTAGGAAATCTATTGGAGGCAGAAGCAGTCAAGGGTAGCGTAGGGTTAGGGTTAGGCTTAGGGTTAGGCTTAGGGTACGGCTTAGGGTACGTGTTCGGGGAGGGTTTCGGGTACGGCGTAGGGTATGGGTTAGGGTTAGGGTTTGGGTTAGTGTTAGGGTTAGGGCTCGGTTTAGGGTACGGTTAGGATTAGGGTACGTGTTAGGTTTAGGGTAGGGGTTAGGGTTAGTGTACGCGTTAGGGTTAGGGTAGTTAGTAAACCTATCCCACTCTCTAGATACCCCTTAGCACGTAAAGGAATATTATTTGGGGTTCCAGCCATGGAGAAGAATTTAGACACTAGGATAAGATAAGGAACACACCCATTATAAAGAAATCACATTAGGATTCTCTTTTTAAGCTGTTGCTTAAAACACTAGTGCTTAGGAAATCTATTGGAGGCAGAAGCAGTCAAGGGTAGCCTAGGGTTAGTGTTAGGCTTAGGGTTAGGCTTAGGGTACAGCTTAGGGTACGGGTTTGGGGAGGGGTTCAGGTACGGCGTAGGGTATGGGTTAGGGTTAGGGTTAGTGTTAGTGTTAGGGGTAGGGCTCGGTTTAGGGTACGGGTTAGGATTAGGGTACGTGTTAGTGTTAGGGTAGGGGTTAGGGTTAGAGTACGCATTAGGGTTAGGGTAGTTATTAAACCTATCCCACTCTCTAGATACCCCTTAGCACGTAAGGCAATATTATTTGGGGGTGCAGCCATGGAGAAGAGTTTAGACACTAGGATAAGATAAGGAACACACCCATTATAAAGAAATCACATTAGGATTCTCTTTTTAAGCTGTTCCTTAAAACACTAGTGCTTAGGAAATCTATTGGAGGCATAAGCAGTCAAGGGTAGCCTAGGGTTAGGGTTAGGCTTAGGGTTAGGTTTAGGGTACGGCTTGGGGTATGGGTTCGGGGAGGTGTTCGTGTACGGCGTAGGGTATGGGTTAGGGTTAGGGTTTGGGTTAGTGTTAGGGTTAGGGTTCGGTTTAGGGTACGGGTTAGGATTAGGGTACGTGTTAGGGTTAGGGTAGGGGTTAGGGTTAGGTTACGCGTTAGGGCTAGGGTAGTTAGTAAACCTATCCCACTCTCTAGCTCCCCCTTAGCACGTAAAGGAATATTATTTGGGGGTCCAGCCATGGAGAAGAGTTTAGACACTAGGATAAGATAAGGAACACACCCATTATAAAGAAATCACTTTAGGATTCTCTTTTTAAGCTGTTCCTTAAAACACTACTGCTTAGGAAATCAATTGGAGGCAGAAGCAGTCAAGGGTAGCCTAGGGTTAGGGTTAGGCTTAGGGTTAGGTTTAGGGTATGGCTTAGGGTACGGGTTCGGGGAGGGGTGCGGGTACGGCGTAGGGTATGGGTTAGGGTTAGGGTTAGGGTTAGTGTTAGGGTTAGGGCTCGGTTTAGGGTACAGGTTAGGATTAGGGTACGTGTTAGGGTTAGGGTAGGGGTTAGGGTTAGGGTACGCGTTAGGGTTAGGGTAGTTATTAAACCTATCCCACTCTCTAGATACCCCTTAGCACGTAAGGGAATATTATTTGGGGGTGCAGCCATGGAGAAGAGTTTAGACACTAGGATAAGATAAGGAACACACCCATTATAAAGAAATCACATTAGGATTCTCTTTTTAAGCTGTTCCTTAAAACAGTAGTGCTTAGGAAATCTATTGGAGGCAGAAGCAGTCAAGGGTAGCCTAGGGTTAGGGTTAGGCTTAGGGTTAGGCTTAGGGTACGGCTTAGGGTACGGGTTCGGGGAGGGGTGCGGGTACGGCGTAGGGTATGGGTTAGGGTTAGGGTTAGGGTTAGTGTTAGGGTTAGGGCTCGGTTTAGGGTACGGGTTAGGATTAGGGTACGTGTTAGGGTTAGGGTAGGGGTTAGGGTTAGGGTACGCGTTAGGGTTAGGGTAGTTATTAAACCTATCCCACTCTCTAGATACCCCTTAGCACGTAAAGGAATATTATTTGAGGGTCCAGCCATGGAGAAGAGTTTAGACACTAGGATAAGATAAGGAACACACCCATTATAAAGAAATCACATTAGGATTCTCTTTTTAAGCTGTTCCTTAAAACACTAGTGCTTAGGAAATCTATTGGAGGCAGAAGCAGTCAAGGGTAGCGTAGGGTTAGTGTTAGGCTTAGGGTTAGGCTTAGGGTACGGCTTAGGGTACGTGTTCGGGGAGGGGTTCAGGTACGGCGTAGGGTATGGGTTAGGGTTAGGGTTAGTGTTAGTGTTAGGGGTAGGGCTCGGTTTAGGGTACGGGTTAGGATTAGGGTACGTGTTAGTGTTAGGGTAGGGGTTAGGGTTAGAGTACGCATTAGGGTTAGGGTAGTTATTAAACCTATCCCACTCTCTAGATACCCCTTAGCACGTAAGGCAATATTATTTGGGGGTGCAGCCATGGAGAAGAGTTTAGACACTAGGATAAGATAAGGAACACACCCATTATAAAGAAATCACATTAGGGTTAGGCTTAGGGTTAGGCTTAGGGTACGGCTTAGGGTACGTGTTCGGGGAGGGTTTCGGGTACGGCGTAGGGTATGGGTTAGGGTTAGGGTTTGGGTTAGTGTTAGGGTTAGGGCTCGGTTTAGGGTACGGTTAGGATTAGGGTACGTGTTAGGTTTAGGGTAGGGGTTAGGGTTAGGGTACGCGTTAGGGTTAGGGTAGTTAGTAAACCTATCCCACTCTCTAGATACCCCTTAGCACGTAAAGGAATATTATTTGGGGTTCCAGCCATGGAGAAGAATTTAGACACTAGGATAAGATAAGGAACACACCCATTATAAAGAAATCACATTAGGATTCTCTTTTTAAGCTGTTGCTTAAAACACTAGTGCTTAGGAAATCTATTGGAGGCAGAAGCAGTCAAGGGTAGCCTAGGGTTAGTGTTAGGCTTAGGGTTAGGCTTAGGGTACGGCTTAGGGTACGGGTTTGGGGAGGGGTTCAGGTACGGCGTAGGGTATGGGTTAGGGTTAGGGTTAGTGTTAGTGTTAGGGGTAGGGCTCGGTTTAGGGTACGGGTTAGGATTAGGGTACGTGTTAGTGTTAGGGTAGGGGTTAGGGTTAGAGTACGCATTAGGGTTAGGGTAGTTATTAAACCTATCCCACTCTCTAGATACCCCTTAGCACGTAAGGCAATATTATTTGGGGGTGCAGCCATGGAGAAGAGTTTAGACACTAGGATAAGATAAGGAACACACCCATTATAAAGAAATCACATTAGGATTCTCTTTTTAAGCTGTTCCTTAAAACACTAGTGCTTAGGAAATCTATTGGAGGCAGAAGCAGTCAAGGGTAGCCTAGGGTTAGGGTTAGGCTTAGGGTTAGGTTTAGGGTACGGCTTGGGGTATGGGTTCGGGGAGGTGTTCGTGTACGGCGTAGGGTATGGGTTAGGGTTAGGGTTTGGGTTAGTGTTAGGGTTAGGGCTCGGTTTAGGGTACGGGTTAGGATTAGGGTACGTGTTAGGGTTAGGGTAGGGGTTAGGGTTAGGTTACGCGTTAGGGCTAGGGTAGTTAGTAAACCTATCCCACTCTCTAGCTCCCCCTTAGCACGTAAAGGAATATTATTTGGGGGTCCAGCCATGGAGAAGAGTTTAGACACTAGGATAAGATAAGGAACACACCCATTATAAAGAAATCACTTTACGATTCTCTTTTTAAGCTGTTCCTTAAAACACTACTGCTTAGGAAATCAATTGGAGGCAGAAGCAGTCAAGGGTAGCCTAGGGTTAGGGTTAGGCTTAGGGTTAGGTTTAGGGTATGGCTTAGGGTACGGGTTCGGGGAGGGGTGCGGGTACGGCGTAGGGTATTGGTTAGGGTTAGGGTTAGGGTTAGTGTTAGGGTTAGGGCTCGGTTTAGGGTACAGGTTAGGATTAGGGTACGTGTTAGGGTTAGGGTAGGGGTTAGGGTTAGGGTACGCGTTAGGGTTAGGGTAGTTAGTAAACCTATCCCACTCTCTAGATACCCCTTAGCACGTAAGGGAATATTATTTGGGGGTGCAGCCATGGAGAAGAGTTTAGACACTAGGATAAGATAAGGAACACACCCATTATAAAGAAATCACATTAGGATTCTCTTTTTAAGCTGTTCCTTAAAACAGTAGTGCTTAGGAAATCTATTGGAGGCAGAAGCAGTCAAGGGTAGCCTAGGGTTAGGGTTAGGCTTAGGGTTAGGCTTAGGGTACGGCTTAGGTTACGGGTTCGGGGAGGGGTGCGGGTATGGCGTAGGGTATGGGTTAGGGTTAGGGTTTGGGTTAGTGTTAGGGTTAGGGCTCGGTTTAGGGTACGGGTTAGGATTAGGGTACGTGTTAGGGTTAGGGTAGGGGTTAGGGTTAGGTTACGCATTAGGGCTAGGGTAGTTAGTAAACCTATCCCACTCTCTAGCTCCCCCTTAGCACGTAAAGGAATATTATTTGGGGTTCCAGCCATGGAGAAGAGTTTAGACACTAGGATAAGATAAGGAACACACCCATTATAAAGAAATCACTTTAGGATTCTCTTTTTAAGCTGTTCCTTAAAACACTACTGCTTAGGAAATCAATTGGAGGCAGAAGCAGTCAAGGGTAGCCTAGGGTTAGGGTTAGGCTTAGGGTTAGGTTTAGGGTATGGCTTAGGGTACGGGTTCGGGGAGGGGTGCGGGTACGGCATAGGGTATGGGTTAGGGTTAGGATTAGGGTTAGTGTTAGGGTTAGGGCTCGGTTTAGGGTACAGGTTAGGATTAGTGTACGTGTTAGGGTTAGGGTAGGGGTTAGGGTTAGGGTACGCGTTAGGGTTAGGGTAGTTATTAAACCTATCCCACTCTCTAGATACCCCTTAGCACGTAAGGGAATATTATTTGGGGGTGCAGCCATGGAGAAGAGTTTAGACACTAGGATAAGATAAGGAACACACCCATTATAAAGAAATCACATTAGGATTCTCTTTTTAAGCTGTTCCTTAAAACAGTAGTGCTTAGGAAATCTATTGGAGGCAGAAGCAGTCAAGGGTAGCCTAGGGTTAGGGTTAGGCTTAGGGTTAGGCTTAGGGTACGGCTTAGGGTACGGGTTCGGGGAGGGGTGCGGGTACGGCGTAGGGTATGGGTTAGAGTTAGGGTTAGGGTTAGTGTTAGGGTTAGGGCTCGGTTTAGGGTACGGGTTAGGATTAGGGTACGTGTTAGGGTTAGGGTAGGGGTTAGGGTTAGGGTACGCGTTAGGGTTAGGGTAGTTATTAAACCTATCCCACTCTCTAGATACCCCTTAGCACGTAAAGGAATATTATTTGAGGGTCCAGCCATGGAGAAGAGTTTAGACACTAGGATAAGATAAGGAACACACCCATTATAAAGAAATCACATTAGGATTCTCTTTTTAAGCGGTTCCTTAAAACACTAGTGCTTAGGAAATCTATTGGAGGCAGAAGCAGTCAAGGGTAGCGTAGGGTTAGGGTTAGGCTTAGGGTTAGGCTTAGGGTACGGCTTAGGGTACGTGTTCGGGGAGGGTTTCGGGTACGGCGTAGGGTATGGGTTAGGGTTAGGGTTTGGGTTAGTGTTAGGGTTAGGGCTCGGTTTAGGGTACGGTTAGGATTAGGGTACGTGTTAGGTTTAGGGTAGGGGTTAGGGTTAGGGTACGCGTTAGGGTTAGGGTAGTTAGTAAACCTATCCCACTCTCTAGATACCCCTTAGCACGTAAAGGAATATTATTTGGGGTTCCAGCCATGGAGAAGAATTTAGACACTAGGATAAGATAAGGAACACACCCATTATAAAGAAATCACATTAGGATTCTCTTTTTAAGCTGTTGCTTAAAACACTAGTGCTTAGGAAATCTATTGGAGGCAGAAGCAGTCAAGGGTAGCCTAGGGTTAGTGTTAGGCTTAGGGTTAGGCTTAGGGTACGGCTTAGGGTACGGGTTTGGGGAGGGGTTCAGGTACGGCGTAGGGTATGGGTTAGGGTTAGGGTTAGTGTTAGTGTTAGGGGTAGGGCTCGGTTTAGGGTACGGGTTAGGATTAGGGTACGTGTTAGTGTTAGGGTAGGGGTTAGGGTTAGAGTACGCATTAGGGTTAGGGTAGTTATTAAACCTATCCCACTCTCTAGATACCCCTTAGCACGTAAGGCAATATTATTTGGGGGTGCAGCCATGGAGAAGAGTTTAGACACTAGGATAAGATAAGGAACACACCCATTATAAAGAAATCACATTAGGATTCTCTTTTTAAGCTGTTCCTTAAAACACTAGTGCTTAGGAAATCTATTGGAGGCATAAGCAGTCAAGGGTAGCCTAGGGTTAGGGTTAGGCTTAGGGTTAGGTTTAGGGTACGGCTTGGGGTATGGGTTCGGGGAGGTGTTCGTGTACGGCGTAGGGTATGGGTTAGGGTTAGGGTTTGGGTTAGTGTTAGGGTTAGGGTTCGGTTTAGGGTACGGGTTAGGATTAGGGTACGTGTTAGGGTTAGGGTAGGGGTTAGGGTTAGGTTACGCGTTAGGGCTAGGGTAGTTAGTAAACCTATCCCACTCTCTAGCTCCCCCTTAGCACGTAAAGGAATATTATTTGGGGGTCCAGCCATGGAGAAGAGTTTAGACACTAGGATAAGATAAGGAACACACCCATTATAAAGAAATCACTTTAGGATTCTCTTTTTAAGCTGTTCCTTAAAACACTACTGCTTAGGAAATCAATTGGAGGCAGAAGCAGTCAAGGGTAGCCTAGGGTTAGGGTTAGGCTTAGGGTTAGGTTTAGGGTATGGCTTAGGGTACGGGTTCGGGGAGGGGTGCGGGTACGGCGTAGGGTATGGGTTAGGGTTAGGGTTAGGGTTAGTGTTAGGGTTAGGGCTCGGTTTAGGGTACAGGTTAGGATTAGGGTACGTGTTAGGGTTAGGGTAGGGGTTAGGGTTAGGGTACGCGTTAGGGTTAGGGTAGTTATTAAACCTATCCCACTCTCTAGATACCCCTTAGCACGTAAGGGAATATTATTTGGGGGTGCAGCCATGGAGAAGAGTTTAGACACTAGGATAAGATAAGGAACACACCCATTATAAAGAAATCACATTAGGATTCTCTTTTTAAGCTGTTCCTTAAAACACTAGTGCTTAGGAAATCAATTGGAGGCAGAAGCAGTCAAGGGTAGCCTAGGGTTAGGGTTAGGCTTAGGGTTAGGTTTAGGGTACGGCTTGGGGTATGGGTTCGGGGAGGTGTTCGTGTACGGCGTAGGGTATGGGTTAGGGTTAGGGTTTGGGTTAGTGTTAGGGTTAGGGCTCGGTTTAGGGTACGGGTTAGGATTAGGGTACGTGTTAGGGTTAGGGTAGGGGTTAGGGTTAGGTTACGCGTTAGGGCTAGGGTAGTTAGTAAACCTATCCCACTCTCTAGCTCCCCCTTAGCACGTGAAGGAATATTATTTGGGGGTCCAGCCATGGAGAAGAGTTTAGACACTAGGATAAGATAAGGAACACACCCATTATAAAGAAATCACTTTAGGATTCTCTTTTTAAGCTGTTCCTTAAAACACTACTGCTTAGGAAATCAATTGGAGGCAGAAGCAGTCAAGGGTAGCCTAGGGTTAGGGTTAGGCTTAGGGTTAGGTTTAGGGTATGGCTTAGGGTACGGGTTCGGGGAGGGGTGCGGGTACGGCGTAGGGTATTGGTTAGGGTTAGGGTTAGGGTTAGTGTTAGGGTTAGGGCTCGGTTTAGGGTACAGGTTAGGATTAGGGTACGTGTTAGGGTTAGGGTAGGGGTTAGGGTTAGGGTACGCGTTAGGGTTAAGGTAGTTAGTAAACCTATCCCACTCTCTAGATACCCCTTAGCACGTAAGGGAATATTATTTGGGGGTGCAGCCATGGAGAAGAGTTTAGACACTAGGATAAGATAAGGAACACACCCATTATAAAGAAATCACATTAGGATTCTCTTTTTAAGCTGTTCCTTAAAACAGTAGTGCTTAGGAAATCTATTGGAGGCAGAAGCAGTCAAGGGTAGCCTAGGGTTAGGGTTAGGCTTAGGGTTAGGCTTAGGGTACGGCTTAGGGTACGGGTTCGGGGAGGGGTGCGGGTACGGCGTAGGGTATGGGTTAGAGTTAGGGTTAGGGTTAGTGTTAGGGTTAGGGCTCGGTTTAGGGTACGGGTTAGGATTAGGGTACGTGTTAGGGTTAGGGTAGGGGTTAGGGTTAGGGTACGCGTTAGGGTTAGGGTAGTTATTAAACCTATCCCACTCTCTAGATACCCCTTAGCACGTAAAGGAATATTATTTGAGGGTCCAGCCATGGAGAAGAGTTTAGACACTAGGATAAGATAAGGAACACACCCATTATAAAGAAATCACATTAGGATTCTCTTTTTAAGCGGTTCCTTAAAACACTAGTGCTTAGGAAATCTATTGGAGGCAGAAGCAGTCAAGGGTAGCGTAGGGTTAGGGTTAGGCTTAGGGTTAGGCTTAGGGTACGGCTTAGGGTACGTGTTCGGGGAGGGTTTCGGGTACGGCGTAGGGTATGGGTTAGGGTTAGGGTTTGGGTTAGTGTTAGGGTTAGGGCTCGGTTTAGGGTACGGTTAGGATTAGGGTACGTGTTAGGTTTAGGGTAGGGGTTAGGGTTAGGGTACGCGTTAGGGTTAGGGTAGTTAGTAAACCTATCCCACTCTCTAGATACCCCTTAGCACGTAAAGGAATATTATTTGGGGTTCCAGCCATGGAGAAGAATTTAGACACTAGGATAAGATAAGGAACACACCCATTATAAAGAAATCACATTAGGATTCTCTTTTTAAGCTGTTGCTTAAAACACTAGTGCTTAGGAAATCTATTGGAGGCAGAAGCAGTCAAGGGTAGCCTAGGGTTAGTGTTAGGCTTAGGGTTAGGCTTAGGGTACGGCTTAGGGTACGGGTTTGGGGAGGGGTTCAGGTACGGCGTAGGGTATGGGTTAGGGTTAGGGTTAGTGTTAGTGTTAGGGGTAGGGCTCGGTTTAGGGTACGGGTTAGGATTAGGGTACGTGTTAGTGTTAGGGTAGGGGTTAGGGTTAGAGTACGCATTAGGGTTAGGGTAGTTATTAAACCTATCCCACTCTCTAAATACCCCTTAGCACGTAAGGCAATATTATTTGGGGGTGCAGCCATGGAGAAGAGTTTAGACACTAGGATAAGATAAGGAACACACCCATTATAAAGAAATCACATTAGGATTCTCTTTTTAAGCTGTTCCTTAAAACACTAGTGCTTAGGAAATCTATTGGAGGCATAAGCAGTCAAGGGTAGCCTAGGGTTAGGGTTAGGCTTAGGGTTAGGTTTAGGGTACGGCTTGGGGTATGGGTTCGGGGAGGTGTTCGTGTACGGCGTAGGGTATGGGTTAGGGTTAGGGTTTGGGTTAGTGTTAGGGTTAGGGTTCGGTTTAGGGTACGGGTTAGGATTAGGGTACGTGTTAGGGTTAGGGTAGGGGTTAGGGTTAGGTTACGCGTTAGGGCTAGGGTAGTTAGTAAACCTATCCCACTCTCTAGCTCCCCCTTAGCACGTAAAGGAATATTATTTGGGGGTCCAGCCATGGAGAAGAGTTTAGACACTAGGATAAGATAAGGAACACACCCATTATAAAGAAATCACTTTAGGATTCTCTTTTTAAGCTGTTCCTTAAAACACTACTGCTTAGGAAATCAATTGGAGGCAGAAGCAGTCAAGGGTAGCCTAGGGTTAGGGTTAGGCTTAGGGTTAGGTTTAGGGTATGGCTTAGGGTACGGGTTCGGGGAGGGGTGCGGGTACGGCGTAGGGTATGGGTTAGGGTTAGGGTTAGGGTTAGTGTTAGGGTTAGGGCTCGGTTTAGGGTACAGGTTAGGATTAGGGTACGTGTTAGGGTTAGGGTAGGGGTTAGGGTTAGGGTACGCGTTAGGGTTAGGGTAGTTATTAAACCTATCCCACTCTCTAGATACCCCTTAGCACGTAAGGGAATATTATTTGGGGGTGCAGCCATGGAGAAGAGTTTAGACACTAGGATAAGATAAGGAACACACCCATTATAAAGAAATCACATTAGGATTCTCTTTTTAAGCTGTTCCTTAAAACACTAGTGCTTAGGAAATCTATTGGAGGCAGAAGCAGTCAAGGGTAGCCTAGGGTTAGGGTTAGGCTTAGGGTTAGGTTTAGGGTACGGCTTGGGGTATGGGTTCGGGGAGGTGTTCGTGTACGGCGTAGGGTATGGGTTAGGGTTAGGGTTTGGGTTAGTGTTAGGGTTAGGGCTCGGTTTAGGGTACGGGTTAGGATTAGGGTACGTGTTAGGGTTAGGGTAGGGGTTAGGGTTAGGTTACGCGTTAGGGCTAGGGTAGTTAGTAAACCTATCCCACTCTCTAGCTCCCCCTTAGCACGTGAAGGAATATTATTTGGGGGTCCAGCCATGGAGAAGAGTTTAGACACTAGGATAAGATAAGGAACACACCCATTATAAAGAAATCACTTTAGGATTCTCTTTTTAAGCTGTTCCTTAAAACACTACTGCTTAGGAAATCAATTGGAGGCAGAAGCAGTCAAGGGTAGCCTAGGGTTAGGGTTAGGCTTAGGGTTAGGTTTAGGGTATGGCTTAGGGTACGGGTTCGGGGAGGGGTGCGGGTACGGCGTAGGGTATTGGTTAGGGTTAGGGTTAGGGTTAGTGTTAGGGTTAGGGCTCGGTTTAGGGTACAGGTTAGGATTAGGGTACGTGTTAGGGTTAGGGTAGGGGTTAGGGTTAGGGTACGCGTTAGGGTTAAGGTAGTTAGTAAACCTATCCCACTCTCTAGATACCCCTTAGCACGTAAGGGAATATTATTTGGGGGTGCAGCCATGGAGAAGAGTTTAGACACTAGGATAAGATAAGGAACACACCCATTATAAAGAAATCACATTAGGATTCTCTTTTTAAGCTGTTCCTTAAAACAGTAGTGCTTAGGAAATCTATTGGAGGCAGAAGCAGTCAAGGGTAGCCTAGGGTTAGGGTTAGGCTTAGGGTTAGGCTTAGGGTACGGCTTAGGTTACGGGTTCGGGGAGGGGTGCGGGTACGGCGTAGGGTATGGGTTAGGGTTAGGGTTTGGGTTAGTGTTAGGGTTAGGGCTCGGTTTAGGGTACGGGTTAGGATTAGGGTACGTGTTAGGGTTAGGGTAGGGGTTAGGGTTAGGTTACGCATTAGGGCTAGGGTAGTTAGTAAACCTATCCCACTCTCTAGCTCCCCCTTAGCACGTAAAGGAATATTATTTGGGGGTCCAGCCATGGAGAAGAGTTTAGACACTAGGATAAGATAAGGAACACACCCATTATAAAGAAATCACTTTAGGATTCTCTTTTTAAGCTGTTCCTTAAAACACTACTGCTTAGGAAATCAATTGGAGGCAGAAGCAGTCAAGGGTAGCCTAGGGTTAGGGTTAGGCTTAGGGTTAGGTTTAGGGTACGGCTTGGGGTATGGGTTCGGGGAGGTGTTCGTGTACGGCGTAGGGTATGGGTTAGGGTTGGGGTTTGGGTTAGTGTTAGGGTTAGGGCTCGGTTTAGGGTACGGGTTAGGATTAGGGTACGTGTTAGGGTTAGGGTAGGGGTTAGGGTTAGGTTACGCATTAGGGCTAGGGTAGTTAGTAAACCTATCCCACTCTCTAGCTCCCCCTTAGCACGTAAAGGAATATTATTTGGGGGTCCAGCCATGGAGAAGAGTTTAGACACTAGGATAAGATAAGGAACACACCCATTATAAAGAAATCACTTTAGGATTCTCTTTTTAAGCTGTTCCTTAAAACACTACTGCTTAGGAAATCAATTGGAGGCAGAAGCAGTCAAGGGTAGCCTAGGGTTAGGGTTAGGCTTAGGGTTAGGTTTAGGGTACGGCTTGGGGTATGGGTTCGGGGAGGTGTTCGTGTACGGCGTAGGGTATGGGTTAGGGTTAGGGTTTGGGTTAGTGTTAGGGTTAGGGCTCGGTTTAGGGTACGGGTTAGGATTAGGGTACGTGTTAGGGTTAGGGTAGGGGTTAGGGTTAGGTTACGCATTAGGGCTAGGGTAGTTAGTAAACCTATCCCACTCTCTAGCTCCCCCTTAGCACGTAAAGGAATATTATTTGGGGGTCCAGCCATGGAGAAGAGTTTAGACACTAGGATAAGATAAGGAACACACCCATTATAAAGAAATCACTTTAGGATTCTCTTTTTAAGCTGTTCCTTAAAACACTACTGCTTAGGAAATCAATTGGAGGCAGAAGCAGTCAAGGGTAGCCTAGGGTTAGGGTTAGGCTTAGGGTTAGGTTTAGGGTATGGCTTAGGGTACGGGTTCGGGGAGGGGTGCGGGTATGGCATAGTGTATGGGTTAGGGTTAGGGTTAGGGTTAGTGTTAGGGTTAGGGCTCGGTTTAGGGTACAGGTTAGGATTAGGGTACGTGTTAGGGTTAGGGTAGGGGTTAGGGTTAGGGTACGCGTTAGGGTTAGGGTAGTTATTAAACCTATCCCACTCTCTAGATACCCCTTAGCACGTAAGGGAATATTATTTGGGGGTGCAGCCATGGAGAAGAGTTTAGACACTAGGATAAGATAAGGAACACACCCATTATAAAGAAATCACATTAGGATTCTCTTTTTAAGCTGTTCCTTAAAACACTAGTGCTTAGGAAATCAATTGGAGGCAGAAGCAGTCAAGGGTAGCCTAGGGTTAGGGTTAGGCTTAGGGTTAGGTTTAGGGTACGGCTTGGGGTATGGGTTCGGGGAGGTGTTCGTGTACGGCGTAGGGTATGGGTTAGGGTTAGGGTTTGGGTTAGTGTTAGGGTTAGGGCTCGGTTTAGGGTACGGGTTAGGATTAGGGTACGTGTTAGGGTTAGGGTAGGGGTTAGGGTTAGGTTACGCGTTAGGGCTAGGGTAGTTAGTAAACCTATCCCACTCTCTAGCTCCCCCTTAGCACGTGAAGGAATATTATTTGGGGGTCCAGCCATGGAGAAGAGTTTAGACACTAGGATAAGATAAGGAACACACCCATTATAAAGAAATCACTTTAGGATTCTCTTTTTAAGCTGTTCCTTAAAACACTACTGCTTAGGAAATCAATTGGAGGCAGAAGCAGTCAAGGGTAGCCTAGGGTTAGGGTTAGGCTTAGGGTTAGGTTTAGGGTATGGCTTAGGGTACGGGTTCGGGGAGGGGTGCGGGTACGGCGTAGGGTATTGGTTAGGGTTAGGGTTAGGGTTAGTGTTAGGGTTAGGGCTCGGTTTAGGGTACAGGTTAGGATTAGGGTACGTGTTAGGGTTAGGGTAGGGGTTAGGGTTAGGGTACGCGTTAGGGTTAAGGTAGTTAGTAAACCTATCCCACTCTCTAGATACCCCTTAGCACGTAAGGGAATATTATTTGGGGGTGCAGCCATGGAGAAGAGTTTAGACACTAGGATAAGATAAGGAACACACCCATTATAAAGAAATCACATTAGGATTCTCTTTTTAAGCTGTTCCTTAAAACAGTAGTGCTTAGGAAATCTATTGGAGGCAGAAGCAGTCAAGGGTAGCCTAGGGTTAGGGTTAGGCTTAGGGTTAGGCTTAGGGTACGGCTTAGGGTACGGGTTCGGGGAGGGGTGCGGGTACGGCGTAGGGTATGGGTTAGAGTTAGGGTTAGGGTTAGTGTTAGGGTTAGGGCTCGGTTTAGGGTACGGGTTAGGATTAGGGTACGTGTTAGGGTTAGGGTAGGGGTTAGGGTTAGGGTACGCGTTAGGGTTAGGGTAGTTATTAAACCTATCCCACTCTCTAGATACCCCTTAGCACGTAAAGGAATATTATTTGAGGGTCCAGCCATGGAGAAGAGTTTAGACACTAGGATAAGATAAGGAACACACCCATTATAAAGAAATCACATTAGGATTCTCTTTTTAAGCGGTTCCTTAAAACACTAGTGCTTAGGAAATCTATTGGAGGCAGAAGCAGTCAAGGGTAGCGTAGGGTTAGGGTTAGGCTTAGGGTTAGGCTTAGGGTACGGCTTAGGGTACGTGTTCGGGGAGGGTTTCGGGTACGGCGTAGGGTATGGGTTAGGGTTAGGGTTTGGGTTAGTGTTAGGGTTAGGGCTCGGTTTAGGGTACGGTTAGGATTAGGGTACGTGTTAGGTTTAGGGTAGGGGTTAGGGTTAGGGTACGCGTTAGGGTTAGGGTAGTTAGTAAACCTATCCCACTCTCTAGATACCCCTTAGCACGTAAAGGAATATTATTTGGGGTTCCAGCCATGGAGAAGAATTTAGACACTAGGATAAGATAAGGAACACACCCATTATAAAGAAATCACATTAGGATTCTCTTTTTAAGCTGTTGCTTAAAACACTAGTGCTTAGGAAATCTATTGGAGGCAGAAGCAGTCAAGGGTAGCCTAGGGTTAGTGTTAGGCTTAGGGTTAGGCTTAGGGTACGGCTTAGGGTACGGGTTTGGGGAGGGGTTCAGGTACGGCGTAGGGTATGGGTTAGGGTTAGGGTTAGTGTTAGTGTTAGGGGTAGGGCTCGGTTTAGGGTACGGGTTAGGATTAGGGTACGTGTTAGTGTTAGGGTAGGGGTTAGGGTTAGAGTACGCATTAGGGTTAGGGTAGTTATTAAACCTATCCCACTCTCTAAATACCCCTTAGCACGTAAGGCAATATTATTTGGGGGTGCAGCCATGGAGAAGAGTTTAGACACTAGGATAAGATAAGGAACACACCCATTATAAAGAAATCACATTAGGATTCTCTTTTTAAGCTGTTCCTTAAAACACTAGTGCTTAGGAAATCTATTGGAGGCATAAGCAGTCAAGGGTAGCCTAGGGTTAGGGTTAGGCTTAGGGTTAGGTTTAGGGTACGGCTTGGGGTATGGGTTCGGGGAGGTGTTCGTGTACGGCGTAGGGTATGGGTTAGGGTTAGGGTTTGGGTTAGTGTTAGGGTTAGGGTTCGGTTTAGGGTACGGGTTAGGATTAGGGTACGTGTTAGGGTTAGGGTAGGGGTTAGGGTTAGGTTACGCGTTAGGGCTAGGGTAGTTAGTAAACCTATCCCACTCTCTAGCTCCCCCTTAGCACGTAAAGGAATATTATTTGGGGGTCCAGCCATGGAGAAGAGTTTAGACACTAGGATAAGATAAGGAACACACCCATTATAAAGAAATCACTTTAGGATTCTCTTTTTAAGCTGTTCCTTAAAACACTACTGCTTAGGAAATCAATTGGAGGCAGAAGCAGTCAAGGGTAGCCTAGGGTTAGGGTTAGGCTTAGGGTTAGGTTTAGGGTATGGCTTAGGGTACGGGTTCGGGGAGGGGTGCGGGTACGGCGTAGGGTATGGGTTAGGGTTAGGGTTAGGGTTAGTGTTAGGGTTAGGGCTCGGTTTAGGGTACAGGTTAGGATTAGGGTACGTGTTAGGGTTAGGGTAGGGGTTAGGGTTAGGGTACGCGTTAGGGTTAGGGTAGTTATTAAACCTATCCCACTCTCTAGATACCCCTTAGCACGTAAGGGAATATTATTTGGGGGTGCAGCCATGGAGAAGAGTTTAGACACTAGGATAAGATAAGGAACACACCCATTATAAAGAAATCACATTAGGATTCTCTTTTTAAGCTGTTCCTTAAAACACTAGTGCTTAGGAAATCTATTGGAGGCAGAAGCAGTCAAGGGTAGCCTAGGGTTAGGGTTAGGCTTAGGGTTAGGTTTAGGGTACGGCTTGGGGTATGGGTTCGGGGAGGTGTTCGTGTACGGCGTAGGGTATGGGTTAGGGTTAGGGTTTGGGTTAGTGTTAGGGTTAGGGCTCGGTTTAGGGTACGGGTTAGGATTAGGGTACGTGTTAGGGTTAGGGTAGGGGTTAGGGTTAGGTTACGCGTTAGGGCTAGGGTAGTTAGTAAACCTATCCCACTCTCTAGCTCCCCCTTAGCACGTGAAGGAATATTATTTGGGGGTCCAGCCATGGAGAAGAGTTTAGACACTAGGATAAGATAAGGAACACACCCATTATAAAGAAATCACTTTAGGATTCTCTTTTTAAGCTGTTCCTTAAAACACTACTGCTTAGGAAATCAATTGGAGGCAGAAGCAGTCAAGGGTAGCCTAGGGTTAGGGTTAGGCTTAGGGTTAGGTTTAGGGTATGGCTTAGGGTACGGGTTCGGGGAGGGGTGCGGGTACGGCGTAGGGTATTGGTTAGGGTTAGGGTTAGGGTTAGTGTTAGGGTTAGGGCTCGGTTTAGGGTACAGGTTAGGATTAGGGTACGTGTTAGGGTTAGGGTAGGGGTTAGGGTTAGGGTACGCGTTAGGGTTAAGGTAGTTAGTAAACCTATCCCACTCTCTAGATACCCCTTAGCACGTAAGGGAATATTATTTGGGGGTGCAGCCATGGAGAAGAGTTTAGACACTAGGATAAGATAAGGAACACACCCATTATAAAGAAATCACATTAGGATTCTCTTTTTAAGCTGTTCCTTAAAACAGTAGTGCTTAGGAAATCTATTGGAGGCAGAAGCAGTCAAGGGTAGCCTAGGGTTAGGGTTAGGCTTAGGGTTAGGCTTAGGGTACGGCTTAGGTTACGGGTTCGGGGAGGGGTGCGGGTACGGCGTAGGGTATGGGTTAGGGTTAGGGTTTGGGTTAGTGTTAGGGTTAGGGCTCGGTTTAGGGTACGGGTTAGGATTAGGGTACGTGTTAGGGTTAGGGTAGGGGTTAGGGTTAGGTTACGCATTAGGGCTAGGGTAGTTAGTAAACCTATCCCACTCTCTAGCTCCCCCTTAGCACGTAAAGGAATATTATTTGGGGGTCCAGCCATGGAGAAGAGTTTAGACACTAGGATAAGATAAGGAACACACCCATTATAAAGAAATCACTTTAGGATTCTCTTTTTAAGCTGTTCCTTAAAACACTACTGCTTAGGAAATCAATTGGAGGCAGAAGCAGTCAAGGGTAGCCTAGGGTTAGGGTTAGGCTTAGGGTTAGGTTTAGGGTACGGCTTGGGGTATGGGTTCGGGGAGGTGTTCGTGTACGGCGTAGGGTATGGGTTAGGGTTGGGGTTTGGGTTAGTGTTAGGGTTAGGGCTCGGTTTAGGGTACGGGTTAGGATTAGGGTACGTGTTAGGGTTAGGGTAGGGGTTAGGGTTAGGTTACGCATTAGGGCTAGGGTAGTTAGTAAACCTATCCCACTCTCTAGCTCCCCCTTAGCACGTAAAGGAATATTATTTGGGGGTCCAGCCATGGAGAAGAGTTTAGACACTAGGATAAGATAAGGAACACACCCATTATAAAGAAATCACTTTAGGATTCTCTTTTTAAGCTGTTCCTTAAAACACTACTGCTTAGGAAATCAATTGGAGGCAGAAGCAGTCAAGGGTAGCCTAGGGTTAGGGTTAGGCTTAGGGTTAGGTTTAGGGTACGGCTTGGGGTATGGGTTCGGGGAGGTGTTCGTGTACGGCGTAGGGTATGGGTTAGGGTTAGGGTTTGGGTTAGTGTTAGGGTTAGGGCTCGGTTTAGGGTACGGGTTAGGATTAGGGTACGTGTTAGGGTTAGGGTAGGGGTTAGGGTTAGGTTACGCATTAGGGCTAGGGTAGTTAGTAAACCTATCCCACTCTCTAGCTCCCCCTTAGCACGTAAAGGAATATTATTTGGGGGTCCAGCCATGGAGAAGAGTTTAGACACTAGGATAAGATAAGGAACACACCCATTATAAAGAAATCACTTTAGGATTCTCTTTTTAAGCTGTTCCTTAAAACACTACTGCTTAGGAAATCAATTGGAGGCAGAAGCAGTCAAGGGTAGCCTAGGGTTAGGGTTAGGCTTAGGGTTAGGTTTAGGGTATGGCTTAGGGTACGGGTTCGGGGAGGGGTGCGGGTATGGCATAGTGTATGGGTTAGGGTTAGGGTTAGGGTTAGTGTTAGGGTTAGGGCTCGGTTTAGGGTACAGGTTAGGATTAGTGTACGTGTTAGGGTTAGGGTAGGGGTTAGGGTTAGGGTACGCGTTAGGGTTAGGGTAGTTATTAAACCTATCCCACTCTCTAGATACCCCTGAGCACGTAAAGGAATATTATTTGAGGGTCCAGCCATGGAGAAGAGTTTAGACACTAGGATAAGATAAGGAACACACCCATTATAAAGAAATCACATTAGGATTCTCTTTTTAAGCTGTTCCTTAAAACACTAGTGCTTAGGTAATCTATTGGAGGCAGAAGCAGTCAAGGGTAGCGTAGGGTTAGGGTTAGGCTTAGGGTTAGGCTTAGGGTACGGCTTAGGGTACGTGTTCGGGGAGGGTTTCGGGTACGGCGTAGGGTATGGGTTAGGGTTAGGGTTTGGGTTAGTGTTAGGGTTAGGGCTCGGTTTAGGGTACGGGTTAGGATTAGGGTACGTGTTAGGGTTAGGGTAGGGGTTAGGGTTAGGTTACGCGTTAGGGCTAGGGTAGTTAGTAAACCTATCCCACTCTCTAGCTCCCCCTTAGCACGTGAAGGAATATTATTTGGGGGTCCAGCCATGGAGAAGAGTTTAGACACTAGGATAAGATAAGGAACACACCCATTATAAAGAAATCACTTTAGGATTCTCTTTTTAAGCTGTTCCTTAAAACACTACTGCTTAGGAAATCAATTGGAGGCAGAAGCAGTCAAGGGTAGCCTAGGGTTAGGGTTAGGCTTAGGGTTAGGTTTAGGGTATGGCTTAGGGTACGGGTTCGGGGAGGGGTGCGGGTACGGCGTAGGGTATTGGTTAGGGTTAGGGTTAGGGTTAGTGTTAGGGTTAGGGCTCGGTTTAGGGTACAGGTTAGGATTAGGGTACGTGTTAGGGTTAGGGTAGGGGTTAGGGTTAGGGTACGCGTTAGGGTTAAGGTAGTTAGTAAACCTATCCCACTCTCTAGATACCCCTTAGCACGTAAGGGAATATTATTTGGGGGTGCAGCCATGGAGAAGAGTTTAGACACTAGGATAAGATAAGGAACACACCCATTATAAAGAAATCACATTAGGATTCTCTTTTTAAGCTGTTCCTTAAAACAGTAGTGCTTAGGAAATCTATTGGAGGCAGAAGCAGTCAAGGGTAGCCTAGGGTTAGGGTTAGGCTTAGGGTTAGGCTTAGGGTACGGCTTAGGGTACGGGTTCGGGGAGGGGTGCGGGTACGGCGTAGGGTATGGGTTAGAGTTAGGGTTAGGGTTAGTGTTAGGGTTAGGGCTCGGTTTAGGGTACGGGTTAGGATTAGGGTACGTGTTAGGGTTAGGGTAGGGGTTAGGGTTAGGGTACGCGTTAGGGTTAGGGTAGTTATTAAACCTATCCCACTCTCTAGATACCCCTTAGCACGTAAAGGAATATTATTTGAGGGTCCAGCCATGGAGAAGAGTTTAGACACTAGGATAAGATAAGGAACACACCCATTATAAAGAAATCACATTAGGATTCTCTTTTTAAGCGGTTCCTTAAAACACTAGTGCTTAGGAAATCTATTGGAGGCAGAAGCAGTCAAGGGTAGCGTAGGGTTAGGGTTAGGCTTAGGGTTAGGCTTAGGGTACGGCTTAGGGTACGTGTTCGGGGAGGGTTTCGGGTACGGCGTAGGGTATGGGTTAGGGTTAGGGTTTGGGTTAGTGTTAGGGTTAGGGCTCGGTTTAGGGTACGGTTAGGATTAGGGTACGTGTTAGGTTTAGGGTAGGGGTTAGGGTTAGGGTACGCGTTAGGGTTAGGGTAGTTAGTAAACCTATCCCACTCTCTAGATACCCCTTAGCACGTAAAGGAATATTATTTGGGGTTCCAGCCATGGAGAAGAATTTAGACACTAGGATAAGATAAGGAACACACCCATTATAAAGAAATCACATTAGGATTCTCTTTTTAAGCTGTTGCTTAAAACACTAGTGCTTAGGAAATCTATTGGAGGCAGAAGCAGTCAAGGGTAGCCTAGGGTTAGTGTTAGGCTTAGGGTTAGGCTTAGGGTACGGCTTAGGGTACGGGTTTGGGGAGGGGTTCAGGTACGGCGTAGGGTATGGGTTAGGGTTAGGGTTAGTGTTAGTGTTAGGGGTAGGGCTCGGTTTAGGGTACGGGTTAGGATTAGGGTACGTGTTAGTGTTAGGGTAGGGGTTAGGGTTAGAGTACGCATTAGGGTTAGGGTAGTTATTAAACCTATCCCACTCTCTAAATACCCCTTAGCACGTAAGGCAATATTATTTGGGGGTGCAGCCATGGAGAAGAGTTTAGACACTAGGATAAGATAAGGAACACACCCATTATAAAGAAATCACATTAGGATTCTCTTTTTAAGCTGTTCCTTAAAACACTAGTGCTTAGGAAATCTATTGGAGGCATAAGCAGTCAAGGGTAGCCTAGGGTTAGGGTTAGGCTTAGGGTTAGGTTTAGGGTACGGCTTGGGGTATGGGTTCGGGGAGGTGTTCGTGTACGGCGTAGGGTATGGGTTAGGGTTAGGGTTTGGGTTAGTGTTAGGGTTAGGGTTCGGTTTAGGGTACGGGTTAGGATTAGGGTACGTGTTAGGGTTAGGGTAGGGGTTAGGGTTAGGTTACGCGTTAGGGCTAGGGTAGTTAGTAAACCTATCCCACTCTCTAGCTCCCCCTTAGCACGTAAAGGAATATTATTTGGGGGTCCAGCCATGGAGAAGAGTTTAGACACTAGGATAAGATAAGGAACACACCCATTATAAAGAAATCACTTTAGGATTCTCTTTTTAAGCTGTTCCTTAAAACACTACTGCTTAGGAAATCAATTGGAGGCAGAAGCAGTCAAGGGTAGCCTAGGGTTAGGGTTAGGCTTAGGGTTAGGTTTAGGGTATGGCTTAGGGTACGGGTTCGGGGAGGGGTGCGGGTACGGCGTAGGGTATGGGTTAGGGTTAGGGTTAGGGTTAGTGTTAGGGTTAGGGCTCGGTTTAGGGTACAGGTTAGGATTAGGGTACGTGTTAGGGTTAGGGTAGGGGTTAGGGTTAGGGTACGCGTTAGGGTTAGGGTAGTTATTAAACCTATCCCACTCTCTAGATACCCCTTAGCACGTAAGGGAATATTATTTGGGGGTGCAGCCATGGAGAAGAGTTTAGACACTAGGATAAGATAAGGAACACACCCATTATAAAGAAATCACATTAGGATTCTCTTTTTAAGCTGTTCCTTAAAACACTAGTGCTTAGGAAATCTATTGGAGGCAGAAGCAGTCAAGGGTAGCCTAGGGTTAGGGTTAGGCTTAGGGTTAGGTTTAGGGTACGGCTTGGGGTATGGGTTCGGGGAGGTGTTCGTGTACGGCGTAGGGTATGGGTTAGGGTTAGGGTTTGGGTTAGTGTTAGGGTTAGGGCTCGGTTTAGGGTACGGGTTAGGATTAGGGTACGTGTTAGGGTTAGGGTAGGGGTTAGGGTTAGGTTACGCGTTAGGGCTAGGGTAGTTAGTAAACCTATCCCACTCTCTAGCTCCCCCTTAGCACGTGAAGGAATATTATTTGGGGGTCCAGCCATGGAGAAGAGTTTAGACACTAGGATAAGATAAGGAACACACCCATTATAAAGAAATCACTTTAGGATTCTCTTTTTAAGCTGTTCCTTAAAACACTACTGCTTAGGAAATCAATTGGAGGCAGAAGCAGTCAAGGGTAGCCTAGGGTTAGGGTTAGGCTTAGGGTTAGGTTTAGGGTATGGCTTAGGGTACGGGTTCGGGGAGGGGTGCGGGTACGGCGTAGGGTATTGGTTAGGGTTAGGGTTAGGGTTAGTGTTAGGGTTAGGGCTCGGTTTAGGGTACAGGTTAGGATTAGGGTACGTGTTAGGGTTAGGGTAGGGGTTAGGGTTAGGGTACGCGTTAGGGTTAAGGTAGTTAGTAAACCTATCCCACTCTCTAGATACCCCTTAGCACGTAAGGGAATATTATTTGGGGGTGCAGCCATGGAGAAGAGTTTAGACACTAGGATAAGATAAGGAACACACCCATTATAAAGAAATCACATTAGGATTCTCTTTTTAAGCTGTTCCTTAAAACAGTAGTGCTTAGGAAATCTATTGGAGGCAGAAGCAGTCAAGGGTAGCCTAGGGTTAGGGTTAGGCTTAGGGTTAGGCTTAGGGTACGGCTTAGGTTACGGGTTCGGGGAGGGGTGCGGGTACGGCGTAGGGTATGGGTTAGGGTTAGGGTTTGGGTTAGTGTTAGGGTTAGGGCTCGGTTTAGGGTACGGGTTAGGATTAGGGTACGTGTTAGGGTTAGGGTAGGGGTTAGGGTTAGGTTACGCATTAGGGCTAGGGTAGTTAGTAAACCTATCCCACTCTCTAGCTCCCCCTTAGCACGTAAAGGAATATTATTTGGGGGTCCAGCCATGGAGAAGAGTTTAGACACTAGGATAAGATAAGGAACACACCCATTATAAAGAAATCACTTTAGGATTCTCTTTTTAAGCTGTTCCTTAAAACACTACTGCTTAGGAAATCAATTGGAGGCAGAAGCAGTCAAGGGTAGCCTAGGGTTAGGGTTAGGCTTAGGGTTAGGTTTAGGGTACGGCTTGGGGTATGGGTTCGGGGAGGTGTTCGTGTACGGCGTAGGGTATGGGTTAGGGTTGGGGTTTGGGTTAGTGTTAGGGTTAGGGCTCGGTTTAGGGTACGGGTTAGGATTAGGGTACGTGTTAGGGTTAGGGTAGGGGTTAGGGTTAGGTTACGCATTAGGGCTAGGGTAGTTAGTAAACCTATCCCACTCTCTAGCTCCCCCTTAGCACGTAAAGGAATATTATTTGGGGGTCCAGCCATGGAGAAGAGTTTAGACACTAGGATAAGATAAGGAACACACCCATTATAAAGAAATCACTTTAGGATTCTCTTTTTAAGCTGTTCCTTAAAACACTACTGCTTAGGAAATCAATTGGAGGCAGAAGCAGTCAAGGGTAGCCTAGGGTTAGGGTTAGGCTTAGGGTTAGGTTTAGGGTACGGCTTGGGGTATGGGTTCGGGGAGGTGTTCGTGTACGGCGTAGGGTATGGGTTAGGGTTAGGGTTTGGGTTAGTGTTAGGGTTAGGGCTCGGTTTAGGGTACGGGTTAGGATTAGGGTACGTGTTAGGGTTAGGGTAGGGGTTAGGGTTAGGTTACGCATTAGGGCTAGGGTAGTTAGTAAACCTATCCCACTCTCTAGCTCCCCCTTAGCACGTAAAGGAATATTATTTGGGGGTCCAGCCATGGAGAAGAGTTTAGACACTAGGATAAGATAAGGAACACACCCATTATAAAGAAATCACTTTAGGATTCTCTTTTTAAGCTGTTCCTTAAAACACTACTGCTTAGGAAATCAATTGGAGGCAGAAGCAGTCAAGGGTAGCCTAGGGTTAGGGTTAGGCTTAGGGTTAGGTTTAGGGTATGGCTTAGGGTACGGGTTCGGGGAGGGGTGCGGGTATGGCATAGTGTATGGGTTAGGGTTAGGGTTAGGGTTAGTGTTAGGGTTAGGGCTCGGTTTAGGGTACAGGTTAGGATTAGTGTACGTGTTAGGGTTAGGGTAGGGGTTAGGGTTAGGGTACGCGTTAGGGTTAGGGTAGTTATTAAACCTATCCCACTCTCTAGATACCCCTGAGCACGTAAAGGAATATTATTTGAGGGTCCAGCCATGGAGAAGAGTTTAGACACTAGGATAAGATAAGGAACACACCCATTATAAAGAAATCACATTAGGATTCTCTTTTTAAGCTGTTCCTTAAAACACTAGTGCTTAGGTAATCTATTGGAGGCAGAAGCAGTCAAGGGTAGCGTAGGGTTAGGGTTAGGCTTAGGGTTAGGCTTAGGGTACGGCTTAGGGTACGTGTTCGGGGAGGGTTTCGGGTACGGCGTAGGGTATGGGTTAGGGTTAGGGTTTGGGTTAGTGTTAGGGTTAGGGCTCGGTTTAGGGTACGGTTAGGATTAGGGTACGTGTTAGGTTTAGGGTAGGGGTTAGGGTTAGGGTACGCGTTAGGGTTAGGGTAGTTAGTAAACCTATCCCACTCTCTAGATACCCCTTAGCACGTAAAGGAATATTATTTGGGATTCCAGCCATGGAGAAGAATTTAGACACTAGGATAAGATAAGGAACACACCCATTATAAAGAAATCACATTAGGATTCTCTTTTTAAGCTGTTGCTTAAAACACTAGTGCTTAGGAAATCTATTGGAGGCAGAAGCAGTCAAGGGTAGCCTAGGGTTAGTGTTAGGCTTAGGGTTAGGCTTAGGGTACGGCTTAGGGTACGGGTTTGGGGAGGGGTTCAGGTACGGCGTAGGGTATGGGTTAGGGTTAGGGTTAGTGTTAGTGTTAGGGGTAGGGCTCGGTTTAGGGTACGGGTTAGGATTAGGGTACGTGTTAGTGTTAGGGTAGGGGTTAGGGTTAGAGTACGCATTAGGGTTAGGGTAGTTATTAAACCTATCCCACTCTCTAGATACCCCTTAGCACGTAAGGCAATATTATTTGGGGGTGCAGCCATGGAGAAGAGTTTAGACACTAGGATAAGATAAGGAACACACCCATTATAAAGAAATCACATTAGGATTCTCTTTTTAAGCTGTTCCTTAAAACACTAGTGCTTAGGAAATCTATTGGAGGCAGAAGCAGTCAAGGGTAGCCTAGGGTTAGGGTTAGGCTTAGGGTTAGGTTTAGGGTACGGCTTGGGGTATGGGTTCGGGGAGGTGTTCGTGTACGGCGTAGGGTATGGGTTAGGGTTAGGGTTTGGGTTAGTGTTAGGGTTAGGGCTCGGTTTAGGGTACGGGTTAGGATTAGGGTACGTGTTAGGGTTAGGGTAGGGGTTAGGGTTAGGTTACGCGTTAGGGCTAGGGTAGTTAGTAAACCTATCCCACTCTCTAGCTCCCCCTTAGCACGTAAAGGAATATTATTTGGGGGTCCAGCCATGGAGAAGAGTTTAGACACTAGGATAAGATAAGGAACACACCCATTATAAAGAAATCACTTTACGATTCTCTTTTTAAGCTGTTCCTTAAAACACTACTGCTTAGGAAATCAATTGGAGGCAGAAGCAGTCAAGGGTAGCCTAGGGTTAGGGTTAGGCTTAGGGTTAGGTTTAGGGTATGGCTTAGGGTACGGGTTCGGGGAGGGGTGCGGGTACGGCGTAGGGTATTGGTTAGGGTTAGGGTTAGGGTTAGTGTTAGGGTTAGGGCTCGGTTTAGGGTACAGGTTAGGATTAGGGTACGTGTTAGGGTTAGGGTAGGGGTTAGGGTTAGGGTACGCGTTAGGGTTAGGGTAGTTAGTAAACCTATCCCACTCTCTAGATACCCCTTAGCACGTAAGGGAATATTATTTGGGGGTGCAGCCATGGAGAAGAGTTTAGACACTAGGATAAGATAAGGAACACACCCATTATAAAGAAATCACATTAGGATTCTCTTTTTAAGCTGTTCCTTAAAACAGTAGTGCTTAGGAAATCTATTGGAGGCAGAAGCAGTCAAGGGTAGCCTACGGTTAGGGTTAGGCTTAGGGTTAGGCTTAGGGTACGGCTTAGGTTACGGGTTCGGGGAGGGGTGCGGGTATGGCGTAGGGTATGGGTTAGGGTTAGGGTTTGGGTTAGTGTTAGGGTTAGGGCTCGGTTTAGGGTACGGGTTAGGATTAGGGTACGTGTTAGGGTTAGGGTAGGGGTTAGGGTTAGGTTACGCATTAGGGCTAGGGTAGTTAGTAAACCTATCCCACTCTCTAGCTCCCTCTTAGCACGTAAAGGAATATTATTTGGGGGTCCAGCCATGGAGAAGAGTTTAGACACTAGGATAAGATAAGGAACACACCCATTATAAAGAAATCACTTTAGGATTCTCTTTTTAAGCTGTTCCTTAAAACACTACTGCTTAGGAAATCAATTGGAGGCAGAAGCATTCAAGGGTAGCCTAGGGTTAGGGTTAGGCTTAGGGTTAGGTTTAGGGTATGGCTTAGGGTACGGGTTCGGGGAGGGGTGCGGGTACGGCATAGGGTATGGGTTAGGGTTAGGATTAGGGTTAGTGTTAGGGTTAGGGCTCGGTTTAGGGTACAGGTTAGGATTAGTGTACGTGTTAGGGTTAGGGTAGGGGTTAGGGTTAGGGTACGCGTTAGGGTTAGGGTAGTTATTAAACCTATCCCACTCTCTAGATACCCCTTAGCACGTAAGGGAATATTATTTGGGGGTGCAGCCATGGAGAAGAGTTTAGACACTAGGATAAGATAAGGAACACACCCATTATAAAGAAATCACATTAGGATTCTCTTTTTAAGCTGTTCCTTAAAACAGTAGTGCTTAGGAAATCTATTGGAGGCAGAAGCAGTCAAGGGTAGCCTAGGGTTAGGGTTAGGCTTAGGGTTAGGCTTAGGGTACGGCTTAGGGTACGGGTTCGGGGAGGGGTGCGGGTACGGCGTAGGGTATGGGTTAGAGTTAGGGTTAGGGTTAGTGTTAGGGTTAGGGCTCGGTTTAGGGTACGGGTTAGGATTAGGGTACGTGTTAGGGTTAGGGTAGGGGTTAGGGTTAGGGTACGCGTTAGGGTTAGGGTAGTTATTAAACCTATCCCACTCTCTAGATACCCCTTAGCACGTAAAGGAATATTATTTGAGGGTCCAGCCATGGAGAAGAGTTTAGACACTAGGATAAGATAAGGAACACACCCATTATAAAGAAATCACATTAGGATTCTCTTTTTAAGCTGTTCCTTAAAACACTAGTGCTTAGGAAATCTATTGGAGGCAGAAGCAGTCAAGGGTAGCGTAGGGTTAGGGTTAGGCTTAGGGTTAGGCTTAGGGTACGGCTTAGGGTACGTGTTCGGGGAGGGTTTCGGGTACGGCGTAGGGTATGGGTTAGGGTTAGGGTTTGGGTTAGTGTTAGGGTTAGGGCTCGGTTTAGGGTACGGTTAGGATTAGGGTACGTGTTAGGTTTAGGGTAGGGGTTAGGGTTAGGGTACGCGTTAGGGTTAGGGTAGTTAGTAAACCTATCCCACTCTCTAGATACCCCTTAGCACGTAAAGGAATATTATTTGGGGTTCCAGCCATGGAGAAGAATTTAGACACTAGGATAAGATAAGGAACACACCCATTATAAAGAAATCACATTAGGATTCTCTTTTTAAGCTGTTGCTTAAAACACTAGTGCTTAGGAAATCTATTGGAGGCAGAAGCAGTCAAGGGTAGCCTAGGGTTAGTGTTAGGCTTAGGGTTAGGCTTAGGGTACGGCTTAGGGTACGGGTTTGGGGAGGGGTTCAGGTACGGCGTAGGGTATGGGTTAGGGTTAGGGTTAGTGTTAGTGTTAGGGGTAGGGCTCGGTTTAGGGTACGGGTTAGGATTAGGGTACGTGTTAGTGTTAGGGTAGGGGTTAGGGTTAGAGTACGCATTAGGGTTAGGGTAGTTATTAAACCTATCCCACTCTCTAGATACCCCTTAGCACGTAAGGCAATATTATTTGGGGGTGCAGCCATGGAGAAGAGTTTAGACACTAGGATAAGATAAGGAACACACCCATTATAAAGAAATCACTTTAGGATTCTCTTTTTAAGCTGTTCCTTAAAACACTACTGCTTAGGAAATCAATTGGAGGCAGAAGCAGTCAAGGGTAGCCTAGGGTTAGGGTTAGGCTTAGGGTTAGGTTTAGGGTACGGCTTGGGGTATGGGTTCGGGGAGGTGTTCGTGTACGGCGTAGGGTATGGGTTAGGGTTAGGGTTTGGGTTAGTGTTAGGGTTAGGGCTCGGTTTAGGGTACGGGTTAGGATTAGGGTACGTGTTAGGGTTAGGGTAGGGGTTAGGGTTAGGTTACGCATTAGGGCTAGGGTAGTTAGTAAACCTATCCCACTCTCTAGCTCCCCCTTAGCACGTAAAGGAATATTATTTGGGGGTCCAGCCATGGAGAAGAGTTTAGACACTAGGATAAGATAAGGAACACACCCATTATAAAGAAATCACTTTAGGATTCTCTTTTTAAGCTGTTCCTTAAAACACTACTGCTTAGGAAATCAATTGGAGGCAGAAGCAGTCAAGGGTAGCCTAGGGTTAGGGTTAGGCTTAGGGTTAGGTTTAGGGTATGGCTTAGGGTACGGGATCGGGGAGGGGTGCGGGTATGGCATAGTGTATGGGTTAGGGTTAGGGTTAGGGTTAGTGTTAGGGTTAGGGCTCGGTTTAGGGTACAGGTTAGGATTAGTGTACGTGTTAGGGTTAGGGTAGGGGTTAGGGTTAGGGTACGCGTTAGGGTTAGGGTAGTTATTAAACCTATCCCACTCTCTAGATACCCCTGAGCACGTAAAGGAATATTATTTGAGGGTCCAGCCATGGAGAAGAGTTTAGACACTAGGATAAGATAAGGAACACACCCATTATAAAGAAATCACATTAGGATTCTCTTTTTAAGCTGTTCCTTAAAACACTAGTGCTTAGGTAATCTATTGGAGGCAGAAGCAGTCAAGGGTAGCGTAGGGTTAGGGTTAGGCTTAGGGTTAGGCTTAGGGTACGGCTTAGGGTACGTGTTCGGGGAGGGTTTCGGGTACGGCGTAGGGTATGGGTTAGGGTTAGGGTTTGGGTTAGTGTTAGGGTTAGGGCTCGGTTTAGGGTACGGTTAGGATTAGGGTACGTGTTAGGTTTAGGGTAGGGGTTAGGGTTAGGGTACGCGTTAGGGTTAGGGTAGTTAGTAAACCTATCCCACTCTCTAGATACCCCTTAGCACGTAAAGGAATATTATTTGGGATTCCAGCCATGGAGAAGAATTTAGACACTAGGATAAGATAAGGAACACACCCATTATAAAGAAATCACATTAGGATTCTCTTTTTAAGCTGTTGCTTAAAACACTAGTGCTTAGGAAATCTATTGGAGGCAGAAGCAGTCAAGGGTAGCCTAGGGTTAGTGTTAGGCTTAGGGTTAGGCTTAGGGTACGGCTTAGGGTACGGGTTTGGGGAGGGGTTCAGGTACGGCGTAGGGTATGGGTTAGGGTTAGGGTTAGTGTTAGTGTTAGGGGTAGGGCTCGGTTTAGGGTACGGGTTAGGATTAGGGTACGTGTTAGTGTTAGGGTAGGGGTTAGGGTTAGAGTACGCATTAGGGTTAGGGTAGTTATTAAACCTATCCCACTCTCTAGATACCCCTTAGCACGTAAGGCAATATTATTTGGGGGTGCAGCCATGGAGAAGAGTTTAGACACTAGGATAAGATAAGGAACACACCCATTATAAAGAAATCACATTAGGATTCTCTTTTTAAGCTGTTCCTTAAAACACTAGTGCTTAGGAAATCTATTGGAGGCAGAAGCAGTCAAGGGTAGCCTAGGGTTAGGGTTAGGCTTAGGGTTAGGTTTAGGGTACGGCTTGGGGTATGGGTTCGGGGAGGTGTTCGTGTACGGCGTAGGGTATGGGTTAGGGTTAGGGTTTGGGTTAGTGTTAGGGTTAGGGCTCGGTTTAGGGTACGGGTTAGGATTAGGGTACGTGTTAGGGTTAGGGTAGGGGTTAGGGTTAGGTTACGCGTTAGGGCTAGGGTAGTTAGTAAACCTATCCCACTCTCTAGCTCCCCCTTAGCACGTAAAGGAATATTATTTGGGGGTCCAGCCATGGAGAAGAGTTTAGACACTAGGATAAGATAAGGAACACACCCATTATAAAGAAATCACTTTACGATTCTCTTTTTAAGCTGTTCCTTAAAACACTACTGCTTAGGAAATCAATTGGAGGCAGAAGCAGTCAAGGGTAGCCTAGGGTTAGGGTTAGGCTTAGGGTTAGGTTTAGGGTATGGCTTAGGGTACGGGTTCGGGGAGGGGTGCGGGTACGGCGTAGGGTATTGGTTAGGGTTAGGGTTAGGGTTAGTGTTAGGGTTAGGGCTCGGTTTAGGGTACAGGTTAGGATTAGGGTACGTGTTAGGGTTAGGGTAGGGGTTAGGGTTAGGGTACGCGTTAGGGTTAGGGTAGTTAGTAAACCTATCCCACTCTCTAGATACCCCTTAGCACGTAAGGGAATATTATTTGGGGGTGCAGCCATGGAGAAGAGTTTAGACACTAGGATAAGATAAGGAACACACCCATTATAAAGAAATCACATTAGGATTCTCTTTTTAAGCTGTTCCTTAAAACAGTAGTGCTTAGGAAATCTATTGGAGGCAGAAGCAGTCAAGGGTAGCCTACGGTTAGGGTTAGGCTTAGGGTTAGGCTTAGGGTACGGCTTAGGTTACGGGTTCGGGGAGGGGTGCGGGTATGGCGTAGGGTATGGGTTAGGGTTAGGGTTTGGGTTAGTGTTAGGGTTAGGGCTCGGTTTAGGGTACGGGTTAGGATTAGGGTACGTGTTAGGGTTAGGGTAGGGGTTAGGGTTAGGTTACGCATTAGGGCTAGGGTAGTTAGTAAACCTATCCCACTCTCTAGCTCCCTCTTAGCACGTAAAGGAATATTATTTGGGGGTCCAGCCATGGAGAAGAGTTTAGACACTAGGATAAGATAAGGAACACACCCATTATAAAGAAATCACTTTAGGATTCTCTTTTTAAGCTGTTCCTTAAAACACTACTGCTTAGGAAATCAATTGGAGGCAGAAGCATTCAAGGGTAGCCTAGGGTTAGGGTTAGGCTTAGGGTTAGGTTTAGGGTATGGCTTAGGGTACGGGTTCGGGGAGGGGTGCGGGTACGGCATAGGGTATGGGTTAGGGTTAGGATTAGGGTTAGTGTTAGGGTTAGGGCTCGGTTTAGGGTACAGGTTAGGATTAGTGTACGTGTTAGGGTTAGGGTAGGGATTAGGGTTAGGGTACGCGTTAGGGTTAGGGTAGTTATTAAACCTATCCCACTCTCTAGATACCCCTTAGCACGTAAGGGAATATTATTTGGGGGTGCAGCCATGGAGAAGAGTTTAGACACTAGGATAAGATAAGGAACACACCCATTATAAAGAAATCACATTAGGATTCTCTTTTTAAGCTGTTCCTTAAAACAGTAGTGCTTAGGAAATCTATTGGAGGCAGAAGCAGTCAAGGGTAGCCTAGGGTTAGGGTTAGGCTTAGGGTTAGGCTTAGGGTACGGCTTAGGGTACGGGTTCGGGGAGGGGTGCGGGTACGGCGTAGGGTATGGGTTAGAGTTAGGGTTAGGGTTAGTGTTAGGGTTAGGGCTCGGTTTAGGGTACGGGTTAGGATTAGGGTACGTGTTAGGTTTAGGGTAGGGGTTAGGGTTAGGGTACGCGTTAGGGTTAGGGTAGTTATTAAACCTATCCCACTCTCTAGATACCCCTTAGCACGTAAAGGAATATTATTTGAGGGTCCAGCCATGGAGAAGAGTTTAGACACTAGGATAAGATAAGGAACACACCCATTATAAAGAAATCACATTAGGATTCTCTTTTTAAGCTGTTCCTTAAAACACTAGTGCTTAGGAAATCTATTGGAGGCAGAAGCAGTCAAGGGTAGCGTAGGGTTAGGGTTAGGCTTAGGGTTAGGCTTAGGGTACGGCTTAGGGTACGTGTTCGGGGAGGGTTTCGGGTACGGCGTAGGGTATGGGTTAGGGTTAGGGTTTGGGTTAGTGTTAGGGTTAGGGCTCGGTTTAGGGTACGGTTAGGATTAGGGTACGTGTTAGGTTTAGGGTAGGGGTTAGGGTTAGGGTACGCGTTAGGGTTAGGGTAGTTAGTAAACCTATCCCACTCTCTAGATACCCCTTAGCACGTAAAGGAATATTATTTGGGGTTCCAGCCATGGAGAAGAATTTAGACACTAGGATAAGATAAGGAACACACCCATTATAAAGAAATCACATTAGGATTCTCTTTTTAAGCTGTTGCTTAAAACACTAGTGCTTAGGAAATCTATTGGAGGCAGAAGCAGTCAAGGGTAGCCTAGGGTTAGTGTTAGGCTTAGGGTTAGGCTTAGGGTACGGCTTAGGGTACGGGTTTGGGGAGGGGTTCAGGTACGGCGTAGGGTATGGGTTAGGGTTAGGGTTAGTGTTAGTGTTAGGGGTAGGGCTCGGTTTAGGGTACGGGTTAGGATTAGGGTACGTGTTAGTGTTAGGGTAGGGGTTAGGGTTAGAGTACGCATTAGGGTTAGGGTAGTTATTAAACCTATCCCACTCTCTAGATACCCCTTAGCACGTAAGGCAATATTATTTGGGGGTGCAGCCATGGAGAAGAGTTTAGACACTAGGATAAGATAAGGAACACACCCATTATAAAGAAATCACTTTAGGATTCTCTTTTTAAGCTGTTCCTTAAAACACTACTGCTTAGGAAATCAATTGGAGGCAGAAGCAGTCAAGGGTAGCCTAGGGTTAGGGTTAGGCTTAGGGTTAGGTTTAGGGTACGGCTTGGGGTATGGGTTCGGGGAGGTGTTCGTGTACGGCGTAGGGTATGGGTTAGGGTTAGGGTTTGGGTTAGTGTTAGGGTTAGGGCTCGGTTTAGGGTACGGGTTAGGATTAGGGTACGTGTTAGGGTTAGGGTAGGGGTTAGGGTTAGGTTACGCATTAGGGCTAGGGTAGTTAGTAAACCTATCCCACTCTCTAGCTCCCCCTTAGCACGTAAAGGAATATTATTTGGGGGTCCAGCCATGGAGAAGAGTTTAGACACTAGGATAAGATAAGGAACACACCCATTATAAAGAAATCACTTTAGGATTCTCTTTTTAAGCTGTTCCTTAAAACACTACTGCTTAGGAAATCAATTGGAGGCAGAAGCAGTCAAGGGTAGCCTAGGGTTAGGGTTAGGCTTAGGGTTAGGTTTAGGGTATGGCTTAGGGTACGGGTTCGGGGAGGGGTGCGGGTATGGCATAGTGTATGGGTTAGGGTTAGGGTTAGGGTTAGTGTTAGGGTTAGGGCTCGGTTTAGGGTACAGGTTAGGATTAGTGTACGTGTTAGGGTTAGGGTAGGGGTTAGGGTTAGGGTACGCGTTAGGGTTAGGGTAGTTATTAAACCTATCCCACTCTCTAGATACCCCTGAGCACGTAAAGGAATATTATTTGAGGGTCCAGCCATGGAGAAGAGTTTAGACACTAGGATAAGATAAGGAACACACCCATTATAAAGAAATCACATTAGGATTCTCTTTTTAAGCTGTTCCTTAAAACACTAGTGCTTAGGTAATCTATTGGAGGCAGAAGCAGTCAAGGGTAGCGTAGGGTTAGGGTTAGGCTTAGGGTTAGGCTTAGGGTACGGCTTAGGGTACGTGTTCGGGGAGGGTTTCGGGTACGGCGTAGGGTATGGGTTAGGGTTAGGGTTTGGGTTAGTGTTAGGGTTAGGGCTCGGTTTAGGGTACGGTTAGGATTAGGGTACGTGTTAGGTTTAGGGTAGGGGTTAGGGTTAGGGTACGCGTTAGGGTTAGGGTAGTTAGTAAACCTATCCCACTCTCTAGATACCCCTTAGCACGTAAAGGAATATTATTTGGGATTCCAGCCATGGAGAAGAATTTAGACACTAGGATAAGATAAGGAACACACCCATTATAAAGAAATCACATTAGGATTCTCTTTTTAAGCTGTTGCTTAAAACACTAGTGCTTAGGAAATCTATTGGAGGCAGAAGCAGTCAAGGGTAGCCTAGGGTTAGTGTTAGGCTTAGGGTTAGGCTTAGGGTACGGCTTAGGGTACGGGTTTGGGGAGGGGTTCAGGTACGGCGTAGGGTATGGGTTAGGGTTAGGGTTAGTGTTAGTGTTAGGGGTAGGGCTCGGTTTAGGGTACGGGTTAGGATTAGGGTACGTGTTAGTGTTAGGGTAGGGGTTAGGGTTAGAGTACGCATTAGGGTTAGGGTAGTTATTAAACCTATCCCACTCTCTAGATACCCCTTAGCACGTAAGGCAATATTATTTGGGGGTGCAGCCATGGAGAAGAGTTTAGACACTAGGATAAGATAAGGAACACACCCATTATAAAGAAATCACATTAGGATTCTCTTTTTAAGCTGTTCCTTAAAACACTAGTGCTTAGGAAATCTATTGGAGGCAGAAGCAGTCAAGGGTAGCCTAGGGTTAGGGTTAGGCTTAGGGTTAGGTTTAGGGTACGGCTTGGGGTATGGGTTCGGGGAGGTGTTCGTGTACGGCGTAGGGTATGGGTTAGGGTTAGGGTTTGGGTTAGTGTTAGGGTTAGGGCTCGGTTTAGGGTACGGGTTAGGATTAGGGTACGTGTTAGGGTTAGGGTAGGGGTTAGGGTTAGGTTACGCGTTAGGGCTAGGGTAGTTAGTAAACCTATCCCACTCTCTAGCTCCCCCTTAGCACGTAAAGGAATATTATTTGGGGGTCCAGCCATGGAGAAGAGTTTAGACACTAGGATAAGATAAGGAACACACCCATTATAAAGAAATCACTTTACGATTCTCTTTTTAAGCTGTTCCTTAAAACACTACTGCTTAGGAAATCAATTGGAGGCAGAAGCAGTCAAGGGTAGCCTAGGGTTAGGGTTAGGCTTAGGGTTAGGTTTAGGGTATGGCTTAGGGTACGGGTTCGGGGAGGGGTGCGGGTACGGCGTAGGGTATTGGTTAGGGTTAGGGTTAGGGTTAGTGTTAGGGTTAGGGCTCGGTTTAGGGTACAGGTTAGGATTAGGGTACGTGTTAGGGTTAGGGTAGGGGTTAGGGTTAGGGTACGCGTTAGGGTTAGGGTAGTTAGTAAACCTATCCCACTCTCTAGATACCCCTTAGCACGTAAGGGAATATTATTTGGGGGTGCAGCCATGGAGAAGAGTTTAGACACTAGGATAAGATAAGGAACACACCCATTATAAAGAAATCACATTAGGATTCTCTTTTTAAGCTGTTCCTTAAAACAGTAGTGCTTAGGAAATCTATTGGAGGCAGAAGCAGTCAAGGGTAGCCTACGGTTAGGGTTAGGCTTAGGGTTAGGCTTAGGGTACGGCTTAGGTTACGGGTTCGGGGAGGGGTGCGGGTATGGCGTAGGGTATGGGTTAGGGTTAGGGTTTGGGTTAGTGTTAGGGTTAGGGCTCGGTTTAGGGTACGGGTTAGGATTAGGGTACGTGTTAGGGTTAGGGTAGGGGTTAGGGTTAGGTTACGCATTAGGGCTAGGGTAGTTAGTAAACCTATCCCACTCTCTAGCTCCCTCTTAGCACGTAAAGGAATATTATTTGGGGGTCCAGCCATGGAGAAGAGTTTAGACACTAGGATAAGATAAGGAACACACCCATTATAAAGAAATCACTTTAGGATTCTCTTTTTAAGCTGTTCCTTAAAACACTACTGCTTAGGAAATCAATTGGAGGCAGAAGCATTCAAGGGTAGCCTAGGGTTAGGGTTAGGCTTAGGGTTAGGTTTAGGGTATGGCTTAGGGTACGGGTTCGGGGAGGGGTGCGGGTACGGCATAGGGTATGGGTTAGGGTTAGGATTAGGGTTAGTGTTAGGGTTAGGGCTCGGTTTAGGGTACAGGTTAGGATTAGTGTACGTGTTAGGGTTAGGGTAGGGATTAGGGTTAGGGTACGCGTTAGGGTTAGGGTAGTTATTAAACCTATCCCACTCTCTAGATACCCCTTAGCACGTAAGGGAATATTATTTGGGGGTGCAGCCATGGAGAAGAGTTTAGACACTAGGATAAGATAAGGAACACACCCATTATAAAGAAATCACATTAGGATTCTCTTTTTAAGCTGTTCCTTAAAACAGTAGTGCTTAGGAAATCTATTGGAGGCAGAAGCAGTCAAGGGTAGCCTAGGGTTAGGGTTAGGCTTAGGGTTAGGCTTAGGGTACGGCTTAGGGTACGGGTTCGGGGAGGGGTGCGGGTACGGCGTAGGGTATGGGTTAGAGTTAGGGTTAGGGTTAGTGTTAGGGTTAGGGCTCGGTTTAGGGTACGGGTTAGGATTAGGGTACGTGTTAGGTTTAGGGTAGGGGTTAGGGTTAGGGTACGCGTTAGGGTTAGGGTAGTTATTAAACCTATCCCACTCTCTAGATACCCCTTAGCACGTAAAGGAATATTATTTGAGGGTCCAGCCATGGAGAAGAGTTTAGACACTAGGATAAGATAAGGAACACACCCATTATAAAGAAATCACATTAGGATTCTCTTTTTAAGCTGTTCCTTAAAACACTAGTGCTTAGGAAATCTATTGGAGGCAGAAGCAGTCAAGGGTAGCGTAGGGTTAGGGTTAGGCTTAGGGTTAGGCTTAGGGTACGGCTTAGGGTACGTGTTCGGGGAGGGTTTCGGGTACGGCGTAGGGTATGGGTTAGGGTTAGGGTTTGGGTTAGTGTTAGGGTTAGGGCTCGGTTTAGGGTACGGTTAGGATTAGGGTACGTGTTAGGTTTAGGGTAGGGGTTAGGGTTAGGGTACGCGTTAGGGTTAGGGTAGTTAGTAAACCTATCCCACTCTCTAGATACCCCTTAGCACGTAAAGGAATATTATTTGGGGTTCCAGCCATGGAGAAGAATTTAGACACTAGGATAAGATAAGGAACACACCCATTATAAAGAAATCACATTAGGATTCTCTTTTTAAGCTGTTGCTTAAAACACTAGTGCTTAGGAAATCTATTGGAGGCAGAAGCAGTCAAGGGTAGCCTAGGGTTAGTGTTAGGCTTAGGGTTAGGCTTAGGGTACGGCTTAGGGTACGGGTTTGGGGAGGGGTTCAGGTACGGCGTAGGGTATGGGTTAGGGTTAGGGTTAGTGTTAGTGTTAGGGGTAGGGCTCGGTTTAGGGTACGGGTTAGGATTAGGGTACGTGTTAGTGTTAGGGTAGGGGTTAGGGTTAGAGTACGCATTAGGGTTAGGGTAGTTATTAAACCTATCCCACTCTCTAGATACCCCTTAGCACGTAAGGCAATATTATTTGGGGGTGCAGCCATGGAGAAGAGTTTAGACACTAGGATAAGATAAGGAACACACCCATTATAAAGAAATCACTTTAGGATTCTCTTTTTAAGCTGTTCCTTAAAACACTACTGCTTAGGAAATCAATTGGAGGCAGAAGCAGTCAAGGGTAGCCTAGGGTTAGGGTTAGGCTTAGGGTTAGGTTTAGGGTACGGCTTGGGGTATGGGTTCGGGGAGGTGTTCGTGTACGGCGTAGGGTATGGGTTAGGGTTAGGGTTTGGGTTAGTGTTAGGGTTAGGGCTCGGTTTAGGGTACGGGTTAGGATTAGGGTACGTGTTAGGGTTAGGGTAGGGGTTAGGGTTAGGTTACGCATTAGGGCTAGGGTAGTTAGTAAACCTATCCCACTCTCTAGCTCCCCCTTAGCACGTAAAGGAATATTATTTGGGGGTCCAGCCATGGAGAAGAGTTTAGACACTAGGATAAGATAAGGAACACACCCATTATAAAGAAATCACTTTAGGATTCTCTTTTTAAGCTGTTCCTTAAAACACTACTGCTTAGGAAATCAATTGGAGGCAGAAGCAGTCAAGGGTAGCCTAGGGTTAGGGTTAGGCTTAGGGTTAGGTTTAGGGTATGGCTTAGGGTACGGGTTCGGGGAGGGGTGCGGGTATGGCATAGTGTATGGGTTAGGGTTAGGGTTAGGGTTAGTGTTAGGGTTAGGGCTCGGTTTAGGGTACAGGTTAGGATTAGTGTACGTGTTAGGGTTAGGGTAGGGGTTAGGGTTAGGGTACGCGTTAGGGTTAGGGTAGTTATTAAACCTATCCCACTCTCTAGATACCCCTGAGCACGTAAAGGAATATTATTTGAGGGTCCAGCCATGGAGAAGAGTTTAGACACTAGGATAAGATAAGGAACACACCCATTATAAAGAAATCACATTAGGATTCTCTTTTTAAGCTGTTCCTTAAAACACTAGTGCTTAGGTAATCTATTGGAGGCAGAAGCAGTCAAGGGTAGCGTAGGGTTAGGGTTAGGCTTAGGGTTAGGCTTAGGGTACGGCTTAGGGTACGTGTTCGGGGAGGGTTTCGGGTACGGCGTAGGGTATGGGTTAGGGTTAGGGTTTGGGTTAGTGTTAGGGTTAGGGCTCGGTTTAGGGTACGGTTAGGATTAGGGTACGTGTTAGGTTTAGGGTAGGGGTTAGGGTTAGGGTACGCGTTAGGGTTAGGGTAGTTAGTAAACCTATCCCACTCTCTAGATACCCCTTAGCACGTAAAGGAATATTATTTGGGATTCCAGCCATGGAGAAGAATTTAGACACTAGGATAAGATAAGGAACACACCCATTATAAAGAAATCACATTAGGATTCTCTTTTTAAGCTGTTGCTTAAAACACTAGTGCTTAGGAAATCTATTGGAGGCAGAAGCAGTCAAGGGTAGCCTAGGGTTAGTGTTAGGCTTAGGGTTAGGCTTAGGGTACGGCTTAGGGTACGGGTTTGGGGAGGGGTTCAGGTACGGCGTAGGGTATGGGTTAGGGTTAGGGTTAGTGTTAGTGTTAGGGGTAGGGCTCGGTTTAGGGTACGGGTTAGGATTAGGGTACGTGTTAGTGTTAGGGTAGGGGTTAGGGTTAGAGTACGCATTAGGGTTAGGGTAGTTATTAAACCTATCCCACTCTCTAGATACCCCTTAGCACGTAAGGCAATATTATTTGGGGGTGCAGCCATGGAGAAGAGTTTAGACACTAGGATAAGATAAGGAACACACCCATTATAAAGAAATCACATTAGGATTCTCTTTTTAAGCTGTTCCTTAAAACACTAGTGCTTAGGAAATCTATTGGAGGCAGAAGCAGTCAAGGGTAGCCTAGGGTTAGGGTTAGGCTTAGGGTTAGGTTTAGGGTACGGCTTGGGGTATGGGTTCGGGGAGGTGTTCGTGTACGGCGTAGGGTATGGGTTAGGGTTAGGGTTTGGGTTAGTGTTAGGGTTAGGGCTCGGTTTAGGGTACGGGTTAGGATTAGGGTACGTGTTAGGGTTAGGGTAGGGGTTAGGGTTAGGTTACGCGTTAGGGCTAGGGTAGTTAGTAAACCTATCCCACTCTCTAGCTCCCCCTTAGCACGTAAAGGAATATTATTTGGGGGTCCAGCCATGGAGAAGAGTTTAGACACTAGGATAAGATAAGGAACACACCCATTATAAAGAAATCACTTTACGATTCTCTTTTTAAGCTGTTCCTTAAAACACTACTGCTTAGGAAATCAATTGGAGGCAGAAGCAGTCAAGGGTAGCCTAGGGTTAGGGTTAGGCTTAGGGTTAGGTTTAGGGTATGGCTTAGGGTACGGGTTCGGGGAGGGGTGCGGGTACGGCGTAGGGTATTGGTTAGGGTTAGGGTTAGGGTTAGTGTTAGGGTTAGGGCTCGGTTTAGGGTACAGGTTAGGATTAGGGTACGTGTTAGGGTTAGGGTAGGGGTTAGGGTTAGGGTACGCGTTAGGGTTAGGGTAGTTAGTAAACCTATCCCACTCTCTAGATACCCCTTAGCACGTAAGGGAATATTATTTGGGGGTGCAGCCATGGAGAAGAGTTTAGACACTAGGATAAGATAAGGAACACACCCATTATAAAGAAATCACATTAGGATTCTCTTTTTAAGCTGTTCCTTAAAACAGTAGTGCTTAGGAAATCTATTGGAGGCAGAAGCAGTCAAGGGTAGCCTACGGTTAGGGTTAGGCTTAGGGTTAGGCTTAGGGTACGGCTTAGGTTACGGGTTCGGGGAGGGGTGCGGGTATGGCGTAGGGTATGGGTTAGGGTTAGGGTTTGGGTTAGTGTTAGGGTTAGGGCTCGGTTTAGGGTACGGGTTAGGATTAGGGTACGTGTTAGGGTTAGGGTAGGGGTTAGGGTTAGGTTACGCATTAGGGCTAGGGTAGTTAGTAAACCTATCCCACTCTCTAGCTCCCTCTTAGCACGTAAAGGAATATTATTTGGGGGTCCAGCCATGGAGAAGAGTTTAGACACTAGGATAAGATAAGGAACACACCCATTATAAAGAAATCACTTTAGGATTCTCTTTTTAAGCTGTTCCTTAAAACACTACTGCTTAGGAAATCAATTGGAGGCAGAAGCATTCAAGGGTAGCCTAGGGTTAGGGTTAGGCTTAGGGTTAGGTTTAGGGTATGGCTTAGGGTACGGGTTCGGGGAGGGGTGCGGGTACGGCATAGGGTATGGGTTAGGGTTAGGATTAGGGTTAGTGTTAGGGTTAGGGCTCGGTTTAGGGTACAGGTTAGGATTAGTGTACGTGTTAGGGTTAGGGTAGGGGTTAGGGTTAGGGTACGCGTTAGGGTTAGGGTAGTTATTAAACCTATCCCACTCTCTAGATACCCCTTAGCACGTAAGGGAATATTATTTGGGGGTGCAGCCATGGAGAAGAGTTTAGACACTAGGATAAGATAAGGAACACACCCATTATAAAGAAATCACATTAGGATTCTCTTTTTAAGCTGTTCCTTAAAACAGTAGTGCTTAGGAAATCTATTGGAGGCAGAAGCAGTCAAGGGTAGCCTAGGGTTAGGGTTAGGCTTAGGGTTAGGCTTAGGGTACGGCTTAGGGTACGGGTTCGGGGAGGGGTGCGGGTACGGCGTAGGGTATGGGTTAGAGTTAGGGTTAGGGTTAGTGTTAGGGTTAGGGCTCGGTTTAGGGTACGGGTTAGGATTAGGGTACGTGTTAGGGTTAGGGTAGGGGTTAGGGTTAGGGTACGCGTTAGGGTTAGGGTAGTTATTAAACCTATCCCACTCTCTAGATACCCCTTAGCACGTAAAGGAATATTATTTGAGGGTCCAGCCATGGAGAAGAGTTTAGACACTAGGATAAGATAAGGAACACACCCATTATAAAGAAATCACATTAGGATTCTCTTTTTAAGCTGTTCCTTAAAACACTAGTGCTTAGGAAATCTATTGGAGGCAGAAGCAGTCAAGGGTAGCGTAGGGTTAGGGTTAGGCTTAGGGTTAGGCTTAGGGTACGGCTTAGGGTACGTGTTCGGGGAGGGTTTCGGGTACGGCGTAGGGTATGGGTTAGGGTTAGGGTTTGGGTTAGTGTTAGGGTTAGGGCTCGGTTTAGGGTACGGTTAGGATTAGGGTACGTGTTAGGTTTAGGGTAGGGGTTAGGGTTAGGGTACGCGTTAGGGTTAGGGTAGTTAGTAAACCTATCCCACTCTCTAGATACCCCTTAGCACGTAAAGGAATATTATTTGGGGTTCCAGCCATGGAGAAGAATTTAGACACTAGGATAAGATAAGGAACACACCCATTATAAAGAAATCACATTAGGATTCTCTTTTTAAGCTGTTGCTTAAAACACTAGTGCTTAGGAAATCTATTGGAGGCAGAAGCAGTCAAGGGTAGCCTAGGGTTAGTGTTAGGCTTAGGGTTAGGCTTAGGGTACAGCTTAGGGTACGGGTTTGGGGAGGGGTTCAGGTACGGCGTAGGGTATGGGTTAGGGTTAGGGTTAGTGTTAGTGTTAGGGGTAGGGCTCGGTTTAGGGTACGGGTTAGGATTAGGGTACGTGTTAGTGTTAGGGTAGGGGTTAGGGTTAGAGTACGCATTAGGGTTAGGGTAGTTATTAAACCTATCCCACTCTCTAGATACCCCTTAGCACGTAAGGCAATATTATTTGGGGGTGCAGCCATGGAGAAGAGTTTAGACACTAGGATAAGATAAGGAACACACCCATTATAAAGAAATCACATTAGGATTCTCTTTTTAAGCTGTTCCTTAAAACACTAGTGCTTAGGAAATCTATTGGAGGCATAAGCAGTCAAGGGTAGCCTAGGGTTAGGGTTAGGCTTAGGGTTAGGTTTAGGGTACGGCTTGGGGTATGGGTTCGGGGAGGTGTTCGTGTACGGCGTAGGGTATGGGTTAGGGTTAGGGTTTGGGTTAGTGTTAGGGTTAGGGTTCGGTTTAGGGTACGGGTTAGGATTAGGGTACGTGTTAGGGTTAGGGTAGGGGTTAGGGTTAGGTTACGCGTTAGGGCTAGGGTAGTTAGTAAACCTATCCCACTCTCTAGCTCCCCCTTAGCACGTAAAGGAATATTATTTGGGGGTCCAGCCATGGAGAAGAGTTTAGACACTAGGATAAGATAAGGAACACACCCATTATAAAGAAATCACTTTAGGATTCTCTTTTTAAGCTGTTCCTTAAAACACTACTGCTTAGGAAATCAATTGGAGGCAGAAGCAGTCAAGGGTAGCCTAGGGTTAGGGTTAGGCTTAGGGTTAGGTTTAGGGTATGGCTTAGGGTACGGGTTCGGGGAGGGGTGCGGGTACGGCGTAGGGTATGGGTTAGGGTTAGGGTTAGGGTTAGTGTTAGGGTTAGGGCTCGGTTTAGGGTACAGGTTAGGATTAGGGTACGTGTTAGGGTTAGGGTAGGGGTTAGGGTTAGGGTACGCGTTAGGGTTAGGGTAGTTATTAAACCTATCCCACTCTCTAGATACCCCTTAGCATGTAAGGGAATATTATTTGGGGGTGCAGCCATGGAGAAGAGTTTAGACACTAGGATAAGATAAGGAACACACCCATTATAAAGAAATCACATTAGGATTCTCTTTTTAAGCTGTTCCTTAAAACAGTAGTGCTTAGGAAATCTATTGGAGGCAGAAGCAGTCAAGGGTAGCCTAGGGTTAGGGTTAGGCTTAGGGTTAGGCTTAGGGTACGGCTTAGGGTACGGGTTCGGGGAGGGGTGCGGGTACGGCGTAGGGTATGGGTTAGGGTTAGGGTTAGGGTTAGTGTTAGGGTTAGGGCTCGGTTTAGGGTACGGGTTAGGATTAGGGTACGTGTTAGGGTTAGGGTAGGGGTTAGGGTTAGGGTACGCGTTAGGGTTAGGGTAGTTATTAAACCTATCCCACTCTCTAGATACCCCTTAGCACGTAAAGGAATATTATTTGAGGGTCCAGCCATGGAGAAGAGTTTAGACACTAGGATAAGATAAGGAACACACCCATTATAAAGAAATCACATTAGGATTCTCTTTTTAAGCTGTTCCTTAAAACACTAGTGCTTAGGAAATCTATTGGAGGCAGAAGCAGTCAAGGGTAGCGTAGGGTTAGTGTTAGGCTTAGGGTTAGGCTTAGGGTACGGCTTAGGGTACGTGTTCGGGGAGGGGTTCAGGTACGGCGTAGGGTATGGGTTAGGGTTAGGGTTAGTGTTAGTGTTAGGGGTAGGGCTCGGTTTAGGGTACGGGTTAGGATTAGGGTACGTGTTAGTGTTAGGGTAGGGGTTAGGGTTAGAGTACGCATTAGGGTTAGGGTAGTTATTAAACCTATCCCACTCTCTAGATACCCCTTAGCACGTAAGGCAATATTATTTGGGGGTGCAGCCATGGAGAAGAGTTTAGACACTAGGATAAGATAAGGAACACACCCATTATAAAGAAATCACATTAGGATTCTCTTTTTAAGCTGTTCCTTAAAACACTAGTGCTTAGGAAATCTATTGGAGGCAGAAGCAGTCAAGGGTAGCCTAGGGTTAGGGTTAGGCTTAGGGTTAGGTTTAGGGTACGGCTTGGGGTATGGGTTCGGGGAGGTGTTCGTGTACGGCGTAGGGTATGGGTTAGGGTTAGGGTTTGGGTTAGTGTTAGGGTTAGGGCTCGGTTTAGGGTACGGGTTAGGATTAGGGTACGTGTTAGGGTTAGGGTAGGGGTTAGGGTTAGGTTACGCGTTAGGGCTAGGGTAGTTAGTAAACCTATCCCACTCTCTAGCTCCCCCTTAGCACGTAAAGGAATATTATTTGGGGGTCCAGCCATGGAGAAGAGTTTAGACACTAGGATAAGATAAGGAACACACCCATTATAAAGAAATCACTTTAGGATTCTCTTTTTAAGCTGTTCCTTAAAACACTACTGCTTAGGAAATCAATTGGAGGCAGAAGCAGTCAAGGGTAGCCTAGGGTTAGGGTTAGGCTTAGGGTTAGGTTTAGGGTATGGCTTAGGGTACGGGTTCGGGGAGGGGTGCGGGTACGGCGTAGGGTATGGGTTAGGGTTAGGGTTAGGGTTAGTGTTAGGGTTAGGGCTCGGTTTAGGGTACGGGTTAGGATTAGGGTACGTGTTAGGGTTAGGGTAGGGGTTAGGGTTAGGGTACGCGTTAGGGTTAGGGTAGTTATTAAACCTATCCCACTCTCTAGATACCCCTTAGCACGTAAAGGAATATTATTTGAGGGTCCAGCCATGGAGTAGAGTTTAGACACTAGGATAAGATAAGGAACACACCCATTATAAAGAAATCACATTAGGATTCTCTTTTTAAGCGGTTCCTTAAAACACTAGTGCTTAGGAAATCTATTGGAGGCAGAAGCAGTCAAGGGTAGCGTAGGGTTAGGGTTAGGCTTAGGGTTAGGCTTAGGGTACGGCTTAGGGTACGTGTTCGGGGAGGGTTTCGGGTACGGCGTAGGGTATGGGTTAGGGTTAGGGTTTGGGTTAGTGTTAGGGTTAGGGCTCGGTTTAGGGTACGGTTAGGATTAGGGTACGTGTTAGGTTTAGGGTAGGGGTTAGGGTTAGGGTACGCGTTAGGGTTAGGGTAGTTAGTAAACCTATCCCACTCTCTAGATACCCCTTAGCACGTAAAGGAATATTATTTGGGGTTCCAGCCATGGAGAAGAATTTAGACACTAGGATAAGATAAGGAACACACCCATTATAAAGAAATCACATTAGGATTCTCTTTTTAAGCTGTTGCTTAAAACACTAGTGCTTAGGAAATCTATTGGAGGCAGAAGCAGTCAAGGGTAGCCTAGGGTTAGTGTTAGGCTTAGGGTTAGGCTTAGGGTACGGCTTAGGGTACGGGTTTGGGGAGGGGTTCAGGTACGGCGTAGGGTATGGGTTAGGGTTAGGGTTAGTGTTAGTGTTAGGGGTAGGGCTCGGTTTAGGGTACGGGTTAGGATTAGGGTACGTGTTAGGGTTAGGGTAGGGGTTAGGGTTAGGTTACGCGTTAGGGCTAGGGTAGTTAGTAAACCTATCCCACTCTCTAGCTCCCCCTTAGCACGTAAAGGAATATTATTTGGGGGTCCAGCCATGGAGAAGAGTTTAGACACTAGGATAAGATAAGGAACACACCCATTATAAAGAAATCACTTTAGGATTCTCTTTTTAAGCTGTTCCTTAAAACACTACTGCTTAGGAAATCAATTGGAGGCAGAAGCAGTCAAGGGTAGCCTAGGGTTAGGGTTAGGCTTAGGGTTAGGTTTAGGGTATGGCTTAGGGTACGGGTTCGGGGAGGGGTGCGGGTACGGCGTAGGGTATGGGTTAGGGTTAGGGTTAGGGTTAGTGTTAGGGTTAGGGCTCGGTTTAGGGTACAGGTTAGGATTAGGGTACGTGTTAGGGTTAGGGTAGGGGTTAGGGTTAGGGTACGCGTTAGGGTTAGGGTAGTTATTAAACCTATCCCACTCTCTAGATACCCCTTAGCACGTAAGGGAATATTATTTGGGGGTGCAGCCATGGAGAAGAGTTTAGACACTAGGATAAGATAAGGAACACACCCATTATAAAGAAATCACATTAGGATTCTCTTTTTAAGCTGTTCCTTAAAACAGTAGTGCTTAGGAAATCTATTGGAGGCAGAAGCAGTCAAGGGTAGCCTAGGGTTAGGGTTAGGCTTAGGGTTAGGCTTAGGGTACGGCTTAGGGTACGGGTTCGGGGAGGGGTGCGGGTACGGCGTAGGGTATGGGTTAGGGTTAGGGTTAGGGTTAGTGTTAGGGTTAGGGCTCGGTTTAGGGTACGGGTTAGGATTAGGGTACGTGTTAGGGTTAGGGTAGGGGTTAGGGTTAGGGTACGCGTTAGGGTTAGGGTAGTTATTAAACCTATCCCACTCTCTAGATACCCCTTAGCACGTAAAGGAATATTATTTGAGGGTCCAGCCATGGAGAAGAGTTTAGACACTAGGATAAGATAAGGAACACACCCATTATAAAGAAATCACATTAGGATTCTCTTTTTAAGCTGTTCCTTAAAACACTAGTGCTTAGGAAATCTATTGGAGGCAGAAGCAGTCAAGGGTAGCGTAGGGTTAGGGTTAGGCTTAGGGTTAGGCTTAGGGTACGGCTTAGGGTACGTGTTCGGGGAGGGTTTCGGGTACGGCGTAGGGTATGGGTTAGGGTTAGGGTTTGGGTTAGTGTTAGGGTTAGGGCTCGGTTTAGGGTACGGTTAGGATTAGGGTACGTGTTAGGTTTAGGGTAGGGGTTAGGGTTAGGGTACGCGTTAGGGTTAGGGTAGTTAGTAAACCTATCCCACTCTCTAGATACCCCTTAGCACGTAAAGGAATATTATTTGGGGTTCCAGCCATGGAGAAGAATTTAGACACTAGGATAAGATAAGGAACACACCCATTATAAAGAAATCACATTAGGATTCTCTTTTTAAGCTGTTGCTTAAAACACTAGTGCTTAGGAAATCTATTGGAGGCAGAAGCAGTCAAGGGTAGCCTAGGGTTAGTGTTAGGCTTAGGGTTAGGCTTAGGGTACAGCTTAGGGTACGGGTTTGGGGAGGGGTTCAGGTACGGCGTAGGGTATGGGTTAGGGTTAGGGTTAGTGTTAGTGTTAGGGGTAGGGCTCGGTTTAGGGTACGGGTTAGGATTAGGGTACGTGTTAGTGTTAGGGTAGGGGTTAGGGTTAGAGTACGCATTAGGGTTAGGGTAGTTATTAAACCTATCCCACTCTCTAGATACCCCTTAGCACGTAAGGCAATATTATTTGGGGGTGCAGCCATGGAGAAGAGTTTAGACACTAGGATAAGATAAGGAACACACCCATTATAAAGAAATCACATTAGGATTCTCTTTTTAAGCTGTTCCTTAAAACACTAGTGCTTAGGAAATCTATTGGAGGCATAAGCAGTCAAGGGTAGCCTAGGGTTAGGGTTAGGCTTAGGGTTAGGTTTAGGGTACGGCTTGGGGTATGGGTTCGGGGAGGTGTTCGTGTACGGCGTAGGGTATGGGTTAGGGTTAGGGTTTGGGTTAGTGTTAGGGTTAGGGTTCGGTTTAGGGTACGGGTTAGGATTAGGGTACGTGTTAGGGTTAGGGTAGGGGTTAGGGTTAGGTTACGCGTTAGGGCTAGGGTAGTTAGTAAACCTATCCCACTCTCTAGCTCCCCCTTAGCACGTAAAGGAATATTATTTGGGGGTCCAGCCATGGAGAAGAGTTTAGACACTAGGATAAGATAAGGAACACACCCATTATAAAGAAATCACTTTAGGATTCTCTTTTTAAGCTGTTCCTTAAAACACTACTGCTTAGGAAATCAATTGGAGGCAGAAGCAGTCAAGGGTAGCCTAGGGTTAGGGTTAGGCTTAGGGTTAGGTTTAGGGTATGGCTTAGGGTACGGGTTCGGGGAGGGGTGCGGGTACGGCGTAGGGTATGGGTTAGGGTTAGGGTTAGGGTTAGTGTTAGGGTTAGGGCTCGGTTTAGGGTACAGGTTAGGATTAGGGTACGTGTTAGGGTTAGGGTAGGGGTTAGGGTTAGGGTACGCGTTAGGGTTAGGGTAGTTATTAAACCTATCCCACTCTCTAGATACCCCTTAGCATGTAAGGGAATATTATTTGGGGGTGCAGCCATGGAGAAGAGTTTAGACACTAGGATAAGATAAGGAACACACCCATTATAAAGAAATCACATTAGGATTCTCTTTTTAAGCTGTTCCTTAAAACAGTAGTGCTTAGGAAATCTATTGGAGGCAGAAGCAGTCAAGGGTAGCCTAGGGTTAGGGTTAGGCTTAGGGTTAGGCTTAGGGTACGGCTTAGGGTACGGGTTCGGGGAGGGGTGCGGGTACGGCGTAGGGTATGGGTTAGGGTTAGGGTTAGGGTTAGTGTTAGGGTTAGGGCTCGGTTTAGGGTACGGGTTAGGATTAGGGTACGTGTTAGGGTTAGGGTAGGGGTTAGGGTTAGGGTACGCGTTAGGGTTAGGGTAGTTATTAAACCTATCCCACTCTCTAGATACCCCTTAGCACGTAAAGGAATATTATTTGAGGGTCCAGCCATGGAGAAGAGTTTAGACACTAGGATAAGATAAGGAACACACCCATTATAAAGAAATCACATTAGGATTCTCTTTTTAAGCTGTTCCTTAAAACACTAGTGCTTAGGAAATCTATTGGAGGCAGAAGCAGTCAAGGGTAGCGTAGGGTTAGTGTTAGGCTTAGGGTTAGGCTTAGGGTACGGCTTAGGGTACGTGTTCGGGGAGGGGTTCAGGTACGGCGTAGGGTATGGGTTAGGGTTAGGGTTAGTGTTAGTGTTAGGGGTAGGGCTCGGTTTAGGGTACGGGTTAGGATTAGGGTACGTGTTAGTGTTAGGGTAGGGGTTAGGGTTAGAGTACGCATTAGGGTTAGGGTAGTTATTAAACCTATCCCACTCTCTAGATACCCCTTAGCACGTAAGGCAATATTATTTGGGGGTGCAGCCATGGAGAAGAGTTTAGACACTAGGATAAGATAAGGAACACACCCATTATAAAGAAATCACATTAGGATTCTCTTTTTAAGCTGTTCCTTAAAACACTAGTGCTTAGGAAATCTATTGGAGGCAGAAGCAGTCAAGGGTAGCCTAGGGTTAGGGTTAGGCTTAGGGTTAGGTTTAGGGTACGGCTTGGGGTATGGGTTCGGGGAGGTGTTCGTGTACGGCGTAGGGTATGGGTTAGGGTTAGGGTTTGGGTTAGTGTTAGGGTTAGGGCTCGGTTTAGGGTACGGGTTAGGATTAGGGTACGTGTTAGGGTTAGGGTAGGGGTTAGGGTTAGGTTACGCGTTAGGGCTAGGGTAGTTAGTAAACCTATCCCACTCTCTAGCTCCCCCTTAGCACGTAAAGGAATATTATTTGGGGGTCCAGCCATGGAGAAGAGTTTAGACACTAGGATAAGATAAGGAACACACCCATTATAAAGAAATCACTTTAGGATTCTCTTTTTAAGCTGTTCCTTAAAACACTACTGCTTAGGAAATCAATTGGAGGCAGAAGCAGTCAAGGGTAGCCTAGGGTTAGGGTTAGGCTTAGGGTTAGGTTTAGGGTATGGCTTAGGGTACGGGTTCGGGGAGGGGTGCGGGTACGGCGTAGGGTATGGGTTAGGGTTAGGGTTAGGGTTAGTGTTAGGGTTAGGGCTCGGTTTAGGGTACGGGTTAGGATTAGGGTACGTGTTAGGGTTAGGGTAGGGGTTAGGGTTAGGGTACGCGTTAGGGTTAGGGTAGTTATTAAACCTATCCCACTCTCTAGATACCCCTTAGCACGTAAAGGAATATTATTTGAGGGTCCAGCCATGGAGTAGAGTTTAGACACTAGGATAAGATAAGGAACACACCCATTATAAAGAAATCACATTAGGATTCTCTTTTTAAGCGGTTCCTTAAAACACTAGTGCTTAGGAAATCTATTGGAGGCAGAAGCAGTCAAGGGTAGCGTAGGGTTAGGGTTAGGCTTAGGGTTAGGCTTAGGGTACGGCTTAGGGTACGTGTTCGGGGAGGGTTTCGGGTACGGCGTAGGGTATGGGTTAGGGTTAGGGTTTGGGTTAGTGTTAGGGTTAGGGCTCGGTTTAGGGTACGGTTAGGATTAGGGTACGTGTTAGGTTTAGGGTAGGGGTTAGGGTTAGGGTACGCGTTAGGGTTAGGGTAGTTAGTAAACCTATCCCACTCTCTAGATACCCCTTAGCACGTAAAGGAATATTATTTGGGGTTCCAGCCATGGAGAAGAATTTAGACACTAGGATAAGATAAGGAACACACCCATTATAAAGAAATCACATTAGGATTCTCTTTTTAAGCTGTTGCTTAAAACACTAGTGCTTAGGAAATCTATTGGAGGCAGAAGCAGTCAAGGGTAGCCTAGGGTTAGTGTTAGGCTTAGGGTTAGGCTTAGGGTACGGCTTAGGGTACGGGTTTGGGGAGGGGTTCAGGTACGGCGTAGGGTATGGGTTAGGGTTAGGGTTAGTGTTAGTGTTAGGGGTAGGGCTCGGTTTAGGGTACGGGTTAGGATTAGGGTACGTGTTAGGGTTAGGGTAGGGGTTAGGGTTAGGTTACGCGTTAGGGCTAGGGTAGTTAGTAAACCTATCCCACTCTCTAGCTCCCCCTTAGCACGTAAAGGAATATTATTTGGGGGTCCAGCCATGGAGAAGAGTTTAGACACTAGGATAAGATAAGGAACACACCCATTATAAAGAAATCACTTTAGGATTCTCTTTTTAAGCTGTTCCTTAAAACACTACTGCTTAGGAAATCAATTGGAGGCAGAAGCAGTCAAGGGTAGCCTAGGGTTAGGGTTAGGCTTAGGGTTAGGTTTAGGGTATGGCTTAGGGTACGGGTTCGGGGAGGGGTGCGGGTACGGCGTAGGGTATGGGTTAGGGTTAGGGTTAGGGTTAGTGTTAGGGTTAGGGCTCGGTTTAGGGTACAGGTTAGGATTAGGGTACGTGTTAGGGTTAGGGTAGGGGTTAGGGTTAGGGTACGCGTTAGGGTTAGGGTAGTTATTAAACCTATCCCACTCTCTAGATACCCCTTAGCACGTAAGGGAATATTATTTGGGGGTGCAGCCATGGAGAAGAGTTTAGACACTAGGATAAGATAAGGAACACACCCATTATAAAGAAATCACATTAGGATTCTCTTTTTAAGCTGTTCCTTAAAACAGTAGTGCTTAGGAAATCTATTGGAGGCAGAAGCAGTCAAGGGTAGCCTAGGGTTAGGGTTAGGCTTAGGGTTAGGCTTAGGGTACGGCTTAGGGTACGGGTTCGGGGAGGGGTGCGGGTACGGCGTAGGGTATGGGTTAGGGTTAGGGTTAGGGTTAGTGTTAGGGTTAGGGCTCGGTTTAGGGTACGGGTTAGGATTAGGGTACGTGTTAGGGTTAGGGTAGGGGTTAGGGTTAGGGTACGCGTTAGGGTTAGGGTAGTTATTAAACCTATCCCACTCTCTAGATACCCCTTAGCACGTAAAGGAATATTATTTGAGGGTCCAGCCATGGAGAAGAGTTTAGACACTAGGATAAGATAAGGAACACACCCATTATAAAGAAATCACATTAGGATTCTCTTTTTAAGCTGTTCCTTAAAACACTAGTGCTTAGGAAATCTATTGGAGGCAGAAGCAGTCAAGGGTAGCGTAGGGTTAGTGTTAGGCTTAGGGTTAGGCTTAGGGTACGGCTTAGGGTACGTGTTCGGGGAGGGGTTCAGGTACGGCGTAGGGTATGGGTTAGGGTTAGGGTTAGTGTTAGTGTTAGGGGTAGGGCTCGGTTTAGGGTACGGGTTAGGATTAGGGTACGTGTTAGTGTTAGGGTAGGGGTTAGGGTTAGAGTACGCATTAGGGTTAGGGTAGTTATTAAACCTATCCCACTCTCTAGATACCCCTTAGCACGTAAGGCAATATTATTTGGGGGTGCAGCCATGGAGAAGAGTTTAGACACTAGGATAAGATAAGGAACACACCCATTATAAAGAAATCACATTAGGATTCTCTTTTTAAGCTGTTCCTTAAAACACTAGTGCTTAGGAAATCTATTGGAGGCAGAAGCAGTCAAGGGTAGCCTAGGGTTAGGGTTAGGCTTAGGGTTAGGTTTAGGGTACGGCTTGGGGTATGGGTTCGGGGAGGTGTTCGTGTACGGCGTAGGGTATGGGTTAGGGTTAGGGTTTGGGTTAGTGTTAGGGTTAGGGCTCGGTTTAGGGTACGGGTTAGGATTAGGGTACGTGTTAGGGTTAGGGTAGGGGTTAGGGTTAGGTTACGCGTTAGGGCTAGGGTAGTTAGTAAACCTATCCCACTCTCTAGCTCCCCCTTAGCACGTAAAGGAATATTATTTGGGGGTCCAGCCATGGAGAAGAGTTTAGACACTAGGATAAGATAAGGAACACACCCATTATAAAGAAATCACTTTAGGATTCTCTTTTTAAGCTGTTCCTTAAAACACTACTGCTTAGGAAATCAATTGGAGGCAGAAGCAGTCAAGGGTAGCCTAGGGTTAGGGTTAGGCTTAGGGTTAGGTTTAGGGTATGGCTTAGGGTACGGGTTCGGGGAGGGGTGCGGGTACGGCGTAGGGTATGGGTTAGGGTTAGGGTTAGGGTTAGTGTTAGGGTTAGGGCTCGGTTTAGGGTACGGGTTAGGATTAGGGTACGTGTTAGGGTTAGGGTAGGGGTTAGGGTTAGGGTACGCGTTAGGGTTAGGGTAGTTATTAAACCTATCCCACTCTCTAGATACCCCTTAGCACGTAAAGGAATATTATTTGAGGGTCCAGCCATGGAGTAGAGTTTAGACACTAGGATAAGATAAGGAACACACCCATTATAAAGAAATCACATTAGGATTCTCTTTTTAAGCGGTTCCTTAAAACACTAGTGCTTAGGAAATCTATTGGAGGCAGAAGCAGTCAAGGGTAGCGTAGGGTTAGGGTTAGGCTTAGGGTTAGGCTTAGGGTACGGCTTAGGGTACGTGTTCGGGGAGGGTTTCGGGTACGGCGTAGGGTATGGGTTAGGGTTAGGGTTTGGGTTAGTGTTAGGGTTAGGGCTCGGTTTAGGGTACGGTTAGGATTAGGGTACGTGTTAGGTTTAGGGTAGGGGTTAGGGTTAGGGTACGCGTTAGGGTTAGGGTAGTTAGTAAACCTATCCCACTCTCTAGATACCCCTTAGCACGTAAAGGAATATTATTTGGGGTTCCAGCCATGGAGAAGAATTTAGACACTAGGATAAGATAAGGAACACACCCATTATAAAGAAATCACATTAGGATTCTCTTTTTAAGCTGTTGCTTAAAACACTAGTGCTTAGGAAATCTATTGGAGGCAGAAGCAGTCAAGGGTAGCCTAGGGTTAGTGTTAGGCTTAGGGTTAGGCTTAGGGTACGGCTTAGGGTACGGGTTTGGGGAGGGGTTCAGGTACGGCGTAGGGTATGGGTTAGGGTTAGGGTTAGTGTTAGTGTTAGGGGTAGGGCTCGGTTTAGGGTACGGGTTAGGATTAGGGTACGTGTTAGTGTTAGGGTAGGGGTTAGGGTTAGAGTACACATTAGGGTTAGGGTAGTTATTAAACCTATCCCACTCTCTAGATACCCCTTAGCACGTAAGGCAATATTATTTGGGGGTGCAGCCATGGAGAAGAGTTTAGACACTAGGATAAGATAAGGAACACACCCATTATAAAGAAATCACATTAGGATTCTCTTTTTAAGCTGTTCCTTAAAACACTAGTGCTTAGGAAATCTATTGGAGGCAGAAGCAGTCAAGGGTAGCCTAGGGTTAGGGTTAGGCTTAGGGTTAGGTTTAGGGTACGGCTTGGGGTATGGGTTCGGGGAGGTGTTCGTGTACGGCGTAGGGTATGGGTTAGGGTTAGGGTTTGGGTTAGTGTTAGGGTTAGGGCTCGGTTTAGGGTACGGGTTAGGATTAGGGTACGTGTTAGGGTTAGGGTAGGGGTTAGGGTTAGGTTACGCGTTAGGGCTAGGGTAGTTAGTAAACCTATCCCACTCTCTAGCTCCCCCTTAGCACGTGAAGGAATATTATTTGGGGGTCCAGCCATGGAGAAGAGTTTAGACACTAGGATAAGATAAGGAACACACCCATTATAAAGAAATCACTTTAGGATTCTCTTTTTAAGCTGTTCCTTAAAACACTACTGCTTAGGAAATCAATTGGAGGCAGAAGCAGTCAAGGGTAGCCTAGGGTTAGGGTTAGGCTTAGGGTTAGGTTTAGGGTATGGCTTAGGGTACGGGTTCGGGGAGGGGTGCGGGTACGGCGTAGGGTATTGGTTAGGGTTAGGGTTAGGGTTAGTGTTAGGGTTAGGGCTCGGTTTAGGGTACAGGTTAGGATTAGGGTACGTGTTAGGGTTAGGGTAGGGGTTAGGGTTAGGGTACGCGTTAGGGTTAAGGTAGTTAGTAAACCTATCCCACTCTCTAGATACCCCTTAGCACGTAAGGGAATATTATTTGGGGGTGCAGCCATGGAGAAGAGTTTAGACACTAGGATAAGATAAGGAACACACCCATTATAAAGAAATCACATTAGGATTCTCTTTTTAAGCTGTTCCTTAAAACAGTAGTGCTTAGGAAATCTATTGGAGGCAGAAGCAGTCAAGGGTAGCCTAGGGTTAGGGTTAGGCTTAGGGTTAGGCTTAGGGTACGGCTTAGGTTACGGGTTCGGGGAGGGGTGCGGGTACGGCGTAGGGTATGGGTTAGGGTTAGGGTTTGGGTTAGTGTTAGGGTTAGGGCTCGGTTTAGGGTACGGGTTAGGATTAGGGTACGTGTTAGAGTTAGGGTAGGGGTTAGGGTTAGGTTACGCATTAGGGCTAGGGTAGTTAGTAAACCTATCCCACTCTCTAGCTCCCCCTTAGCACGTAAAGGAATATTATTTGGGGGTCCAGCCATGGAGAAGAGTTTAGACACTAGGATAAGATAAGGAACACACCCATTATAAAGAAATCACTTTAGGATTCTCTTTTTAAGCTGTTCCTTAAAACACTACTGCTTAGGAAATCAATTGGAGGCAGAAGCAGTCAAGGGTAGCCTAGGGTTAGGGTTAGGCTTAGGGTTAGGTTTAGGGTATGGCTTAGGATACGGGTTTGGGGAGGGGTGCGGGTACGGCATAGGGTATGGGTTAGGGTTAGGATTAGGGTTAGTGTTAGGGTTAGGGCTCGGTTTAGGGTACAGGTTAGGATTAGTGTACGTGTTAGGGTTAGGGTAGGGGTTAGGGTTAGGGTACGCGTTAGGGTTAGGGTAGTTATTAAACCTATCCCACTCTCTAGATACCCCTTAGCACGTAAGGGAATATTATTTGGGGGTGCAGCCATGGAGAAGAGTTTAGACACTAGGATAAGATAAGGAACACACCCATTATAAAGAAATCACATTAGGATTCTCTTTTTAAGCTGTTGCTTAAAACACTAGTGCTTAGGAAATCTATTGGAGGCAGAAGCAGTCAAGGGTAGCCTAGGGTTAGTGTTAGGCTTAGGGTTAGGCTTAGGGTACGGCTTAGGGTACGGGTTAGGATTAGGGTACGTGTTAGTGTTAGAGTAGGGGTTAGGGTTAGAGTACGCATTAGGGTTAGGGTAGTTATTAAACCTATCCCACTCTCTAGATACCCCTTAGCACGTAAGGCAATATTATTTGGGGGTGCAGCCATGGAGAAGAGTTTAGACACTAGGATAAGATAAGGAACACACCCATTATAAAGAAATCACATTAGGATTCTCTTTTTAAGCTGTTCCTTAAAACACTAGTGCTTAGGAAATCTATTGGAGGCAGAAGCAGTCAAGGGTAGCCTAGGGTTAGGGTTAGGCTTAGGGTTAGGTTTAGGGTACGGCTTGGGGTATGGGTTCGGGGAGGTGTTCGTGTACGGCGTAGGGTATGGGTTAGGGTTAGGGTTTGGGTTAGTGTTAGGGGTAGGGCTCGGTTTAGGGTACGGGTTAGGATTAGGGTACGTGTTAGTGTTAGGGTAGGGGTTAGGGTTAGAGTACGCATTAGGGTTAGGGTAGTTATTAAACCTATCCCACTCTGAAGATACCCCTTAGCACGTAAGGCAATATTATTTGGGGGTGCAGCCATGGAGAAGAGTTTAGACACTAGGATAAGATAAGGAACACACCCATTATAAAGAAATCACATTAGGATTCTCTTTTTAAGCTGTTCCTTAAAACACTAGTGCTTAGGAAATCTATTGGAGGCAGAAGCAGTCAAGGGTAGCCTAGGGTTAGGGTTAGGCTTAGGGTTAGGTTTAGGGTACGGCTTGGGGTATGGGTTCGGGGAGGTGTTCGTGTACGGCGTAGGGTATGGGTTAGGGTTAGGGTTTGGGTTAGTGTTAGGGTTAGGGCTCGGTTTAGGGTACGGGTTAGGATTAGGGTACGTGTTAGGGTTAGGGTAGGGGTTAGGGTTAGGTTACGCGTTAGGGCTAGGGTAGTTAGTAAACCTATCCCACTCTCTAGCTCCCCCTTAGCACGTAAAGGAATATTATTTGGGGGTCCAGCCATGGAGAAGAGTTTAGACACTAGGATAAGATAAGGAACACACCCATTATAAAGAAATCACTTTAGGATTCTCTTTTTAAGCTGTTCCTTAAAACACTACTGCTTAGGAAATCTATTGGAGGCAGAAGCAGTCAAGGGTAGCCTAGGGTTAGGGTTAGGCTTAGGGTTAGGTTTAGGGTATGGCTTAGGGTACGGGTTCGGGGAGGGGTGCGGGTACGGCGTAGGGTATGGGTTAGGGTTAGGGTTAGGGTTAGTGTTAGGGTTAGGGCTCGGTTTAGGGTACAGGTTAGGATTAGGGTACGTGTTAGGGTTAGGGTAGGGGTTAGGGTTAGGGTACGCGTTAGGGTTAGGGTAGTTATTAAACCTATCCCACTCTCTAGATACCCCTTAGCACGTAAGGGAATATTATTTGGGGGTGCAGCCATGGAGAAGAGTTTAGACACTAGGATAAGATAAGGAACACACCCATTATAAAGAAATCACATTAGGATTCTCTTTTTAAGCTGTTCCTTAAAACTGTAGTGCTTAGGAAATCTATTGGAGGCAGAAGCAGTCAAGGGTAGCCTAGGGTTAGGGTTAGGCTTAGGGTTAGGCTTAGGGTACGGCTTAGGTTACGGGTTCGGGGAGGGGTGCGGGTACAGCGTAGGGTATGGGTTAGGGTTAGGGTTAGGGTTAGTGTTAGGGTTAGGGCTCGGTTTAGGGTACGGGTTAGGATTAGGGTACGTGTTAGGGTTAGGGTAGGGGTTAGGGTTAGGGTACGCGTTAGGGTTAGGGTAGTTATTAAACCTATCCCACTCTCTAGATACCCCTTAGCACGTAAAGGAATATTATTTGAGGGTCCAGCCATGGAGAAGAGTTTAGACACTAGGATAAGATAAGGAACACACCCATTATAAAGAAATCACATTAGGATTCTCTTTTTAAGCTGTTCCTTAAAACACTAGTGCTTAGGAAATCTATTGGAGGCAGAAGCAGTCAAGGGTAGCGTAGGGTTAGGGTTAGGCTTAGGGTTAGGCTTAGGGTACGGCTTAGGGTACGGGTTCGGGGAGGGTTTCGGGTACGGCGTAGGGTATGGGTTAGGGTTAGGGTTAGGGTGAGTGTTAGGGTAAGGGCTCGGTTTAGGGTACGGTTAGGATTAGGGTACGTGTTAGGTTTAGGGTAGGGGTTAGGGTTAGGGTACGCGTTAGGGTTAGGGTAGTTAGTAAACCTATCCCACTCTCTAGATACCCCTTAGCACGTAAAGGAATATTATTTGGGGTTCCAGCAATGGAGAAGAATTTAGACACTAGGATAAGATAAGGAATACACCCATTATAAAGAAATCACATTAGGATTCTCTTTTTAAGCTGTTGCTTAAAACACTAGTGCTTAGGAAATCTATTGGAGGCAGAAGCAGTCAAGGGTAGCCTAGGGTTAGTGTTAGGCTTAGGGTTAGGCTTAGGGTACGGCTTAGGGTACGGGTTTGGGGAGGGGTTCAGGTACGGCGTAGGGTATGGGTTAGGGTTAGGGTTAGGGTTAGTGTTAGGGTTAGGGCTCGGTTTAGGGTACGGGTTAGGATTAGGGTACGTGTTAGTGTTAGAGTAGGGGTTAGGGTTAGAGTACGCATTAGGGTTAGGGTAGTTATTAAACCTATCCCACTCTCTAGATACCCCTTAGCACGTAAGGCAATATTATTTGGGGGTGCAGCCATGGAGAAGAGTTTAGACACTAGGATAAGATAAGGAACACAACCATTATAAAGAAATCACATTAGGATTCTCTTTTTAAGCTGTTCCTTAAAACACTAGTGCTTAGGAAATCTATTGGAGGCAGAAGCAGTCAAGGGTAGCCTAGGGTTAGGGTTAGGCTTAGGGTTAGGTTTAGGGTACGGCTTGGGGTATGGGTTCGGGGAGGTGTTCGTGTACGGCGTAGGGTATGGGTTAGGGTTAGGGTTTGGGTTAGTGTTAGGGTTAGGGCTCGGTTTAGGGTACGGGTTAGGATTAGGGTACGTGTTAGGGTTAGGGTAGGTGTTATGGTTAGGTTACGCGTTAGGGCTAGGGTAGTTAGTAAACCTATCCCACTCTCTAGCTCCCCCTTAGCACGTAAAGGAATATTATTTGGGGGTCCAGCCATGGAGAAGAGTTTAGACACTAGGATAAGATAAGGAACACACCCATTATAAAGAAATCACTTTAGGATTCTCTTTTTAAGCTGTTCCTTAAAACACTACTGCTTAGGAAATCAATTGGAGGCAGAAGCAGTCAAGGGTAGCCTAGGGTTAGGGTTAGGCTTAGGGTTAGGTTTAGGGTATGGCTTAGGGTACGGGTTCGGGGAGGGGTGCGGGTACGGCGTAGGGTATTGGTTAGGGTTAGGGTTAGGGTTAGTGTTAGGGTTAGGGCTCGGTTTAGGGTACAGGTTAGGATTAGGGTACGTGTTAGGGTTAGGGTAGGGGTTAGGGTTAGGGTACGCGTTAGGGTTAGGGTAGTTAGTAAACCTATCCCACTCTCTAGATACCCCTTAGCACGTAAGGGAATATTATTTGGGGGTGCAGCCATGGAGAAGAGTTTAGACACTAGGATAAGATAAGGAACACACCCATTATAAAGAAATCACATTAGGATTCTCTTTTTAAGCTGTTCCTTAAAACAGTAGTGCTTAGGAAATCTATTGAAGGCAGAAGCAGTCAAGGGTAGCCTAGGGTTAGGGTTAGGCTTAGGGTTAGGCTTAGGGTACGGCTTAGGTTACGGGTTCGGGGAGGGTTGCGGGTACGGCGTAGGGTATGGGTTAGGGTTAGGGTTTGGGTTAGTGTTAGGGTTAGGGCTCGGTTTAGGGTACGGGTTAGGATTAGGGTACGTGTTAGGGTTAGGGTAGGGGTTAGGGTTAGGTTACGCATTAGGGCTAGGGTAGTTAGTAAACCTATCCCACTCTCTAGCTCCCCCTTAGCACGTAAAGGAATATTATTTGGGGGTCCAGCCATGGAGAAGAGTTTAGACACTAGGATAAGATAAGGAACACACCCATTATAAAGAAATCACTTTAGGATTCTCTTTTTAAGCTGTTCCTTAAAACACTACTGCTTAGGAAATCAATTGGAGGCAGAAGCAGTCAAGGGTAGCCTAGGGTTAGGGTTAGGCTTAGGGTTAGGTTTAGGGTATGGCTTAGGGTACGGGTTCGGGGAGGGGTGCGGGTACGGCATAGGGTATGGGTTAGGGTTAGGATTAGGGTTAGTGTTAGGGTTAGGGCTCGGTTTAGGGTACAGGTTAGGATTAGTGTACGTGTTAGGGTTAGGGTAGGGGTTAGGGTTAGGGTACGCGTTAGGGTTAGGGTAGTTATTAAACCTATCCCACTCTCTAGATACCCCTTAGCACGTAAGGGAATATTATTTGGGGGTGCAGCCATGGAGAAGAGTTTAGACACTAGGATAAGATAAGGAACACACCCATTATAAAGAAATCACATTAGGATTCTCTTTTTAAGCTGTTCCTTAAAACAGTAGTGCTTAGGAAATCTATTGGAGGCAGAAGCAGTCAAGGGTAGCCTAGGGTTAGGGTTAGGCTTAGGGTTAGGCTTAGGGTACGGCTTAGGGTACGGGTTCGGGGAGGGGTGCGGGTACGGCGTAGGGTATGGGTTAGGGTTAGGGTTAGGGTTAGTGTTAGGGTTAGGGCTCGGTTTAGGGTACGGGTTAGGATTAGGGTACGTCTTAGGGTTAGGGTAGGGGTTAGGGTTAGGGTACGCGTTAGGGTTAGGGTAGTTATTAAACCTATCCCACTCTCTAGATACCCCTTAGCACGTAAAGGAATATTATTTGAGGGTCCAGCCATGGAGAAGAGTTTAGACACTAGGATAAGATAAGGAACACACCCATTATAAAGAAATCACATCAGGATTCTCTTTTTAAGCTGTTCCTTAAAACACTAGTGCTTAGGAAATCTATTGGAGGCAGAAGCAGTCAAGGGTAGCGTAGGGTTAGGGTTAGGCTTAGGGTTAGGCTTAGGGTACGGCTTAGGGTACGTGTTCGGGGAGGGTTTCGGGTACGGCGTAGGGTATGGGTTAGGGTTAGGGTTTGGGTTAGTGTTAGGGTTAGGGCTCGGTTTAGGGTACGGTTAGGATTAGGGTACGTGTTAGGTTTAGGGTAGGGGTTAGGGTTAGGGTACGCGTTAGGGTTAGGGTAGTTAGTAAACCTATCCCACTCTCTAGGTACCCCTTAGCACGTAAAGGAATATTATTTGGGGTTCCAGCCATGGAGAAGAATTTAGACACTAGGATAAGATAAGGAACACACCCATTATAAAGAAATCACATTAGGATTCTCTTTTTAAGCTGTTCCTTAAAACACTAGTGCTTAGGAAATCTATTGGAGGCAGAAGCAGTCAAGGGTAGCCTAGGGTTAGTGTTAGGCTTAGGGTTAGGCTTAGGGTACGGCTTAGGGTACGGGTTTGGGGAGGGGTTCAGGTACGGCGTAGGGTATGGGTTAGGGTTAGGGTTAGTGTTAGTGTTAGGGGTAGGGCTCGGTTTAGGGTACGGGTTAGGATTAGGGTACGTGTTAGTGTTAGGGTAGGGGTTAGGGTTAGAGTACGCATTAGGGTTAGGGTAGTTATTAAACCTATCCCACTCTCTAGATACCCCTTAGCACGTAAGGCAATATTATTTGGGGGTGCAGCCATGGAGAAGAGTTTAGACACTAGGATAAGATAAGGAACACACCCATTATAAAGAAATCACATTAGGATTCTCTTTTTAAGCTGTTCCTTAAAACACTAGTGCTTAGGAAATCTATTGGAGGCAGAAGCAGTCAAGGGTAGCCTAGGGTTAGGGTTAGGCTTAGGGTTAGGTTTAGGGTACGGCTTGGGGTATGGGTTCGGGGAGGTGTTCGTGTACGGCGTAGGGTATGGGTTAGGGTTAGGGTTTGGGTTAGTGTTAGGGTTAGGGCTCGGTTTAGGGTACGGGTTAGGATTAGGGTACGTGTTAGGGTTAGGGTAGGGGTTAGGGTTAGGTTACGCGTTAGGGCTAGGGTAGTTAGTAAACCTATCCCACTCTCTAGCTCCCCCTTAGCACGTAAAGGAATATTATTTGGGGGTCCAGCCATGGAGAAGAGTTTAGACACTAGGATAAGATAAGGAACACACCCATTATAAAGAAATCACTTTAGGATTCTCTTTTTAAGCTGTTCCTTAAAACACTACTGCTTAGGAAATCAATTGGAGGCAGAAGCAGTCAAGGGTAGCCTAGGGTTAGGGTTAGGCTTAGGGTTAGGTTTAGGGTATGGCTTAGGGTACGGGTTCGGGGAGGGGTGCGGGTACGGCGTAGGGTATGGGTTAGGGTTAGGGTTAGGGTTAGTGTTAGGGTTAGGGCTCGGTTTAGGGTACAGGTTAGGATTAGGGTACGTGTTAGGGTTAGGGTAGGGGTTAGGGTTAGGGTACGCGTTAGGGTTAGGGTAGTTATTAAACCTATCCCACTCTCTATATACCCCTTAGCACGTAAGGGAATATTATTTGGGGGTGCAGCCATGGAGAAGAGTTTAGACACTAGGATAAGATAAGGAACACACCCATTATAAAGAAATCACATTAGGATTCTCTTTTTAAGCTGTTCCTTAAAACAGTAGTGCTTAGGAAATCTATTGGAGGCAGAAGCAGTCAAGGGTAGCCTAGGGTTAGGGTTAGGCTTAGGGTTAGGCTTAGGGTACGGCTTAGGGTACGGGTTCGGGGAGGGGTGCGGGTACGGCGTAGGGTATGGGTTAGGGTTAGGGTTAGGGTTAGTGTTAGGGTTAGGGCTCGGTTTAGGGTACGGGTTAGGATTAGGGTACGTGTTAGGGTTAGGGTAGGGGTTAGGGTTAGGGTACGCGTTAGGGTTAGGGTAGTTATTAAACCTATCCCACTCTCTAGATACCCCTTAGCACGTAAAGGAATATTATTTGAGGGTCCAGCCATGGAGAAGAGTTTAGACACTAGGATAAGATAAGGAACACACCCATTATAAAGAAATCACATTAGGATTCTCTTTTTAAGCTGTTCCTTAAAACACTAGTGCTTAGGAAATCTATTGGAGGCAGAAGCAGTCAAGGGTAGCGTAGGGTTAGGGTTAGGCTTAGGGTTAGGCTTAGGGTACGGCTTAGGGTACGTGTTCGGGGAGGGTTTCGGGTACGGCGTAGGGTATGGGTTAGGGTTAGGGTTAGGGTTAGTGTTAGGGTTAGGGCTCGGTTTAGGGTACGGTTAGGATTAGGGTACGTGTTAGGTTTAGGGTAGGGGTTAGGGTTAGGGTACGCGTTAGGGTTAGGGTAGTTAGTAAACCTATCCCACTCTCTAGATACCCCTTAGCACGTAAAGGAATATTATTTGGGGTTCCAGCCATGGAGAAGAATTTAGACACTAGGATAAGATAAGGAACACACCCATTATAAAGAAATCACATTAGGATTCTCTTTTTAAGCTGTTGCTTAAAACACTAGTGCTTAGGAAATCTATTGGAGGCAGAAGCAGTCAAGGGTAGCCTAGGGTTAGTGTTAGGCTTAGGGTTAGGCTTAGGGTACGGCTTAGGGTACGGGTTTGGGGAGGGGTTCAGGTACGGCGTAGGGTATGGGTTAGGGTTAGGGTTAGTGTTAGTGTTAGGGGTAGGGCTCGGTTTAGGGTACGGGTTAGGATTAGGGTACGTGTTAGTGTTAGGGTAGGGGTTAGGGTTAGAGTACGCATTAGGGTTAGGGTAGTTATTAAACCTATCCCACTCTCTAGATACCCCTTAGCACGTAAGGCAATATTATTTGGGGGTGCAGCCATGGAGAAGAGTTTAGACACTAGGATAAGATAAGGAACACACCCACTATAAAGAAATCACATTAGGATTCTCTTTTTAAGCTGTTCCTTAAAACACTAGTGCTTAGGAAATCTATTGGAGGCAGAAGCAGTCAAGGGTAGCGTAGGGTTAGGGTTAGGCTTAGGGTTAGGCTTAGGGTACGGCTTAGGGTACGGGTTCGGGGAGGGTTTCGGGTACGGCGTAGGGTATGGGTTAGGGTTAGGGTTAGGGTTAGTGTTAGGGTTAGGGCTCGGTTTAGGGTACGGTTAGGATTAGGGTACGTGTTAGGTTTAGGGTAGGGGTTAGGGTTAGGGTACGCGTTAGGGTTAGGGTAGTTAGTAAACCTATCCCACTCTCTAGATACCCCTTAGCACGTAAAGGAATATTATTTGGGGTTCCAGCAATGGAGAAGAATTTAGACACTAGGATAAGATAAGGAACACACCCATTATAAAGAAATCACATTAGGATTCTCTTTTTAAGCTGTTGCTTAAAACACTAGTGCTTAGGAAATCTATTGGAGGCAGAAGCAGTCAAGGGTAGCCTAGGGTTAGTGTTAGGCTTAGGGTTAGGCTTAGGGTACGGCTTAGGGTACGGGTTTGGGGAGGGGTTCAGGTACGGCGTAGGGTATGGGTTAGGGTTTGGGTTAGTGTTAGTGTTAGGGTTAGGGCTCGGTTTAGGGTACGGGTTAGGATTAGGGTACGTGTTAGTGTTAGAGTAGGGGTTAGGGTTAGAGTACGCATTAGGGTTAGGGTAGTTATTAAACCTATCCCACTCTCTAGATACCCCTTAGCACGTAAGGCAATATTATTTGGGGGTGCAGCCATGGAGAAGAGTTTAGACACTAGGATAAGATAAGGAACACACCCATTATAAAGAAATCACATTAGGATTCTCTTTTTAAGCTGTTCCTTAAAACAGTAGTGCTTAGGAAATCTATTGGAGGCAGAAGCAGTCAAGGGTAGCCTAGGGTTAGGGTTAGGGTTAGGGTTAGGTTTAGGGTACGGCTTGGGGTATGGGTTCGGGGAGGTGTTCGTGTACGGCGTAGGGTATGGGTTAGGGTTAGGGTTTGGGTTAGTGTTAGGGTTAGGGCTCGGTTTAGGGTACGGGTTAGGATTAGGGTACGTGTTAGGGTTAGGGTAGGTGTTAGGGTTAGGTTACGCATTAGGGCTAGGGTAGTTAGTAAACCTATCCCACTCTCTAGCTCCCCCTTAGCACGTAAAGGAATATTATTTGGGGGTCCAGCCATGGAGAAGAGTTTAGACACTAGGATAAGATAAGGAACACACCCATTATAAAGAAATCACTTTAGGATTCTCTTTTTAAGCTGTTCCTTAAAACACTACTGCTTAGGAAATCAATTGGAGGCAGAAGCAGTCAAGGGTAGCCTAGGGTTAGGGTTAGGCTTAGGGTTAGGTTTAGGGTATGGCTTAGGGTACGGGTTCGGGGAGGGGTGCGGGTACGGCATAGTGTATGGGTTAGGGTTAGGGTTAGGGTTAGTGTTAGGGTTAGGGCTCGGTTTAGGGTACAGGTTAGGATTAGTGTACGTGTTAGGGTTAGGGTAGGGGTTAGGGTTAGGGTACGCGTTAGGGTTAGGGTAGTTATTAAACCTATCCCACTCTCTAGATACCCCTGAGCACGTAAAGGAATATTATTTGAGGGTCCAGCCATGGAGAAGAGTTTAGACACTAGGATAAGATAAGGAACACACCCATTATAAAGAAATCACATTAGGATTCTCTTTTTAAGCTGTTCCTTAAAACACTAGTGCTTAGGAAATCTATTGGAGGCAGAAGCAGTCAAGGGTAGCGTAGGGTTAGGGTTAGGCTTAGGGTTAGGCTTAGGGTACGGCTTAGGGTACGTGTTCGGGGAGGGTTTCGGGTACGGCGTAGGGTATGGGTTAGGGTTAGGGTTTGGGTTAGTGTTAGGGTTAGGGCTCGGTTTAGGGTACGGTTAGGATTAGGGTACGTGTTAGGTTTAGGGTAGGGGTTAGGGTTAGGGTACGCGTTAGGGTTAGGGTAGTTAGTAAACCTATCCCACTCTCTAGGTACCCCTTAGCACGTAAAGGAATATTATTTGGGGTTCCAGCCATGGAGAAGAATTTAGACACTAGGATAAGATAAGGAACACACCCATTATAAAGAAATCACATTAGGATTCTCTTTTTAAGCTGTTCCTTAAAACACTAGTGCTTAGGAAATCTATTGGAGGCAGAAGCAGTCAAGGGTAGCCTAGGGTTAGTGTTAGGCTTAGGGTTAGGCTTAGGGTACGGCTTAGGGTACGGGTTTGGGGAGGGGTTCAGGTACGGCGTAGGGTATGGGTTAGGGTTAGGGTTAGTGTTAGTGTTAGGGGTAGGGCTCGGTTTAGGGTACGGGTTAGGATTAGGGTACGTGTTAGTGTTAGGGTAGGGGTTAGGGTTAGAGTACGCATTAGGGTTAGGGTAGTTATTAAACCTATCCCACTCTCTAGATACCCCTTAGCACGTAAGGCAATATTATTTGGGGGTGCAGCCATGGAGAAGAGTTTAGACACTAGGATAAGATAAGGAACACACCCATTATAAAGAAATCACATTAGGATTCTCTTTTTAAGCTGTTCCTTAAAACACTAGTGCTTAGGAAATCTATTGGAGGCAGAAGCAGTCAAGGGTAGCCTAGGGTTAGGGTTAGGCTTAGGGTTAGGTTTAGGGTACGGCTTGGGGTATGGGTTCGGGGAGGTGTTCGTGTACGGCGTAGGGTATGGGTTAGGGTTAGGGTTTGGGTTAGTGTTAGGGTTAGGGCTCGGTTTAGGGTACGGGTTAGGATTAGGGTACGTGTTAGGGTTAGGGTAGGGGTTAGGGTTAGGTTACGCGTTAGGGCTAGGGTAGTTAGTAAACCTATCCCACTCTCTAGCTCCCCCTTAGCACGTAAAGGAATATTATTTGGGGGTCCAGCCATGGAGAAGAGTTTAGACACTAGGATAAGATAAGGAACACACCCATTATAAAGAAATCACTTTAGGATTCTCTTTTTAAGCTGTTCCTTAAAACACTACTGCTTAGGAAATCAATTGGAGGCAGAAGCAGTCAAGGGTAGCCTAGGGTTAGGGTTAGGCTTAGGGTTAGGTTTAGGGTATGGCTTAGGGTACGGGTTCGGGGAGGGGTGCGGGTACGGCGTAGGGTATGGGTTAGGGTTAGGGTTAGGGTTAGTGTTAGGGTTAGGGCTCGGTTTAGGGTACAGGTTAGGATTAGGGTACGTGTTAGGGTTAGGGTAGGGGTTAGGGTTAGGGTACGCGTTAGGGTTAGGGTAGTTATTAAACCTATCCCACTCTCTATATACCCCTTAGCACGTAAGGGAATATTATTTGGGGGTGCAGCCATGGAGAAGAGTTTAGACACTAGGATAAGATAAGGAACACACCCATTATAAAGAAATCACATTAGGATTCTCTTTTTAAGCTGTTCCTTAAAACAGTAGTGCTTAGGAAATCTATTGGAGGCAGAAGCAGTCAAGGGTAGCCTAGGGTTAGGGTTAGGCTTAGGGTTAGGCTTAGGGTACGGCTTAGGGTACGGGTTCGGGGAGGGGTGCGGGTACGGCGTAGGGTATGGGTTAGGGTTAGGGTTAGGGTTAGTGTTAGGGTTAGGGCTCGGTTTAGGGTACGGGTTAGGATTAGGGTACGTGTTAGGGTTAGGGTAGGGGTTAGGGTTAGGGTACGCGTTAGGGTTAGGGTAGTTATTAAACCTATCCCACTCTCTAGATACCCCTTAGCACGTAAAGGAATATTATTTGAGGGTCCAGCCATGGAGAAGAGTTTAGACACTAGGATAAGATAAGGAACACACCCATTATAAAGAAATCACATTAGGATTCTCTTTTTAAGCTGTTCCTTAAAACACTAGTGCTTAGGAAATCTATTGGAGGCAGAAGCAGTCAAGGGTAGCGTAGGGTTAGGGTTAGGCTTAGGGTTAGGCTTAGGGTACGGCTTAGGGTACGTGTTCGGGGAGGGTTTCGGGTACGGCGTAGGGTATGGGTTAGGGTTAGGGTTAGGGTTAGTGTTAGGGTTAGGGCTCGGTTTAGGGTACGGTTAGGATTAGGGTACGTGTTAGGTTTAGGGTAGGGGTTAGGGTTAGGGTACGCGTTAGGGTTAGGGTAGTTAGTAAACCTATCCCACTCTCTAGATACCCCTTAGCACGTAAAGGAATATTATTTGGGGTTCCAGCCATGGAGAAGAATTTAGACACTAGGATAAGATAAGGAACACACCCATTATAAAGAAATCACATTAGGATTCTCTTTTTAAGCTGTTGCTTAAAACACTAGTGCTTAGGAAATCTATTGGAGGCAGAAGCAGTCAAGGGTAGCCTAGGGTTAGTGTTAGGCTTAGGGTTAGGCTTAGGGTACGGCTTAGGGTACGGGTTTGGGGAGGGGTTCAGGTACGGCGTAGGGTATGGGTTAGGGTTAGGGTTAGTGTTAGTGTTAGGGGTAGGGCTCGGTTTAGGGTACGGGTTAGGATTAGGGTACGTGTTAGTGTTAGGGTAGGGGTTAGGGTTAGAGTACGCATTAGGGTTAGGGTAGTTATTAAACCTATCCCACTCTCTAGATACCCCTTAGCACGTAAGGCAATATTATTTGGGGGTGCAGCCATGGAGAAGAGTTTAGACACTAGGATAAGATAAGGAACACACCCACTATAAAGAAATCACATTAGGATTCTCTTTTTAAGCTGTTCCTTAAAACACTAGTGCTTAGGAAATCTATTGGAGGCAGAAGCAGTCAAGGGTAGCGTAGGGTTAGGGTTAGGCTTAGGGTTAGGCTTAGGGTACGGCTTAGGGTACGGGTTCGGGGAGGGTTTCGGGTACGGCGTAGGGTATGGGTTAGGGTTAGGGTTAGGGTTAGTGTTAGGGTTAGGGCTCGGTTTAGGGTACGGTTAGGATTAGGGTACGTGTTAGGTTTAGGGTAGGGGTTAGGGTTAGGGTACGCGTTAGGGTTAGGGTAGTTAGTAAACCTATCCCACTCTCTAGATACCCCTTAGCACGTAAAGGAATATTATTTGGGGTTCCAGCAATGGAGAAGAATTTAGACACTAGGATAAGATAAGGAACACACCCATTATAAAGAAATCACATTAGGATTCTCTTTTTAAGCTGTTGCTTAAAACACTAGTGCTTAGGAAATCTATTGGAGGCAGAAGCAGTCAAGGGTAGCCTAGGGTTAGTGTTAGGCTTAGGGTTAGGCTTAGGGTACGGCTTAGGGTACGGGTTTGGGGAGGGGTTCAGGTACGGCGTAGGGTATGGGTTAGGGTTTGGGTTAGTGTTAGTGTTAGGGTTAGGGCTCGGTTTAGGGTACGGGTTAGGATTAGGGTACGTGTTAGTGTTAGAGTAGGGGTTAGGGTTAGAGTACGCATTAGGGTTAGGGTAGTTATTAAACCTATCCCACTCTCTAGATACCCCTTAGCACGTAAGGCAATATTATTTGGGGGTGCAGCCATGGAGAAGAGTTTAGACACTAGGATAAGATAAGGAACACACCCATTATAAAGAAATCACATTAGGATTCTCTTTTTAAGCTGTTCCTTAAAACACTAGTGCTTAGGAAATCTATTGGAGGCAGAAGCAGTCAAGGGTAGCCTAGGGTTAGGGTTAGGGTTAGGGTTAGGTTTAGGGTACGGCTTGGGGTATGGGTTCGGGGAGGTGTTCGTGTACGGCGTAGGGTATGGGTTAGGGTTAGGGTTTGGGTTAGTGTTAGGGTTAGGGCTCGGTTTAGGGTACGGGTTAGGATTAGGGTACGTGTTAGGGTTAGGGTAGGTGTTAGGGTTAGGTTACGCATTAGGGCTAGGGTAGTTAGTAAACCTATCCCACTCTCTAGCTCCCCCTTAGCACGTAAAGGAATATTATTTGGGGGTCCAGCCATGGAGAAGAGTTTAGACACTAGGATAAGATAAGGAACACACCCATTATAAAGAAATCACTTTAGGATTCTCTTTTTAAGCTGTTCCTTAAAACACTACTGCTTAGGAAATCAATTGGAGGCAGAAGCAGTCAAGGGTAGCCTAGGGTTAGGGTTAGGCTTAGGGTTAGGTTTAGGGTATGGCTTAGGGTACGGGTTCGGGGAGGGGTGCGGGTACGGCATAGTGTATGGGTTAGGGTTAGGGTTAGGGTTAGTGTTAGGGTTAGGGCTCGGTTTAGGGTACAGGTTAGGATTAGTGTACGTGTTAGGGTTAGGGTAGGGGTTAGGGTTAGGGTACGCGTTAGGGTTAGGGTAGTTATTAAACCTATCCCACTCTCTAGATACCCCTGAGCACGTAAAGGAATATTATTTGAGGGTCCAGCCATGGAGAAGAGTTTAGACACTAGGATAAGATAAGGAACACACCCATTATAAAGAAATCACATTAGGATTCTCTTTTTAAGCTGTTCCTTAAAACACTAGTGCTTAGGAAATCTATTGGAGGCAGAAGCAGTCAAGGGTAGCGTAGGGTTAGGGTTAGGCTTAGGGTTAGGCTTAGGGTACGGCTTAGGGTACGTGTTCGGGGAGGGTTTCGGGTACGGCGTAGGGTATGGGTTAGGGTTATGGTTTGGGTTAGTGTTAGGGTTAGGGCTCGGTTTAGGGTACGGTTAGGATTAGGGTACGTGTTAGGTTTAGGGTAGGGGTTAGGGTTAGGGTACGCGTTAGGGTTAGGGTAGTTAGTAAACCTATCCCACTCTCTAGATACCCCTTAGCACGTAAAGGAATATTATTTGGGGTTCCAGCCATGGAGAAGAATTTAGACACTAGGATAAGATAAGGAACACACCCATTATAAAGAAATCACATTAGGATTCTCTTTTTAAGCTGTTGCTTAAAACACTAGTGCTTAGGAAATCTATTGGAGGCAGAAGCAGTCAAGGGTAGCCTAGGGTTAGTGTTAGGCTTAGGGTTAGGCTTAGGGTACGGCTTAGGGTACGGGTTTGGGGAGGGGTTCAGGTACGGCGTAGGGTATGGGTTAGGGTTAGGGTTAGTGTTAGTGTTAGGGGTAGGGCTCGGTTTAGGGTACGGGTTAGGATTAGGGTACGTGTTAGTGTTAGGGTAGGGGTTAGGGTTAGAGTACGCATTAGGGTTAGGGTAGTTATTAAACCTATCCCACTCTCTAGATACCCCTTAGCACGTAAGGCAATATTATTTGGGGGTGCAGCCATGGAGAAGAGTTTAGACACTAGGATAAGATAAGGAACACACCCATTATAAAGAAATCACATTAGGATTCTCTTTTTAAGCTGTTCCTTAAAACACTAGTGCTTAGGAAATCTATTGGAGGCAGAAGCAGTCAAGGGTAGCCTAGGGTTAGGGTTAGGCTTAGGGTTAGGTTTAGGGTACGGCTTGGGGTATGGGTTCGGGGAGGTGTTCGTGTACGGCGTAGGGTATGGGTTAGGGTTAGGGTTTGGGTTAGTGTTAGGGTTAGGGCTCGGTTTAGGGTACGGGTTAGGATTAGGGTACGTGTTAGGGTTAGGGTAGGGGTTAGGGTTAGGTTACGCGTTAGGGCTAGGGTAGTTAGTAAACCTATCCCACTCTCTAGCTCCCCCTTAGCACGTAAAGGAATATTATTTGGGGGTCCAGCCATGGAGAAGAGTTTAGACACTAGGATAAGATAAGGAACACACCCATTATAAAGAAATCACTTTACGATTCTCTTTTTAAGCTGTTCCTTAAAACACTACTGCTTAGGAAATCAATTGGAGGCAGAAGCAGTCAAGGGTAGCCTAGGGTTAGGGTTAGGCTTAGGGTTAGGTTTAGGGTATGGCTTAGGGTACGGGTTCGGGGAGGGGTGCGGGTACGGCGTAGGGTATTGGTTAGGGTTAGGGTTAGGGTTAGTGTTAGGGTTAGGGCTCGGTTTAGGGTACAGGTTAGGATTAGGGTACGTGTTAGGGTTAGGGTAGGGGTTAGGGTTAGGGTACGCGTTAGGGTTAGGGTAGTTAGTAAACCTATCCCACTCTCTAGATACCCCTTAGCACGTAAGGGAATATTATTTGGGGGTGCAGCCATGGAGAAGAGTTTAGACACTAGGATAAGATAAGGAACACACCCATTATAAAGAAATCACATTAGGATTCTCTTTTTAAGCTGTTCCTTAAAACAGTAGTGCTTAGGAAATCTATTGGAGGCAGAAGCAGTCAAGGGTAGCCTAGGGTTAGGGTTAGGCTTAGGGTTAGGCTTAGGGTACGGCTTAGGTTACGGGTTCGGGGAGGGGTGCGGGTACGGCGTAGGGTATGGGTTAGGGTTAGGGTTTGGGTTAGTGTTAGGGTTAGGGCTCGGTTTAGGGTACGGGTTAGGATTAGGGTACGTGTTAGGGTTAGGGTAGGGGTTAGGGTTAGGTTACGCATTAGGGCTAGGGTAGTTAGTAAACCTATCCCACTCTCTAGCTCCCCCTTAGCACGTAAAGGAATATTATTTGGGGGTCCAGCCATGGAGAAGAGTTTAGACACTAGGATAAGATAAGGAACACACCCATTATAAAGAAATCACTTTAGGATTCTCTTTTTAAGCTGTTCCTTAAAACACTACTGCTTAGGAAATCAATTGGAGGCAGAAGCAGTCAAGGGTAGCCTAGGGTTAGGGTTAGGCTTAGGGTTAGGTTTAGGGTATGGCTTAGGGTACGGGTTCGGGGAGGGGTGCGGGTACGGCGTAGGGTATGGGTTAGGGTTAGGGTTAGTGTTAGGGTTAGGGCTCGGTTTAGGGTACAGGTTAGGATTAGGGTACGTGTTAGGGTTAGGGTAGGGGTTAGGGTTAGGGTACGCGTTAGGGTTAGGGTAGTTATTAAACCTATCCCACTCTCTAGATACCCCTTAGCACGTAAGGGAATATTATTTGGGGGTGCAGCCATGGAGAAGAGTTTAGACACTAGGATAAGATAAGGAACACACCCATTATAAAGAAATCACATTAGGATTCTCTTTTTAAGCTGTTCCTTAAAACAGTAGTGCTTAGGAAATCTATTGGAGGCAGAAGCAGTCAAGGGTAGCCTAGGGTTAGGGTTAGGCTTAGGGTTAGGCTTAGGGTACGGCTTAGGGTACGGGTTCGGGGAGGGGTGCGGGTACGGCGTAGGGTATGGGTTAGGGTTAGGGTTAGGGTTAGTGTTAGGGTTAGGGCTCGGTTTAGGGTACGGGTTAGGATTAGGGTACGTGTTAGGGTTAGGGTAGGGGTTAGGGTTAGGGTACGCGTTAGGGTTAGGGTAGTTATTAAACCTATCCCACTCTCTAGATACCCCTTAGCACGTAAAGGAATATTATTTGAGGGTCCAGCCATGGAGAAGAGTTTAGACACTAGGATAAGATAAGGAACACACCCATTATAAAGAAATCACATTAGGATTCTCTTTTTAAGCTGTTCCTTAAAACACTAGTGCTTAGGAAATCTATTGGAGGCAGAAGCAGTCAAGGGTAGCGTAGGGTTAGGGTTAGGCTTAGGGTTAGGCTTAGGGTACGGCTTAGGGTACGTGTTCGGGGAGGGTTTCGGGTACGGCGTAGGGTATGGGTTAGGGTTAGGGTTAGGGTTAGTGTTAGGGTTAGGGCTCGGTTTAGGGTACGGTTAGGATTAGGGTACGTGTTAGGTTTAGGGTAGGGGTTAGGGTTAGGGTACGCGTTAGGGTTAGGGTAGTTAGTAAACCTATCCCACTCTCTAGATACCCCTTAGCACGTAAAGGAATATTATTTGGGGTTCCAGCAATGGAGAAGAATTTAGACACTAGGATAAGATAAGGAACACACCCATTATAAAGAAATCACATTAGGATTCTCTTTTTAAGCTGTTGCTTAAAACACTAGTGCTTAGGAAATCTATTGGAGGCAGAAGCAGTCAAGGGTAGCCTAGGGTTAGTGTTAGGCTTAGGGTTAGGCTTAGGGTACGGCTTAGGGTACGGGTTTGGGGAGGGGTTCAGGTACGGCGTAGGGTATGGGTTAGGGTTAGGGTTAGTGTTAGTGTTAGGGGTAGGGCTCGGTTTAGGGTACGGGTTAGGATTAGGGTACGTGTTAGTGTTAGGGTAGGAGTTAGGGTTAGAGTACGCATTAGGGTTAGGGTAGTTATTAAACCTATCCCACTCTCTAGATACCCCTTAGCACGTAAGGCAATATTATTTGGGGGTGCAGCCATGGAGAAGAGTTTAGACACTAGGATAAGATAAGGAACACACCCATTATAAAGAAATCACATTAGGATTCTCTTTTTAAGCTGTTCCTTAAAACACTAGTGCTTAGGAAATCTATTGGAGGCAGAAGCAGTCAAGGGTAGCCTAGGGTTAGGGTTAGGCTTAGGGTTAGGTTTAGGGTACGGCTTGGGGTATGGGTTCGGGGAGGTGTTCGTGTACGGCGTAGGGTATGGGTTAGGGTTAGGGTTTGGGTTAGTGTTAGGGTTAGGGCTCGGTTTAGGGTACGGGTTAGGATTAGGGTACGTGTTAGGGTTAGGGTAGGTGTTAGGGTTAGGTTACGCATTAGGGCTAGGGTAGTTAGTAAACCTATCCCACTCTCTAGCTCCCCCTTAGCACGTAAAGGAATATTATTTGGGGGTCCAGCCATGGAGAAGAGTTTAGACACTAGGATAAGATAAGGAACACACCCATTATAAAGAAATCACTTTAGGATTCTCTTTTTAAGCTGTTCCTTAAAACACTACTGCTTAGGAAATCAATTGGAGGCAGAAGCAGTCAAGGGTAGCCTAGGGTTAGGGTTAGGCTTAGGGTTAGGTTTAGGGTATGGCTTAGGGTACGGGTTCGGGGAGGGGTGCGGGTACGGCATAGTGTATGGGTTAGGGTTAGGGTTAGGGTTAGTGTTAGGGTTAGGGCTCGGTTTAGGGTACAGGTTAGGATTAGTGTACGTGTTAGGGTTAGGGTAGGGGTTAGGGTTAGGGTACGCGTTAGGTTAGGGTAGTTATTAAACCTATCCCACTCTCTAGATACCCCTGAGCACGTAAAGGAATATTATTTGAGGGTCCAGCCATGGAGAAGAGTTTAGACACTAGGATAAGATAAGGAACACACCCATTATAAAGAAATCACATTAGGATTCTCTTTTTAAGCTGTTCCTTAAAACAGTAGTGCTTAGGAAATCTATTGGAGGCAGAAGCAGTCAAGGGTAGCGTAGGGTTAGGGTTAGGCTTAGGGTTAGGCTTAGGGTACGGCTTAGGGTACGTGTTCGGGGAGGGTTTCGGGTACGGCGTAGGGTATGGGTTAGGGTTAGGGTTTGGGTTAGTGTTAGGGTTAGGGCTCGGTTTAGGGTACGGTTAGGATTAGGGTACGTGTTAGGTTTAGGGTAGGGGTTAGGGTTAGGGTACGCGTTAGGGTTAGGGTAGTTAGTAAACCTATCCCACTCTCTAGATACCCCTTAGCACGTAAAGGAATATTATTTGGGGTTCCAGCCATGGAGAAGAATTTAGACACTAGGATAAGATAAGGAACACACCCATTATAAAGAAATCACATTAGGATTCTCTTTTTAAGCTGTTGCTTAAAACACTAGTGCTTAGGAAATCTATTGGAGGCAGAAGCAGTCAAGGGTAGCCTAGGGTTAGTGTTAGGCTTAGGGTTAGGCTTAGGGTACGGCTTAGGGTACGGGTTTGGGGAGGGGTTCAGGTACGGCGTAGGGTATGGGTTAGGGTTAGGGTTAGTGTTAGTGTTAGGGGTAGGGCTCGGTTTAGGGTACGGGTTAGGATTAGGGTACGTGTTAGTGTTAGGGTAGGGGTTAGGGTTAGAGTACGCATTAGGGTTAGGGTAGTTATTAAACCTATCCCACTCTCTAGATACCCCTTAGCACGTAAGGCAATATTATTTGGGGGTGCAGCCATGGAGAAGAGTTTAGACACTAGGATAAGATAAGGAACACACCCATTATAAAGAAATCACATTAGGATTCTCTTTTTAAGCTGTTCCTTAAAACACTAGTGCTTAGGAAATCTATTGGAGGCAGAAGCAGTCAAGGGTAGCCTAGGGTTAGGGTTAGGCTTAGGGTTAGGTTTAGGGTACGGCTTGGGGTATGGGTTCGGGGAGGTGTTCGTGTACGGCGTAGGGTATGGGTTAGGGTTAGGGTTTGGGTTAGTGTTAGGGTTAGGGCTCGGTTTAGGGTACGGGTTAGGATTAGGGTACGTGTTAGGGTTAGGGTAGGGGTTAGGGTTAGGTTACGCGTTAGGGCTAGGGTAGTTAGTAAACCTATCCCACTCTCTAGCTCCCCCTTAGCACGTAAAGGAATATTATTTGGGGGTCCAGCCATGGAGAAGAGTTTAGACACTAGGATAAGATAAGGAACACACCCATTATAAAGAAATCACTTTACGATTCTCTTTTTAAGCTGTTCCTTAAAACACTACTGCTTAGGAAATCAATTGGAGGCAGAAGCAGTCAAGGGTAGCCTAGGGTTAGGGTTAGGCTTAGGGTTAGGTTTAGGGTATGGCTTAGGGTACGGGTTCGGGGAGGGGTGCGGGTACGGCGTAGGGTATTGGTTAGGGTTAGGGTTAGGGTTAGTGTTAGGGTTAGGGCTCGGTTTAGGGTACAGGTTAGGATTAGGGTACGTGTTAGGGTTAGGGTAGGGGTTAGGGTTAGGGTAGTTATTAAACCTATCCCACTCTCTAGATACCCCTGAGCACGTAAAGGAATATTATTTGAGGGTCCAGCCATGGAGAAGAGTTTAGACACTAGGATAAGATAAGGAACACACCCATTATAAAGAAATCACATTAGGATTCTCTTTTTAAGCTGTTCCTTAAAACACTAGTGCTTAGGAAATCTATTGGAGGCAGAAGCAGTCAAGGGTAGCGTAGGGTTAGGGTTAGGCTTAGGGTTAGGCTTAGGGTACGGCTTAGGGTACGTGTTCGGGGAGGGTTTCGGGTACGGCGTAGGGTATGGGTTAGGGTTAGGGTTTGGGTTAGTGTTAGGGTTAGGGCTCGGTTTAGGGTACGGTTAGGATTAGGGTACGTGTTAGGTTTAGGGTAGGGGTTAGGGTTAGGGTACGCGTTAGGGTTAGGGTAGTTAGTAAACCTATCCCACTCTCTAGATACCCCTTAGCACGTAAAGGAATATTATTTGGGGTTCCAGCCATGGAGAAGAATTTAGACACTAGGATAAGATAAGGAACACACCCATTATAAAGAAATCACATTAGGATTCTCTTTTTAAGCTGTTGCTTAAAACACTAGTGCTTAGGAAATCTATTGGAGGCAGAAGCAGTCAAGGGTAGCCTAGGGTTAGTGTTAGGCTTAGGGTTAGGCTTAGGGTACGGCTTAGGGTACGGGTTTGGGGAGGGGTTCAGGTACGGCGTAGGGTATGGGTTAGGGTTAGGGTTAGTGTTAGTGTTAGGGGTAGGGCTCGGTTTAGGGTACGGGTTAGGATTAGGGTACGTGTTAGTGTTAGGGTAGGGGTTAGGGTTAGAGTACGCATTAGGGTTAGGGTAGTTATTAAACCTATCCCACTCTCTAGATACCCCTTAGCACGTAAGGCAATATTATTTGGGGGTGCAGCCATGGAGAAGAGTTTAGACACTAGGATAAGATAAGGAACACACCCATTATAAAGAAATCACATTAGGATTCTCTTTTTAAGCTGTTCCTTAAAACACTAGTGCTTAGGAAATCTATTGGAGGCAGAAGCAGTCAAGGGTAGCCTAGGGTTAGGGTTAGGCTTAGGGTTAGGTTTAGGGTACGGCTTGGGGTATGGGTTCGGGGAGGTGTTCGTGTACGGCGTAGGGTATGGGTTAGGGTTAGGGTTTGGGTTAGTGTTAGGGTTAGGGCTCGGTTTAGGGTACGGGTTAGGATTAGGGTACGTGTTAGGGTTAGGGTAGGGGTTAGGGTTAGGTTACGCGTTAGGGCTAGGGTAGTTAGTAAACCTATCCCACTCTCTAGCTCCCCCTTAGCACGTAAAGGAATATTATTTGGGGGTCCAGCCATGGAGAAGAGTTTAGACACTAGGATAAGATAAGGAACACACCCATTATAAAGAAATCACTTTAGGATTCTCTTTTTAAGCTGTTCCTTAAAACACTACTGCTTAGGAAATCAATTGGAGGCAGAAGCAGTCAAGGGTAGCCTAGGGTTAGGGTTAGGCTTAGGGTTAGGTTTAGGGTATGGCTTAGGGTACGGGTTCGGGGAGGGGTGCGGGTACGGCGTAGGGTATGGGTTAGGGTTAGGGTTAGGGTTAGTGTTAGGGTTAGGGCTCGGTTTAGGGTACAGGTTAGGATTAGGGTACGTGTTAGGGTTAGGGTAGGGGTTAGGGTTAGGGTACGCGTTAGGGTTAGGGTAGTTATTAAACCTATCCCACTCTCTATATACCCCTTAGCACGTAAGGGAATATTATTTGGGGGTGCAGCCATGGAGAAGAGTTTAGACACTAGGATAAGATAAGGAACACACCCATTATAAAGAAATCACATTAGGATTCTCTTTTTAAGCTGTTCCTTAAAACAGTAGTGCTTAGGAAATCTATTGGAGGCAGAAGCAGTCAAGGGTAGCCTAGGGTTAGGGTTAGGCTTAGGGTTAGGCTTAGGGTACGGCTTAGGGTACGGGTTCGGGGAGGGGTGCGGGTACGGCGTAGGGTATGGGTTAGGGTTAGGGTTAGGGTTAGTGTTAGGGTTAGGGCTCGGTTTAGGGTACGGGTTAGGATTAGGGTACGTGTTAGGGTTAGGGTAGGGGTTAGGGTTAGGGTACGCGTTAGGGTTAGGGTAGTTATTAAACCTATCCCACTCTCTAGATACCCCTTAGCACGTAAAGGAATATTATTTGAGGGTCCAGCCATGGAGAAGAGTTTAGACACTAGGATAAGATAAGGAACACACCCATTATAAAGAAATCACATTAGGATTCTCTTTTTAAGCTGTTCCTTAAAACACTAGTGCTTAGGAAATCTATTGGAGGCAGAAGCAGTCAAGGGTAGCGTAGGGTTAGGGTTAGGCTTAGGGTTAGGCTTAGGGTACGGCTTAGGGTACGTGTTCGGGGAGGGTTTCGGGTACGGCGTAGGGTATGGGTTAGGGTTAGGGTTAGGGTTAGTGTTAGGGTTAGGGCTCGGTTTAGGGTACGGTTAGGATTAGGGTACGTGTTAGGTTTAGGGTAGGGGTTAGGGTTAGGGTACGCGTTAGGGTTAGGGTAGTTAGTAAACCTATCCCACTCTCTAGATACCCCTTAGCACGTAAAGGAATATTATTTGGGGTTCCAGCCATGGAGAAGAATTTAGACACTAGGATAAGATAAGGAACACACCCATTATAAAGAAATCACATTAGGATTCTCTTTTTAAGCTGTTGCTTAAAACACTAGTGCTTAGGAAATCTATTGGAGGCAGAAGCAGTCAAGGGTAGCCTAGGGTTAGTGTTAGGCTTAGGGTTAGGCTTAGGGTACGGCTTAGGGTACGGGTTTGGGGAGGGGTTCAGGTACGGCGTAGGGTATGGGTTAGGGTTAGGGTTAGTGTTAGTGTTAGGGGTAGGGCTCGGTTTAGGGTACGGGTTAGGATTAGGGTACGTGTTAGTGTTAGGGTAGGGGTTAGGGTTAGAGTACGCATTAGGGTTAGGGTAGTTATTAAACCTATCCCACTCTCTAGATACCCCTTAGCACGTAAGGCAATATTATTTGGGGGTGCAGCCATGGAGAAGAGTTTAGACACTAGGATAAGATAAGGAACACACCCACTATAAAGAAATCACATTAGGATTCTCTTTTTAAGCTGTTCCTTAAAACACTAGTGCTTAGGAAATCTATTGGAGGCAGAAGCAGTCAAGGGTAGCGTAGGGTTAGGGTTAGGCTTAGGGTTAGGCTTAGGGTACGGCTTAGGGTACGGGTTCGGGGAGGGTTTCGGGTACGGCGTAGGGTATGGGTTAGGGTTAGGGTTAGGGTTAGTGTTAGGGTTAGGGCTCGGTTTAGGGTACGGTTAGGATTAGGGTACGTGTTAGGTTTAGGGTAGGGGTTAGGGTTAGGGTACGCGTTAGGGTTAGGGTAGTTAGTAAACCTATCCCACTCTCTAGATACCCCTTAGCACGTAAAGGAATATTATTTGGGGTTCCAGCAATGGAGAAGAATTTAGACACTAGGATAAGATAAGGAACACACCCATTATAAAGAAATCACATTAGGATTCTCTTTTTAAGCTGTTGCTTAAAACACTAGTGCTTAGGAAATCTATTGGAGGCAGAAGCAGTCAAGGGTAGCCTAGGGTTAGTGTTAGGCTTAGGGTTAGGCTTAGGGTACGGCTTAGGGTACGGGTTTGGGGAGGGGTTCAGGTACGGCGTAGGGTATGGGTTAGGGTTTGGGTTAGTGTTAGTGTTAGGGTTAGGGCTCGGTTTAGGGTACGGGTTAGGATTAGGGTACGTGTTAGTGTTAGAGTAGGGGTTAGGGTTAGAGTACGCATTAGGGTTAGGGTAGTTATTAAACCTATCCCACTCTCTAGATACCCCTTAGCACGTAAGGCAATATTATTTGGGGGTGCAGCCATGGAGAAGAGTTTAGACACTAGGATAAGATAAGGAACACACCCATTATAAAGAAATCACATTAGGATTCTCTTTTTAAGCTGTTCCTTAAAACAGTAGTGCTTAGGAAATCTATTGGAGGCAGAAGCAGTCAAGGGTAGCCTAGGGTTAGGGTTAGGGTTAGGGTTAGGTTTAGGGTACGGCTTGGGGTATGGGTTCGGGGAGGTGTTCGTGTACGGCGTAGGGTATGGGTTAGGGTTAGGGTTTGGGTTAGTGTTAGGGTTAGGGCTCGGTTTAGGGTACGGGTTAGGATTAGGGTACGTGTTAGGGTTAGGGTAGGTGTTAGGGTTAGGTTACGCATTAGGGCTAGGGTAGTTAGTAAACCTATCCCACTCTCTAGCTCCCCCTTAGCACGTAAAGGAATATTATTTGGGGGTCCAGCCATGGAGAAGAGTTTAGACACTAGGATAAGATAAGGAACACACCCATTATAAAGAAATCACTTTAGGATTCTCTTTTTAAGCTGTTCCTTAAAACACTACTGCTTAGGAAATCAATTGGAGGCAGAAGCAGTCAAGGGTAGCCTAGGGTTAGGGTTAGGCTTAGGGTTAGGTTTAGGGTATGGCTTAGGGTACGGGTTCGGGGAGGGGTGCGGGTACGGCATAGTGTATGGGTTAGGGTTAGGGTTAGGGTTAGTGTTAGGGTTAGGGCTCGGTTTAGGGTACAGGTTAGGATTAGTGTACGTGTTAGGGTTAGGGTAGGGGTTAGGGTTAGGGTACGCGTTAGGGTTAGGGTAGTTATTAAACCTATCCCACTCTCTAGATACCCCTGAGCACGTAAAGGAATATTATTTGAGGGTCCAGCCATGGAGAAGAGTTTAGACACTAGGATAAGATAAGGAACACACCCATTATAAAGAAATCACATTAGGATTCTCTTTTTAAGCTGTTCCTTAAAACACTAGTGCTTAGGAAATCTATTGGAGGCAGAAGCAGTCAAGGGTAGCGTAGGGTTAGGGTTAGGCTTAGGGTTAGGCTTAGGGTACGGCTTAGGGTACGTGTTCGGGGAGGGTTTCGGGTACGGCGTAGGGTATGGGTTAGGGTTAGGGTTTGGGTTAGTGTTAGGGTTAGGGCTCGGTTTAGGGTACGGTTAGGATTAGGGTACGTGTTAGGTTTAGGGTAGGGGTTAGGGTTAGGGTACGCGTTAGGGTTAGGGTAGTTAGTAAACCTATCCCACTCTCTAGGTACCCCTTAGCACGTAAAGGAATATTATTTGGGGTTCCAGCCATGGAGAAGAATTTAGACACTAGGATAAGATAAGGAACACACCCATTATAAAGAAATCACATTAGGATTCTCTTTTTAAGCTGTTCCTTAAAACACTAGTGCTTAGGAAATCTATTGGAGGCAGAAGCAGTCAAGGGTAGCCTAGGGTTAGTGTTAGGCTTAGGGTTAGGCTTAGGGTACGGCTTAGGGTACGGGTTTGGGGAGGGGTTCAGGTACGGCGTAGGGTATGGGTTAGGGTTAGGGTTAGTGTTAGTGTTAGGGGTAGGGCTCGGTTTAGGGTACGGGTTAGGATTAGGGTACGTGTTAGTGTTAGGGTAGGGGTTAGGGTTAGAGTACGCATTAGGGTTAGGGTAGTTATTAAACCTATCCCACTCTCTAGATACCCCTTAGCACGTAAGGCAATATTATTTGGGGGTGCAGCCATGGAGAAGAGTTTAGACACTAGGATAAGATAAGGAACACACCCATTATAAAGAAATCACATTAGGATTCTCTTTTTAAGCTGTTCCTTAAAACACTAGTGCTTAGGAAATCTATTGGAGGCAGAAGCAGTCAAGGGTAGCCTAGGGTTAGGGTTAGGCTTAGGGTTAGGTTTAGGGTACGGCTTGGGGTATGGGTTCGGGGAGGTGTTCGTGTACGGCGTAGGGTATGGGTTAGGGTTAGGGTTTGGGTTAGTGTTAGGGTTAGGGCTCGGTTTAGGGTACGGGTTAGGATTAGGGTACGTGTTAGGGTTAGGGTAGGGGTTAGGGTTAGGTTACGCGTTAGGGCTAGGGTAGTTAGTAAACCTATCCCACTCTCTAGCTCCCCCTTAGCACGTAAAGGAATATTATTTGGGGGTCCAGCCATGGAGAAGAGTTTAGACACTAGGATAAGATAAGGAACACACCCATTATAAAGAAATCACTTTAGGATTCTCTTTTTAAGCTGTTCCTTAAAACACTACTGCTTAGGAAATCAATTGGAGGCAGAAGCAGTCAAGGGTAGCCTAGGGTTAGGGTTAGGCTTAGGGTTAGGTTTAGGGTATGGCTTAGGGTACGGGTTCGGGGAGGGGTGCGGGTACGGCGTAGGGTATGGGTTAGGGTTAGGGTTAGGGTTAGTGTTAGGGTTAGGGCTCGGTTTAGGGTACAGGTTAGGATTAGGGTACGTGTTAGGGTTAGGGTAGGGGTTAGGGTTAGGGTACGCGTTAGGGTTAGGGTAGTTATTAAACCTATCCCACTCTCTATATACCCCTTAGCACGTAAGGGAATATTATTTGGGGGTGCAGCCATGGAGAAGAGTTTAGACACTAGGATAAGATAAGGAACACACCCATTATAAAGAAATCACATTAGGATTCTCTTTTTAAGCTGTTCCTTAAAACAGTAGTGCTTAGGAAATCTATTGGAGGCAGAAGCAGTCAAGGGTAGCCTAGGGTTAGGGTTAGGCTTAGGGTTAGGCTTAGGGTACGGCTTAGGGTACGGGTTCGGGGAGGGGTGCGGGTACGGCGTAGGGTATGGGTTAGGGTTAGGGTTAGGGTTAGTGTTAGGGTTAGGGCTCGGTTTAGGGTACGGGTTAGGATTAGGGTACGTGTTAGGGTTAGGGTAGGGGTTAGGGTTAGGGTACGCGTTAGGGTTAGGGTAGTTATTAAACCTATCCCACTCTCTAGATACCCCTTAGCACGTAAAGGAATATTATTTGAGGGTCCAGCCATGGAGAAGAGTTTAGACACTAGGATAAGATAAGGAACACACCCATTATAAAGAAATCACATTAGGATTCTCTTTTTAAGCTGTTCCTTAAAACACTAGTGCTTAGGAAATCTATTGGAGGCAGAAGCAGTCAAGGGTAGCGTAGGGTTAGGGTTAGGCTTAGGGTTAGGCTTAGGGTACGGCTTAGGGTACGTGTTCGGGGAGGGTTTCGGGTACGGCGTAGGGTATGGGTTAGGGTTAGGGTTAGGGTTAGTGTTAGGGTTAGGGCTCGGTTTAGGGTACGGTTAGGATTAGGGTACGTGTTAGGTTTAGGGTAGGGGTTAGGGTTAGGGTACGCGTTAGGGTTAGGGTAGTTAGTAAACCTATCCCACTCTCTAGATACCCCTTAGCACGTAAAGGAATATTATTTGGGGTTCCAGCCATGGAGAAGAATTTAGACACTAGGATAAGATAAGGAACACACCCATTATAAAGAAATCACATTAGGATTCTCTTTTTAAGCTGTTGCTTAAAACACTAGTGCTTAGGAAATCTATTGGAGGCAGAAGCAGTCAAGGGTAGCCTAGGGTTAGTGTTAGGCTTAGGGTTAGGCTTAGGGTACGGCTTAGGGTACGGGTTTGGGGAGGGGTTCAGGTACGGCGTAGGGTATGGGTTAGGGTTAGGGTTAGTGTTAGTGTTAGGGGTAGGGCTCGGTTTAGGGTACGGGTTAGGATTAGGGTACGTGTTAGTGTTAGGGTAGGGGTTAGGGTTAGAGTACGCATTAGGGTTAGGGTAGTTATTAAACCTATCCCACTCTCTAGATACCCCTTAGCACGTAAGGCAATATTATTTGGGGGTGCAGCCATGGAGAAGAGTTTAGACACTAGGATAAGATAAGGAACACACCCACTATAAAGAAATCACATTAGGATTCTCTTTTTAAGCTGTTCCTTAAAACACTAGTGCTTAGGAAATCTATTGGAGGCAGAAGCAGTCAAGGGTAGCGTAGGGTTAGGGTTAGGCTTAGGGTTAGGCTTAGGGTACGGCTTAGGGTACGGGTTCGGGGAGGGTTTCGGGTACGGCGTAGGGTATGGGTTAGGGTTAGGGTTAGGGTTAGTGTTAGGGTTAGGGCTCGGTTTAGGGTACGGTTAGGATTAGGGTACGTGTTAGGTTTAGGGTAGGGGTTAGGGTTAGGGTACGCGTTAGGGTTAGGGTAGTTAGTAAACCTATCCCACTCTCTAGATACCCCTTAGCACGTAAAGGAATATTATTTGGGGTTCCAGCAATGGAGAAGAATTTAGACACTAGGATAAGATAAGGAACACACCCATTATAAAGAAATCACATTAGGATTCTCTTTTTAAGCTGTTGCTTAAAACACTAGTGCTTAGGAAATCTATTGGAGGCAGAAGCAGTCAAGGGTAGCCTAGGGTTAGTGTTAGGCTTAGGGTTAGGCTTAGGGTACGGCTTAGGGTACGGGTTTGGGGAGGGGTTCAGGTACGGCGTAGGGTATGGGTTAGGGTTTGGGTTAGTGTTAGTGTTAGGGTTAGGGCTCGGTTTAGGGTACGGGTTAGGATTAGGGTACGTGTTAGTGTTAGAGTAGGGGTTAGGGTTAGAGTACGCATTAGGGTTAGGGTAGTTATTAAACCTATCCCACTCTCTAGATACCCCTTAGCACGTAAGGCAATATTATTTGGGGGTGCAGCCATGGAGAAGAGTTTAGACACTAGGATAAGATAAGGAACACACCCATTATAAAGAAATCACATTAGGATTCTCTTTTTAAGCTGTTCCTTAAAACACTAGTGCTTAGGAAATCTATTGGAGGCAGAAGCAGTCAAGGGTAGCCTAGGGTTAGGGTTAGGGTTAGGGTTAGGTTGAGGGTACGGCTTGGGGTATGGGTTCGGGGAGGTGTTCGTGTACGGCGTAGGGTATGGGTTAGGGTTAGGGTTTGGGTTAGTGTTAGGGTTAGGGCTCGGTTTAGGGTACGGGTTAGGATTAGGGTACGTGTTAGGGTTAGGGTAGGTGTTAGGGTTAGGTTACGCATTAGGGCTAGGGTAGTTAGTAAACCTATCCCACTCTCTAGCTCCCCCTTAGCACGTAAAGGAATATTATTTGGGGGTCCAGCCATGGAGAAGAGTTTAGACACTAGGATAAGATAAGGAACACACCCATTATAAAGAAATCACTTTAGGATTCTCTTTTTAAGCTGTTCCTTAAAACACTACTGCTTAGGAAATCAATTGGAGGCAGAAGCAGTCAAGGGTAGCCTAGGGTTAGGGTTAGGCTTAGGGTTAGGTTTAGGGTATGGCTTAGGGTACGGGTTCGGGGAGGGGTGCGGGTACGGCATAGTGTATGGGTTAGGGTTAGGGTTAGGGTTAGTGTTAGGGTTAGGGCTCGGTTTAGGGTACAGGTTAGGATTAGTGTACGTGTTAGGGTTAGGGTAGGGGTTAGGGTTAGGGTACGCGTTAGGGTTAGGGTAGTTATTAAACCTATCCCACTCTCTAGATACCCCTGAGCACGTAAAGGAATATTATTTGAGGGTCCAGCCATGGAGAAGAGTTTAGACACTAGGATAAGATAAGGAACACACCCATTATAAAGAAATCACATTAGGATTCTCTTTTTAAGCTGTTCCTTAAAACACTAGTGCTTAGGAAATCTATTGGAGGCAGAAGCAGTCAAGGGTAGCGTAGGGTTAGGGTTAGGCTTAGGGTTAGGCTTAGGGTACGGCTTAGGGTACGTGTTCGGGGAGGGTTTCGGGTACGGCGTAGGGTATGGGTTAGGGTTATGGTTTGGGTTAGTGTTAGGGTTAGGGCTCGGTTTAGGGTACGGTTAGGATTAGGGTACGTGTTAGGTTTAGGGTAGGGGTTAGGGTTAGGGTACGCGTTAGGGTTAGGGTAGTTAGTAAACCTATCCCACTCTCTAGATACCCCTTAGCACGTAAAGGAATATTATTTGGGGTTCCAGCCATGGAGAAGAATTTAGACACTAGGATAAGATAAGGAACACACCCATTATAAAGAAATCACATTAGGATTCTCTTTTTAAGCTGTTGCTTAAAACACTAGTGCTTAGGAAATCTATTGGAGGCAGAAGCAGTCAAGGGTAGCCTAGGGTTAGTGTTAGGCTTAGGGTTAGGCTTAGGGTACGGCTTAGGGTACGGGTTTGGGGAGGGGTTCAGGTACGGCGTAGGGTATGGGTTAGGGTTAGGGTTAGTGTTAGTGTTAGGGGTAGGGCTCGGTTTAGGGTACGGGTTAGGATTAGGGTACGTGTTAGTGTTAGGGTAGGGGTTAGGGTTAGAGTACGCATTAGGGTTAGGGTAGTTATTAAACCTATCCCACTCTCTAGATACCCCTTAGCACGTAAGGCAATATTATTTGGGGGTGCAGCCATGGAGAAGAGTTTAGACACTAGGATAAGATAAGGAACACACCCATTATAAAGAAATCACATTAGGATTCTCTTTTTAAGCTGTTCCTTAAAACACTAGTGCTTAGGAAATCTATTGGAGGCAGAAGCAGTCAAGGGTAGCCTAGGGTTAGGGTTAGGCTTAGGGTTAGGTTTAGGGTACGGCTTGGGGTATGGGTTCGGGGAGGTGTTCGTGTACGGCGTAGGGTATGGGTTAGGGTTAGGGTTTGGGTTAGTGTTAGGGTTAGGGCTCGGTTTAGGGTACGGGTTAGGATTAGGGTACGTGTTAGGGTTAGGGTAGGGGTTAGGGTTAGGTTACGCGTTAGGGCTAGGGTAGTTAGTAAACCTATCCCACTCTCTAGCTCCCCCTTAGCACGTAAAGGAATATTATTTGGGGGTCCAGCCATGGAGAAGAGTTTAGACACTAGGATAAGATAAGGAACACACCCATTATAAAGAAATCACTTTACGATTCTCTTTTTAAGCTGTTCCTTAAAACACTACTGCTTAGGAAATCAATTGGAGGCAGAAGCAGTCAAGGGTAGCCTAGGGTTAGGGTTAGGCTTAGGGTTAGGTTTAGGGTATGGCTTAGGGTACGGGTTCGGGGAGGGGTGCGGGTACGGCGTAGGGTATTGGTTAGGGTTAGGGTTAGGGTTAGTGTTAGGGTTAGGGCTCGGTTTAGGGTACAGGTTAGGATTAGGGTACGTGTTAGGGTTAGGGTAGGGGTTAGGGTTAGGGTACGCGTTAGGGTTAGGGTAGTTAGTAAACCTATCCCACTCTCTAGATACCCCTTAGCACGTAAGGGAATGTTATTTGGGGGTGCAGCCATGGAGAAGAGTTTAGACACTAGGATAAGATAAGGAACACACCCATTATAAAGAAATCACATTAGGATTCTCTTTTTAAGCTGTTCCTTAAAACAGTAGTGCTTAGGAAATCTATTGGAGGCAGAAGCAGTCAAGGGTAGCCTAGGGTTAGGGTTAGGCTTAGGGTTAGGCTTAGGGTACGGCTTAGGTTACGGGTTCGGGGAGGGGTGCGGGTACGGCGTAGGGTATGGGTTAGGGTTAGGGTTTGGGTTAGTGTTAGGGTTAGGGCTCGGTTTAGGGTACGGGTTAGGATTAGGGTACGTGTTAGGGTTAGGGTAGGGGTTAGGGTTAGGTTACGCATTAGGGCTAGGGTAGTTAGTAAACCTATCCCACTCTCTAGCTCCCCCTTAGCACGTAAAGGAATATTATTTGGGGGTCCAGCCATGGAGAAGAGTTTAGACACTAGGATAAGATAAGGAACACACCCATTATAAAGAAATCACTTTAGGATTCTCTTTTTAAGCTGTTCCTTAAAACACTACTGCTTAGGAAATCAATTGGAGGCAGAAGCAGTCAAGGGTAGCCTAGGGTTAGGGTTAGGCTTAGGGTTAGGTTTAGGGTATGGCTTAGGGTACGGGTTCGGGGAGGGGTGCGGGTACGGCGTAGGGTATGGGTTAGGGTTAGGGTTAGTGTTAGGGTTAGGGCTCGGTTTAGGGTACAGGTTAGGATTAGGGTACGTGTTAGGGTTAGGGTAGGGGTTAGGGTTAGGGTACGCGTTAGGGTTAGGGTAGTTATTAAACCTATCCCACTCTCTAGATACCCCTTAGCACGTAAGGGAATATTATTTGGGGGTGCAGCCATGGAGAAGAGTTTAGACACTAGGATAAGATAAGGAACACACCCATTATAAAGAAATCACATTAGGATTCTCTTTTTAAGCTGTTCCTTAAAACAGTAGTGCTTAGGAAATCTATTGGAGGCAGAAGCAGTCAAGGGTAGCCTAGGGTTAGGGTTAGGCTTAGGGTTAGGCTTAGGGTACGGCTTAGGGTACGGGTTCGGGGAGGGGTGCGGGTACGGCGTAGGGTATGGGTTAGGGTTAGGGTTAGGGTTAGTGTTAGGGTTAGGGCTCGGTTTAGGGTACGGGTTAGGATTAGGGTACGTGTTAGGGTTAGGGTAGGGGTTAGGGTTAGGGTACGCGTTAGGGTTAGGGTAGTTATTAAACCTATCCCACTCTCTAGATACCCCTTAGCACGTAAAGGAATATTATTTGAGGGTCCAGCCATGGAGAAGAGTTTAGACACTAGGATAAGATAAGGAACACACCCATTATAAAGAAATCACATTAGGATTCTCTTTTTAAGCTGTTCCTTAAAACACTAGTGCTTAGGAAATCTATTGGAGGCAGAAGCAGTCAAGGGTAGCGTAGGGTTAGGGTTAGGCTTAGGGTTAGGCTTAGGGTACGGCTTAGGGTACGGGTTCGGGGAGGGTTTCGGGTACGGCGTAGGGTATGGGTTAGGGTTAGGGTTAGGGTTAGTGTTAGGGTTAGGGCTCGGTTTAGGGTACGGTTAGGATTAGGGTACGTGTTAGGTTTAGGGTAGGGGTTAGGGTTAGGGTACGCGTTAGGGTTAGGGTAGTTAGTAAACCTATCCCACTCTCTAGATACCCCTTAGCACGTAAAGGAATATTATTTGGGGTTCCAGCAATGGAGAAGAATTTAGACACTAGGATAAGATAAGGAACACACCCATTATAAAGAAATCACATTAGGATTCTCTTTTTAAGCTGTTGCTTAAAACACTAGTGCTTAGGAAATCTATTGGAGGCAGAAGCAGTCAAGGGTAGCCTAGGGTTAGTGTTAGGCTTAGGGTTAGGCTTAGGGTACGGCTTAGGGTACGGGTTTGGGGAGGGGTTCAGGTACGGCGTAGGGTATGGGTTAGGGTTAGGGTTAGTGTTAGTGTTAGGGGTAGGGCTCGGTTTAGGGTACGGGTTAGGATTAGGGTACGTGTTAGTGTTAGAGTAGGGGTTAGGGATAGAGTACGCATTAGGGTTAGGGTAGTTATTAAACCTATCCCACTCTCTAGATACCCCTTAGCACGTAAGGCAATATTATTTGGGGGTGCAGCCATGGAGAAGAGTTTAGACACTAGGATAAGATAAGGAACACACCCATTATAAAGAAATCACATTAGGATTCTCTTTTTAAGCTGTTCCTTAAAACACTAGTGCTTAGGAAATCTATTGGAGGCAGAAGCAGTCAAGGGTAGCCTAGGGTTAGGGTTAGGCTTAGGGTTAGGTTTAGGGTACGGCTTGGGGTATGGGTTCGGGGAGGTGTTCGTGTACGGCGTAGGGTATGGGTTAGGGTTAGGGTTTGGGTTAGTGTTAGGGTTAGGGCTCGGTTTAGGGTACGGGTTAGGATTAGGGTACGTGTTAGGGTTAGGGTAGGTGTTAGGGTTAGGTTACGCATTAGGGCTAGGGTAGTTAGTAAACCTATCCCACTCTCTAGCTCCCCCTTAGCACGTAAAGGAATATTATTTGGGGGTCCAGCCATGGAGAAGAGTTTAGACACTAGGATAAGATAAGGAACACACCCATTATAAAGAAATCACTTTACGATTCTCTTTTTAAGCTGTTCCTTAAAACACTACTGCTTAGGAAATCAATTGGAGGCAGAAGCAGTCAAGGGTAGCCTAGGGTTAGGGTTAGGCTTAGGGTTAGGTTTAGGGTATGGCTTAGGGTACGGGTTCGGGGAGGGGTGCGGGTACGGCATAGTGTATGGGTTAGGGTTAGGGTTAGGGTTAGTGTTAGGGTTAGGGCTCGGTTTAGGGTACAGGTTAGGATTAGTGTACGTGTTAGGGTTAGGGTAGGGGTTAGGGTTAGGGTACGCGTTAGGTTAGGGTAGTTATTAAACCTATCCCACTCTCTAGATACCCCTGAGCACGTAAAGGAATATTATTTGAGGGTCCAGCCATGGAGAAGAGTTTAGACACTAGGATAAGATAAGGAACACACCCATTATAAAGAAATCACATTAGGATTCTCTTTTTAAGCTGTTCCTTAAAACAGTAGTGCTTAGGAAATCTATTGGAGGCAGAAGCAGTCAAGGGTAGCGTAGGGTTAGGGTTAGGCTTAGGGTTAGGCTTAGGGTACGGCTTAGGGTACGTGTTCGGGGAGGGTTTCGGGTACGGCGTAGGGTATGGGTTAGGGTTAGGGTTTGGGTTAGTGTTAGGGTTAGGGCTCGGTTTAGGGTACGGTTAGGATTAGGGTACGTGTTAGGTTTAGGGTAGGGGTTAGGGTTAGGGTACGCGTTAGGGTTAGGGTAGTTAGTAAACCTATCCCACTCTCTAGATACCCCTTAGCACGTAAAGGAATATTATTTGGGGTTCCAGCCATGGAGAAGAATTTAGACACTAGGATAAGATAAGGAACACACCCATTATAAAGAAATCACATTAGGATTCTCTTTTTAAGCTGTTGCTTAAAACACTAGTGCTTAGGAAATCTATTGGAGGCAGAAGCAGTCAAGGGTAGCCTAGGGTTAGTGTTAGGCTTAGGGTTAGGCTTAGGGTACGGCTTAGGGTACGGGTTTGGGGAGGGGTTCAGGTACGGCGTAGGGTATGGGTTAGGGTTAGGGTTAGTGTTAGTGTTAGGGGTAGGGCTCGGTTTAGGGTACGGGTTAGGATTAGGGTACGTGTTAGTGTTAGGGTAGGGGTTAGGGTTAGAGTACGCATTAGGGTTAGGGTAGTTATTAAACCTATCCCACTCTCTAGATACCCCTTAGCACGTAAGGCAATATTATTTGGGGGTGCAGCCATGGAGAAGAGTTTAGACACTAGGATAAGATAAGGAACACACCCATTATAAAGAAATCACATTAGGATTCTCTTTTTAAGCTGTTCCTTAAAACACTAGTGCTTAGGAAATCTATTGGAGGCAGAAGCAGTCAAGGGTAGCCTAGGGTTAGGGTTAGGCTTAGGGTTAGGTTTAGGGTACGGCTTGGGGTATGGGTTCGGGGAGGTGTTCGTGTACGGCGTAGGGTATGGGTTAGGGTTAGGGTTTGGGTTAGTGTTAGGGTTAGGGCTCGGTTTAGGGTACGGGTTAGGATTAGGGTACGTGTTAGGGTTAGGGTAGGGGTTAGGGTTAGGTTACGCGTTAGGGCTAGGGTAGTTAGTAAACCTATCCCACTCTCTAGCTCCCCCTTAGCACGTAAAGGAATATTATTTGGGGGTCCAGCCATGGAGAAGAGTTTAGACACTAGGATAAGATAAGGAACACACCCATTATAAAGAAATCACTTTACGATTCTCTTTTTAAGCTGTTCCTTAAAACACTACTGCTTAGGAAATCAATTGGAGGCAGAAGCAGTCAAGGGTAGCCTAGGGTTAGGGTTAGGCTTAGGGTTAGGTTTAGGGTATGGCTTAGGGTACGGGTTCGGGGAGGGGTGCGGGTACGGCGTAGGGTATTGGTTAGGGTTAGGGTTAGGGTTAGTGTTAGGGTTAGGGCTCGGTTTAGGGTACAGGTTAGGATTAGGGTACGTGTTAGGGTTAGGGTAGGGGTTAGGGTTAGGGTAGTTATTAAACCTATCCCACTCTCTAGATACCCCTGAGCACGTAAAGGAATATTATTTGAGGGTCCAGCCATGGAGAAGAGTTTAGACACTAGGATAAGATAAGGAACACACCCATTATAAAGAAATCACATTAGGATTCTCTTTTTAAGCTGTTCCTTAAAACACTAGTGCTTAGGAAATCTATTGGAGGCAGAAGCAGTCAAGGGTAGCGTAGGGTTAGGGTTAGGCTTAGGGTTAGGCTTAGGGTACGGCTTAGGGTACGTGTTCGGGGAGGGTTTCGGGTACGGCGTAGGGTATGGGTTAGGGTTAGGGTTTGGGTTAGTGTTAGGGTTAGGGCTCGGTTTAGGGTACGGTTAGGATTAGGGTACGTGTTAGGTTTAGGGTAGGGGTTAGGGTTAGGGTACGCGTTAGGGTTAGGGTAGTTAGTAAACCTATCCCACTCTCTAGATACCCCTTAGCACGTAAAGGAATATTATTTGGGGTTCCAGCCATGGAGAAGAATTTAGACACTAGGATAAGATAAGGAACACACCCATTATAAAGAAATCACATTAGGATTCTCTTTTTAAGCTGTTGCTTAAAACACTAGTGCTTAGGAAATCTATTGGAGGCAGAAGCAGTCAAGGGTAGCCTAGGGTTAGTGTTAGGCTTAGGGTTAGGCTTAGGGTACGGCTTAGGGTACGGGTTTGGGGAGGGGTTCAGGTACGGCGTAGGGTATGGGTTAGGGTTAGGGTTAGTGTTAGTGTTAGGGGTAGGGCTCGGTTTAGGGTACGGGTTAGGATTAGGGTACGTGTTAGTGTTAGGGTAGGGGTTAGGGTTAGAGTACGCATTAGGGTTAGGGTAGTTATTAAACCTATCCCACTCTCTAGATACCCCTTAGCACGTAAGGCAATATTATTTGGGGGTGCAGCCATGGAGAAGAGTTTAGACACTAGGATAAGATAAGGAACACGCCCATTATAAAGAAATCACATTAGGATTCTCTTTTTAAGCTGTTCCTTAAAACACTAGTGCTTAGGAAATCTATTGGAGGCAGAAGCAGTCAAGGGTAGCCTAGGGTTAGGGTTAGGCTTAGGGTTAGGTTTAGGGTACGGCTTGGGGTATGGGTTCGGGGAGGTGTTCGTGTACGGCGTAGGGTATGGGTTAGGGTTAGGGTTTGGGTTAGTGTTAGGGTTAGGGCTCGGTTTAGGGTACGGGTTAGGATTAGGGTACGTGTTAGGGTTAGGGTAGGGGTTAGGGTTAGGTTACGCGTTAGGGCTAGGGTAGTTAGTAAACCTATCCCACTCTCTAGCTCCCCCTTAGCACGTAAAGGAATATTATTTGGGGGTCCAGCCATGGAGAAGAGTTTAGACACTAGGATAAGATAAGGAACACACCCATTATAAAGAAATCACTTTAGGATTCTCTTTTTAAGCTGTTCCTTAAAACACTACTGCTTAGGAAATCAATTGGAGGCAGAAGCAGTCAAGGGTAGCCTAGGGTTAGGGTTAGGCTTAGGGTTAGGTTTAGGGTATGGCTTAGGGTACGGGTTCGGGGAGGGGTGCGGGTACGGCGTAGGGTATTGGTTAGGGTTAGGGTTAGGGTTAGTGTTAGGGTTAGGGCTCGGTTTAGGGTACAGGTTAGGATTAGGGTACGTGTTAGGGTTAGGGTAGGGGTTAGGGTTAGGGTACGCGTTAGGGTTAGGGTAGTTAGTAAACCTATCCCACTCTCTAGATACCCCTTAGCACGTAAGGGAATATTATTTGGGGGTGCAGCCATGGAGAAGAGTTTAGACACTAGGATAAGATAAGGAACACACCCATTATAAAGAAATCACATTAGGATTCTCTTTTTAAGCTGTTCCTTAAAACAGTAGTGCTTAGGAAATCTATTGGAGGCAGAAGCAGTCAAGGGTAGCCTAGGGTTAGGGTTAGGCTTAGGGTTAGGCTTAGGGTACGGCTTAGGTTACGGGTTCGGTGAGGGGTGCGGGTACGGCGTAGGGTATGGGTTAGGGTTAGGGTTTGGATTAGTGTTAGGGTTAGGGCTCGGTTTAGGGTACGGGTTAGGATTAGGGTACGTGTTAGGGTTAGGGTAGGGGTTAGGGTTAGGTTACGCATTAGGGCTAGGGTAGTTAGTAAACCTATCCCACTCTCTAGCTCCCCCTTAGCACGTAAAGGAATATTATTTGGGGGTCCAGCCATGGAGAAGAGTTTAGACACTAGGATAAGATAAGGAACACACCCATTATAAAGAAATCACTTTAGGATTCTCTTTTTAAGCTGTTCCTTAAAACACTACTGCTTAGGAAATCAATTGGAGGCAGAAGCAGTCAAGGGTAGCCTAGGGTTAGGGTTAGGCTTAGGGTTAGGTTTAGGGTATGGCTTAGGGTACGGGTTCGGGGAGGGGTTCGGGTACGGCATAGGGTATGGGTTAGGGTTAGGGTTAGGGTTAGTGTTAGGGTTAGGGCTCGGTTTAGGGTACAGGTTAGGATTAGTGTACGTGTTAGGGTTAGGGTAGGGGTTAGGGTTAGGGTACGCGTTAGGGTTAGGGTAGTTATTAAACCTATCCCACTCTCTAGATACCCCTTAGCACGTAAGGGAATATTATTTGTGGGTGCAGCCATGGAGAAGAGTTTAGACACTAGGATAAGATAAGGAACACACCCATTATAAAGAAATCACATTAGGATTCTCTTTTTAAGCTGTTCCTTAAAACAGTAGTGCTTAGGAAATCTATTGGAGGCAGAAGCAGTCAAGGGTAGCCTAGGGTTAGGGTTAGACTTAGGGTTAGGCTTAGGGTACGGCTTAGGGTACGGGTTCGGGGAGGGGTGCGGGTACGGCGTAGGGTATGGGTTAGGGTTAGGGTTAGTGTTAGTGTTAGGGGTAGGGCTCGGTTTAGGGTACGGGTTAGGATTAGGGTACGTGTTAGTGTTAGGGTAGGGGTTAGGGTTAGAATACGCATTAGGGTTAGGGTAGTTATTAAACCTATCCCACTCTCTAGATACCCCTTAGCACGTAAGGCAATATTATTTGGGGGTGCAGCCATGGAGAAGAGTTTAGACACTAGGATAAGATAAGGAACACACCCATTATAAAGAAATCACATTAGGATTCTCTTTTTAAGATGTTCCTTAAAACACTAGTGCTTAGGAAATCTATTGGAGGCAGAAGCAGTCAAGGGTAGCGTAGGGTTAGGGTTAGGCTTAGGGTTAGGCTTAGGGTACGGCTTAGGGTACGGGTTCGGGGAGGGTTTCGGGTACGGCGTAGGGTATGGGTTAGGGTTAGGGTTAGGGTTAGTGTTAGGGTTAGGGCTCGGTTTAGGGTACGGTTAGGATTAGGGTACGTGTTAGGTTTAGGGTAGGGGTTAGGGTTAGGGTACGCGTTAGGGTTAGGGTAGTTAGTAAACCTATCCCACTCTCTAGATACCCCTTAGCACGTAAGGCAATATTATTTGGGGGTGCAGCCATGGAGAAGAGTTTAGACACTAGGATAAGATAAGGAACACACCCATTATAAAGAAATCACATTAGGATTCTCTTTTTAAGCTGTTCCTTAAAACACTAGTGCTTAGGAAATCTATTGGAGGCAGAAGCAGTCAAGGGTAGCCTAGGGTTAGGGTTAGGCTTAGGGTTAGGTTTAGGGTACGGCTTGGGGTATGGGTTCGGGGAGGTGTTCGTGTACGGCGTAGGGTATGGGTTAGGGTTAGGGTTTGGGTTAGTGTTAGGGTTAGGGCTCGGTTTAGGGTACGGGTTAGGATTAGGGTACGTGTTAGGGTTAGGGTAGGGGTTAGGGTTAGGTTACGCATTAGGGCTAGGGTAGTTAGTAAACCTATCCCACTCTCTAGCTCCCCCTTAGCACGTAAAGGAATATTATTTGGGGGTCCAGCCATGGAGAAGAGTTTAGACACTAGGATAAGATAAGGAACACACCCATTATAAAGAAATCACTTTAGGATTCTCTTTTTAAGCTGTTCCTTAAAACACTACTGCTTAGGAAATCAATTGGAGGCAGAAGCAGTCAAGGGTAGCCTAGGGTTAGGGTTAGGCTTAGGGTTAGGTTTAGGGTATGGCTTAGGGTACGGGTTCGGGGAGGGGTGCGGGTACGGCATAGTGTATGGGTTAGTGTTAGGGTTAGGGTTAGTGTTAGGGTTAGGGCTCGGTTTAGGGTACAGGTTAGGATTAGTGTACGTGTTAGGGTTAGGGTAGGGGTTAGGGTTAGGGTACGCGTTAGGGTTAGGGTAGTTATTAAACCTATCCCACTCTCTAGATACCCCTGAGCACGTAAAGGAATATTATTTGAGGGTCCAGCCATGGAGAAGAGTTTAGACACTAGGATAAGATAAGGAACACACCCATTATAAAGAAATCACATTAGGATTCTCTTTTTAAGCTGTTCCTTAAAACACTAGTGCTTAGGAAATCTATTGGAGGCAGAAGCAGTCAAGGGTAGCGTAGGGTTAGGGTTAGGCTTAGGGTTAGGCTTAGGGTACGGCTTAGGGTACGTGTTCGGGGAGGGTTTCGGGTACGGCGTAGGGTATGGGTTAGGGTTAGGGTTTGGGTTAGTGTTAGGGTTAGGGCTCGGTTTAGGGTACGGTTAGGATTAGGGTACGTGTTAGGTTTAGGGTAGGGGTTAGGGTTAGGGTACGCGTTAGGGTTAGGGTAGTTAGTAAACCTATCCCACTCTCTAGATACCCCTTAGCACGTAAAGGAATATTATTTGGGGGTCCAGCCATGGAGAAGAGTTTAGACACTAGGATAAGATAAGGAACACACCCATTATAAAGAAATCACATTAGGATTCTCTTTTTAAGCTGTTGCTTAAAACACTAGTGCTTAGGAAATCTATTGGAGGCAGAAGCAGTCAAGGGTAGCCTAGGGTTAGTGTTAGGCTTAGGGTTAGGCTTAGGGTACGGCTTAGGGTACGGGTTTGGGGAGGGGTTCAGGTACGGCGTAGGGTATGGGTTAGGGTTAGGGTTAGTGTTAGTGTTAGGGGTAGGGCTCGGTTTAGGGTACGGGTTAGGATTAGGGTACGTGTTAGTGTTAGGGTAGGGGTTAGGGTTAGAGTACGCATTAGGGTTAGGGTAGTTATTAAACCTATCCCACTCTCTAGATACCCCTTAGCACGTAAGGCAATATTATTTGGGGGTGCAGCCATGGAGAAGAGTTTAGACACTAGGATAAGATAAGGAACACACCCATTATAAAGAAATCACATTAGGATTCTCTTTTTAAGCTGTTCCTTAAAACACTAGTGCTTAGGAAATCTATTGGAGGCAGAAGCAGTCAAGGGTAGCCTAGGGTTAGGGTTAGGTTTAGGGTACGGCTTGGGGTATGGGTTCGGGGAGGTGTTCGTGTACGGCGTAGGGTATGGGTTAGGGTTAGGGTTTGGGTTAGTGTTAGGGTTAGGGCTCGGTTTAGGGTACGGGTTAGGATTAGGGTACGTGTTAGGGTTAGGGTAGGGGTTAGGGTTAGGTTACGCGTTAGGGCTAGGGTAGTTAGTAAACCTATCCCACTCTCTAGCTCCCCCTTAGCACGTAAAGGAATATTATTTGGGGGTCCAGCCATGGAGAAGAGTTTAGACACTAGGATAAGATAAGGAACACACCCATTATAAAGAAATCACTTTACGATTCTCTTTTTAAGCTGTTCCTTAAAACACTACTGCTTAGGAAATCAATTGGAGGCAGAAGCAGTCAAGGGTAGCCTAGGGTTAGGGTTAGGCTTAGGGTTAGGTTTAGGGTATGGCTTAGGGTACGGGTTCGGGGAGGGGTGCGGGTACGGCATAGTGTATGGGTTAGGGTTAGGGTTAGGGTTAGTGTTAGGGTTAGGGCTCGGTTTAGGGTACAGGTTAGGATTAGTGTACGTGTTAGGGTTAGGGTAGGGGTTAGGGTTAGGGTAGTTATTAAACCTATCCCACTCTCTAGATACCCCTGAGCACGTAAAGGAATATTATTTGAGGGTCCAGCCATGGAGAAGAGTTTAGACACTAGGATAAGATAAGGAACACACCCATTATAAAGAAATCACATTAGGATTCTCTTTTTAAGCTGTTCCTTAAAACACTAGTGCTTAGGAAATCTATTGGAGGCAGAAGCAGTCAAGGGTAGCGTAGGGTTAGGGTTAGGCTTAGGGTTAGGCTTAGGGTACGGCTTAGGGTACGTGTTCGGGGAGGGTTTCGGGTACGGCGTAGGGTATGGGTTAGGGTTAGGGTTTGGGTTAGTGTTAGGGTTAGGGCTCGGTTTAGGGTACGGGTTAGGATTAGGGTACGTGTTAGGGTTAGGGTAGGTGTTAGGGTTAGGTTACGCATTAGGGCTAGGGTAGTTAGTAAACCTATCCCACTCTCTAGCTCCCCCTTAGCACGTAAAGGAATATTATTTGGGGGTCCAGCCATGGAGAAGAGTTTAGACACTAGGATAAGATAAGGAACACACCCATTATAAAGAAATCACTTTAGGATTCTCTTTTTAAGCTGTTCCTTAAAACACTACTGCTTAGGAAATCAATTGGAGGCAGAAGCAGTCAAGGGTAGCCTAGGGTTAGGGTTAGGCTTAGGGTTAGGTTTAGGGTATGGCTTAGGGTACGGGTTCGGGGAGGGGTGCGGGTACGGCATAGTGTATGGGTTAGGGTTAGGGTTAGGGTTAGTGTTAGGGTTAGGGCTCGGTTTAGGGTACAGGTTAGGATTAGTGTACGTGTTAGGGTTAGGGTAGGGGTTAGGGTTAGGGTACGCGTTAGGTTAGGGTAGTTATTAAACCTATCCCACTCTCTAGATACCCCTGAGCACGTAAAGGAATATTATTTGAGGGTCCAGCCATGGAGAAGAGTTTAGACACTAGGATAAGATAAGGAACACACCCATTATAAAGAAATCACATTAGGATTCTCTTTTTAAGCTGTTCCTTAAAACACTAGTGCTTAGGAAATCTATTGGAGGCAGAAGCAGTCAAGGGTAGCGTAGGGTTAGGGTTAGGCTTAGGGTTAGGCTTAGGGTACGGCTTAGGGTACGTGTTCGGGGAGGGTTTCGGGTACGGCGTAGGGTATGGGTTAGGGTTAGGGTTTGGGTTAGTGTTAGGGTTAGGGCTCGGTTTAGGGTACGGTTAGGATTAGGGTACGTGTTAGGTTTAGGGTAGGGGTTAGGGTTAGGGTACGCGTTAGGGTTAGGGTAGTTAGTAAACCTATCCCACTCTCTAGATACCCCTTAGCACGTAAAGGAATATTATTTGGGGTTCCAGCCATGGAGAAGAATTTAGACACTAGGATAAGATAAGGAACACACCCATTATAAAGAAATCACATTAGGATTCTCTTTTTAAGCTGTTGCTTAAAACACTAGTGCTTAGGAAATCTATTGGAGGCAGAAGCAGTCAAGGGTAGCCTAGGGTTAGTGTTAGGCTTAGGGTTAGGCTTAGGGTACGGCTTAGGGTACGGGTTTGGGGAGGGGTTCAGGTACGGCGTAGGGTATGGGTTAGGGTTAGGGTTAGTGTTAGTGTTAGGGGTAGGGCTCGGTTTAGGGTACGGGTTAGGATTAGGGTACGTGTTAGTGTTAGGGTAGGGGTTAGGGTTAGAGTACGCATTAGGGTTAGGGTAGTTATTAAACCTATCCCACTCTCTAGATACCCCTTAGCACGTAAGGCAATATTATTTGGGGGTGCAGCCATGGAGAAGAGTTTAGACACTAGGATAAGATAAGGAACACACCCATTATAAAGAAATCACATTAGGATTCTCTTTTTAAGCTGTTCCTTAAAACACTAGTGCTTAGGAAATCTATTGGAGGCAGAAGCAGTCAAGGGTAGCCTAGGGTTAGGGTTAGGCTTAGGGTTAGGTTTAGGGTACGGCTTGGGGTATGGGTTCGGGGAGGTGTTCGTGTACGGCGTAGGGTATGGGTTAGGGTTAGGGTTTGGGTTAGTGTTAGGGTTAGGGCTCGGTTTAGGGTACGGGTTAGGATTAGGGTACGTGTTAGGGTTAGGGTAGGGGTTAGGGTTAGGTTACGCGTTAGGGCTAGGGTAGTTAGTAAACCTATCCCACTCTCTAGCTCCCCCTTAGCACGTAAAGGAATATTATTTGGGGGTCCAGCCATGGAGAAGAGTTTAGACACTAGGATAAGATAAGGAACACACCCATTATAAAGAAATCACTTTACGATTCTCTTTTTAAGCTGTTCCTTAAAACACTACTGCTTAGGAAATCAATTGGAGGCAGAAGCAGTCAAGGGTAGCCTAGGGTTAGGGTTAGGCTTAGGGTTAGGTTTAGGGTATGGCTTAGGGTACGGGTTCGGGGAGGGGTGCGGGTACGGCGTAGGGTATTGGTTAGGGTTAGGGTTAGGGTTAGTGTTAGGGTTAGGGCTCGGTTTAGGGTACAGGTTAGGATTAGGGTACGTGTTAGGGTTAGGGTAGGGGTTAGGGTTAGGGTAGTTATTAAACCTATCCCACTCTCTAGATACCCCTGAGCACGTAAAGGAATATTATTTGAGGGTCCAGCCATGGAGAAGAGTTTAGACACTAGGATAAGATAAGGAACACACCCATTATAAAGAAATCACATTAGGATTCTCTTTTTAAGCTGTTCCTTAAAACACTAGTGCTTAGGAAATCTATTGGAGGCAGAAGCAGTCAAGGGTAGCGTAGGGTTAGGGTTAGGCTTAGGGTTAGGCTTAGGGTACGGCTTAGGGTACGTGTTCGGGGAGGGTTTCGGGTACGGCGTAGGGTATGGGTTAGGGTTAGGGTTTGGGTTAGTGTTAGGGTTAGGGCTCGGTTTAGGGTACGGTTAGGATTAGGGTACGTGTTAGGTTTAGGGTAGGGGTTAGGGTTAGGGTACGCGTTAGGGTTAGGGTAGTTAGTAAACCTATCCCACTCTCTAGATACCCCTTAGCACGTAAAGGAATATTATTTGGGGGTCCAGCCATGGAGAAGAGTTTAGACACTAGGATAAGATAAGGAACACACCCATTATAAAGAAATCACATTAGGATTCTCTTTTTAAGCTGTTGCTTAAAACACTAGTGCTTAGGAAAACTATTGGAGGCAGAAGCAGTCAAGGGTAGCCTAGGGTTAGTGTTAGGCTTAGGGTTAGGCTTAGGGTACGGCTTAGGGTACGGGTTTGGGGAGGGGTTCAGGTACGGCGTAGGGTATGGGTTAGGGTTAGGGTTAGTGTTAGTGTTAGGGGTAGGGCTCGGTTTAGGGTACGGGTTAGGATTAGGGTACGTGTTAGTGTTAGGGTAGGGGTTAGGGTTAGAGTACGCATTAGGGTTAGGGTAGTTATTAAACCTATCCCACTCTCTAGATACCCCTTAGCACGTAAGGCAATATTATTTGGGGGTGCAGCCATGGAGAAGAGTTTAGACACTAGGATAAGATAAGGAACACACCCATTATAAAGAAATCACATTAGGATTCTCTTTTTAAGCTGTTCCTTAAAACACTAGTGCTTAGGAAATCTATTGGAGGCAGAAGCAGTCAAGGGTAGCCTAGGGTTAGGGTTAGGTTTAGGGTACGGCTTGGGGTATGGGTTCGGGGAGGTGTTCGTGTACGGCGTAGGGTATGGGTTAGGGTTAGGGTTTGGGTTAGTGTTAGGGTTAGGGCTCGGTTTAGGGTACGGGTTAGGATTAGGGTACGTGTTAGGGTTAGGGTAGGGGTTAGGGTTAGGTTACGCGTTAGGGCTAGGGTAGTTAGTAAACCTATCCCACTCTCTAGCTCCCCCTTAGCACGTAAAGGAATATTATTTGGGGGTCCAGCCATGGAGAAGAGTTTAGACACTAGGATAAGATAAGGAACACACCCATTATAAAGAAATCACTTTACGATTCTCTTTTTAAGCTGTTCCTTAAAACACTACTGCTTAGGAAATCAATTGGAGGCAGAAGCAGTCAAGGGTAGCCTAGGGTTAGGGTTAGGCTTAGGGTTAGGTTTAGGGTATGGCTTAGGGTACGGGTTCGGGGAGGGGTGCGGGTACGGCATAGTGTATGGGTTAGGGTTAGGGTTAGGGTTAGTGTTAGGGTTAGGGCTCGGTTTAGGGTACAGGTTAGGATTAGTGTACGTGTTAGGGTTAGGGTAGGGGTTAGGGTTAGGGTAGTTATTAAACCTATCCCACTCTCTAGATACCCCTGAGCACGTAAAGGAATATTATTTGAGGGTCCAGCCATGGAGAAGAGTTTAGACACTAGGATAAGATAAGGAACACACCCATTATAAAGAAATCACATTAGGATTCTCTTTTTAAGCTGTTCCTTAAAACACTAGTGCTTAGGAAATCTATTGGAGGCAGAAGCAGTCAAGGGTAGCGTAGGGTTAGGGTTAGGCTTAGGGTTAGGCTTAGGGTACGGCTTAGGGTACGTGTTCGGGGAGGGTTTCGGGTACGGCGTAGGGTATGGGTTAGGGTTAGGGTTTGGGTTAGTGTTAGGGTTAGGGCTCGGTTTAGGGTACGGGTTAGGATTAGGGTACGTGTTAGGGTTAGGGTAGGTGTTAGGGTTAGGTTACGCATTAGGGCTAGGGTAGTTAGTAAACCTATCCCACTCTCTAGCTCCCCCTTAGCACGTAAAGGAATATTATTTGGGGGTCCAGCCATGGAGAAGAGTTTAGACACTAGGATAAGATAAGGAACACACCCATTATAAAGAAATCACTTTAGGATTCTCTTTTTAAGCTGTTCCTTAAAACACTACTGCTTAGGAAATCAATTGGAGGCAGAAGCAGTCAAGGGTAGCCTAGGGTTAGGGTTAGGCTTAGGGTTAGGTTTAGGGTATGGCTTAGGGTACGGGTTCGGGGAGGGGTGCGGGTACGGCATAGTGTATGGGTTAGGGTTAGGGTTAGGGTTAGTGTTAGGGTTAGGGCTCGGTTTAGGGTACAGGTTAGGATTAGTGTACGTGTTAGGGTTAGGGTAGGGGTTAGGGTTAGGGTACGCGTTAGGTTAGGGTAGTTATTAAACCTATCCCACTCTCTAGATACCCCTGAGCACGTAAAGGAATATTATTTGAGGGTCCAGCCATGGAGAAGAGTTTAGACACTAGGATAAGATAAGGAACACACCCATTATAAAGAAATCACATTAGGATTCTCTTTTTAAGCTGTTCCTTAAAACACTAGTGCTTAGGTAATCTATTGGAGGCAGAAGCAGTCAAGGGTAGCGTAGGGTTAGGGTTAGGCTTAGGGTTAGGCTTAGGGTACGGCTTAGGGTACGTGTTCGGGGAGGGTTTCGGGTACGGCGTAGGGTATGGGTTAGGGTTAGGGTTTGGGTTAGTGTTAGGGTTAGGGCTCGGTTTAGGGTACGGTTAGGATTAGGGTACGTGTTAGGTTTAGGGTAGGGGTTAGGGTTAGGGTACGCGTTAGGGTTAGGGTAGTTAGTAAACCTATCCCACTCTCTAGATACCCCTTAGCACGTAAAGGAATATTATTTGGGATTCCAGCCATGGAGAAGAATTTAGACACTAGGATAAGATAAGGAACACACCCATTATAAAGAAATCACATTAGGATTCTCTTTTTAAGCTGTTGCTTAAAACACTAGTGCTTAGGAAATCTATTGGAGGCAGAAGCAGTCAAGGGTAGCCTAGGGTTAGTGTTAGGCTTAGGGTTAGGCTTAGGGTACGGCTTAGGGTACGGGTTTGGGGAGGGGTTCAGGTACGGCGTAGGGTATGGGTTAGGGTTAGGGTTAGTGTTAGTGTTAGGGGTAGGGCTCGGTTTAGGGTACGGGTTAGGATTAGGGTACGTGTTAGTGTTAGGGTAGGGGTTAGGGTTAGAGTACGCATTAGGGTTAGGGTAGTTATTAAACCTATCCCACTCTCTAGATACCCCTTAGCACGTAAGGCAATATTATTTGGGGGTGCAGCCATGGAGAAGAGTTTAGACACTAGGATAAGATAAGGAACACACCCATTATAAAGAAATCACATTAGGATTCTCTTTTTAAGCTGTTCCTTAAAACACTAGTGCTTAGGAAATCTATTGGAGGCAGAAGCAGTCAAGGGTAGCCTAGGGTTAGGGTTAGGCTTAGGGTTAGGTTTAGGGTACGGCTTGGGGTATGGGTTCGGGGAGGTGTTCGTGTACGGCGTAGGGTATGGGTTAGGGTTAGGGTTTGGGTTAGTGTTAGGGTTAGGGCTCGGTTTAGGGTACGGGTTAGGATTAGGGTACGTGTTAGGGTTAGGGTAGGGGTTAGGGTTAGGTTACGCGTTAGGGCTAGGGTAGTTAGTAAACCTATCCCACTCTCTAGCTCCCCCTTAGCACGTAAAGGAATATTATTTGGGGGTCCAGCCATGGAGAAGAGTTTAGACACTAGGATAAGATAAGGAACACACCCATTATAAAGAAATCACTTTACGATTCTCTTTTTAAGCTGTTCCTTAAAACACTACTGCTTAGGAAATCAATTGGAGGCAGAAGCAGTCAAGGGTAGCCTAGGGTTAGGGTTAGGCTTAGGGTTAGGTTTAGGGTATGGCTTAGGGTACGGGTTCGGGGAGGGGTGCGGGTACGGCGTAGGGTATTGGTTAGGGTTAGGGTTAGGGTTAGTGTTAGGGTTAGGGCTCGGTTTAGGGTACAGGTTAGGATTAGGGTACGTGTTAGGGTTAGGGTAGGGGTTAGGGTTAGGGTACGCGTTAGGGTTAGGGTAGTTAGTAAACCTATCCCACTCTCTAGATACCCCTTAGCACGTAAGGGAATATTATTTGGGGGTGCAGCCATGGAGAAGAGTTTAGACACTAGGATAAGATAAGGAACACACCCATTATAAAGAAATCACATTAGGATTCTCTTTTTAAGCTGTTCCTTAAAACACTAGTGCTTAGGTAATCTATTGGAGGCAGAAGCAGTCAAGGGTAGCGTAGGGTTAGGGTTAGGCTTAGGGTTAGGCTTAGGGTACGGCTTAGGGTACGTGTTCGGGGAGGGTTTCGGGTACGGCGTAGGGTATGGGTTAGGGTTAGGGTTTGGGTTAGTGTTAGGGTTAGGGCTCGGTTTAGGGTACGGTTAGGATTAGGGTACGTGTTAGGTTTAGGGTAGGGGTTAGGGTTAGGGTACGCGTTAGGGTTAGGGTAGTTAGTAAACCTATCCCACTCTCTAGATACCCCTTAGCACGTAAAGGAATATTATTTGGGATTCCAGCCATGGAGAAGAATTTAGACACTAGGATAAGATAAGGAACACACCCATTATAAAGAAATCACATTAGGATTCTCTTTTTAAGCTGTTGCTTAAAACACTAGTGCTTAGGAAATCTATTGGAGGCAGAAGCAGTCAAGGGTAGCCTAGGGTTAGTGTTAGGCTTAGGGTTAGGCTTAGGGTACGGCTTAGGGTACGGGTTTGGGGAGGGGTTCAGGTACGGCGTAGGGTATGGGTTAGGGTTAGGGTTAGTGTTAGTGTTAGGGGTAGGGCTCGGTTTAGGGTACGGGTTAGGATTAGGGTACGTGTTAGTGTTAGGGTAGGGGTTAGGGTTAGAGTACGCATTAGGGTTAGGGTAGTTATTAAACCTATCCCACTCTCTAGATACCCCTTAGCACGTAAGGCAATATTATTTGGGGGTGCAGCCATGGAGAAGAGTTTAGACACTAGGATAAGATAAGGAACACACCCATTATAAAGAAATCACATTAGGATTCTCTTTTTAAGCTGTTCCTTAAAACACTAGTGCTTAGGAAATCTATTGGAGGCAGAAGCAGTCAAGGGTAGCCTAGGGTTAGGGTTAGGCTTAGGGTTAGGTTTAGGGTACGGCTTGGGGTATGGGTTCGGGGAGGTGTTCGTGTACGGCGTAGGGTATGGGTTAGGGTTAGGGTTTGGGTTAGTGTTAGGGTTAGGGCTCGGTTTAGGGTACGGGTTAGGATTAGGGTACGTGTTAGGGTTAGGGTAGGGGTTAGGGTTAGGTTACGCGTTAGGGCTAGGGTAGTTAGTAAACCTATCCCACTCTCTAGCTCCCCCTTAGCACGTAAAGGAATATTATTTGGGGGTCCAGCCATGGAGAAGAGTTTAGACACTAGGATAAGATAAGGAACACACCCATTATAAAGAAATCACATTAGGATTCTCTTTTTAAGCTGTTCCTTAAAACAGTAGTGCTTAGGAAATCTATTGGAGGCAGAAGCAGTCAAGGGTAGCCTACGGTTAGGGTTAGGCTTAGGGTTAGGCTTAGGGTACGGCTTAGGTTACGGGTTCGGGGAGGGGTGCGGGTATGGCGTAGGGTATGGGTTAGGGTTAGGGTTTGGGTTAGTGTTAGGGTTAGGGCTCGGTTTAGGGTACGGGTTAGGATTAGGGTACGTGTTAGGGTTAGGGTAGGGGTTAGGGTTAGGTTACGCATTAGGGCTAGGGTAGTTAGTAAACCTATCCCACTCTCTAGCTCCCTCTTAGCACGTAAAGGAATATTATTTGGGGGTCCAGCCATGGAGAAGAGTTTAGACACTAGGATAAGATAAGGAACACACCCATTATAAAGAAATCACTTTAGGATTCTCTTTTTAAGCTGTTCCTTAAAACACTACTGCTTAGGAAATCAATTGGAGGCAGAAGCATTCAAGGGTAGCCTAGGGTTAGGGTTAGGCTTAGGGTTAGGTTTAGGGTATGGCTTAGGGTACGGGTTCGGGGAGGGGTGCGGGTACGGCATAGGGTATGGGTTAGGGTTAGGATTAGGGTTAGTGTTAGGGTTAGGGCTCGGTTTAGGGTACAGGTTAGGATTAGTGTACGTGTTAGGGTTAGGGTAGGGGTTAGGGTTAGGGTACGCGTTAGGGTTAGGGTAGTTATTAAACCTATCCCACTCTCTAGATACCCCTTAGCACGTAAGGGAATATTATTTGGGGGTGCAGCCATGGAGAAGAGTTTAGACACTAGGATAAGATAAGGAACACACCCATTATAAAGAAATCACATTAGGATTCTCTTTTTAAGCTGTTCCTTAAAACAGTAGTGCTTAGGAAATCTATTGGAGGCAGAAGCAGTCAAGGGTAGCCTAGGGTTAGGGTTAGGCTTAGGGTTAGGCTTAGGGTACGGCTTAGGGTACGGGTTCGGGGAGGGGTGCGGGTACGGCGTAGGGTATGGGTTAGAGTTAGGGTTAGGGTTAGTGTTAGGGTTAGGGCTCGGTTTAGGGTACGGGTTAGGATTAGGGTACGTGTTAGGGTTAGGGTAGGGGTTAGGGTTAGGGTACGCGTTAGGGTTAGGGTAGTTATTAAACCTATCCCACTCTCTAGATACCCCTTAGCACGTAAAGGAATATTATTTGAGGGTCCAGCCATGGAGAAGAGTTTAGACACTAGGATAAGATAAGGAACACACCCATTATAAAGAAATCACATTAGGATTCTCTTTTTAAGCTGTTCCTTAAAACACTAGTGCTTAGGAAATCTATTGGAGGCAGAAGCAGTCAAGGGTAGCGTAGGGTTAGGGTTAGGCTTAGGGTTAGGCTTAGGGTACGGCTTAGGGTACGTGTTCGGGGAGGGTTTCGGGTACGGCGTAGGGTATGGGTTAGGGTTAGGGTTTGGGTTAGTGTTAGGGTTAGGGCTCGGTTTAGGGTACGGTTAGGATTAGGGTACGTGTTAGGTTTAGGGTAGGGGTTAGGGTTAGGGTACGCGTTAGGGTTAGGGTAGTTAGTAAACCTATCCCACTCTCTAGATACCCCTTAGCACGTAAAGGAATATTATTTGGGGTTCCAGCCATGGAGAAGAATTTAGACACTAGGATAAGATAAGGAACACACCCATTATAAAGAAATCACATTAGGATTCTCTTTTTAAGCTGTTGCTTAAAACACTAGTGCTTAGGAAATCTATTGGAGGCAGAAGCAGTCAAGGGTAGCCTAGGGTTAGTGTTAGGCTTAGGGTTAGGCTTAGGGTACGGCTTAGGGTACGGGTTTGGGGAGGGGTTCAGGTACGGCGTAGGGTATGGGTTAGGGTTAGGGTTAGTGTTAGTGTTAGGGGTAGGGCTCGGTTTAGGGTACGGGTTAGGATTAGGGTACGTGTTAGTGTTAGGGTAGGGGTTAGGGTTAGAGTACGCATTAGGGTTAGGGTAGTTATTAAACCTATCCCACTCTCTAGATACCCCTTAGCACGTAAGGCAATATTATTTGGGGGTGCAGCCATGGAGAAGAGTTTAGACACTAGGATAAGATAAGGAACACACCCATTATAAAGAAATCACATTAGGATTCTCTTTTTAAGCTGTTCCTTAAAACACTAGTGCTTAGGAAATCTATTGGAGGCATAAGCAGTCAAGGGTAGCCTAGGGTTAGGGTTAGGCTTAGGGTTAGGTTTAGGGTACGGCTTGGGGTATGGGTTCGGGGAGGTGTTCGTGTACGGCGTAGGGTATGGGTTAGGGTTAGGGTTTGGGTTAGTGTTAGGGTTAGGGTTCGGTTTAGGGTACGGGTTAGGATTAGGGTACGTGTTAGGGTTAGGGTAGGGGTTAGGGTTAGGTTACGCGTTAGGGCTAGGGTAGTTAGTAAACCTATCCCACTCTCTAGCTCCCCCTTAGCACGTAAAGGAATATTATTTGGGGGTCCAGCCATGGAGAAGAGTTTAGACACTAGGATAAGATAAGGAACACACCCATTATAAAGAAATCACTTTAGGATTCTCTTTTTAAGCTGTTCCTTAAAACACTACTGCTTAGGAAATCAATTGGAGGCAGAAGCAGTCAAGGGTAGCCTAGGGTTAGGGTTAGGCTTAGGGTTAGGTTTAGGGTATGGCTTAGGGTACGGGTTCGGGGAGGGGTGCGGGTACGGCGTAGGGTATGGGTTAGGGTTAGGGTTAGGGTTAGTGTTAGGGTTAGGGCTCGGTTTAGGGTACAGGTTAGGATTAGGGTACGTGTTAGGGTTAGGGTAGGGGTTAGGGTTAGGGTACGCGTTAGGGTTAGGGTAGTTATTAAACCTATCCCACTCTCTAGATACCCCTTAGCACGTAAGGGAATATTATTTGGGGGTGCAGCCATGGAGAAGAGTTTAGACACTAGGATAAGATAAGGAACACACCCATTATAAAGAAATCACATTAGGATTCTCTTTTTAAGCTGTTCCTTAAAACAGTAGTGCTTAGGAAATCTATTGGAGGCAGAAGCAGTCAAGGGTAGCCTAGGGTTAGGGTTAGGCTTAGGGTTAGGCTTAGGGTACGGCTTAGGGTACGGGTTCGGGGAGGGGTGCGGGTACGGCGTAGGGTATGGGTTAGGGTTAGGGTTAGGGTTAGTGTTAGGGTTAGGGCTCGGTTTAGGGTACGGGTTAGGATTAGGGTACGTGTTAGGGTTAGGGTAGGGGTTAGGGTTAGGGTACGCGTTAGGGTTAGGGTAGTTATTAAACCTATCCCACTCTCTAGATACCCCTTAGCACGTAAAGGAATATTATTTGAGGGTCCAGCCATGGAGAAGAGTTTAGACACTAGGATAAGATAAGGAACACACCCATTATAAAGAAATCACATTAGGATTCTCTTTTTAAGCTGTTCCTTAAAACACTAGTGCTTAGGAAATCTATTGGAGGCAGAAGCAGTCAAGGGTAGCGTAGGGTTAGGGTTAGGCTTAGGGTTAGGCTTAGGGTACGGCTTAGGGTACGTGTTCGGGGAGGGTTTCGGGTACGGCGTAGGGTATGGGTTAGGGTTAGGGTTTGGGTTAGTGTTAGGGTTAGGGCTCGGTTTAGGGTACGGTTAGGATTAGGGTACGTGTTAGGTTTAGGGTAGGGGTTAGGGTTAGGGTACGCGTTACGGTTAGGGTAGTTAGTAAAACTATCCCACTCTCTAGATACCCCTTAGCACGTAAAGGAATATTATTTGGGGTTCCAGCCATGGAGAAGAATTTAGACACTAGGATAAGATAAGGAACACACCCATTATAAAGAAATCACATTAGGATTCTCTTTTTAAGCTGTTGCTTAAAACACTAGTGCTTAGGAAATCTATTGGAGGCAGAAGCAGTCAAGGGTAGCCTAGGGTTAGTGTTAGGCTTAGGGTTAGGCTTAGGGTACGGCTTAGGGTACGGGTTAGGATTAGGGTACGTGTTAGTGTTAGAGTAGGGGTTAGGGTTAGAGTACGCATTAGGGTTAGGGTAGTTATTAAACCTATCCCACTCTCTAGATACCCCTTAGCACGTAAGGCAATATTATTTGGGGGTGCAGCCATGGAGAAGAGTTTAGACACTAGGATAAGATAAGGAACACACCCATTATAAAGAAATCACATTAGGATTCTCTTTTTAAGCTGTTCCTTAAAACACTAGTGCTTAGGAAATCTATTGGAGGCAGAAGCAGTCAAGGGTAGCCTAGGGTTAGGGTTATGCTTAGGGTTAGGTTTAGGGTACGGCTTGGGGTATGGGTTCGGGGAGGTGTTCGTGTACGGCGTAGGGTATGGGTTAGGGTTAGGGTTTGGGTTAATGTTAGGGGTAGGGCTCGGTTTAGGGTACGGGTTAGGATTAGGGTACGTGTTAGTGTTAGGGTAGGGGTTAGGGTTAGAGTACGCATTAGGGTTAGGGTAGTTATTAAACCTATCCCACTCTGAAGATACCCCTTAGCACGTAAGGCAATATTATTTGGGGGTGCAGCCATGGAGAAGAGTTTAGACACTAGGATAAGATAAGGAACACACCCATTATAAAGAAATCACATTAGGATTCTCTTTTTAAGCTGTTCCTTAAAACACTAGTGCTTAGGAAATCTATTGGAGGCAGAAGCAGTCAAGGGTAGCCTAGGGTTAGGGTTAGGCTTAGGGTTAGGTTTAGGGTACGGCTTGGGGTATGGGTTCGGGGAGGTGTTCGTGTACGGCGTAGGGTATGGGTTAGGGTTAGGGTTTGGGTTAGTGTTAGGGTTAGGGCTCGGTTTAGGGTACGGGTTAGGATTAGGGTACGTGTTAGGGTTAGGGTAGGGGTTAGGGTTAGGTTACGCGTTAGGGCTAGGGTAGTTAGTAAACCTATCCCACTCTCTAGCTCCCCCTTAGCACGTAAAGGAATATTATTTGGGGGTCCAGCCATGGAGAAGAGTTTAGACACTAGGATAAGATAAGGAACACACCCATTATAAAGAAATCACTTTAGGATTCTCTTTTTAAGCTGTTCCTTAAAACACTACTGCTTAGGAAATCTATTGGAGGCAGAAGCAGTCAAGGGTAGCCTAGGGTTAGGGTTAGGCTTAGGGTTAGGTTTAGGGTATGGCTTAGGGTACGGGTTCGGGGAGGGGTGCGGGTACGGCGTAGGGTATGGGTTAGGGTTAGGGTTAGGGTTAGTGTTAGGGTTAGGGCTCGGTTTAGGGTACAGGTTAGGATTAGGGTACGTGTTAGGGTTAGGGTAGGGGTTAGGGTTAGGGTACGCGTTAGGGTTAGGGTAGTTATTAAACCTATCCCACTCTCTAGATACCCCTTAGCACGTAAGGGAATATTATTTGGGGGTGCAGCCATGGAGAAGAGTTTAGACACTAGGATAAGATAAGGAACACACCCATTATAAAGAAATCACATTAGGATTCTCTTTTTAAGCTGTTCCTTAAAACTGTAGTGCTTAGGAAATCTATTGGAGGCAGAAGCAGTCAAGGGTAGCCTAGGGTTAGGGTTAGGCTTAGGGTTAGGCTTAGGGTACGGCTTAGGTTACGGGTTCGGGGAGGGGTGCGGGTACAGCGTAGGGTATGGGTTAGGGTTAGGGTTAGGGTTAGTGTTAGGGTTAGGGCTCGGTTTAGGGTACGGGTTAGGATTAGGGTACGTGTTAGGGTTAGGGTAGGGGTTAGGGTTAGGGTACGCGTTAGGGTTAGGGTAGTTATTAAACCTATCCCACTCTCTAGATACCCCTTAGCACGTAAAGGAATATTATTTGAGGGTCCAGCCATGGAGAAGAGTTTAGACACTAGGATAAGATAAGGAACACACCCATTATAAAGAAATCACATTAGGATTCTCTTTTTAAGCTGTTCCTTAAAACACTAGTGCTTAGGAAATCTATTGGAGGCAGAAGCAGTCAAGGGTAGCGTAGGGTTAGGGTTAGGCTTAGGGTTAGGCTTAGGGTACGGCTTAGGGTACGGGTTCGGGGAGGGTTTCGGGTACGGCGTAGGGTATGGGTTAGGGTTAGGGTTAGGGTTAGTGTTAGGGTTAGGGCTCGGTTTAGGGTACGGTTAGGATTAGGGTACGTGTTAGGTTTAGGGTAGGGGTTAGGGTTAGGGTACGCGTTAGGGTTAGGGTAGTTAGTAAACCTATCCCACTCTCTAGATACCCCTTAGCACGTAAAGGAATATTATTTGGGGTTCCAGCAATGGAGAAGAATTTAGACACTAGGATAAGATAAGGAATACACCCATTATAAAGAAATCACATTAGGATTCTCTTTTTAAGCTGTTGCTTAAAACACTAGTGCTTAGGAAATCTATTGGAGGCAGAAGCAGTCAACGGTAGCCTAGGGTTAGTGTTAGGCTTAGGGTTAGGCTTAGGGTACGGCTTAGGGTACGGGTTTGGGGAGGGGTTCAGGTACGGCGTAGGGTATGGGTTAGGGTTAGGGTTAGGGTTAGTGTTAGGGTTAGGGCTCGGTTTAGGGTACGGGTTAGGATTAGGGTACGTGTTAGTGTTAGAGTAGGGGTTAGGGTTAGAGTACGCATTAGGGTTAGGGTAGTTATTAAACCTATCCCACTCTCTAGATACCCCTTAGCACGTAAGGCAATATTATTTGGGGGTGCAGCCATGGAGAAGAGTTTAGACACTAGGATAAGATAAGGAACACAACCATTATAAAGAAATCACATTAGGATTCTCTTTTTAAGCTGTTCCTTAAAACACTAGTGCTTAGGAAATCTATTGGAGGCAGAAGCAGTCAAGGGTAGCCTAGGGTTAGGGTTAGGCTTAGGGTTAGGTTTAGGGTACGGCTTGGGGTATGGGTTCGGGGAGGTGTTCGTGTACGGCGTAGGGTATGGGTTAGGGTTAGGGTTTGGGTTAGTGTTAGGGTTAGGGCTCGGTTTAGGGTACGGGTTAGGATTAGGGTACGTGTTAGGGTTAGGGTAGGTGTTATGGTTAGGTTACGCGTTAGGGCTAGGGTAGTTAGTAAACCTATCCCACTCTCTAGCTCCCCCTTAGCACGTAAAGGAATATTATTTGGGGGTCCAGCCATGGAGAAGAGTTTAGACACTAGGATAAGATAAGGAACACACCCATTATAAAGAAATCACTTTAGGATTCTCTTTTTAAGCTGTTCCTTAAAACACTACTGCTTAGGAAATCAATTGGAGGCAGAAGCAGTCAAGGGTAGCCTAGGGTTAGGGTTAGGCTTAGGGTTAGGTTTAGGGTATGGCTTAGGGTACGGGTTCGGGGAGGGGTGCGGGTACGGCGTAGGGTATTGGTTAGGGTTAGGGTTAGGGTTAGTGTTAGGGTTAGGGCTCGGTTTAGGGTACAGGTTAGGATTAGGGTACGTGTTAGGGTTAGGGTAGGGGTTAGGGTTAGGGTACGCGTTAGGGTTAGGGTAGTTAGTAAACCTATCCCACTCTCTAGATACCCCTTAGCACGTAAGGGAATATTATTTGGGGGTGCAGCCATGGAGAAGAGTTTAGACACTAGGATAAGATAAGGAACACACCCATTATAAAGAAATCACATTAGGATTCTCTTTTTAAGCTGTTCCTTAAAACAGTAGTGCTTAGGAAATCTATTGAAGGCAGAAGCAGTCAAGGGTAGCCTAGGGTTAGGGTTAGGCTTAGGGTTAGGCTTAGGGTACGGCTTAGGTTACGGGTTCGGGGAGGGTTGCGGGTACGGCGTAGGGTATGGGTTAGGGTTAGGGTTTGGGTTAGTGTTAGGGTTAGGGCTCGGTTTAGGGTACGGGTTAGGATTAGGGTACGTGTTAGGGTTAGGGTAGGGGTTAGGGTTAGGTTACGCATTAGGGCTAGGGTAGTTAGTAAACCTATCCCACTCTCTAGCTCCCCCTTAGCACGTAAAGGAATATTATTTGGGGGTCCAGCCATGGAGAAGAGTTTAGACACTAGGATAAGATAAGGAACACACCCATTATAAAGAAATCACTTTAGGATTCTCTTTTTAAGCTGTTCCTTAAAACACTACTGCTTAGGAAATCAATTGGAGGCAGAAGCAGTCAAGGGTAGCCTAGGGTTAGGGTTAGGCTTAGGGTTAGGTTTAGGGTATGGCTTAGGGTACGGGTTCGGGGAGGGGTGCGGGTACGGCATAGGGTATGGGTTAGGGTTAGGATTAGGGTTAGTGTTAGGGTTAGGGCTCGGTTTAGGGTACAGGTTAGGATTAGTGTACGTGTTAGGGTTAGGGTAGGGGTTAGGGTTAGGGTACGCGTTAGGGTTAGGGTAGTTATTAAACCTATCCCACTCTCTAGATACCCCTTAGCACGTAAGGGAATATTATTTGGGGGTGCAGCCATGGAGAAGAGTTTAGACACTAGGATAAGATAAGGAACACACCCATTATAAAGAAATCACATTAGGATTCTCTTTTTAAGCTGTTCCTTAAAACAGTAGTGCTTAGGAAATCTATTGGAGGCAGAAGCAGTCAAGGGTAGCCTAGGGTTAGGGTTAGGCTTAGGGTTAGGCTTAGGGTACGGCTTAGGGTACGGGTTCGGGGAGGGGTGCGGGTACGGCGTAGGGTATGGGTTAGGGTTAGGGTTAGGGTTAGTGTTAGGGTTAGGGCTCGGTTTAGGGTACGGGTTAGGATTAGGGTACGTCTTAGGGTTAGGGTAGGGGTTAGGGTTAGGGTACGCGTTAGGGTTAGGGTAGTTATTAAACCTATCCCACTCTCTAGATACCCCTTAGCACGTAAAGGAATATTATTTGAGGGTCCAGCCATGGAGAAGAGTTTAGACACTAGGATAAGATAAGGAACACACCCATTATAAAGAAATCACATCAGGATTCTCTTTTTAAGCTGTTCCTTAAAACACTAGTGCTTAGGAAATCTATTGGAGGCAGAAGCAGTCAAGGGTAGCGTAGGGTTAGGGTTAGGCTTAGGGTTAGGCTTAGGGTACGGCTTAGGGTACGTGTTCGGGGAGGGTTTCGGGTACGGCGTAGGGTATGGGTTAGGGTTAGGGTTTGGGTTAGTGTTAGGGTTAGGGCTCGGTTTAGGGTACGGTTAGGATTAGGGTACGTGTTAGGTTTAGGGTAGGGGTTAGGGTTAGGGTACGCGTTAGGGTTAGGGTAGTTAGTAAACCTATCCCACTCTCTAGGTACCCCTTAGCACGTAAAGGAATATTATTTGGGGTTCCAGCCATGGAGAAGAATTTAGACACTAGGATAAGATAAGGAACACACCCATTATAAAGAAATCACATTAGGATTCTCTTTTTAAGCTGTTCCTTAAAACACTAGTGCTTAGGAAATCTATTGGAGGCAGAAGCAGTCAAGGGTAGCCTAGGGTTAGTGTTAGGCTTAGGGTTAGGCTTAGGGTACGGCTTAGGGTACGGGTTTGGGGAGGGGTTCAGGTACGGCGTAGGGTATGGGTTAGGGTTAGGGTTAGTGTTAGTGTTAGGGGTAGGGCTCGGTTTAGGGTACGGGTTAGGATTAGGGTACGTGTTAGTGTTAGGGTAGGGGTTAGGGTTAGAGTACGCATTAGGGTTAGGGTAGTTATTAAACCTATCCCACTCTCTAGATACCCCTTAGCACGTAAGGCAATATTATTTGGGGGTGCAGCCATGGAGAAGAGTTTAGACACTAGGATAAGATAAGGAACACACCCATTATAAAGAAATCACATTAGGATTCTCTTTTTAAGCTGTTCCTTAAAACACTAGTGCTTAGGAAATCTATTGGAGGCAGAAGCAGTCAAGGGTAGCCTAGGGTTAGGGTTAGGCTTAGGGTTAGGTTTAGGGTACGGCTTGGGGTATGGGTTCGGGGAGGTGTTCGTGTACGGCGTAGGGTATGGGTTAGGGTTAGGGTTTGGGTTAGTGTTAGGGTTAGGGCTCGGTTTAGGGTACGGGTTAGGATTAGGGTACGTGTTAGGGTTAGGGTAGGGGTTAGGGTTAGGTTACGCGTTAGGGCTAGGGTAGTTAGTAAACCTATCCCACTCTCTAGCTCCCCCTTAGCACGTAAAGGAATATTATTTGGGGGTCCAGCCATGGAGAAGAGTTTAGACACTAGGATAAGATAAGGAACACACCCATTATAAAGAAATCACTTTAGGATTCTCTTTTTAAGCTGTTCCTTAAAACACTACTGCTTAGGAAATCAATTGGAGGCAGAAGCAGTCAAGGGTAGCCTAGGGTTAGGGTTAGGCTTAGGGTTAGGTTTAGGGTATGGCTTAGGGTACGGGTTCGGGGAGGGGTGCGGGTACGGCGTAGGGTATGGGTTAGGGTTAGGGTTAGGGTTAGTGTTAGGGTTAGGGCTCGGTTTAGGGTACAGGTTAGGATTAGGGTACGTGTTAGGGTTAGGGTAGGGGTTAGGGTTAGGGTACGCGTTAGGGTTAGGGTAGTTATTAAACCTATCCCACTCTCTATATACCCCTTAGCACGTAAGGGAATATTATTTGGGGGTGCAGCCATGGAGAAGAGTTTAGACACTAGGATAAGATAAGGAACACACCCATTATAAAGAAATCACATTAGGATTCTCTTTTTAAGCTGTTCCTTAAAACAGTAGTGCTTAGGAAATCTATTGGAGGCAGAAGCAGTCAAGGGTAGCCTAGGGTTAGGGTTAGGCTTAGGGTTAGGCTTAGGGTACGGCTTAGGGTACGGGTTCGGGGAGGGGTGCGGGTACGGCGTAGGGTATGGGTTAGGGTTAGGGTTAGGGTTAGTGTTAGGGTTAGGGCTCGGTTTAGGGTACGGGTTAGGATTAGGGTACGTGTTAGGGTTAGGGTAGGGGTTAGGGTTAGGGTACGCGTTAGGGTTAGGGTAGTTATTAAACCTATCCCACTCTCTAGATACCCCTTAGCACGTAAAGGAATATTATTTGAGGGTCCAGCCATGGAGAAGAGTTTAGACACTAGGATAAGATAAGGAACACACCCATTATAAAGAAATCACATTAGGATTCTCTTTTTAAGCTGTTCCTTAAAACACTAGTGCTTAGGAAATCTATTGGAGGCAGAAGCAGTCAAGGGTAGCGTAGGGTTAGGGTTAGGCTTAGGGTTAGGCTTAGGGTACGGCTTAGGGTACGTGTTCGGGGAGGGTTTCGGGTACGGCGTAGGGTATGGGTTAGGGTTAGGGTTAGGGTTAGTGTTAGGGTTAGGGCTCGGTTTAGGGTACGGTTAGGATTAGGGTACGTGTTAGGTTTAGGGTAGGGGTTAGGGTTAGGGTACGCGTTAGGGTTAGGGTAGTTAGTAAACCTATCCCACTCTCTAGATACCCCTTAGCACGTAAAGGAATATTATTTGGGGTTCCAGCCATGGAGAAGAATTTAGACACTAGGATAAGATAAGGAACACACCCATTATAAAGAAATCACATTAGGATTCTCTTTTTAAGCTGTTGCTTAAAACACTAGTGCTTAGGAAATCTATTGGAGGCAGAAGCAGTCAAGGGTAGCCTAGGGTTAGTGTTAGGCTTAGGGTTAGGCTTAGGGTACGGCTTAGGGTACGGGTTTGGGGAGGGGTTCAGGTACGGCGTAGGGTATGGGTTAGGGTTAGTGTTAGTGTTAGTGTTAGGGGTAGGGCTCGGTTTAGGGTACGGGTTAGGATTAGGGTACGTGTTAGTGTTAGGGTAGGGGTTAGGGTTAGAGTACGCATTAGGGTTAGGGTAGTTATTAAACCTATCCCACTCTCTAGATACCCCTTAGCACGTAAGGCAATATTATTTGGGGGTGCAGCCATGGAGAAGAGTTTAGACACTAGGATAAGATAAGGAACACACCCACTATAAAGAAATCACATTAGGATTCTCTTTTTAAGCTGTTCCTTAAAACACTAGTGCTTAGGAAATCTATTGGAGGCAGAAGCAGTCAAGGGTAGCGTAGGGTTAGGGTTAGGCTTAGGGTTAGGCTTAGGGTACGGCTTAGGGTACGGGTTCGGGGAGGGTTTCGGGTACGGCGTAGGGTATGGGTTAGGGTTAGGGTTAGGGTTAGTGTTAGGGTTAGGGCTCGGTTTAGGGTACGGTTAGGATTAGGGTACGTGTTAGGTTTAGGGTAGGGGTTAGGGTTAGGGTACGCGTTAGGGTTAGGGTAGTTAGTAAACCTATCCCACTCTCTAGATACCCCTTAGCACGTAAAGGAATATTATTTGGGGTTCCAGCAATGGAGAAGAATTTAGACACTAGGATAAGATAAGGAACACACCCATTATAAAGAAATCACATTAGGATTCTCTTTTTAAGCTGTTGCTTAAAACACTAGTGCTTAGGAAATCTATTGGAGGCAGAAGCAGTCAAGGGTAGCCTAGGGTTAGTGTTAGGCTTAGGGTTAGGCTTAGGGTACGGCTTAGGGTACGGGTTTGGGGAGGGGTTCAGGTACGGCGTAGGGTATGGGTTAGGGTTTGGGTTAGTGTTAGTGTTAGGGTTAGGGCTCGGTTTAGGGTACGGGTTAGGATTAGGGTACGTGTTAGTGTTAGAGTAGGGGTTAGGGTTAGAGTACGCATTAGGGTTAGGGTAGTTATTAAACCTATCCCACTCTCTAGATACCCCTTAGCACGTAAGGCAATATTATTTGGGGGTGCAGCCATGGAGAAGAGTTTAGACACTAGGATAAGATAAGGAACACACCCATTATAAAGAAATCACATTAGGATTCTCTTTTTAAGCTGTTCCTTAAAACAGTAGTGCTTAGGAAATCTATTGGAGGCAGAAGCAGTCAAGGGTAGCCTAGGGTTAGGGTTAGGGTTAGGGTTAGGTTTAGGGTACGGCTTGGGGTATGGGTTCGGGGAGGTGTTCGTGTACGGCGTAGGGTATGGGTTAGGGTTAGGGTTTGGGTTAGTGTTAGGGTTAGGGCTCGGTTTAGGGTACGGGTTAGGATTAGGGTACGTGTTAGGGTTAGGGTAGGTGTTAGGGTTAGGTTACGCATTAGGGCTAGGGTAGTTAGTAAACCTATCCCACTCTCTAGCTCCCCCTTAGCACGTAAAGGAATATTATTTGGGGGTCCAGCCATGGAGAAGAGTTTAGACACTAGGATAAGATAAGGAACACACCCATTATAAAGAAATCACTTTAGGATTCTCTTTTTAAGCTGTTCCTTAAAACACTACTGCTTAGGAAATCAATTGGAGGCAGAAGCAGTCAAGGGTAGCCTAGGGTTAGGGTTAGGCTTAGGGTTAGGTTTAGGGTATGGCTTAGGGTACGGGTTCGGGGAGGGGTGCGGGTACGGCATAGTGTATGGGTTAGGGTTAGGGTTAGGGTTAGTGTTAGGGTTAGGGCTCGGTTTAGGGTACAGGTTAGGATTAGTGTACGTGTTAGGGTTAGGGTAGGGGTTAGGGTTAGGGTACGCGTTAGGGTTAGGGTAGTTATTAAACCTATCCCACTCTCTTGATACCCCTGAGCACGTAAAGGAATATTATTTGAGGGTCCAGCCATGGAGAAGAGTTTAGACACTAGGATAAGATAAGGAACACACCCATTATAAAGAAATCACATTAGGATTCTCTTTTTAAGCTGTTCCTTAAAACACTAGTGCTTAGGAAATCTATTGGAGGCAGAAGCAGTCAAGGGTAGCGTAGGGTTAGGGTTAGGCTTAGGGTTAGGCTTAGGGTACGGCTTAGGGTACGTGTTCGGGGAGGGTTTCGGGTACGGCGTAGGGTATGGGTTAGGGTTAGGGTTTGGGTTAGTGTTAGGGTTAGGGCTCGGTTTAGGGTACGGTTAGGATTAGGGTACGTGTTAGGTTTAGGGTAGGGGTTAGGGTTAGGGTACGCGTTAGGGTTAGGGTAGTTAGTAAACCTATCCCACTCTCTAGGTACCCCTTAGCACGTAAAGGAATATTATTTGGGGTTCCAGCCATGGAGAAGAATTTAGACACTAGGATAAGATAAGGAACACACCCATTATAAAGAAATCACATTAGGATTCTCTTTTTAAGCTGTTCCTTAAAACACTAGTGCTTAGGAAATCTATTGGAGGCAGAAGCAGTCAAGGGTAGCCTAGGGTTAGTGTTAGGCTTAGGGTTAGGCTTAGGGTACGGCTTAGGGTACGGGTTTGGGGAGGGGTTCAGGTACGGCGTAGGGTATGGGTTAGGGTTAGGGTTAGTGTTAGTGTTAGGGGTAGGGCTCGGTTTAGGGTACGGGTTAGGATTAGGGTACGTGTTAGTGTTAGGGTAGGGGTTAGGGTTAGAGTACGCATTAGGGTTAGGGTAGTTATTAAACCTATCCCACTCTCTAGATACCCCTTAGCACGTAAGGCAATATTATTTGGGGGTGCAGCCATGGAGAAGAGTTTAGACACTAGGATAAGATAAGGAACACACCCATTATAAAGAAATCACATTAGGATTCTCTTTTTAAGCTGTTCCTTAAAACACTAGTGCTTAGGAAATCTATTGGAGGCAGAAGCAGTCAAGGGTAGCCTAGGGTTAGGGTTAGGCTTAGGGTTAGGTTTAGGGTACGGCTTGGGGTATGGGTTCGGGGAGGTGTTCGTGTACGGCGTAGGGTATGGGTTAGGGTTAGGGTTTGGGTTAGTGTTAGGGTTAGGGCTCGGTTTAGGGTACGGGTTAGGATTAGGGTACGTGTTAGGGTTAGGGTAGGGGTTAGGGTTAGGTTACGCGTTAGGGCTAGGGTAGTTAGTAAACCTATCCCACTCTCTAGCTCCCCCTTAGCACGTAAAGGAATATTATTTGGGGGTCCAGCCATGGAGAAGAGTTTAGACACTAGGATAAGATAAGGAACACACCCATTATAAAGAAATCACTTTAGGATTCTCTTTTTAAGCTGTTCCTTAAAACACTACTGCTTAGGAAATCAATTGGAGGCAGAAGCAGTCAAGGGTAGCCTAGGGTTAGGGTTAGGCTTAGGGTTAGGTTTAGGGTATGGCTTAGGGTACGGGTTCGGGGAGGGGTGCGGGTACGGCGTAGGGTATGGGTTAGGGTTAGGGTTAGGGTTAGTGTTAGGGTTAGGGCTCGGTTTAGGGTACAGGTTAGGATTAGGGTACGTGTTAGGGTTAGGGTAGGGGTTAGGGTTAGGGTACGCGTTAGGGTTAGGGTAGTTATTAAACCTATCCCACTCTCTATATACCCCTTAGCACGTAAGGGAATATTATTTGGGGGTGCAGCCATGGAGAAGAGTTTAGACACTAGGATAAGATAAGGAACACACCCATTATAAAGAAATCACATTAGGATTCTCTTTTTAAGCTGTTCCTTAAAACAGTAGTGCTTAGGAAATCTATTGGAGGCAGAAGCAGTCAAGGGTAGCCTAGGGTTAGGGTTAGGCTTAGGGTTAGGCTTAGGGTACGGCTTAGGGTACGGGTTCGGGGAGGGGTGCGGGTACGGCGTAGGGTATGGGTTAGGGTTAGGGTTAGGGTTAGTGTTAGGGTTAGGGCTCGGTTTAGGGTACGGGTTAGGATTAGGGTACGTGTTAGGGTTAGGGTAGGGGTTAGGGTTAGGGTACGCGTTAGGGTTAGGGTAGTTATTAAACCTATCCCACTCTCTAGATACCCCTTAGCACGTAAAGGAATATTATTTGAGGGTCCAGCCATGGAGAAGAGTTTAGACACTAGGATAAGATAAGGAACACACCCATTATAAAGAAATCACATTAGGATTCTCTTTTTAAGCTGTTCCTTAAAACACTAGTGCTTAGGAAATCTATTGGAGGCAGAAGCAGTCAAGGGTAGCGTAGGGTTAGGGTTAGGCTTAGGGTTAGGCTTAGGGTACGGCTTAGGGTACGTGTTCGGGGAGGGTTTCGGGTACGGCGTAGGGTATGGGTTAGGGTTAGGGTTAGGGTTAGTGTTAGGGTTAGGGCTCGGTTTAGGGTACGGTTAGGATTAGGGTACGTGTTAGGTTTAGGGTAGGGGTTAGGGTTAGGGTACGCGTTAGGGTTAGGGTAGTTAGTAAACCTATCCCACTCTCTAGATACCCCTTAGCACGTAAAGGAATATTATTTGGGGTTCCAGCCATGGAGAAGAATTTAGACACTAGGATAAGATAAGGAACACACCCATTATAAAGAAATCACATTAGGATTCTCTTTTTAAGCTGTTGCTTAAAACACTAGTGCTTAGGAAATCTATTGGAGGCAGAAGCAGTCAAGGGTAGCCTAGGGTTAGTGTTAGGCTTAGGGTTAGGCTTAGGGTACGGCTTAGGGTACGGGTTTGGGGAGGGGTTCAGGTACGGCGTAGGGTATGGGTTAGGGTTAGGGTTAGTGTTAGTGTTAGGGGTAGGGCTCGGTTTAGGGTACGGGTTAGGATTAGGGTACGTGTTAGTGTTAGGGTAGGGGTTAGGGTTAGAGTACGCATTAGGGTTAGGGTAGTTATTAAACCTATCCCACTCTCTAGATACCCCTTAGCACGTAAGGCAATATTATTTGGGGGTGCAGCCATGGAGAAGAGTTTAGACACTAGGATAAGATAAGGAACACACCCACTATAAAGAAATCACATTAGGATTCTCTTTTTAAGCTGTTCCTTAAAACACTAGTGCTTAGGAAATCTATTGGAGGCAGAAGCAGTCAAGGGTAGCGTAGGGTTAGGGTTAGGCTTAGGGTTAGGCTTAGGGTACGGCTTAGGGTACGGGTTCGGGGAGGGTTTCGGGTACGGCGTAGGGTATGGGTTAGGGTTAGGGTTAGGGTTAGTGTTAGGGTTAGGGCTCGGTTTAGGGTACGGTTAGGATTAGGGTACGTGTTAGGTTTAGGGTAGGGGTTAGGGTTAGGGTACGCGTTAGGGTTAGGGTAGTTAGTAAACCTATCCCACTCTCTAGATACCCCTTAGCACGTAAAGGAATATTATTTGGGGTTCCAGCAATGGAGAAGAATTTAGACACTAGGATAAGATAAGGAACACACCCATTATAAAGAAATCACATTAGGATTCTCTTTTTAAGCTGTTGCTTAAAACACTAGTGCTTAGGAAATCTATTGGAGGCAGAAGCAGTCAAGGGTAGCCTAGGGTTAGTGTTAGGCTTAGGGTTAGGCTTAGGGTACGGCTTAGGGTACGGGTTTGGGGAGGGGTTCAGGTACGGCGTAGGGTATGGGTTAGGGTTTGGGTTAGTGTTAGTGTTAGGGTTAGGGCTCGGTTTAGGGTACGGGTTAGGATTAGGGTACGTGTTAGTGTTAGAGTAGGGGTTAGGGTTAGAGTACGCATTAGGGTTAGGGTAGTTATTAAACCTATCCCACTCTCTAGATACCCCTTAGCACGTAAGGCAATATTATTTGGGGGTGCAGCCATGGAGAAGAGTTTAGACACTAGGATAAGATAAGGAACACACCCATTATAAAGAAATCACATTAGGATTCTCTTTTTAAGCTGTTCCTTAAAACACTAGTGCTTAGGAAATCTATTGGAGGCAGAAGCAGTCAAGGGTAGCCTAGGGTTAGGGTTAGGGTTAGGGTTAGGTTTAGGGTACGGCTTGGGGTATGGGTTCGGGGAGGTGTTCGTGTACGGCGTAGGGTATGGGTTAGGGTTAGGGTTTGGGTTAGTGTTAGGGTTAGGGCTCGGTTTAGGGTACGGGTTAGGATTAGGGTACGTGTTAGGGTTAGGGTAGGTGTTAGGGTTAGGTTACGCATTAGGGCTAGGGTAGTTAGTAAACCTATCCCACTCTCTAGCTCCCCCTTAGCACGTAAAGGAATATTATTTGGGGGTCCAGCCATGGAGAAGAGTTTAGACACTAGGATAAGATAAGGAACACACCCATTATAAAGAAATCACTTTAGGATTCTCTTTTTAAGCTGTTCCTTAAAACACTACTGCTTAGGAAATCAATTGGAGGCAGAAGCAGTCAAGGGTAGCCTAGGGTTAGGGTTAGGCTTAGGGTTAGGTTTAGGGTATGGCTTAGGGTACGGGTTCGGGGAGGGGTGCGGGTACGGCATAGTGTATGGGTTAGGGTTAGGGTTAGGGTTAGTGTTAGGGTTAGGGCTCGGTTTAGGGTACAGGTTAGGATTAGTGTACGTGTTAGGGTTAGGGTAGGGGTTAGGGTTAGGGTACGCGTTAGGGTTAGGGTAGTTATTAAACCTATCCCACTCTCTAGATACCCCTGAGCACGTAAAGGAATATTATTTGAGGGTCCAGCCATGGAGAAGAGTTTAGACACTAGGATAAGATAAGGAACACACCCATTATAAAGAAATCACATTAGGATTCTCTTTTTAAGCTGTTCCTTAAAACACTAGTGCTTAGGAAATCTATTGGAGGCAGAAGCAGTCAAGGGTAGCGTAGGGTTAGGGTTAGGCTTAGGGTTAGGCTTAGGGTACGGCTTAGGGTACGTGTTCGGGGAGGGTTTCGGGTACGGCGTAGGGTATGGGTTAGGGTTATGGTTTGGGTTAGTGTTAGGGTTAGGGCTCGGTTTAGGGTACGGTTAGGATTAGGGTACGTGTTAGGTTTAGGGTAGGGGTTAGGGTTAGGGTACGCGTTAGGGTTAGGGTAGTTAGTAAACCTATCCCACTCTCTAGATACCCCTTAGCACGTAAAGGAATATTATTTGGGGTTCCAGACATGGAGAAGAATTTAGACACTAGGATAAGATAAGGAACACACCCATTATAAAGAAATCACATTAGGATTCTCTTTTTAAGCTGTTGCTTAAAACACTAGTGCTTAGGAAATCTATTGGAGGCAGAAGCAGTCAAGGGTAGCCTAGGGTTAGTGTTAGGCTTAGGGTTAGGCTTAGGGTACGGCTTAGGGTACGGGTTTGGGGAGGGGTTCAGGTACGGCGTAGGGTATGGGTTAGGGTTAGGGTTAGTGTTAGTGTTAGGGGTAGGGCTCGGTTTAGGGTACGGGTTAGGATTAGGGTACGTGTTAGTGTTAGGGTAGGGGTTAGGGTTAGAGTACGCATTAGGGTTAGGGTAGTTATTAAACCTATCCCACTCTCTAGATACCCCTTAGCACGTAAGGCAATATTATTTGGGGGTGCAGCCATGGAGAAGAGTTTAGACACTAGGATAAGATAAGGAACACACCCATTATAAAGAAATCACATTAGGATTCTCTTTTTAAGCTGTTCCTTAAAACACTAGTGCTTAGGAAATCTATTGGAGGCAGAAGCAGTCAAGGGTAGCCTAGGGTTAGGGTTAGGCTTAGGGTTAGGTTTAGGGTACGGCTTGGGGTATGGGTTCGGGGAGGTGTTCGTGTACGGCGTAGGGTATGGGTTAGGGTTAGGGTTTGGGTTAGTGTTAGGGTTAGGGCTCGGTTTAGGGTACGGGTTAGGATTAGGGTACGTGTTAGGGTTAGGGTAGGGGTTAGGGTTAGGTTACGCGTTAGGGCTAGGGTAGTTAGTAAACCTATCCCACTCTCTAGCTCCCCCTTAGCACGTAAAGGAATATTATTTGGGGGTCCAGCCATGGAGAAGAGTTTAGACACTAGGATAAGATAAGGAACACACCCATTATAAAGAAATCACTTTACGATTCTCTTTTTAAGCTGTTCCTTAAAACACTACTGCTTAGGAAATCAATTGGAGGCAGAAGCAGTCAAGGGTAGCCTAGGGTTAGGGTTAGGCTTAGGGTTAGGTTTAGGGTATGGCTTAGGGTACGGGTTCGGGGAGGGGTGCGGGTACGGCGTAGGGTATTGGTTAGGGTTAGGGTTAGGGTTAGTGTTAGGGTTAGGGCTCGGTTTAGGGTACAGGTTAGGATTAGGGTACGTGTTAGGGTTAGGGTAGGGGTTAGGGTTAGGGTACGCGTTAGGGTTAGGGTAGTTAGTAAACCTATCCCACTCTCTAGATACCCCTTAGCACGTAAGGGAATATTATTTGGGGGTGCAGCCATGGAGAAGAGTTTAGACACTAGGATAAGATAAGGAACACACCCATTATAAAGAAATCACATTAGGATTCTCTTTTTAAGCTGTTCCTTAAAACAGTAGTGCTTAGGAAATCTATTGGAGGCAGAAGCAGTCAAGGGTAGCCTAGGGTTAGGGTTAGGCTTAGGGTTAGGCTTAGGGTACGGCTTAGGTTACGGGTTCGGGGAGGGGTGCGGGTACGGCGTAGGGTATGGGTTAGGGTTAGGGTTTGGGTTAGTGTTAGGGTTAGGGCTCGGTTTAGGGTACGGGTTAGGATTAGGGTACGTGTTAGGGTTAGGGTAGGGGTTAGGGTTAGGTTACGCATTAGGGCTAGGGTAGTTAGTAAACCTATCCCACTCTCTAGCTCCCCCTTAGCACGTAAAGGAATATTATTTGGGGGTCCAGCCATGGAGAAGAGTTTAGACACTAGGATAAGATAAGGAACACACCCATTATAAAGAAATCACTTTAGGATTCTCTTTTTAAGCTGTTCCTTAAAACACTACTGCTTAGGAAATCAATTGGAGGCAGAAGCAGTCAAGGGTAGCCTAGGGTTAGGGTTAGGCTTAGGGTTAGGTTTAGGGTATGGCTTAGGGTACGGGTTCGGGGAGGGGTGCGGGTACGGCGTAGGGTATGGGTTAGGGTTAGGGTTAGTGTTAGGGTTAGGGCTCGGTTTAGGGTACAGGTTAGGATTAGGGTACGTGTTAGGGTTAGGGTAGGGGTTAGGGTTAGGGTACGCGTTAGGGTTAGGGTAGTTATTAAACCTATCCCACTCTCTAGATACCCCTTAGCACGTAAGGGAATATTATTTGGGGGTGCAGCCATGGAGAAGAGTTTAGACACTAGGATAAGATAAGGAACACACCCATTATAAAGAAATCACATTAGGATTCTCTTTTTAAGCTGTTCCTTAAAACAGTAGTGCTTAGGAAATCTATTGGAGGCAGAAGCAGTCAAGGGTAGCCTAGGGTTAGGGTTAGGCTTAGGGTTAGGCTTAGGGTACGGCTTAGGGTACGGGTTCGGGGAGGGGTGCGGGTACGGCGTAGGGTATGGGTTAGGGTTAGGGTTAGGGTTAGTGTTAGGGTTAGGGCTCGGTTTAGGGTACGGGTTAGGATTAGGGTACGTGTTAGGGTTAGGGTAGGGGTTAGGGTTAGGGTACGCGTTAGGGTTAGGGTAGTTATTAAACCTATCCCACTCTCTAGATACCCCTTAGCACGTAAAGGAATATTATTTGAGGGTCCAGCCATGGAGAAGAGTTTAGACACTAGGATAAGATAAGGAACACACCCATTATAAAGAAATCACATTAGGATTCTCTTTTTAAGCTGTTCCTTAAAACACTAGTGCTTAGGAAATCTATTGGAGGCAGAAGCAGTCAAGGGTAGCGTAGGGTTAGGGTTAGGCTTAGGGTTAGGCTTAGGGTACGGCTTAGGGTACGGGTTCGGGGAGGGTTTCGGGTACGGCGTAGGGTATGGGTTAGGGTTAGGGTTAGGGTTAGTGTTAGGGTTAGGGCTCGGTTTAGGGTACGGTTAGGATTAGGGTACGTGTTAGGTTTAGGGTAGGGGTTAGGGTTAGGGTACGCGTTAGGGTTAGGGTAGTTAGTAAACCTATCCCACTCTCTAGATACCCCTTAGCACGTAAAGGAATATTATTTGGGGTTCCAGCAATGGAGAAGAATTTAGACACTAGGATAAGATAAGGAACACACCCATTATAAAGAAATCACATTAGGATTCTCTTTTTAAGCTGTTGCTTAAAACACTAGTGCTTAGGAAATCTATTGGAGGCAGAAGCAGTCAAGGGTAGCCTAGGGTTAGTGTTAGGCTTAGGGTTAGGCTTAGGGTACGGCTTAGGGTACGGGTTTGGGGAGGGGTTCAGGTACGGCGTAGGGTATGGGTTAGGGTTAGGGTTAGTGTTAGTGTTAGGGGTAGGGCTCGGTTTAGGGTACGGGTTAGGATTAGGGTACGTGTTAGTGTTAGAGTAGGGGTTAGGGATAGAGTACGCATTAGGGTTAGGGTAGTTATTAAACCTATCCCACTCTCTAGATACCCCTTAGCACGTAAGGCAATATTATTTGGGGGTGCAGCCATGGAGAAGAGTTTAGACACTAGGATAAGATAAGGAACACACCCATTATAAAGAAATCACATTAGGATTCTCTTTTTAAGCTGTTCCTTAAAACACTAGTGCTTAGGAAATCTATTGGAGGCAGAAGCAGTCAAGGGTAGCCTAGGGTTAGGGTTAGGCTTAGGGTTAGGTTTAGGGTACGGCTTGGGGTATGGGTTCGGGGAGGTGTTCGTGTACGGCGTAGGGTATGGGTTAGGGTTAGGGTTTGGGTTAGTGTTAGGGTTAGGGCTCGGTTTAGGGTACGGGTTAGGATTAGGGTACGTGTTAGGGTTAGGGTAGGTGTTAGGGTTAGGTTACGCATTAGGGCTAGGGTAGTTAGTAAACCTATCCCACTCTCTAGCTCCCCCTTAGCACGTAAAGGAATATTATTTGGGGGTCCAGCCATGGAGAAGAGTTTAGACACTAGGATAAGATAAGGAACACACCCATTATAAAGAAATCACTTTAGGATTCTCTTTTTAAGCTGTTCCTTAAAACACTACTGCTTAGGAAATCAATTGGAGGCAGAAGCAGTCAAGGGTAGCCTAGGGTTAGGGTTAGGCTTAGGGTTAGGTTTAGGGTATGGCTTAGGGTACGGGTTCGGGGAGGGGTGCGGGTACGGCATAGTGTATGGGTTAGGGTTAGGGTTAGGGTTAGTGTTAGGGTTAGGGCTCGGTTTAGGGTACAGGTTAGGATTAGTGTACGTGTTAGGGTTAGGGTAGGGGTTAGGGTTAGGGTACGCGTTAGGTTAGGGTAGTTATTAAACCTATCCCACTCTCTAGATACCCCTGAGCACGTAAAGGAATATTATTTGAGGGTCCAGCCATGGAGAAGAGTTTAGACACTAGGATAAGATAAGGAACACACCCATTATAAAGAAATCACATTAGGATTCTCTTTTTAAGCTGTTCCTTAAAACAGTAGTGCTTAGGAAATCTATTGGAGGCAGAAGCAGTCAAGGGTAGCGTAGGGTTAGGGTTAGGCTTAGGGTTAGGCTTAGGGTACGGCTTAGGGTACGTGTTCGGGGAGGGTTTCGGGTACGGCGTAGGGTATGGGTTAGGGTTAGGGTTTGGGTTAGTGTTAGGGTTAGGGCTCGGTTTAGGGTACGGTTAGGATTAGGGTACGTGTTAGGTTTAGGGTAGGGGTTAGGGTTAGGGTACGCGTTAGGGTTAGGGTAGTTAGTAAACCTATCCCACTCTCTAGATACCCCTTAGCACGTAAAGGAATATTATTTGGGGTTCCAGCCATGGAGAAGAATTTAGACACTAGGATAAGATAAGGAACACACCCATTATAAAGAAATCACATTAGGATTCTCTTTTTAAGCTGTTGCTTAAAACACTAGTGCTTAGGAAATCTATTGGAGGCAGAAGCAGTCAAGGGTAGCCTAGGGTTAGTGTTAGGCTTAGGGTTAGGCTTAGGGTACGGCTTAGGGTACGGGTTTGGGGAGGGGTTCAGGTACGGCGTAGGGTATGGGTTAGGGTTAGGGTTAGTGTTAGTGTTAGCGGTAGGGCTCGGTTTAGGGTACGGGTTAGGATTAGGGTACGTGTTAGTGTTAGGGTAGGGGTTAGGGTTAGAGTACGCATTAGGGTTAGGGTAGTTATTAAACCTATCCCACTCTCTAGATACCCCTTAGCACGTAAGGCAATATTATTTGGGGGTGCAGCCATGGAGAAGAGTTTAGACACTAGGATAAGATAAGGAACACACCCATTATAAAGAAATCACATTAGGATTCTCTTTTTAAGCTGTTCCTTAAAACACTAGTGCTTAGGAAATCTATTGGAGGCAGAAGCAGTCAAGGGTAGCCTAGGGTTAGGGTTAGGCTTAGGGTTAGGTTTAGGGTACGGCTTGGGGTATGGGTTCGGGGAGGTGTTCGTGTACGGCGTAGGGTATGGGTTAGGGTTAGGGTTTGGGTTAGTGTTAGGGTTAGGGCTCGGTTTAGGGTACGGGTTAGGATTAGGGTACGTGTTAGGGTTAGGGTAGGGGTTAGGGTTAGGTTACGCGTTAGGGCTAGGGTAGTTAGTAAACCTATCCCACTCTCTAGCTCCCCCTTAGCACGTAAAGGAATATTATTTGGGGGTCCAGCCATGGAGAAGAGTTTAGACACTAGGATAAGATAAGGAACACACCCATTATAAAGAAATCACTTTACGATTCTCTTTTTAAGCTGTTCCTTAAAACACTACTGCTTAGGAAATCAATTGGAGGCAGAAGCAGTCAAGGGTAGCCTAGGGTTAGGGTTAGGCTTAGGGTTAGGTTTAGGGTATGGCTTAGGGTACGGGTTCGGGGAGGGGTGCGGGTACGGCGTAGGGTATTGGTTAGGGTTAGGGTTAGGGTTAGTGTTAGGGTTAGGGCTCGGTTTAGGGTACAGGTTAGGATTAGGGTACGTGTTAGGGTTAGGGTAGGGGTTAGGGTTAGGGTAGTTATTAAACCTATCCCACTCTCTAGATACCCCTGAGCACGTAAAGGAATATTATTTGAGGGTCCAGCCATGGAGAAGAGTTTAGACACTAGGATAAGATAAGGAACACACCCATTATAAAGAAATCACATTAGGATTCTCTTTTTAAGCTGTTCCTTAAAACACTAGTGCTTAGGAAATCTATTGGAGGCAGAAGCAGTCAAGGGTAGCGTAGGGTTAGGGTTAGGCTTAGGGTTAGGCTTAGGGTACGGCTTAGGGTACGTGTTCGGGGAGGGTTTCGGGTACGGCGTAGGGTATGGGTTAGGGTTAGGGTTTGGGTTAGTGTTAGGGTTAGGGCTCGGTTTAGGGTACGGTTAGGATTAGGGTACGTGTTAGGTTTAGGGTAGGGGTTAGGGTTAGGGTACGCGTTAGGGTTAGGGTAGTTAGTAAACCTATCCCACTCTCTAGATACCCCTTAGCACGTAAAGGAATATTATTTGGGGTTCCAGCCATGGAGAAGAATTTAGACACTAGGATAAGATAAGGAACACACCCATTATAAAGAAATCACATTAGGATTCTCTTTTTAAGCTGTTGCTTAAAACACTAGTGCTTAGGAAATCTATTGGAGGCAGAAGCAGTCAAGGGTAGCCTAGGGTTAGTGTTAGGCTTAGGGTTAGGCTTAGGGTACGGCTTAGGGTACGGGTTTGGGGAGGGGTTCAGGTACGGCGTAGGGTATGGGTTAGGGTTAGGGTTAGTGTTAGTGTTAGGGGTAGGGCTCGGTTTAGGGTACGGGTTAGGATTAGGGTACGTGTTAGTGTTAGGGTAGGGGTTAGGGTTAGAGTACGCATTAGGGTTAGGGTAGTTATTAAACCTATCCCACTCTCTAGATACCCCTTAGCACGTAAGGCAATATTATTTGGGGGTGCAGCCATGGAGAAGAGTTTAGACACTAGGATAAGATAAGGAACACACCCATTATAAAGAAATCACATTAGGATTCTCTTTTTAAGCTGTTCCTTAAAACACTAGTGCTTAGGAAATCTATTGGAGGCAGAAGCAGTCAAGGGTAGCCTAGGGTTAGGGTTAGGCTTAGGGTTAGGTTTAGGGTACGGCTTGGGGTATGGGTTCGGGGAGGTGTTCGTGTACGGCGTAGGGTATGGGTTAGGGTTAGGGTTTGGGTTAGTGTTAGGGTTAGGGCTCGGTTTAGGGTACGGGTTAGGATTAGGGTACGTGTTAGGGTTAGGGTAGGGGTTAGGGTTAGGTTACGCGTTAGGGCTAGGGTAGTTAGTAAACCTATCCCACTCTCTAGCTCCCCCTTAGCACGTAAAGGAATATTATTTGGGGGTCCAGCCATGGAGAAGAGTTTAGACACTAGGATAAGATAAGGAACACACCCATTATAAAGAAATCACTTTAGGATTCTCTTTTTAAGCTGTTCCTTAAAACACTACTGCTTAGGAAATCAATTGGAGGCAGAAGCAGTCAAGGGTAGCCTAGGGTTAGGGTTAGGCTTAGGGTTAGGTTTAGGGTATGGCTTAGGGTACGGGTTCGGGGAGGGGTGCGGGTACGGCGTAGGGTATTGGTTAGGGTTAGGGTTAGGGTTAGTGTTAGGGTTAGGGCTCGGTTTAGGGTACAGGTTAGGATTAGGGTACGTGTTAGGGTTAGGGTAGGGGTTAGGGTTAGGGTACGCGTTAGGGTTAGGGTAGTTAGTAAACCTATCCCACTCTCTAGATACCCCTTAGCACGTAAGGGAATATTATTTGGGGGTGCAGCCATGGAGAAGAGTTTAGACACTAGGATAAGATAAGGAACACACCCATTATAAAGAAATCACATTAGGATTCTCTTTTTAAGCTGTTCCTTAAAACAGTAGTGCTTAGGAAATCTATTGGAGGCAGAAGCAGTCAAGGGTAGCCTAGGGTTAGGGTTAGGCTTAGGGTTAGGCTTAGGGTACGGCTTAGGTTACGGGTTCGGTGAGGGGTGCGGGTACGGCGTAGGGTATGGGTTAGGGTTAGGGTTTGGATTAGTGTTAGGGTTAGGGCTCGGTTTAGGGTACGGGTTAGGATTAGGGTACGTGTTAGGGTTAGGGTAGGGGTTAGGGTTAGGTTACGCATTAGGGCTAGGGTAGTTAGTAAACCTATCCCACTCTCTAGCTCCCCCTTAGCACGTAAAGGAATATTATTTGGGGGTCCAGCCATGGAGAAGAGTTTAGACACTAGGATAAGATAAGGAACACACCCATTATAAAGAAATCACTTTAGGATTCTCTTTTTAAGCTGTTCCTTAAAACACTACTGCTTAGGAAATCAATTGGAGGCAGAAGCAGTCAAGGGTAGCCTAGGGTTAGGGTTAGGCTTAGGGTTAGGTTTAGGGTATGGCTTAGGGTACGGGTTCGGGGAGGGGTTCGGGTACGGCATAGGGTATGGGTTAGGGTTAGGGTTAGTGTTAGTGTTAGGGGTAGGGCTCGGTTTAGGGTACGGGTTAGGATTAGGGTACGTGTTAGTGTTAGGGTAGGGGTTAGGGTTAGAATACGCATTAGGGTTAGGGTAGTTATTAAACCTATCCCACTCTCTAGATACCCCTTAGCACGTAAGGCAATATTATTTGGGGGTGCAGCCATGGAGAAGAGTTTAGACACTAGGATAAGATAAGGAACACACCCATTATAAAGAAATCACATTAGGATTCTCTTTTTAAGATGTTCCTTAAAACACTAGTGCTTAGGAAATCTATTGGAGGCAGAAGCAGTCAAGGGTAGCGTAGGGTTAGGGTTAGGCTTAGGGTTAGGCTTAGGGTACGGCTTAGGGTACGGGTTCGGGGAGGGTTTCGGGTACGGCGTAGGGTATGGGTTAGGGTTAGGGTTAGGGTTAGTGTTAGGGTTAGGGCTCGGTTTAGGGTACGGTTAGGATTAGGGTACGTGTTAGGTTTAGGGTAGGGGTTAGGGTTAGGGTACGCGTTAGGGTTAGGGTAGTTAGTAAACCTATCCCACTCTCTAGATACCCCTTAGCACGTAAGGCAATATTATTTGGGGGTGCAGCCATGGAGAAGAGTTTAGACACTAGGATAAGATAAGGAACACACCCATTATAAAGAAATCACATTAGGATTCTCTTTTTAAGCTGTTCCTTAAAACACTAGTGCTTAGGAAATCTATTGGAGGCAGAAGCAGTCAAGGGTAGCCTAGGGTTAGGGTTAGGCTTAGGGTTAGGTTTAGGGTACGGCTTGGGGTATGGGTTCGGGGAGGTGTTCGTGTACGGCGTAGGGTATGGGTTAGGGTTAGGGTTTGGGTTAGTGTTAGGGTTAGGGCTCGGTTTAGGGTACGGGTTAGGATTAGGGTACGTGTTAGGGTTAGGGTAGGGGTTAGGGTTAGGTTACGCATTAGGGCTAGGGTAGTTAGTAAACCTATCCCACTCTCTAGCTCCCCCTTAGCACGTAAAGGAATATTATTTGGGGGTCCAGCCATGGAGAAGAGTTTAGACACTAGGATAAGATAAGGAACACACCCATTATAAAGAAATCACTTTAGGATTCTCTTTTTAAGCTGTTCCTTAAAATACTACTGCTTAGGAAATCAATTGGAGGCAGAAGCAGTCAAGGGTAGCCTAGGGTTAGGGTTAGGCTTAGGGTTAGGTTTAGGGTATGGCTTAGGGTACGGGTTCGGGGAGGGGTGCGGGTACGGCATAGTGTATGGGTTAGTGTTAGGGTTAGGGTTAGTGTTAGGGTTAGGGCTCGGTTTAGGGTACAGGTTAGGATTAGTGTACGTGTTAGGGTTAGGGTAGGGGTTAGGGTTAGGGTACGCGTTAGGGTTAGGGTAGTTATTAAACCTATCCCACTCTCTAGATACCCCTGAGCACGTAAAGGAATATTATTTGAGGGTCCAGCCATGGAGAAGAGTTTAGACACTAGGATAAGATAAGGAACACACCCATTATAAAGAAATCACATTAGGATTCTCTTTTTAAGCTGTTCCTTAAAACACTAGTGCTTAGGAAATCTATTGGAGGCAGAAGCAGTCAAGGGTAGCGTAGGGTTAGGGTTAGGCTTAGGGTTAGGCTTAGGGTACGGCTTAGGGTACGTGTTCGGGGAGGGTTTCGGGTACGGCGTAGGGTATGGGTTAGGGTTAGGGTTTGGGTTAGTGTTAGGGTTAGGGCTCGGTTTAGGGTACGGTTAGGATTAGGGTACGTGTTAGGTTTAGGGTAGGGGTTAGGGTTAGGGTACGCGTTAGGGTTAGGGTAGTTAGTAAACCTATCCCACTCTCTAGATACCCCTTAGCACGTAAAGGAATATTATTTGGGGGTCCAGCCATGGAGAAGAGTTTAGACACTAGGATAAGATAAGGAACACACCCATTATAAAGAAATCACATTAGGATTCTCTTTTTAAGCTGTTGCTTAAAACACTAGTGCTTAGGAAATCTATTGGAGGCAGAAGCAGTCAAGGGTAGCCTAGGGTTAGTGTTAGGCTTAGGGTTAGGCTTAGGGTACGGCTTAGGGTACGGGTTTGGGGAGGGGTTCAGGTACGGCGTAGGGTATGGGTTAGGGTTAGTGTTAGTGTTAGTGTTAGGGGTAGGGCTCGGTTTAGGGTACGGGTTAGGATTAGGGTACGTGTTAGTGTTAGGGTAGGGGTTAGGGTTAGAGTACGCATTAGGGTTAGGGTAGTTATTAAACCTATCCCACTCTCTAGATACCCCTTAGCACGTAAGGCAATATTATTTGGGGGTGCAGCCATGGAGAAGAGTTTAGACACTAGGATAAGATAAGGAACACACCCATTATAAAGAAATCACATTAGGATTCTCTTTTTAAGCTGTTCCTTAAAACACTAGTGCTTAGGAAATCTATTGGAGGCAGAAGCAGTCAAGGGTAGCCTAGGGTTAGGGTTAGGTTTAGGGTACGGCTTGGGGTATGGGTTCGGGGAGGTGTTCGTGTACGGCGTAGGGTATGGGTTAGGGTTAGGGTTTGGGTTAGTGTTAGGGTTAGGGCTCGGTTTAGGGTACGGGTTAGGATTAGGGTACGTGTTAGGGTTAGGGTAGGGGTTAGGGTTAGGTTACGCGTTAGGGCTAGGGTAGTTAGTAAACCTATCCCACTCTCTAGCTCCCCCTTAGCACGTAAAGGAATATTATTTGGGGGTCCAGCCATGGAGAAGAGTTTAGACACTAGGATAAGATAAGGAACACACCCATTATAAAGAAATCACTTTACGATTCTCTTTTTAAGCTGTTCCTTAAAACACTACTGCTTAGGAAATCAATTGGAGGCAGAAGCAGTCAAGGGTAGCCTAGGGTTAGGGTTAGGCTTAGGGTTAGGTTTAGGGTATGGCTTAGGGTACGGGTTCGGGGAGGGGTGCGGGTACGGCATAGTGTATGGGTTAGGGTTAGGGTTAGGGTTAGTGTTAGGGTTAGGGCTCGGTTTAGGGTACAGGTTAGGATTAGTGTACGTGTTAGGGTTAGGGTAGGGGTTAGGGTTAGGGTAGTTATTAAACCTATCCCACTCTCTAGATACCCCTGAGCACGTAAAGGAATATTATTTGAGGGTCCAGCCATGGAGAAGAGTTTAGACACTAGGATAAGATAAGGAACACACCCATTATAAAGAAATCACATTAGGATTCTCTTTTTAAGCTGTTCCTTAAAACACTAGTGCTTAGGAAATCTATTGGAGGCAGAAGCAGTCAAGGGTAGCGTAGGGTTAGGGTTAGGCTTAGGGTTAGGCTTAGGGTACGGCTTAGGGTACGTGTTCGGGGAGGGTTTCGGGTACGGCGTAGGGTATGGGTTAGGGTTAGGGTTTGGGTTAGTGTTAGGGTTAGGGCTCGGTTTAGGGTACGGGTTAGGATTAGGGTACGTGTTAGGGTTAGGGTAGGTGTTAGGGTTAGGTTACGCATTAGGGCTAGGGTAGTTAGTAAACCTATCCCACTCTCTAGCTCCCCCTTAGCACGTAAAGGAATATTATTTGGGGGTCCAGCCATGGAGAAGAGTTTAGACACTAGGATAAGATAAGGAACACACCCATTATAAAGAAATCACTTTAGGATTCTCTTTTTAAGCTGTTCCTTAAAACACTACTGCTTAGGAAATCAATTGGAGGCAGAAGCAGTCAAGGGTAGCCTAGGGTTAGGGTTAGGCTTAGGGTTAGGTTTAGGGTATGGCTTAGGGTACGGGTTCGGGGAGGGGTGCGGGTACGGCATAGTGTATGGGTTAGGGTTAGGGTTAGGGTTAGTGTTAGGGTTAGGGCTCGGTTTAGGGTACAGGTTAGGATTAGTGTACGTGTTAGGGTTAGGGTAGGGGTTAGGGTTAGGGTACGCGTTAGGTTAGGGTAGTTATTAAACCTATCCCACTCTCTAGATACCCCTGAGCACGTAAAGGAATATTATTTGAGGGTCCAGCCATGGAGAAGAGTTTAGACACTAGGATAAGATAAGGAACACACCCATTATAAAGAAATCACATTAGGATTCTCTTTTTAAGCTGTTCCTTAAAACACTAGTGCTTAGGAAATCTATTGGAGGCAGAAGCAGTCAAGGGTAGCGTAGGGTTAGGGTTAGGCTTAGGGTTAGGCTTAGGGTACGGCTTAGGGTACGTGTTCGGGGAGGGTTTCGGGTACGGCGTAGGGTATGGGTTAGGGTTAGGGTTTGGGTTAGTGTTAGGGTTAGGGCTCGGTTTAGGGTACGGTTAGGATTAGGGTACGTGTTAGGTTTAGGGTAGGGGTTAGGGTTAGGGTACGCGTTAGGGTTAGGGTAGTTAGTAAACCTATCCCACTCTCTAGATACCCCTTAGCACGTAAAGGAATATTATTTGGGGTTCCAGCCATGGAGAAGAATTTAGACACTAGGATAAGATAAGGAACACACCCATTATAAAGAAATCACATTAGGATTCTCTTTTTAAGCTGTTGCTTAAAACACTAGTGCTTAGGAAATCTATTGGAGGCAGAAGCAGTCAAGGGTAGCCTAGGGTTAGTGTTAGGCTTAGGGTTAGGCTTAGGGTACGGCTTAGGGTACGGGTTTGGGGAGGGGTTCAGGTACGGCGTAGGGTATGGGTTAGGGTTAGGGTTAGTGTTAGTGTTAGGGGTAGGGCTCGGTTTAGGGTACGGGTTAGGATTAGGGTACGTGTTAGTGTTAGGGTAGGGGTTAGGGTTAGAGTACGCATTAGGGTTAGGGTAGTTATTAAACCTATCCCACTCTCTAGATACCCCTTAGCACGTAAGGCAATATTATTTGGGGGTGCAGCCATGGAGAAGAGTTTAGACACTAGGATAAGATAAGGAACACACCCATTATAAAGAAATCACATTAGGATTCTCTTTTTAAGCTGTTCCTTAAAACACTAGTGCTTAGGAAATCTATTGGAGGCAGAAGCAGTCAAGGGTAGCCTAGGGTTAGGGTTAGGCTTAGGGTTAGGTTTAGGGTACGGCTTGGGGTATGGGTTCGGGGAGGTGTTCGTGTACGGCGTAGGGTATGGGTTAGGGTTAGGGTTTGGGTTAGTGTTAGGGTTAGGGCTCGGTTTAGGGTACGGGTTAGGATTAGGGTACGTGTTAGGGTTAGGGTAGGGGTTAGGGTTAGGTTACGCGTTAGGGCTAGGGTAGTTAGTAAACCTATCCCACTCTCTAGCTCCCCCTTAGCACGTAAAGGAATATTATTTGGGGGTCCAGCCATGGAGAAGAGTTTAGACACTAGGATAAGATAAGGAACACACCCATTATAAAGAAATCACTTTACGATTCTCTTTTTAAGCTGTTCCTTAAAACACTACTGCTTAGGAAATCAATTGGAGGCAGAAGCAGTCAAGGGTAGCCTAGGGTTAGGGTTAGGCTTAGGGTTAGGTTTAGGGTATGGCTTAGGGTACGGGTTCGGGGAGGGGTGCGGGTACGGCGTAGGGTATTGGTTAGGGTTAGGGTTAGGGTTAGTGTTAGGGTTAGGGCTCGGTTTAGGGTACAGGTTAGGATTAGGGTACGTGTTAGGGTTAGGGTAGGGGTTAGGGTTAGGGTAGTTATTAAACCTATCCCACTCTCTAGATACCCCTGAGCACGTAAAGGAATATTATTTGAGGGTCCAGCCATGGAGAAGAGTTTAGACACTAGGATAAGATAAGGAACACACCCATTATAAAGAAATCACATTAGGATTCTCTTTTTAAGCTGTTCCTTAAAACACTAGTGCTTAGGAAATCTATTGGAGGCAGAAGCAGTCAAGGGTAGCGTAGGGTTAGGGTTAGGCTTAGGGTTAGGCTTAGGGTACGGCTTAGGGTACGTGTTCGGGGAGGGTTTCGGGTACGGCGTAGGGTATGGGTTAGGGTTAGGGTTTGGGTTAGTGTTAGGGTTAGGGCTCGGTTTAGGGTACGGTTAGGATTAGGGTACGTGTTAGGTTTAGGGTAGGGGTTAGGGTTAGGGTACGCGTTAGGGTTAGGGTAGTTAGTAAACCTATCCCACTCTCTAGATACCCCTTAGCACGTAAAGGAATATTATTTGGGGGTCCAGCCATGGAGAAGAGTTTAGACACTAGGATAAGATAAGGAACACACCCATTATAAAGAAATCACATTAGGATTCTCTTTTTAAGCTGTTGCTTAAAACACTAGTGCTTAGGAAAACTATTGGAGGCAGAAGCAGTCAAGGGTAGCCTAGGGTTAGTGTTAGGCTTAGGGTTAGGCTTAGGGTACGGCTTAGGGTACGGGTTTGGGGAGGGGTTCAGGTACGGCGTAGGGTATGGGTTAGGGTTAGGGTTAGTGTTAGTGTTAGGGGTAGGGCTCGGTTTAGGGTACGGGTTAGGATTAGGGTACGTGTTAGTGTTAGGGTAGGGGTTAGGGTTAGAGTACGCATTAGGGTTAGGGTAGTTATTAAACCTATCCCACTCTCTAGATACCCCTTAGCACGTAAGGCAATATTATTTGGGGGTGCAGCCATGGAGAAGAGTTTAGACACTAGGATAAGATAAGGAACACACCCATTATAAAGAAATCACATTAGGATTCTCTTTTTAAGCTGTTCCTTAAAACACTAGTGCTTAGGAAATCTATTGGAGGCAGAAGCAGTCAAGGGTAGCCTAGGGTTAGGGTTAGGTTTAGGGTACGGCTTGGGGTATGGGTTCGGGGAGGTGTTCGTGTACGGCGTAGGGTATGGGTTAGGGTTAGGGTTTGGGTTAGTGTTAGGGTTAGGGCTCGGTTTAGGGTACGGGTTAGGATTAGGGTACGTGTTAGGGTTAGGGTAGGGGTTAGGGTTAGGTTACGCGTTAGGGCTAGGGTAGTTAGTAAACCTATCCCACTCTCTAGCTCCCCCTTAGCACGTAAAGGAATATTATTTGGGGGTCCAGCCATGGAGAAGAGTTTAGACACTAGGATAAGATAAGGAACACACCCATTATAAAGAAATCACTTTACGATTCTCTTTTTAAGCTGTTCCTTAAAACACTACTGCTTAGGAAATCAATTGGAGGCAGAAGCAGTCAAGGGTAGCCTAGGGTTAGGGTTAGGCTTAGGGTTAGGTTTAGGGTATGGCTTAGGGTACGGGTTCGGGGAGGGGTGCGGGTACGGCATAGTGTATGGGTTAGGGTTAGGGTTAGGGTTAGTGTTAGGGTTAGGGCTCGGTTTAGGGTACAGGTTAGGATTAGTGTACGTGTTAGGGTTAGGGTAGGGGTTAGGGTTAGGGTAGTTATTAAACCTATCCCACTCTCTAGATACCCCTGAGCACGTAAAGGAATATTATTTGAGGGTCCAGCCATGGAGAAGAGTTTAGACACTAGGATAAGATAAGGAACACACCCATTATAAAGAAATCACATTAGGATTCTCTTTTTAAGCTGTTCCTTAAAACACTAGTGCTTAGGAAATCTATTGGAGGCAGAAGCAGTCAAGGGTAGCGTAGGGTTAGGGTTAGGCTTAGGGTTAGGCTTAGGGTACGGCTTAGGGTACGTGTTCGGGGAGGGTTTCGGGTACGGCGTAGGGTATGGGTTAGGGTTAGGGTTTGGGTTAGTGTTAGGGTTAGGGCTCGGTTTAGGGTACGGGTTAGGATTAGGGTACGTGTTAGGGTTAGGGTAGGTGTTAGGGTTAGGTTACGCATTAGGGCTAGGGTAGTTAGTAAACCTATCCCACTCTCTAGCTCCCCCTTAGCACGTAAAGGAATATTATTTGGGGGTCCAGCCATGGAGAAGAGTTTAGACACTAGGATAAGATAAGGAACACACCCATTATAAAGAAATCACTTTAGGATTCTCTTTTTAAGCTGTTCCTTAAAACACTACTGCTTAGGAAATCAATTGGAGGCAGAAGCAGTCAAGGGTAGCCTAGGGTTAGGGTTAGGCTTAGGGTTAGGTTTAGGGTATGGCTTAGGGTACGGGTTCGGGGAGGGGTGCGGGTACGGCATAGTGTATGGGTTAGGGTTAGGGTTAGGGTTAGTGTTAGGGTTAGGGCTCGGTTTAGGGTACAGGTTAGGATTAGTGTACGTGTTAGGGTTAGGGTAGGGGTTAGGGTTAGGGTACGCGTTAGGTTAGGGTAGTTATTAAACCTATCCCACTCTCTAGATACCCCTGAGCACGTAAAGGAATATTATTTGAGGGTCCAGCCATGGAGAAGAGTTTAGACACTAGGATAAGATAAGGAACACACCCATTATAAAGAAATCACATTAGGATTCTCTTTTTAAGCTGTTCCTTAAAACACTAGTGCTTAGGAAATCTATTGGAGGCAGAAGCAGTCAAGGGTAGCGTAGGGTTAGGGTTAGGCTTAGGGTTAGGCTTAGGGTACGGCTTAGGGTACGTGTTCGGGGAGGGTTTCGGGTACGGCGTAGGGTATGGGTTAGGGTTAGGGTTTGGGTTAGTGTTAGGGTTAGGGCTCGGTTTAGGGTACGGTTAGGATTAGGGTACGTGTTAGGTTTAGGGTAGGGGTTAGGGTTAGGGTACGCGTTAGGGTTAGGGTAGTTAGTAAACCTATCCCACTCTCTAGATACCCCTTAGCACGTAAAGGAATATTATTTGGGGTTCCAGCCATGGAGAAGAATTTAGACACTAGGATAAGATAAGGAACACACCCATTATAAAGAAATCACATTAGGATTCTCTTTTTAAGCTGTTGCTTAAAACACTAGTGCTTAGGAAATCTATTGGAGGCAGAAGCAGTCAAGGGTAGCCTAGGGTTAGTGTTAGGCTTAGGGTTAGGCTTAGGGTACGGCTTAGGGTACGGGTTTGGGGAGGGGTTCAGGTACGGCGTAGGGTATGGGTTAGGGTTAGGGTTAGTGTTAGTGTTAGGGGTAGGGCTCGGTTTAGGGTACGGGTTAGGATTAGGGTACGTGTTAGTGTTAGGGTAGGGGTTAGGGTTAGAGTACGCATTAGGGTTAGGGTAGTTATTAAACCTATCCCACTCTCTAGATACCCCTTAGCACGTAAGGCAATATTATTTGGGGGTGCAGCCATGGAGAAGAGTTTAGACACTAGGATAAGATAAGGAACACACCCATTATAAAGAAATCACATTAGGATTCTCTTTTTAAGCTGTTCCTTAAAACACTAGTGCTTAGGAAATCTATTGGAGGCAGAAGCAGTCAAGGGTAGCCTAGGGTTAGGGTTAGGCTTAGGGTTAGGCTTAGGGTACGGCTTAGGTTACGGGTTCGGTGAGGGGTGCGGGTACGGCGTAGGGTATGGGTTAGGGTTAGGGTTTGGATTAGTGTTAGGGTTAGGGCTCGGTTTAGGGTACGGGTTAGGATTAGGGTACGTGTTAGGGTTAGGGTAGGGGTTAGGGTTAGGTTACGCATTAGGGCTAGGGTAGTTAGTAAACCTATCCCACTCTCTAGCTCCCCCTTAGCACGTAAAGGAATATTATTTGGGGGTCCAGCCATGGAGAAGAGTTTAGACACTAGGATAAGATAAGGAACACACCCATTATAAAGAAATCACTTTAGGATTCTCTTTTTAAGCTGTTCCTTAAAACACTACTGCTTAGGAAATCAATTGGAGGCAGAAGCAGTCAAGGGTAGCCTAGGGTTAGGGTTAGGCTTAGGGTTAGGTTTAGGGTATGGCTTAGGGTACGGGTTCGGGGAGGGGTTCGGGTACGGCATAGGGTATGGGTTAGGGTTAGGGTTAGGGTTAGTGTTAGGGTTAGGGCTCGGTTTAGGGTACAGGTTAGGATTAGTGTACGTGTTAGGGTTAGGGTAGGGGTTAGGGTTAGGGTACGCGTTAGGGTTAGGGTAGTTATTAAACCTATCCCACTCTCTAGATACCCCTTAGCACGTAAGGGAATATTATTTGTGGGTGCAGCCATGGAGAAGAGTTTAGACACTAGGATAAGATAAGGAACACACCCATTATAAAGAAATCACATTAGGATTCTCTTTTTAAGCTGTTCCTTAAAACAGTAGTGCTTAGGAAATCTATTGGAGGCAGAAGCAGTCAAGGGTAGCCTAGGGTTAGGGTTAGACTTAGGGTTAGGCTTAGGGTACGGCTTAGGGTACGGGTTCGGGGAGGGGTGCGGGTACGGCGTAGGGTATGGGTTAGGGTTAGGGTTAGTGTTAGTGTTAGGGGTAGGGCTCGGTTTAGGGTACGGGTTAGGATTAGGGTACGTGTTAGTGTTAGGGTAGGGGTTAGGGTTAGAGTACGCATTAGGGTTAGGGTAGTTATTAAACCTATCCCACTCTCTAGATACCCCTTAGCACGTAAGGCAATATTATTTGGGGGTGCAGCCATGGAGAAGAGTTTAGACACTAGGATAAGATAAGGAACACACCCATTATAAAGAAATCACATTAGGATTCTCTTTTTAAGATGTTCCTTAAAACACTAGTGCTTAGGAAATCTATTGGAGGCAGAAGCAGTCAAGGGTAGCGTAGGGTTAGGGTTAGGCTTAGGGTTAGGCTTAGGGTACGGCTTAGGGTACGGGTTCGGGGAGGGTTTCGGGTACGGCGTAGGGTATGGGTTACGGTTAGGGTTAGGGTTAGTGTTAGGGTTAGGGCTCGGTTTAGGGTACGGTTAGGATTAGGGTACGTGTTAGGTTTAGGGTAGGGGTTAGGGTTAGGGTACGCGTTAGGGTTAGGGTAGTTAGTAAACCTATCCCACTCTCTAGATACCCCTTAGCACGTAAGGCAATATTATTTGGGGGTGCAGCCATGGAGAAGAGTTTAGACACTAGGATAAGATAAGGAACACACCCATTATAAAGAAATCACATTAGGATTCTCTTTTTAAGCTGTTCCTTAAAACACTAGTGCTTAGGAAATCTATTGGAGGCAGAAGCAGTCAAGGGTAGCCTAGGGTTAGGGTTAGGCTTAGGGTTAGGTTTAGGGTACGGCTTGGGGTATGGGTTCGGGGAGGTGTTCGTGTACGGCGTAGGGTATGGGTTAGGGTTAGGGTTTGGGTTAGTGTTAGGGTTAGGGCTCGGTTTAGGGTACGGGTTAGGATTAGGGTACGTGTTAGGGTTAGGGTAGGGGTTAGGGTTAGGTTACGCATTAGGGCTAGGGTAGTTAGTAAACCTATCCCACTCTCTAGCTCCCCCTTAGCACGTAAAGGAATATTATTTGGGGGTCCAGCCATGGAGAAGAGTTTAGACACTAGGATAAGATAAGGAACACACCCATTATAAAGAAATCACTTTAGGATTCTCTTTTTAAGCTGTTCCTTAAAACACTACTGCTTAGGAAATCAATTGGAGGCAGAAGCAGTCAAGGGTAGCGTAGGGTTAGGGTTAGGCTTAGGGTTAGGCTTAGGGTACGGCTTAGGGTACGTGTTCGGGGAGGGTTTCGGGTACGGCGTAGGGTATGGGTTAGGGTTAGGGTTTGGGTTAGTGTTAGGGTTAGGGCTCGGTTTAGGGTACGGTTAGGATTAGGGTACGTGTTAGGTTTAGGGTAGGGGTTAGGGTTAGGGTACGCGTTAGGGTTAGGGTAGTTAGTAAACCTATCCCACTCTCTAGATACCCCTTAGCACGTAAAGGAATATTATTTGGGGTTCCAGCCATGGAGAAGAATTTAGACACTAGGATAAGATAAGGAACACACCCATTATAAAGAAATCACATTAGGATTCTCTTTTTAAGCTGTTGCTTAAAACACTAGTGCTTAGGAAATCTATTGGAGGCAGAAGCAGTCAAGGGTAGCCTAGGGTTAGTGTTAGGCTTAGGGTTAGGCTTAGGGTACGGCTTAGGGTACGGGTTTGGGGAGGGGTTCAGGTACGGCGTAGGGTATGGGTTAGGGTTAGGGTTAGTGTTAGTGTTAGGGGTAGGGCTCGGTTTAGGGTACGGGTTAGGATTAGGGTACGTGTTAGTGTTAGGGTAGGGGTTAGGGTTAGAGTACGCATTAGGGTTAGGGTAGTTATTAAACCTATCCCACTCTCTAGATACCCCTTAGCACGTAAGGCAATATTATTTGGGGGTGCAGCCATGGAGAAGAGTTTAGACACTAGGATAAGATAAGGAACACACCCATTATAAAGAAATCACATTAGGATTCTCTTTTTAAGCTGTTCCTTAAAACACTAGTGCTTAGGAAATCTATTGGAGGCAGAAGCAGTCAAGGGTAGCCTAGGGTTAGGGTTAGGCTTAGGGTTAGGTTTAGGGTACGGCTTGGGGTATGGGTTCGGGGAGGTGTTCGTGTACGGCGTAGGGTATGGGTTAGGGTTAGGGTTTGGGTTAGTGTTAGGGTTAGGGCTCGGTTTAGGGTACGGGTTAGGATTAGGGTACGTGTTAGGGTTAGGGTAGGGGTTAGGGTTAGGTTACGCGTTAGGGCTAGGGTAGTTAGTAAACCTATCCCACTCTCTAGCTCCCCCTTAGCACGTAAAGGAATATTATTTGGGGGTCCAGCCATGGAGAAGAGTTTAGACACTAGGATAAGATAAGGAACACACCCATTATAAAGAAATCACTTTAGGATTCTCTTTTTAAGCTGTTCCTTAAAACACTACTGCTTAGGAAATCAATTGGAGGCAGAAGCAGTCAAGGGTAGCCTAGGGTTAGGGTTAGGCTTAGGGTTAGGTTTAGGGTATGGCTTAGGGTACGGGTTCGGGGAGGGGTGCGGGTACGGCGTAGGGTATTGGTTAGGGTTAGGGTTAGGGTTAGTGTTAGGGTTAGGGCTCGGTTTAGGGTACAGGTTAGGATTAGGGTACGTGTTAGGGTTAGGGTAGGGGTTAGGGTTAGGGTACGCGTTAGGGTTAGGGTAGTTAGTAAACCTATCCCACTCTCTAGATACCCCTTAGCACGTAAGGGAATATTATTTGGGGGTGCAGCCATGGAGAAGAGTTTAGACACTAGGATAAGATAAGGAACACACCCATTATAAAGAAATCACATTAGGATTCTCTTTTTAAGCTGTTCCTTAAAACAGTAGTGCTTAGGAAATCTATTGGAGGCAGAAGCAGTCAAGGGTAGCCTAGGGTTAGGGTTAGGCTTAGGGTTAGGTTTAGGGTACGGCTTGGGGTATGGGTTCGGGGAGGTGTTCGTGTACGGCGTAGGGTATGGGTTAGGGTTAGGGTTTGGGTTAGTGTTAGGGTTAGGGCTCGGTTTAGGGTACGGGTTAGGATTAGGGTACGTGTTAGGGTTAGGGTAGGGGTTAGGGTTAGGTTACGCATTAGGGCTAGGGTAGTTAGTAAACCTATCCCACTCTCTAGCTCCCCCTTAGCACGTAAAGGAATATTATTTGGGGGTCCAGCCATGGAGAAGAGTTTAGACACTAGGATAAGATAAGGAACACACCCATTATAAAGAAATCACTTTAGGATTCTCTTTTTAAGCTGTTCCTTAAAACACTACTGCTTAGGAAATCAATTGGAGGCAGAAGCAGTCAAGGGTAGCCTAGGGTTAGGGTTAGGCTTAGGGTTAGGTTTAGGGTATGGCTTAGGGTACGGGTTCGGGGAGGGGTGCGGGTACGGCATAGTGTATGGGTTAGGGTTAGGGTTAGGGTTAGTGTTAGGGTTAGGGCTCGGTTTAGGGTACAGGTTAGGATTAGTGTACGTGTTAGGGTTAGGGTAGGGGTTAGGGTTAGGGTACGCGTTAGGGTTAGGGTAGTTATTAAACCTATCCCACTCTCTAGATACCCCTGAGCACGTAAAGGAATATTATTTGAGGGTCCAGCCATGGAGAAGAGTTTAGACACTAGGATAAGATAAGGAACACACCCATTATAAAGAAATCACATTAGGATTCTCTTTTTAAGCTGTTCCTTAAAACACTAGTGCTTAGGAAATCTATTGGAGGCAGAAGCAGTCAAGGGTAGCGTAGGGTTAGGGTTAGGCTTAGGGTTAGGCTTAGGGTACGGCTTAGGGTACGTGTTCGGGGAGGGTTTCGGGTACGGCGTAGGGTATGGGTTAGGGTTAGGGTTAGGGTTAGTGTTAGGGTTAGGGCTCGGTTTAGGGTACGGTTAGGATTAGGGTACGTGTTAGGTTTAGGGTAGGGGTTAGGGTTAGGGTACGCGTTAGGGTTAGGGTAGTTAGTAAACCTATCCCACTCTCTAGATACCCCTTAGCACGTAAAGGAATATTATTTGGGGGTCCAGCCATGGAGAAGAGTTTAGACACTAGGATAAGATAAGGAACACACCCATTATAAAGAAATCACATTAGGATTCTCTTTTTAAGCTGTTGCTTAAAACACTAGTGCTTAGGAAATCTATTGGAGGCAGAAGCAGTCAAGGGTAGCCTAGGGTTAGTGTTAGGCTTAGGGTTAGGCTTAGGGTACGGCTTAGGGTACGGGTTTGGGGAGGGGTTCAGGTACGGCGTAGGGTATGGGTTAGGGTTAGGGTTAGTGTTAGTGTTAGGGGTAGGGCTCGGTTTAGGGTACGGGTTAGGATTAGGGTACGTGTTAGTGTTAGGGTAGGGGTTAGGGTTAGAGTACGCATTAGGGTTAGGGTAGTTATTAAACCTATCCCACTCTCTAGATACCCCTTAGCACGTAAGGCAATATTATTTGGGGGTGCAGCCATGGAGAAGAGTTTAGACACTAGGATAAGATAAGGAACACACCCATTATAAAGAAATCACATTAGGATTCTCTTTTTAAGCTGTTCCTTAAAACACTAGTGCTTAGGAAATCTATTGGAGGCAGAAGCAGTCAAGGGTAGCCTAGGGTTAGGGTTAGGTTTAGGGTACGGCTTGGGGTATGGGTTCGGGGAGGTGTTCGTGTACGGCGTAGGGTATGGGTTAGGGTTAGGGTTTGGGTTAGTGTTAGGGTTAGGGCTCGGTTTAGGGTACGGGTTAGGATTAGGGTACGTGTTAGGGTTAGGGTAGGGGTTAGGGTTAGGTTACGCGTTAGGGCTAGGGTAGTTAGTAAACCTATCCCACTCTCTAGCTCCCCCTTAGCACGTAAAGGAATATTATTTGGGGGTCCAGCCATGGAGAAGAGTTTAGACACTAGGATAAGATAAGGAACACACCCATTATAAAGAAATCACTTTACGATTCTCTTTTTAAGCTGTTCCTTAAAACACTACTGCTTAGGAAATCAATTGGAGGCAGAAGCAGTCAAGGGTAGCCTAGGGTTAGGGTTAGGCTTAGGGTTAGGTTTAGGGTATGGCTTAGGGTACGGGTTCGGGGAGGGGTGCGGGTACGGCATAGTGTATGGGTTAGGGTTAGGGTTAGGGTTAGTGTTAGGGTTAGGGCTCGGTTTAGGGTACAGGTTAGGATTAGTGTACGTGTTAGGGTTAGGGTAGGGGTTAGGGTTAGGGTAGTTATTAAACCTATCCCACTCTCTAGATACCCCTGAGCACGTAAAGGAATATTATTTGAGGGTCCAGCCATGGAGAAGAGTTTAGACACTAGGATAAGATAAGGAACACACCCATTATAAAGAAATCACATTAGGATTCTCTTTTTAAGCTGTTCCTTAAAACACTAGTGCTTAGGAAATCTATTGGAGGCAGAAGCAGTCAAGGGTAGCGTAGGGTTAGGGTTAGGCTTAGGGTTAGGCTTAGGGTACGGCTTAGGGTACGTGTTCGGGGAGGGTTTCGGGTACGGCGTAGGGTATGGGTTAGGGTTAGGGTTTGGGTTAGTGTTAGGGTTAGGGCTCGGTTTAGGGTACGGTTAGGATTAGGGTACGTGTTAGGTTTAGGGTAGGGGTTAGGGTTAGGGTACGCGTTAGGGTTAGGGTAGTTAGTAAACCTATCCCACTCTCTAGATACCCCTTAGCACGTAAAGGAATATTATTTGGGGTTCCAGCCATGGAGAAGAATTTAGACACTAGGATAAGATAAGGAACACACCCATTATAAAGAAATCACATTAGGATTCTCTTTTTAAGCTGTTGCTTAAAACACTAGTGCTTAGGAAATCTATTGGAGGCAGAAGCAGTCAAGGGTAGCCTAGGGTTAGTGTTAGGCTTAGGGTTAGGCTTAGGGTACGGCTTAGGGTACGGGTTTGGGGAGGGGTTCAGGTACGGCGTAGGGTATGGGTTAGGGTTAGGGTTAGTGTTAGTGTTAGGGGTAGGGCTCGGTTTAGGGTACGGGTTAGGATTAGGGTACGTGTTAGTGTTAGGGTAGGGGTTAGGGTTAGAGTACGCATTAGGGTTAGGGTAGTTATTAAACCTATCCCACTCTCTAGATACCCCTTAGCACGTAAGGCAATATTATTTGGGGGTGCAGCCATGGAGAAGAGTTTAGACACTAGGATAAGATAAGGAACACACCCATTATAAAGAAATCACATTAGGATTCTCTTTTTAAGCTGTTCCTTAAAACACTAGTGCTTAGGAAATCTATTGGAGGCAGAAGCAGTCAAGGGTAGCCTAGGGTTAGGGTTAGGCTTAGGGTTAGGTTTAGGGTACGGCTTGGGGTATGGGTTCGGGGAGGTGTTCGTGTACGGCGTAGGGTATGGGTTAGGGTTAGGGTTTGGGTTAGTGTTAGGGTTAGGGCTCGGTTTAGGGTACGGGTTAGGATTAGGGTACGTGTTAGGGTTAGGGTAGGGGTTAGGGTTAGGTTACGCGTTAGGGCTAGGGTAGTTAGTAAACCTATCCCACTCTCTAGCTCCCCCTTAGCACGTAAAGGAATATTATTTGGGGGTCCAGCCATGGAGAAGAGTTTAGACACTAGGATAAGATAAGGAACACACCCATTATAAAGAAATCACTTTACGATTCTCTTTTTAAGCTGTTCCTTAAAACACTACTGCTTAGGAAATCAATTGGAGGCAGAAGCAGTCAAGGGTAGCCTAGGGTTAGGGTTAGGCTTAGGGTTAGGTTTAGGGTATGGCTTAGGGTACGGGTTCGGGGAGGGGTGCGGGTACGGCGTAGGGTATTGGTTAGGGTTAGGGTTAGGGTTAGTGTTAGGGTTAGGGCTCGGTTTAGGGTACAGGTTAGGATTAGGGTACGTGTTAGGGTTAGGGTAGGGGTTAGGGTTAGGGTACGCGTTAGGGTTAGGGTAGTTAGTAAACCTATCCCACTCTCTAGATACCCCTTAGCACGTAAGGGAATATTATTTGGGGGTGCAGCCATGGAGAAGAGTTTAGACACTAGGATAAGATAAGGAACACACCCATTATAAAGAAATCACATTAGGATTCTCTTTTTAAGCTGTTCCTTAAAACAGTAGTGCTTAGGAAATCTATTGGAGGCAGAAGCAGTCAAGGGTAGCCTAGGGTTAGGGTTAGGCTTAGGGTTAGGCTTAGGGTACGGCTTAGGTTACGGGTTCGGGGAGGGGTGCGGGTACGGCGTAGGGTATGGGTTAGGGTTAGGGTTTGGATTAGTGTTAGGGTTAGGGCTCGGTTTAGGGTACGGGTTAGGATTAGGGTACGTGTTAGGGTTAGGGTAGGGGTTAGGGTTAGGTTACGCATTAGGGCTAGGGTAGTTAGTAAACCTATCCCACTCTCTAGCTCCCCCTTAGCACGTAAAGGAATATTATTTGGGGGTCCAGCCATGGAGAAGAGTTTAGACACTAGGATAAGATAAGGAACACACCCATTATAAAGAAATCACTTTAGGATTCTCTTTTTAAGCTGTTCCTTAAAACACTACTAATTAGGAAATCAATTGGAGGCAGAAGCAGTCAAGGGTAGCCTAGGGTTAGGGTTAGGCTTAGGGTTAGGTTTAGGGTATGGCTTAGGGTACGGGTTCGGGGAGGGGTTCGGGTACGGCATAGGGTATGGGTTAGGGTTAGGGTTAGGGTTAGTGTTAGGGTTAGGGCTCGGTTTAGGGTACAGGTTAGGATTAGTGTACGTGTTAGGGTTAGGGTAGGGGTTAGGGTTAGGGTACGCGTTAGGGTTAGGGTAGTTATTAAACCTATCCCACTCTCTAGATACCCCTTAGCACGTAAGGGAATATTATTTGTGGGTGCAGCCATGGAGAAGAGTTTAGACACTAGGATAAGATAAGGAACACACCCATTATAAAGAAATCACATTAGGATTCTCTTTTTAAGCTGTTCCTTAAAACAGTAGTGCTTAGGAAATCTATTGGAGGCAGAAGCAGTCAAGGGTAGCCTAGGGTTAGGGTTAGGCTTAGGGTTAGGCTTAGGGTACGGCTTAGGGTACGGGTTCGGGGAGGGGTGCGGGTACGGCGTAGGGTATGGGTTAGGGTTAGGGTTAGTGTTAGTGTTAGGGGTAGGGCTCGGTTTAGGGTACGGGTTAGGATTAGGGTACGTGTTAGTGTTAGGGTAGGGGTTAGGGTTAGAGTACGCATTAGGGTTAGGGTAGTTATTAAACCTATCCCACTCTCTAGATACCCCTTAGCACGTAAGGCAATATTATTTGGGGGTGCAGCCATGGAGAAGAGTTTAGACACTAGGATAAGATAAGGAACACACCCATTATAAAGAAATCACATTAGGATTCTCTTTTTAAGATGTTCCTTAAAACACTAGTGCTTAGGAAATCTATTGGAGGCAGAAGCAGTCAAGGGTAGCGTAGGGTTAGGGTTAGGCTTAGGGTTAGGCTTAGGGTACGGCTTAGGGTACGGGTTCGGGGAGGGTTTCGGGTACGGCGTAGGGTATGGGTTAGGGTTAGGGTTAGGGTTAGTGTTAGGGTTAGGGCTCGGTTTAGGGTACGGTTAGGATTAGGGTACGTGTTAGGTTTAGGGTAGGGGTTAGGGTTAGGGTACGCGTTAGGGTTAGGGTAGTTAGTAAACCTATCCCACTCTCTAGATACCCCTTAGCACGTAAGGCAATATTATTTGGGGGTGCAGCCATGGAGAAGAGTTTAGACACTAGGATAAGATAAGGAACACACCCATTATAAAGAAATCACATTAGGATTCTCTTTTTAAGCTGTTCCTTAAAACACTAGTGCTTAGGAAATCTATTGGAGGCAGAAGCAGTCAAGGGTAGCCTAGGGTTAGGGTTAGGCTTAGGGTTAGGTTTAGGGTACGGCTTGGGGTATGGGTTCGGGGAGGTGTTCGTGTACGGCGTAGGGTATGGGTTAGGGTTAGGGTTTGGGTTAGTGTTAGGGTTAGGGCTCGGTTTAGGGTACGGGTTAGGATTAGGGTACGTGTTAGGGTTAGGGTAGGGGTTAGGGTTAGGTTACGCATTAGGGCTAGGGTAGTTAGTAAACCTATCCCACTCTCTAGCTCCCCCTTAGCACGTAAAGGAATATTATTTGGGGGTCCAGCCATGGAGAAGAGTTTAGACACTAGGATAAGATAAGGAACACACCCATTATAAAGAAATCACTTTAGGATTCTCTTTTTAAGTTGTTCCTTAAAACACTACTGCTTAGGAAATCAATTGGAGGCAGAAGCAGTCAAGGGTAGCCTAGGGTTAGGGTTAGGCTTAGGGTTAGGTTTAGGGTATGGCTTAGGGTACGGGTTCGGGGAGGGGTGCGGGTACGGCATAGTGTATGGGTTAGGGTTAGGGTTAGGGTTAGTGTTAGGGTTAGGGCTCGGTTTAGGGTACAGGTTAGGATTAGTGTACGTGTTAGGGTTAGGGTAGGGGTTAGGGTTAGGGTACGCGTTAGGGTTAGGGTAGTTATTAAACCTATCCCACTCTCTAGATACCCCTGAGCACGTAAAGGAATATTATTTGAGGGTCCAGCCATGGAGAAGAGTTTAGACACTAGGATAAGATAAGGAACACACCCATTATAAAGAAATCACATTAGGATTCTCTTTTTAAGCTGTTCCTTAAAACACTAGTGCTTAGGTAATCTATTGGAGGCAGAAGCAGTCAAGGGTAGCGTAGGGTTAGGGTTAGGCTTAGGGTTAGGCTTAGGGTACGGCTTAGGGTACGTGTTCGGGGAGGGTTTCGGGTACGGCGTAGGGTATGGGTTAGGGTTAGGGTTTGGGTTAGTGTTAGGGTTAGGGCTCGGTTTAGGGTACGGTTAGGATTAGGGTACGTGTTAGGTTTAGGGTAGGGGTTAGGGTTAGGGTACGCGTTAGGGTTAGGGTAGTTAGTAAACCTATCCCACTCTCTAGATACCCCTTAGCACGTAAAGGAATATTATTTGGGGTTCCAGCCATGGAGAAGAATTTAGACACTAGGATAAGATAAGGAACACACCCATTATAAAGAAATCACATTAGGATTCTCTTTTTAAGCTGTTGCTTAAAACACTAGTGCTTAGGAAATCTATTGGAGGCAGAAGCAGTCAAGGGTAGCCTAGGGTTAGTGTTAGGCTTAGGGTTAGGCTTAGGGTACGGCTTAGGGTACGGGTTTGGGGAGGGGTTCAGGTACGGCGTAGGGTATGGGTTAGGGTTAGGGTTAGTGTTAGTGTTAGGGGTAGGGCTCGGTTTAGGGTACGGGTTAGGATTAGGGTACGTGTTAGTGTTAGGGTAGGGGTTAGGGTTAGAGTACGCATTAGGGTTAGGGTAGTTATTAAACCTATCCCACTCTCTAGATACCCCTTAGCACGTAAGGCAATATTATTTGGGGGTGCAGCCATGGAGAAGAGTTTAGACACTAGGATAAGATAAGGAACACACCCATTATAAAGAAATCACATTAGGATTCTCTTTTTAAGCTGTTCCTTAAAACACTAGTGCTTAGGAAATCTATTGGAGGCAGAAGCAGTCAAGGGTAGCCTAGGGTTAGGGTTAGGCTTAGGGTTAGGTTTAGGGTACGGCTTGGGGTATGGGTTCGGGGAGGTGTTCGTGTACGGCGTAGGGTATGGGTTAGGGTTAGGGTTTGGGTTAGTGTTAGGGTTAGGGCTCGGTTTAGGGTACGGGTTAGGATTAGGGTACGTGTTAGGGTTAGGGTAGGGGTTAGGGTTAGGTTACGCGTTAGGGCTAGGGTAGTTAGTAAACCTATCCCACTCTCTAGCTCCCCCTTAGCACGTAAAGGAATATTATTTGGGGGTCCAGCCATGGAGAAGAGTTTAGACACTAGGATAAGATAAGGAACACACCCATTATAAAGAAATCACTTTACGATTCTCTTTTTAAGCTGTTCCTTAAAACACTACTGCTTAGGAAATCAATTGGAGGCAGAAGCAGTCAAGGGTAGCCTAGGGTTAGGGTTAGGCTTAGGGTTAGGTTTAGGGTATGGCTTAGGGTACGGGTTCGGGGAGGGGTGCGGGTACGGCGTAGGGTATTGGTTAGGGTTAGGGTTAGGGTTAGTGTTAGGGTTAGGGCTCGGTTTAGGGTACAGGTTAGGATTAGGGTACGTGTTAGGGTTAGGGTAGGGGTTAGGGTTAGGGTACGCGTTAGGGTTAGGGTAGTTAGTAAACCTATCCCACTCTCTAGATACCCCTTAGCACGTAAGGGAATATTATTTGGGGGTGCAGCCATGGAGAAGAGTTTAGACACTAGGATAAGATAAGGAACACACCCATTATAAAGAAATCACATTAGGATTCTCTTTTTAAGCTGTTCCTTAAAACAGTAGTGCTTAGGAAATCTATTGGAGGCAGAAGCAGTCAAGGGTAGCCTAGGGTTAGGGTTAGGCTTAGGGTTAGGCTTAGGGTACGGCTTAGGTTACGGGTTCGGGGAGGGGTGCGGGTACGGCGTAGGGTATGGGTTAGGGTTAGGGTTTGGATTAGTGTTAGGGTTAGGGCTCGGTTTAGGGTACGGGTTAGGATTAGGGTACGTGTTAGGGTTAGGGTAGGGGTTAGGGTTAGGTTACGCATTAGGGCTAGGGTAGTTAGTAAACCTATCCCACTCTCTAGCTCCCCCTTAGCACGTAAAGGAATATTATTTGGGGGTCCAGCCATGGAGAAGAGTTTAGACACTAGGATAAGATAAGGAACACACCCATTATAAAGAAATCACTTTAGGATTCTCTTTTTAAGCTGTTCCTTAAAACACTACTGCTTAGGAAATCAATTGGAGGCAGAAGCAGTCAAGGGTAGCCTAGGGTTAGGGTTAGGCTTAGGGTTAGGTTTAGGGTATGGCTTAGGGTACGGGTTCGGGGAGGGGTTCGGGTACGGCATAGGGTATGGGTTAGGGTTAGGGTTAGGGTTAGTGTTAGGGTTAGGGCTCGGTTTAGGGTACAGGTTAGGATTAGTGTACGTGTTAGGGTTAGGGTAGGGGTTAGGGTTAGGGTACGCGTTAGGGTTAGGGTAGTTATTAAACCTATCCCACTCTCTAGATACCCCTTAGCACGTAAGGGAATATTATTTGTGGGTGCAGCCATGGAGAAGAGTTTAGACACTAGGATAAGATAAGGAACACACCCATTATAAAGAAATCACATTAGGATTCTCTTTTTAAGCTGTTCCTTAAAACAGTAGTGCTTAGGAAATCTATTGGAGGCAGAAGCAGTCAAGGGTAGCCTAGGGTTAGGGTTAGACTTAGGGTTAGGCTTAGGGTACGGCTTAGGGTACGGGTTCGGGGAGGGGTGCGGGTACGGCGTAGGGTATGGGTTAGGGTTAGGGTTAGTGTTAGTGTTAGGGGTAGGGCTCGGTTTAGGGTACGGGTTAGGATTAGGGTACGTGTTAGTGTTAGGGTAGGGGTTAGGGTTAGAGTACGCATTAGGGTTAGGGTAGTTATTAAACCTATCCCACTCTCTAGATACCCCTTAGCACGTAAGGCAATATTATTTGGGGGTGCAGCCATGGAGAAGAGTTTAGACACTAGGATAAGATAAGGAACACACCCATTATAAAGAAATCACATTAGGATTCTCTTTTTAAGATGTTCCTTAAAACACTAGTGCTTAGGAAATCTATTGGAGGCAGAAGCAGTCAAGGGTAGCGTAGGGTTAGGGTTAGGCTTAGGGTTAGGCTTAGGGTACGGCTTAGGGTACGGGTTCGGGGAGGGTTTCGGGTACGGCGTAGGGTATGGGTTAGGGTTAGGGTTAGGGTTAGTGTTAGGGTTAGGGCTCGGTTTAGGGTACGGTTAGGATTAGGGTACGTGTTAGGTTTAGGGTAGGGGTTAGGGTTAGGGTACGCGTTAGGGTTAGGGTAGTTAGTAAACCTATCCCACTCTCTAGATACCCCTTAGCACGTAAGGCAATATTATTTGGGGGTGCAGCCATGGAGAAGAGTTTAGACACTAGGATAAGATAAGGAACACACCCATTATAAAGAAATCACATTAGGATTCTCTTTTTAAGCTGTTCCTTAAAACACTAGTGCTTAGGAAATCTATTGGAGGCAGAAGCAGTCAAGGGTAGCCTAGGGTTAGGGTTAGGCTTAGGGTTAGGTTTAGGGTACGGCTTGGGGTATGGGTTCGGGGAGGTGTTCGTGTACGGCGTAGGGTATGGGTTAGGGTTAGGGTTTGGGTTAGTGTTAGGGTTAGGGCTCGGTTTAGGGTACGGGTTAGGATTAGGGTACGTGTTAGGGTTAGGGTAGGGGTTAGGGTTAGGTTACGCATTAGGGCTAGGGTAGTTAGTAAACCTATCCCACTCTCTAGCTCCCCCTTAGCACGTAAAGGAATATTATTTGGGGGTCCAGCCATGGAGAAGAGTTTAGACACTAGGATAAGATAAGGAACACACCCATTATAAAGAAATCACTTTAGGATTCTCTTTTTAAGCTGTTCCTTAAAACACTACTGCTTAGGAAATCAATTGGAGGCAGAAGCAGTCAAGGGTAGCCTAGGGTTAGGGTTAGGCTTAGGGTTAGGTTTAGGGTATGGCTTAGGGTACGGGTTCGGGGAGGGGTGCGGGTACGGCATAGTGTATGGGTTAGGGTTAGGGTTAGGGTTAGTGTTAGGGTTAGGGCTCGGTTTAGGGTACAGGTTAGGATTAGTGTACGTGTTAGGGTTAGGGTAGGGGTTAGGGTTAGGGTACGCGTTAGGGTTAGGGTAGTTATTAAACCTATCCCACTCTCTAGATACCCCTGAGCACGTAAAGGAATATTATTTGAGGGTCCAGCCATGGAGAAGAGTTTAGACACTAGGATAAGATAAGGAACACACCCATTATAAAGAAATCACATTAGGATTCTCTTTTTAAGCTGTTCCTTAAAACACTAGTGCTTAGGAAATCTATTGGAGGCAGAAGCAGTCAAGGGTAGCGTAGGGTTAGGGTTAGGCTTAGGGTTAGGCTTAGGGTACGGCTTAGGGTACGTGTTCGGGGAGGGTTTCGGGTACGGCGTAGGGTATGGGTTAGGGTTAGGGTTAGGGTTAGTGTTAGGGTTAGGGCTCGGTTTAGGGTACGGTTAGGATTAGGGTACGTGTTAGGTTTAGGGTAGGGGTTAGGGTTAGGGTACGCGTTAGGGTTAGGGTAGTTAGTAAACCTATCCCACTCTCTAGATACCCCTTAGCACGTAAAGGAATATTATTTGGGGGTCCAGCCATGGAGAAGAGTTTAGACACTAGGATAAGATAAGGAACACACCCATTATAAAGAAATCACATTAGGATTCTCTTTTTAAGCTGTTGCTTAAAACACTAGTGCTTAGGAAATCTATTGGAGGCAGAAGCAGTCAAGGGTAGCCTAGGGTTAGTGTTAGGCTTAGGGTTAGGCTTAGGGTACGGCTTAGGGTACGGGTTTGGGGAGGGGTTCAGGTACGGCGTAGGGTATGGGTTAGGGTTAGGGTTAGTGTTAGTGTTAGGGGTAGGGCTCGGTTTAGGGTACGGGTTAGGATTAGGGTACGTGTTAGTGTTAGGGTAGGGGTTAGGGTTAGAGTACGCATTAGGGTTAGGGTAGTTATTAAACCTATCCCACTCTCTAGATACCCCTTAGCACGTAAGGCAATATTATTTGGGGGTGCAGCCATGGAGAAGAGTTTAGACACTAGGATAAGATAAGGAACACACCCATTATAAAGAAATCACATTAGGATTCTCTTTTTAAGCTGTTCCTTAAAACACTAGTGCTTAGGAAATCTATTGGAGGCAGAAGCAGTCAAGGGTAGCCTAGGGTTAGGGTTAGGTTTAGGGTACGGCTTGGGGTATGGGTTCGGGGAGGTGTTCGTGTACGGCGTAGGGTATGGGTTAGGGTTAGGGTTTGGGTTAGTGTTAGGGTTAGGGCTCGGTTTAGGGTACGGGTTAGGATTAGGGTACGTGTTAGGGTTAGGGTAGGGGTTAGGGTTAGGTTACGCGTTAGGGCTAGGGTAGTTAGTAAACCTATCCCACTCTCTAGCTCCCCCTTAGCACGTAAAGGAATATTATTTGGGGGTCCAGCCATGGAGAAGAGTTTAGACACTAGGATAAGATAAGGAACACACCCATTATAAAGAAATCACTTTAGGATTCTCTTTTTAAGCTGTTCCTTAAAACACTACTGCTTAGGAAATCAATTGGAGGCAGAAGCAGTCAAGGGTAGCCTAGGGTTAGGGTTAGGCTTAGGGTTAGGTTTAGGGTATGGCTTAGGGTACGGGTTCGGGGAGGGGTGCGGGTACGGCGTAGGGTATTGGTTAGGGTTAGGGTTAGGGTTAGTGTTAGGGTTAGGGCTCGGTTTAGGGTACAGGTTAGGATTAGGGTACGTGTTAGGGTTAGGGTAGGGGTTAGGGTTAGGGTACGCGTTAGGGTTAGGGTAGTTAGTAAACCTATCCCACTCTCTAGATACCCCTTAGCACGTAAGGGAATATTATTTGGGGGTGCAGCCATGGAGAAGAGTTTAGACACTAGGATAAGATAAGGAACACACCCATTATAAAGAAATCACATTAGGATTCTCTTTTTAAGCTGTTCCTTAAAACAGTAGTGCTTAGGAAATCTATTGGAGGCAGAAGCAGTCAAGGGTAGCCTAGGGTTAGGGTTAGGCTTAGGGTTAGGCTTAGGGTACGGCTTAGGTTACGGGTTCGGTGAGGGGTGCGGGTACGGCGTAGGGTATGGGTTAGGGTTAGGGTTTGGATTAGTGTTAGGGTTAGGGCTCGGTTTAGGGTACGGGTTAGGATTAGGGTACGTGTTAGGGTTAGGGTAGGGGTTAGGGTTAGGTTACGCATTAGGGCTAGGGTAGTTAGTAAACCTATCCCACTCTCTAGCTCCCCCTTAGCACGTAAAGGAATATTATTTGGGGGTCCAGCCATGGAGAAGAGTTTAGACACTAGGATAAGATAAGGAACACACCCATTATAAAGAAATCACTTTAGGATTCTCTTTTTAAGCTGTTCCTTAAAACACTACTGCTTAGGAAATCAATTGGAGGCAGAAGCAGTCAAGGGTAGCCTAGGGTTAGGGTTAGGCTTAGGGTTAGGTTTAGGGTATGGCTTAGGGTACGGGTTCGGGGAGGGGTTCGGGTACGGCATAGGGTATGGGTTAGGGTTAGGGTTAGGGTTAGTGTTAGGGTTAGGGCTCGGTTTAGGGTACAGGTTAGGATTAGTGTACGTGTTAGGGTTAGGGTAGGGGTTAGGGTTAGGGTACGCGTTAGGGTTAGGGTAGTTATTAAACCTATCCCACTCTCTAGATACCCCTTAGCACGTAAGGGAATATTATTTGTGGGTGCAGCCATGGAGAAGAGTTTAGACACTAGGATAAGATAAGGAACACACCCATTATAAAGAAATCACATTAGGATTCTCTTTTTAAGCTGTTCCTTAAAACAGTAGTGCTTAGGAAATCTATTGGAGGCAGAAGCAGTCAAGGGTAGCCTAGGGTTAGGGTTAGACTTAGGGTTAGGCTTAGGGTACGGCTTAGGGTACGGGTTCGGGGAGGGGTGCGGGTACGGCGTAGGGTATGGGTTAGGGTTAGGGTTAGTGTTAGTGTTAGGGGTAGGGCTCGGTTTAGGGTACGGGTTAGGATTAGGGTACGTGTTAGTGTTAGGGTAGGGGTTAGGGTTAGAGTACGCATTAGGGTTAGGGTAGTTATTAAACCTATCCCACTCTCTAGATACCCCTTAGCACGTAAGGCAATATTATTTGGGGGTGCAGCCATGGAGAAGAGTTTAGACACTAGGATAAGATAAGGAACACACCCATTATAAAGAAATCACATTAGGATTCTCTTTTTAAGATGTTCCTTAAAACACTAGTGCTTAGGAAATCTATTGGAGGCAGAAGCAGTCAAGGGTAGCGTAGGGTTAGGGTTAGGCTTAGGGTTAGGCTTAGGGTACGGCTTAGGGTACGGGTTCGGGGAGGGTTTCGGGTACGGCGTAGGGTATGGGTTAGGGTTAGGGTTAGGGTTAGTGTTAGGGTTAGGGCTCGGTTTAGGGTACGGTTAGGATTAGGGTACGTGTTAGGTTTAGGGTAGGGGTTAGGGTTAGGGTACGCGTTAGGGTTAGGGTAGTTAGTAAACCTATCCCACTCTCTAGATACCCCTTAGCACGTAAGGCAATATTATTTGGGGGTGCAGCCATGGAGAAGAGTTTAGACACTAGGATAAGATAAGGAACACACCCATTATAAAGAAATCACATTAGGATTCTCTTTTTAAGCTGTTCCTTAAAACACTAGTGCTTAGGAAATCTATTGGAGGCAGAAGCAGTCAAGGGTAGCCTAGGGTTAGGGTTAGGCTTAGGGTTAGGTTTAGGGTATGGCTTGGGGTATGGGTTCGGGGAGGTGTTCGTGTACGGCGTAGGGTATGGGTTAGGGTTAGGGTTTGGGTTAGTGTTAGGGTTAGGGCTCGGTTTAGGGTACGGGTTAGGATTAGGGTACGTGTTAGGGTTAGGGTAGGGGTTAGGGTTAGGTTACGCATTAGGGCTAGGGTAGTTAGTAAACCTATCCCACTCTCTAGCTCCCCCTTAGCACGTAAAGGAATATTATTTGGGGGTCCAGCCATGGAGAAGAGTTTAGACACTAGGATAAGATAAGGAACACACCCATTATAAAGAAATCACTTTAGGATTCTCTTTTTAAGCTGTTCCTTAAAACACTACTGCTTAGGAAATCAATTGGAGGCAGAAGCAGTCAAGGGTAGCCTAGGGTTAGGGTTAGGCTTAGGGTTAGGTTTAGGGTATGGCTTAGGGTACGGGTTCGGGGAGGGGTGCGGGTACGGCATAGTGTATGGGTTAGGGTTAGGGTTAGGGTTAGTGTTAGGGTTAGGGCTCGGTTTAGGGTACAGGTTAGGATTAGTGTACGTGTTAGGGTTAGGGTAGGGGTTAGGGTTAGGGTACGCGTTAGGGTTAGGGTAGTTATTAAACCTATCCCACTCTCTAGATACCCCTGAGCACGTAAAGGAATATTATTTGAGGGTCCAGCCATGGAGAAGAGTTTAGACACTAGGATAAGATAAGGAACACACCCATTATAAAGAAATCACATTAGGATTCTCTTTTTAAGCTGTTCCTTAAAACACTAGTGCTTAGGAAATCTATTGGAGGCAGAAGCAGTCAAGGGTAGCGTAGGGTTAGGGTTAGGCTTAGGGTTAGGCTTAGGGTACGGCTTAGGGTACGTGTTCGGGGAGGGTTTCGGGTACGGCGTAGGGTATGGGTTAGGGTTAGGGTTAGGGTTAGTGTTAGGGTTAGGGCTCGGTTTAGGGTACGGTTAGGATTAGGGTACGTGTTAGGTTTAGGGTAGGGGTTAGGGTTAGGGTACGCGTTAGGGTTAGGGTAGTTAGTAAACCTATCCCACTCTCTAGATACCCCTTAGCACGTAAAGGAATATTATTTGGGGGTCCAGCCATGGAGAAGAGTTTAGACACTAGGATAAGATAAGGAACACACCCATTATAAAGAAATCACATTAGGATTCTCTTTTTAAGCTGTTGCTTAAAACACTAGTGCTTAGGAAATCTATTGGAGGCAGAAGCAGTCAAGGGTAGCCTAGGGTTAGTGTTAGGCTTAGGGTTAGGCTTAGGGTACGGCTTAGGGTACGGGTTTGGGGAGGGGTTCAGGTACGGCGTAGGGTATGGGTTAGGGTTAGGGTTAGTGTTAGTGTTAGGGGTAGGGCTCGGTTTAGGGTACGGGTTAGGATTAGGGTACGTGTTAGTGTTAGGGTAGGGGTTAGGGTTAGAGTACGCATTAGGGTTAGGGTAGTTATTAAACCTATCCCACTCTCTAGATACCCCTTAGCACGTAAGGCAATATTATTTGGGGGTGCAGCCATGGAGAAGAGTTTAGACACTAGGATAAGATAAGGAACACACCCATTATAAAGAAATCACATTAGGATTCTCTTTTTAAGCTGTTCCTTAAAACACTAGTGCTTAGGAAATCTATTGGAGGCAGAAGCAGTCAAGGGTAGCCTAGGGTTAGGGTTAGGTTTAGGGTACGGCTTGGGGTATGGGTTCGGGGAGGTGTTCGTGTACGGCGTAGGGTATGGGTTAGGGTTAGGGTTTGGGTTAGTGTTAGGGTTAGGGCTCGGTTTAGGGTACGGGTTAGGATTAGGGTACGTGTTAGGGTTAGGGTAGGGGTTAGGGTTAGGTTACGCGTTAGGGCTAGGGTAGTTAGTAAACCTATCCCACTCTCTAGCTCCCCCTTAGCACGTAAAGGAATATTATTTGGGGGTCCAGCCATGGAGAAGAGTTTAGACACTAGGATAAGATAAGGAACACACCCATTATAAAGAAATCACTTTACGATTCTCTTTTTAAGCTGTTCCTTAAAACACTACTGCTTAGGAAATCAATTGGAGGCAGAAGCAGTCAAGGGTAGCCTAGGGTTAGGGTTAGGCTTAGGGTTAGGTTTAGGGTATGGCTTAGGGTACGGGTTCGGGGAGGGGTGCGGGTACGGCATAGTGTATGGGTTAGGGTTAGGGTTAGGGTTAGTGTTAGGGTTAGGGCTCGGTTTAGGGTACAGGTTAGGATTAGTGTACGTGTTAGGGTTAGGGTAGGGGTTAGGGTTAGGGTAGTTATTAAACCTATCCCACTCTCTAGATACCCCTGAGCACGTAAAGGAATATTATTTGAGGGTCCAGCCATGGAGAAGAGTTTAGACACTAGGATAAGATAAGGAACACACCCATTATAAAGAAATCACATTAGGATTCTCTTTTTAAGCTGTTCCTTAAAACACTAGTGCTTAGGAAATCTATTGGAGGCAGAAGCAGTCAAGGGTAGCGTAGGGTTAGGGTTAGGCTTAGGGTTAGGCTTAGGGTACGGCTTAGGGTACGTGTTCGGGGAGGGTTTCGGGTACGGCGTAGGGTATGGGTTAGGGTTAGGGTTTGGGTTAGTGTTAGGGTTAGGGCTCGGTTTAGGGTACGGTTAGGATTAGGGTACGTGTTAGGTTTAGGGTAGGGGTTAGGGTTAGGGTACGCGTTAGGGTTAGGGTAGTTAGTAAACCTATCCCACTCTCTAGATACCCCTTAGCACGTAAAGGAATATTATTTGGGGTTCCAGCCATGGAGAAGAATTTAGACACTAGGATAAGATAAGGAACACACCCATTATAAAGAAATCACATTAGGATTCTCTTTTTAAGCTGTTGCTTAAAACACTAGTGCTTAGGAAATCTATTGGAGGCAGAAGCAGTCAAGGGTAGCCTAGGGTTAGTGTTAGGCTTAGGGTTAGGCTTAGGGTACGGCTTAGGGTACGGGTTTGGGGAGGGGTTCAGGTACGGCGTAGGGTATGGGTTAGGGTTAGGGTTAGTGTTAGTGTTAGGGGTAGGGCTCGGTTTAGGGTACGGGTTAGGATTAGGGTACGTGTTAGTGTTAGGGTAGGGGTTAGGGTTAGAGTACGCATTAGGGTTAGGGTAGTTATTAAACCTATCCCACTCTCTAGATACCCCTTAGCACGTAAGGCAATATTATTTGGGGGTGCAGCCATGGAGAAGAGTTTAGACACTAGGATAAGATAAGGAACACACCCATTATAAAGAAATCACATTAGGATTCTCTTTTTAAGCTGTTCCTTAAAACACTAGTGCTTAGGAAATCTATTGGAGGCAGAAGCAGTCAAGGGTAGCCTAGGGTTAGGGTTAGGCTTAGGGTTAGGTTTAGGGTACGGCTTGGGGTATGGGTTCGGGGAGGTGTTCGTGTACGGCGTAGGGTATGGGTTAGGGTTAGGGTTTGGGTTAGTGTTAGGGTTAGGGCTCGGTTTAGGGTACGGGTTAGGATTAGGGTACGTGTTAGGGTTAGGGTAGGGGTTAGGGTTAGGTTACGCGTTAGGGCTAGGGTAGTTAGTAAACCTATCCCACTCTCTAGCTCCCCCTTAGCACGTAAAGGAATATTATTTGGGGGTCCAGCCATGGAGAAGAGTTTAGACACTAGGATAAGATAAGGAACACACCCATTATAAAGAAATCACTTTACGATTCTCTTTTTAAGCTGTTCCTTAAAACACTACTGCTTAGGAAATCAATTGGAGGCAGAAGCAGTCAAGGGTAGCCTAGGGTTAGGGTTAGGCTTAGGGTTAGGTTTAGGGTATGGCTTAGGGTACGGGTTCGGGGAGGGGTGCGGGTACGGCGTAGGGTATTGGTTAGGGTTAGGGTTAGGGTTAGTGTTAGGGTTAGGGCTCGGTTTAGGGTACAGGTTAGGATTAGGGTACGTGTTAGGGTTAGGGTAGGGGTTAGGGTTAGGGTACGCGTTAGGGTTAGGGTAGTTAGTAAACCTATCCCACTCTCTAGATACCCCTTAGCACGTAAGGGAATATTATTTGGGGGTGCAGCCATGGAGAAGAGTTTAGACACTAGGATAAGATAAGGAACACACCCATTATAAAGAAATCACATTAGGATTCTCTTTTTAAGCTGTTCCTTAAAACAGTAGTGCTTAGGAAATCTATTGGAGGCAGAAGCAGTCAAGGGTAGCCTAGGGTTAGGGTTAGGCTTAGGGTTAGGCTTAGGGTACGGCTTAGGTTACGGGTTCGGGGAGGGGTGCGGGTACGGCGTAGGGTATGGGTTAGGGTTAGGGTTTGGATTAGTGTTAGGGTTAGGGCTCGGTTTAGGGTACGGGTTAGGATTAGGGTACGTGTTAGGGTTAGGGTAGGGGTTAGGGTTAGGTTACGCATTAGGGCTAGGGTAGTTAGTAAACCTATCCCACTCTCTAGCTCCCCCTTAGCACGTAAAGGAATATTATTTGGGGGTCCAGCCATGGAGAAGAGTTTAGACACTAGGATAAGATAAGGAACACACCCATTATAAAGAAATCACTTTAGGATTCTCTTTTTAAGCTGTTCCTTAAAACACTACTAATTAGGAAATCAATTGGAGGCAGAAGCAGTCAAGGGTAGCCTAGGGTTAGGGTTAGGCTTAGGGTTAGGTTTAGGGTATGGCTTAGGGTACGGGTTCGGGGAGGGGTTCGGGTACGGCATAGGGTATGGGTTAGGGTTAGGGTTAGGGTTAGTGTTAGGGTTAGGGCTCGGTTTAGGGTACAGGTTAGGATTAGTGTACGTGTTAGGGTTAGGGTAGGGGTTAGGGTTAGGGTACGCGTTAGGGTTAGGGTAGTTATTAAACCTATCCCACTCTCTAGATACCCCTTAGCACGTAAGGGAATATTATTTGTGGGTGCAGCCATGGAGAAGAGTTTAGACACTAGGATAAGATAAGGAACACACCCATTATAAAGAAATCACATTAGGATTCTCTTTTTAAGCTGTTCCTTAAAACAGTAGTGCTTAGGAAATCTATTGGAGGCAGAAGCAGTCAAGGGTAGCCTAGGGTTAGGGTTAGGCTTAGGGTTAGGCTTAGGGTACGGCTTAGGGTACGGGTTCGGGGAGGGGTGCGGGTACGGCGTAGGGTATGGGTTAGGGTTAGGGTTAGTGTTAGTGTTAGGGGTAGGGCTCGGTTTAGGGTACGGGTTAGGATTAGGGTACGTGTTAGTGTTAGGGTAGGGGTTAGGGTTAGAGTACGCATTAGGGTTAGGGTAGTTATTAAACCTATCCCACTCTCTAGATACCCCTTAGCACGTAAGGCAATATTATTTGGGGGTGCAGCCATGGAGAAGAGTTTAGACACTAGGATAAGATAAGGAACACACCCATTATAAAGAAATCACATTAGGATTCTCTTTTTAAGATGTTCCTTAAAACACTAGTGCTTAGGAAATCTATTGGAGGCAGAAGCAGTCAAGGGTAGCGTAGGGTTAGGGTTAGGCTTAGGGTTAGGCTTAGGGTACGGCTTAGGGTACGGGTTCGGGGAGGGTTTCGGGTACGGCGTAGGGTATGGGTTAGGGTTAGGGTTAGGGTTAGTGTTAGGGTTAGGGCTCGGTTTAGGGTACGGTTAGGATTAGGGTACGTGTTAGGTTTAGGGTAGGGGTTAGGGTTAGGGTACGCGTTAGGGTTAGGGTAGTTAGTAAACCTATCCCACTCTCTAGATACCCCTTAGCACGTAAGGCAATATTATTTGGGGGTGCAGCCATGGAGAAGAGTTTAGACACTAGGATAAGATAAGGAACACACCCATTATAAAGAAATCACATTAGGATTCTCTTTTTAAGCTGTTCCTTAAAACACTAGTGCTTAGGAAATCTATTGGAGGCAGAAGCAGTCAAGGGTAGCCTAGGGTTAGGGTTAGGCTTAGGGTTAGGTTTAGGGTACGGCTTGGGGTATGGGTTCGGGGAGGTGTTCGTGTACGGCGTAGGGTATGGGTTAGGGTTAGGGTTTGGGTTAGTGTTAGGGTTAGGGCTCGGTTTAGGGTACGGGTTAGGATTAGGGTACGTGTTAGGGTTAGGGTAGGGGTTAGGGTTAGGTTACGCATTAGGGCTAGGGTAGTTAGTAAACCTATCCCACTCTCTAGCTCCCCCTTAGCACGTAAAGGAATATTATTTGGGGGTCCAGCCATGGAGAAGAGTTTAGACACTAGGATAAGATAAGGAACACACCCATTATAAAGAAATCACTTTAGGATTCTCTTTTTAAGTTGTTCCTTAAAACACTACTGCTTAGGAAATCAATTGGAGGCAGAAGCAGTCAAGGGTAGCCTAGGGTTAGGGTTAGGCTTAGGGTTAGGTTTAGGGTATGGCTTAGGGTACGGGTTCGGGGAGGGGTGCGGGTACGGCATAGTGTATGGGTTAGGGTTAGGGTTAGGGTTAGTGTTAGGGTTAGGGCTCGGTTTAGGGTACAGGTTAGGATTAGTGTACGTGTTAGGGTTAGGGTAGGGGTTAGGGTTAGGGTACGCGTTAGGGTTAGGGTAGTTATTAAACCTATCCCACTCTCTAGATACCCCTGAGCACGTAAAGGAATATTATTTGAGGGTCCAGCCATGGAGAAGAGTTTAGACACTAGGATAAGATAAGGAACACACCCATTATAAAGAAATCACATTAGGATTCTCTTTTTAAGCTGTTCCTTAAAACACTAGTGCTTAGGTAATCTATTGGAGGCAGAAGCAGTCAAGGGTAGCGTAGGGTTAGGGTTAGGCTTAGGGTTAGGCTTAGGGTACGGCTTAGGGTACGTGTTCGGGGAGGGTTTCGGGTACGGCGTAGGGTATGGGTTAGGGTTAGGGTTTGGGTTAGTGTTAGGGTTAGGGCTCGGTTTAGGGTACGGTTAGGATTAGGGTACGTGTTAGGTTTAGGGTAGGGGTTAGGGTTAGGGTACGCGTTAGGGTTAGGGTAGTTAGTAAACCTATCCCACTCTCTAGATACCCCTTAGCACGTAAAGGAATATTATTTGGGGTTCCAGCCATGGAGAAGAATTTAGACACTAGGATAAGATAAGGAACACACCCATTATAAAGAAATCACATTAGGATTCTCTTTTTAAGCTGTTGCTTAAAACACTAGTGCTTAGGAAATCTATTGGAGGCAGAAGCAGTCAAGGGTAGCCTAGGGTTAGTGTTAGGCTTAGGGTTAGGCTTAGGGTACGGCTTAGGGTACGGGTTTGGGGAGGGGTTCAGGTACGGCGTAGGGTATGGGTTAGGGTTAGGGTTAGTGTTAGTGTTAGGGGTAGGGCTCGGTTTAGGGTACGGGTTAGGATTAGGGTACGTGTTAGTGTTAGGGTAGGGGTTAGGGTTAGAGTACGCATTAGGGTTAGGGTAGTTATTAAACCTATCCCACTCTCTAGATACCCCTTAGCACGTAAGGCAATATTATTTGGGGGTGCAGCCATGGAGAAGAGTTTAGACACTAGGATAAGATAAGGAACACACCCATTATAAAGAAATCACATTAGGATTCTCTTTTTAAGCTGTTCCTTAAAACACTAGTGCTTAGGAAATCTATTGGAGGCAGAAGCAGTCAAGGGTAGCCTAGGGTTAGGGTTAGGCTTAGGGTTAGGTTTAGGGTACGGCTTGGGGTATGGGTTCGGGGAGGTGTTCGTGTACGGCGTAGGGTATGGGTTAGGGTTAGGGTTTGGGTTAGTGTTAGGGTTAGGGCTCGGTCTAGGGTACGGGTTAGGATTAGGGTACGTGTTAGGGTTAGGGTAGGGGTTAGGGTTAGGTTACGCGTTAGGGCTAGGGTAGTTAGTAAACCTATCCCACTCTCTAGCTCCCCCTTAGCACGTAAAGGAATATTATTTGGGGGTCCAGCCATGGAGAAGAGTTTAGACACTAGGATAAGATAAGGAACACACCCATTATAAAGAAATCACTTTACGATTCTCTTTTTAAGCTGTTCCTTAAAACACTACTGCTTAGGAAATCAATTGGAGGCAGAAGCAGTCAAGGGTAGCCTAGGGTTAGGGTTAGGCTTAGGGTTAGGTTTAGGGTATGGCTTAGGGTACGGGTTCGGGGAGGGGTGCGGGTACGGCGTAGGGTATTGGTTAGGGTTAGGGTTAGGGTTAGTGTTAGGGTTAGGGCTCGGTTTAGGGTACAGGTTAGGATTAGGGTACGTGTTAGGGTTAGGGTAGGGGTTAGGGTTAGGGTACGCGTTAGGGTTAGGGTAGTTAGTAAACCTATCCCACTCTCTAGATACCCCTTAGCACGTAAGGGAATATTATTTGGGGGTGCAGCCATGGAGAAGAGTTTAGACACTAGGATAAGATAAGGAACACACCCATTATAAAGAAATCACATTAGGATTCTCTTTTTAAGCTGTTCCTTAAAACAGTAGTGCTTAGGAAATCTATTGGAGGCAGAAGCAGTCAAGGGTAGCCTAGGTTTAGGGTTAGGCTTAGGGTTAGGCTTAGGGTACGGCTTAGGTTACGGGTTCGGGGAGGGGTGCGGGTACGGCGTAGGGTATGGGTTAGGGTTAGGGTTTGGATTAGTGTTAGGGTTAGGGCTCGGTTTAGGGTACGGGTTAGGATTAGGGTACGTGTTAGGGTTAGGGTAGGGGTTAGGGTTAGGTTACGCATTAGGGCTAGGGTAGTTAGTAAACCTATCCCACTCTCTAGCTCCCCCTTAGCACGTAAAGGAATATTATTTGGGGGTCCAGCCATGGAGAAGAGTTTAGACACTAGGATAAGATAAGGAACACACCCATTATAAAGAAATCACTTTAGGATTCTCTTTTTAAGCTGTTCCTTAAAACACTACTGCTTAGGAAATCAATTGGAGGCAGAAGCAGTCAAGGGTAGCCTAGGGTTAGGGTTAGGCTTAGGGTTAGGTTTAGGGTATGGCTTAGGGTACGGGTTCGGGGAGGGGTTCGGGTACGGCATAGGGTATGGGTTAGGGTTAGGGTTAGGGTTAGTGTTAGGGTTAGGGCTCGGTTTAGGGTACAGGTTAGGATTAGTGTACGTGTTAGGGTTAGGGTAGGGGTTAGGGTTAGGGTACGCGTTAGGGTTAGGGTAGTTATTAAACCTATCCCACTCTCTAGATACCCCTTAGCACGTAAGGGAATATTATTTGTGGGTGCAGCCATGGAGAAGAGTTTAGACACTAGGATAAGATAAGGAACACACCCATTATAAAGAAATCACATTAGGATTCTCTTTTTAAGCTGTTCCTTAAAACAGTAGTGCTTAGGAAATCTATTGGAGGCAGAAGCAGTCAAGGGTAGCCTAGGGTTAGGGTTAGACTTAGGGTTAGGCTTAGGGTACGGCTTAGGGTACGGGTTCGGGGAGGGGTGCGGGTACGGCGTAGGGTATGGGTTAGGGTTAGGGTTAGTGTTAGTGTTAGGGGTAGGGCTCGGTTTAGGGTACGGGTTAGGATTAGGGTACGTGTTAGTGTTAGGGTAGGGGTTAGGGTTAGAGTACGCATTAGGGTTAGGGTAGTTATTAAACCTATCCCACTCTCTAGATACCCCTTAGCACGTAAGGCAATATTATTTGGGGGTGCAGCCATGGAGAAGAGTTTAGACACTAGGATAAGATAAGGAACACACCCATTATAAAGAAATCACATTAGGATTCTCTTTTTAAGATGTTCCTTAAAACACTAGTGCTTAGGAAATCTATTGGAGGCAGAAGCAGTCAAGGGTAGCGTAGGGTTAGGGTTAGGCTTAGGGTTAGGCTTAGGGTACGGCTTAGGGTACGGGTTCGGGGAGGGTTTCGGGTACGGCGTAGGGTATGGGTTAGGGTTAGGGTTAGGGTTAGTGTTAGGGTTAGGGCTCGGTTTAGGGTACGGTTAGGATTAGGGTACGTGTTAGGTTTAGGGTAGGGGTTAGGGTTAGGGTACGCGTTAGGGTTAGGGTAGTTAGTAAACCTATCCCACTCTCTAGATACCCCTTAGCACGTAAGGCAATATTATTTGGGGGTGCAGCCATGGAGAAGAGTTTAGACACTAGGATAAGATAAGGAACACACCCATTATAAAGAAATCACATTAGGATTCTCTTTTTAAGCTGTTCCTTAAAACACTAGTGCTTAGGAAATCTATTGGAGGCAGATGCAGTCAAGGGTAGCCTAGGGTTAGGGTTAGGCTTAGGGTTAGGTTTAGGGTACGGCTTGGGGTATGGGTTCGGGGAGGTGTTCGTGTACGGCGTAGGGTATGGGTTAGGGTTAGGGTTTGGGTTAGTGTTAGGGTTAGGGCTCGGTTTAGGGTACGGGTTAGGATTAGGGTACGTGTTAGGGTTAGGGTAGGGGTTAGGGTTAGGTTACGCATTAGGGCTAGGGTAGTTAGTAAACCTATCCCACTCTCTAGCTCCCCCTTAGCACGTAAAGGAATATTATTTGGGGGTCCAGCCATGGAGAAGAGTTTAGACACTAGGATAAGATAAGGAACACACCCATTATAAAGAAATCACTTTAGGATTCTCTTTTTAAGCTGTTCCTTAAAACACTACTGCTTAGGAAATCAATTGGAGGCAGAAGCAGTCAAGGGTAGCCTAGGGTTAGGGTTAGGCTTAGGGTTAGGTTTAGGGTATGGCTTAGGGTACGGGTTCGGGGAGGGGTGCGGGTACGGCATAGTGTATGGGTTAGGGTTAGGGTTAGGGTTAGTGTTAGGGTTAGGGCTCGGTTTAGGGTACAGGTTAGGATTAGTGTACGTGTTAGGGTTAGGGTAGGGGTTAGGGTTAGGGTACGCGTTAGGGTTAGGGTAGTTATTAAACCTATCCCACTCTCTAGATACCCCTGAGCACGTAAAGGAATATTATTTGAGGGTCCAGCCATGGAGAAGAGTTTAGACACTAGGATAAGATAAGGAACACACCCATTATAAAGAAATCACATTAGGATTCTCTTTTTAAGCTGTTCCTTAAAACACTAGTGCTTAGGAAATCTATTGGAGGCAGAAGCAGTCAAGGGTAGCGTAGGGTTAGGGTTAGGCTTAGGGTTAGGCTTAGGGTACGGCTTAGGGTACGTGTTCGGGGAGGGTTTCGGGTACGGCGTAGGGTATGGGTTAGGGTTAGGGTTAGGGTTAGTGTTAGGGTTAGGGCTCGGTTTAGGGTACGGTTAGGATTAGGGTACGTGTTAGGTTTAGGGTAGGGGTTAGGGTTAGGGTACGCGTTAGGGTTAGGGTAGTTAGTAAACCTATCCCACTCTCTAGATACCCCTTAGCACGTAAAGGAATATTATTTGGGGGTCCAGCCATGGAGAAGAGTTTAGACACTAGGATAAGATAAGGAACACACCCATTATAAAGAAATCACATTAGGATTCTCTTTTTAAGCTGTTGCTTAAAACACTAGTGCTTAGGAAATCTATTGGAGGCAGAAGCAGTCAAGGGTAGCCTAGGGTTAGTGTTAGGCTTAGGGTTAGGCTTAGGGTACGGCTTAGGGTACGGGTTTGGGGAGGGGTTCAGGTACGGCGTAGGGTATGGGTTAGGGTTAGGGTTAGTGTTAGTGTTAGGGGTAGGGCTCGGTTTAGGGTACGGGTTAGGATTAGGGTACGTGTTAGTGTTAGGGTAGGGGTTAGGGTTAGAGTACGCATTAGGGTTAGGGTAGTTATTAAACCTATCCCACTCTCTAGATACCCCTTAGCACGTAAGGCAATATTATTTGGGGGTGCAGCCATGGAGAAGAGTTTAGACACTAGGATAAGATAAGGAACACACCCATTATAAAGAAATCACATTAGGATTCTCTTTTTAAGCTGTTCCTTAAAACACTAGTGCTTAGGAAATCTATTGGAGGCAGAAGCAGTCAAGGGTAGCCTAGGGTTAGGGTTAGGTTTAGGGTACGGCTTGGGGTATGGGTTCGGGGAGGTGTTCGTGTACGGCGTAGGGTATGGGTTAGGGTTAGGGTTTGGGTTAGTGTTAGGGTTAGGGCTCGGTTTAGGGTACGGGTTAGGATTAGGGTACGTGTTAGGGTTAGGGTAGGGGTTAGGGTTAGGTTACGCGTTAGGGCTAGGGTAGTTAGTAAACCTATCCCACTCTCTAGCTCCCCCTTAGCACGTAAAGGAATATTATTTGGGGGTCCAGCCATGGAGAAGAGTTTAGACACTAGGATAAGATAAGGAACACACCCATTATAAAGAAATCACTTTACGATTCTCTTTTTAAGCTGTTCCTTAAAACACTACTGCTTAGGAAATCAATTGGAGGCAGAAGCAGTCAAGGGTAGCCTAGGGTTAGGGTTAGGCTTAGGGTTAGGTTTAGGGTATGGCTTAGGGTACGGGTTCGGGGAGGGGTGCGGGTACGGCATAGTGTATGGGTTAGGGTTAGGGTTAGGGTTAGTGTTAGGGTTAGGGCTCGGTTTAGGGTACAGGTTAGGATTAGTGTACGTGTTAGGGTTAGGGTAGGGGTTAGGGTTAGGGTAGTTATTAAACCTATCCCACTCTCTAGATACCCCTGAGCACGTAAAGGAATATTATTTGAGGGTCCAGCCATGGAGAAGAGTTTAGACACTAGGATAAGATAAGGAACACACCCATTATAAAGAAATCACATTAGGATTCTCTTTTTAAGCTGTTCCTTAAAACACTAGTGCTTAGGAAATCTATTGGAGGCAGAAGCAGTCAAGGGTAGCGTAGGGTTAGGGTTAGGCTTAGGGTTAGGCTTAGGGTACGGCTTAGGGTACGTGTTCGGGGAGGGTTTCGGGTACGGCGTAGGGTATGGGTTAGGGTTAGGGTTTGGGTTAGTGTTAGGGTTAGGGCTCGGTTTAGGGTACGGTTAGGATTAGGGTACGTGTTAGGTTTAGGGTAGGGGTTAGGGTTAGGGTACGCGTTAGGGTTAGGGTAGTTAGTAAACCTATCCCACTCTCTAGATACCCCTTAGCACGTAAAGGAATATTATTTGGGGTTCCAGCCATGGAGAAGAATTTAGACACTAGGATAAGATAAGGAACACACCCATTATAAAGAAATCACATTAGGATTCTCTTTTTAAGCTGTTGCTTAAAACACTAGTGCTTAGGAAATCTATTGGAGGCAGAAGCAGTCAAGGGTAGCCTAGGGTTAGTGTTAGGCTTAGGGTTAGGCTTAGGGTACGGCTTAGGGTACGGGTTTGGGGAGGGGTTCAGGTACGGCGTAGGGTATGGGTTAGGGTTAGGGTTAGTGTTAGTGTTAGGGGTAGGGCTCGGTTTAGGGTACGGGTTAGGATTAGGGTACGTGTTAGTGTTAGGGTAGGGGTTAGGGTTAGAGTACGCATTAGGGTTAGGGTAGTTATTAAACCTATCCCACTCTCTAGATACCCCTTAGCACGTAAGGCAATATTATTTGGGGGTGCAGCCATGGAGAAGAGTTTAGACACTAGGATAAGATAAGGAACACACCCATTATAAAGAAATCACATTAGGATTCTCTTTTTAAGCTGTTCCTTAAAACACTAGTGCTTAGGAAATCTATTGGAGGCAGAAGCAGTCAAGGGTAGCCTAGGGTTAGGGTTAGGCTTAGGGTTAGGTTTAGGGTACGGCTTGGGGTATGGGTTCGGGGAGGTGTTCGTGTACGGCGTAGGGTATGGGTTAGGGTTAGGGTTTGGGTTAGTGTTAGGGTTAGGGCTCGGTTTAGGGTACGGGTTAGGATTAGGGTACGTGTTAGGGTTAGGGTAGGGGTTAGGGTTAGGTTACGCGTTAGGGCTAGGGTAGTTAGTAAACCTATCCCACTCTCTAGCTCCCCCTTAGCACGTAAAGGAATATTATTTGGGGGTCCAGCCATGGAGAAGAGTTTAGACACTAGGATAAGATAAGGAACACACCCATTATAAAGAAATCACTTTACGATTCTCTTTTTAAGCTGTTCCTTAAAACACTACTGCTTAGGAAATCAATTGGAGGCAGAAGCAGTCAAGGGTAGCCTAGGGTTAGGGTTAGGCTTAGGGTTAGGTTTAGGGTATGGCTTAGGGTACGGGTTCGGGGAGGGGTGCGGGTACGGCGTAGGGTATTGGTTAGGGTTAGGGTTAGGGTTAGTGTTAGGGTTAGGGCTCGGTTTAGGGTACAGGTTAGGATTAGGGTACGTGTTAGGGTTAGGGTAGGGGTTAGGGTTAGGGTACGCGTTAGGGTTAGGGTAGTTAGTAAACCTATCCCACTCTCTAGATACCCCTTAGCACGTAAGGGAATATTATTTGGGGGTGCAGCCATGGAGAAGAGTTTAGACACTAGGATAAGATAAGGAACACACCCATTATAAAGAAATCACATTAGGATTCTCTTTTTAAGCTGTTCCTTAAAACAGTAGTGCTTAGGAAATCTATTGGAGGCAGAAGCAGTCAAGGGTAGCCTAGGGTTAGGGTTAGGCTTAGGGTTAGGCTTAGGGTACGGCTTAGGTTACGGGTTCGGGGAGGGGTGCGGGTACGGCGTAGGGTATGGGTTAGGGTTAGGGTTTGGATTAGTGTTAGGGTTAGGGCTCGGTTTAGGGTACGGGTTAGGATTAGGGTACGTGTTAGGGTTAGGGTAGGGGTTAGGGTTAGGTTACGCATTAGGGCTAGGGTAGTTAGTAAACCTATCCCACTCTCTAGCTCCCCCTTAGCACGTAAAGGAATATTATTTGGGGGTCCAGCCATGGAGAAGAGTTTAGACACTAGGATAAGATAAGGAACACACCCATTATAAAGAAATCACTTTAGGATTCTCTTTTTAAGCTGTTCCTTAAAACACTACTGCTTAGGAAATCAATTGGAGGCAGAAGCAGTCAAGGGTAGCCTAGGGTTAGGGTTAGGCTTAGGGTTAGGTTTAGGGTATGGCTTAGGGTACGGGTTCGGGGAGGGGTGCGGGTACGGCATAGTGTATGGGTTAGGGTTAGGGTTAGGGTTAGTGTTAGGGTTAGGGCTCGGTTTAGGGTACAGGTTAGGATTAGTGTACGTGTTAGGGTTAGGGTAGGGGTTAGGGTTAGGGTACGCGTTAGGGTTAGGGTAGTTATTAAACCTATCCCACTCTCTAGATACCCCTGAGCACGTAAAGGAATATTATTTGAGGGTCCAGCCATGGAGAAGAGTTTAGACACTAGGATAAGATAAGGAACACACCCATTATAAAGAAATCACATTAGGATTCTCTTTTTAAGCTGTTCCTTAAAACACTAGTGCTTAGGTAATCTATTGGAGGCAGAAGCAGTCAAGGGTAGCGTAGGGTTAGGGTTAGGCTTAGGGTTAGGCTTAGGGTACGGCTTAGGGTACGTGTTCGGGGAGGGTTTCGGGTACGGCGTAGGGTATGGGTTAGGGTTAGGGTTTGGGTTAGTGTTAGGGTTAGGGCTCGGTTTAGGGTACGGTTAGGATTAGGGTACGTGTTAGGTTTAGGGTAGGGGTTAGGGTTAGGGTACGCGTTAGGGTTAGGGTAGTTAGTAAACCTATCCCACTCTCTAGATACCCCTTAGCACGTAAAGGAATATTATTTGGGGTTCCAGCCATGGAGAAGAATTTAGACACTAGGATAAGATAAGGAACACACCCATTATAAAGAAATCACATTAGGATTCTCTTTTTAAGCTGTTGCTTAAAACACTAGTGCTTAGGAAATCTATTGGAGGCAGAAGCAGTCAAGGGTAGCCTAGGGTTAGTGTTAGGCTTAGGGTTAGGCTTAGGGTACGGCTTAGGGTACGGGTTTGGGGAGGGGTTCAGGTACGGCGTAGGGTATGGGTTAGGGTTAGGGTTAGTGTTAGTGTTAGGGGTAGGGCTCGGTTTAGGGTACGGGTTAGGATTAGGGTACGTGTTAGTGTTAGGGTAGGGGTTAGGGTTAGAGTACGCATTAGGGTTAGGGTAGTTATTAAACCTATCCCACTCTCTAGATACCCCTTAGCACGTAAGGCAATATTATTTGGGGGTGCAGCCATGGAGAAGAGTTTAGACACTAGGATAAGATAAGGAACACACCCATTATAAAGAAATCACATTAGGATTCTCTTTTTAAGCTGTTCCTTAAAACACTAGTGCTTAGGAAATCTATTGGAGGCAGAAGCAGTCAAGGGTAGCCTAGGGTTAGGGTTAGGCTTAGGGTTAGGTTTAGGGTACGGCTTGGGGTATGGGTTCGGGGAGGTGTTCGTGTACGGCGTAGGGTATGGGTTAGGGTTAGGGTTTGGGTTAGTGTTAGGGTTAGGGCTCGGTTTAGGGTACGGGTTAGGATTAGGGTACGTGTTAGGGTTAGGGTAGGGGTTAGGGTTAGGTTACGCGTTAGGGCTAGGGTAGTTAGTAAACCTATCCCACTCTCTAGCTCCCCCTTAGCACGTAAAGGAATATTATTTGGGGGTCCAGCCATGGAGAAGAGTTTAGACACTAGGATAAGATAAGGAACACACCCATTATAAAGAAATCACTTTACGATTCTCTTTTTAAGCTGTTCCTTAAAACACTACTGCTTAGGAAATCAATTGGAGGCAGAAGCAGTCAAGGGTAGCCTAGGGTTAGGGTTAGGCTTAGGGTTAGGTTTAGGGTATGGCTTAGGGTACGGGTTCGGGGAGGGGTGCGGGTACGGCGTAGGGTATTGGTTAGGGTTAGGGTTAGGGTTAGTGTTAGGGTTAGGGCTCGGTTTAGGGTACAGGTTAGGATTAGGGTACGTGTTAGGGTTAGGGTAGGGGTTAGGGTTAGGGTACGCGTTAGGGTTAGGGTAGTTAGTAAACCTATCCCACTCTCTAGATACCCCTTAGCACGTAAGGGAATATTATTTGGGGGTGCAGCCATGGAGAAGAGTTTAGACACTAGGATAAGATAAGGAACACACCCATTATAAAGAAATCACATTAGGATTCTCTTTTTAAGCTGTTCCTTAAAACAGTAGTGCTTAGGAAATCTATTGGAGGCAGAAGCAGTCAAGGGTAGCCTAGGGTTAGGGTTAGGCTTAGGGTTAGGCTTAGGGTACGGCTTAGGTTACGGGTTCGGGGAGGGGTGCGGGTACGGCGTAGGGTATGGGTTAGGGTTAGGGTTTGGATTAGTGTTAGGGTTAGGGCTCGGTTTAGGGTACGGGTTAGGATTAGGGTACATGTTAGGGTTAGGGTAGGGGTTAGGGTTAGGTTACGCATTAGGGCTAGGGTAGTTAGTAAACCTATCCCACTCTCTAGCTCCCCCTTAGCACGTAAAGGAATATTATTTGGGGGTCCAGCCATGGAGAAGAGTTTAGACACTAGGATAAGATAAGGAACACACCCATTATAAAGAAATCACTTTAGGATTCTCTTTTTAAGCTGTTCCTTAAAACACTACTAATTAGGAAATCAATTGGAGGCAGAAGCAGTCAAGGGTAGCCTAGGGTTAGGGTTAGGCTTAGGGTTAGGCTTAGGGTATGGCTTAGGGTACGGGTTCGGGGAGGGTTTCGGGTACGGCATAGGGTATGGGTTAGGGTTAGGGTTAGGGTTAGTGTTAGGGTTAGGGCTCGGTTTAGGGTACAGGTTAGGATTAGTGTACGTGTTAGGGTTAGGGTAGGGGTTAGGGTTAGGGTACGCGTTAGGGTTAGGGTAGTTATTAAACCTATCCCACTCTCTAGATACCCCTTAGCACGTAAGGGAATATTATTTGTGGGTGCAGCCATGGAGAAGAGTTTAGACACTAGGATAAGATAAGGAACACACCCATTATAAAGAAATCACATTAGGATTCTCTTTTTAAGCTGTTCCTTAAAACAGTAGTGCTTAGGAAATCTATTGGAGGCAGAAGCAGTCAAGGGTAGCCTAGGGTTAGGGTTAGGCTTAGGGTTAGGCTTAGGGTACGGCTTAGGGTACGGGTTCGGGGAGGGGTGCGGGTACGGCGTAGGGTATGGGTTAGGGTTAGGGTTAGTGTTAGTGTTAGGGGTAGGGCTCGGTTTAGGGTACGGGTTAGGATTAGGGTACGTGTTAGTGTTAGGGTAGGGGTTAGGGTTAGAGTACGCATTAGGGTTAGGGTAGTTATTAAACCTATCCCACTCTCTAGATACCCCTTAGCACGTAAGGCAATATTATTTGGGGGTGCAGCCATGGAGAAGAGTTTAGACACTAGGATAAGATAAGGAACACACCCATTATAAAGAAATCACATTAGGATTCTCTTTTTAAGATGTTCCTTAAAACACTAGTGCTTAGGAAATCTATTGGAGGCAGAAGCAGTCAAGGGTAGCGTAGGGTTAGGGTTAGGCTTAGGGTTAGGCTTAGGGTACGGCTTAGGGTACGGGTTCGGGGAGGGTTTCGGGTACGGCGTAGGGTATGGGTTAGGGTTAGGGTTAGGGTTAGTGTTAGGGTTAGGGCTCGGTTTAGGGTACGGTTAGGATTAGGGTACGTGTTAGGTTTAGGGTAGGGGTTAGGGTTAGGGTACGCGTTAGGGTTAGGGTAGTTAGTAAACCTATCCCACTCTCTAGATACCCCTTAGCACGTAAGGCAATATTATTTGGGGGTGCAGCCATGGAGAAGAGTTTAGACACTAGGATAAGATAAGGAACACACCCATTATAAAGAAATCACATTAGGATTCTCTTTTTAAGCTGTTCCTTAAAACACTAGTGCTTAGGAAATCTATTGGAGGCAGAAGCAGTCAAGGGTAGCCTAGGGTTAGGGTTAGGCTTAGGGTTAGGTTTAGGGTACGGCTTGGGGTATGGGTTCGGGGAGGTGTTCGTGTACGGCGTAGGGTATGGGTTAGGGTTAGGGTTTGGGTTAGTGTTAGGGTTAGGGCTCGGTTTAGGGTACGGGTTAGGATTAGGGTACGTGTTAGGGTTAGGGTAGGGGTTAGGGTTAGGTTACGCATTAGGGCTAGGGTAGTTAGTAAACCTATCCCACTCTCTAGCTCCCCCTTAGCACGTAAAGGAATATTATTTGGGGGTCCAGCCATGGAGAAGAGTTTAGACACTAGGATAAGATAAGGAACACACCCATTATAAAGAAATCACTTTAGGATTCTCTTTTTAAGCTGTTCCTTAAAACACTACTGCTTAGGAAATCAATTGGAGGCAGAAGCAGTCAAGGGTAGCCTAGGGTTAGGGTTAGGCTTAGGGTTAGGTTTAGGGTATGGCTTAGGGTACGGGTTCGGGGAGGGGTGCGGGTACGGCATAGTGTATGGGTTAGGGTTAGGGTTAGGGTTAGTGTTAGGGTTAGGGCTCGGTTTAGGGTACAGGTTAGGATTAGTGTACGTGTTAGGGTTAGGGTAGGGGTTAGGGTTAGGGTACGCGTTAGGGTTAGGGTAGTTATTAAACCTATCCCACTCTCTAGATACCCCTGAGCACGTAAAGGAATATTATTTGAGGGTCCAGCCATGGAGAAGAGTTTAGACACTAGGATAAGATAAGGAACACACCCATTATAAAGAAATCACATTAGGATTCTCTTTTTAAGCTGTTCCTTAAAACACTAGTGCTTAGGTAATCTATTGGAGGCAGAAGCAGTCAAGGGTAGCGTAGGGTTAGGGTTAGGCTTAGGGTTAGGCTTAGGGTACGGCTTAGGGTACGTGTTCGGGGAGGGTTTCGGGTACGGCGTAGGGTATGGGTTAGGGTTAGGGTTTGGGTTAGTGTTAGGGTTAGGGCTCGGTTTAGGGTACGGTTAGGATTAGGGTACGTGTTAGGTTTAGGGTAGGGGTTAGGGTTAGGGTACGCGTTAGGGTTAGGGTAGTTAGTAAACCTATCCCACTCTCTAGATACCCCTTAGCACGTAAAGGAATATTATTTGGGGTTCCAGCCATGGAGAAGAATTTAGACACTAGGATAAGATAAGGAACACACCCATTATAAAGAAATCACATTAGGATTCTCTTTTTAAGCTGTTGCTTAAAACACTAGTGCTTAGGAAATCTATTGGAGGCAGAAGCAGTCAAGGGTAGCCTAGGGTTAGTGTTAGGCTTAGGGTTAGGCTTAGGGTACGGCTTAGGGTACGGGTTTGGGGAGGGGTTCAGGTACGGCGTAGGGTATGGGTTAGGGTTAGGGTTAGTGTTAGTGTTAGGGGTAGGGCTCGGTTTAGGGTACGGGTTAGGATTAGGGTACGTGTTAGTGTTAGGGTAGGGGTTAGGGTTAGAGTACGCATTAGGGTTAGGGTAGTTATTAAACCTATCCCACTCTCTAGATACCCCTTAGCACGTAAGGCAATATTATTTGGGGGTGCAGCCATGGAGAAGAGTTTAGACACTAGGATAAGATAAGGAACACACCCATTATAAAGAAATCACATTAGGATTCTCTTTTTAAGCTGTTCCTTAAAACACTAGTGCTTAGGAAATCTATTGGAGGCAGAAGCAGTCAAGGGTAGCCTAGGGTTAGGGTTAGGCTTAGGGTTAGGTTTAGGGTACGGCTTGGGGTATGGGTTCGGGGAGGTGTTCGTGTACGGCGTAGGGTATGGGTTAGGGTTAGGGTTTGGGTTAGTGTTAGGGTTAGGGCTCGGTTTAGGGTACGGGTTAGGATTAGGGTACGTGTTAGGGTTAGGGTAGGGGTTAGGGTTAGGTTACGCGTTAGGGCTAGGGTAGTTAGTAAACCTATCCCACTCTCTAGCTCCCCCTTAGCACGTAAAGGAATATTATTTGGGGGTCCAGCCATGGAGAAGAGTTTAGACACTAGGATAAGATAAGGAACACACCCATTATAAAGAAATCACTTTACGATTCTCTTTTTAAGCTGTTCCTTAAAACACTACTGCTTAGGAAATCAATTGGAGGCAGAAGCAGTCAAGGGTAGCCTAGGGTTAGGGTTAGGCTTAGGGTTAGGTTTAGGGTATGGCTTAGGGTACGGGTTCGGGGAGGGGTGCGGGTACGGCGTAGGGTATTGGTTAGGGTTAGGGTTAGGGTTAGTGTTAGGGTTAGGGCTCGGTTTAGGGTACAGGTTAGGATTAGGGTACGTGTTAGGGTTAGGGTAGGGGTTAGGGTTAGGGTACGCGTTAGGGTTAGGGTAGTTAGTAAACCTATCCCACTCTCTAGATACCCCTTAGCACGTAAGGGAATATTATTTGGGGGTGCAGCCATGGAGAAGAGTTTAGACACTAGGATAAGATAAGGAACACACCCATTATAAAGAAATCACATTAGGATTCTCTTTTTAAGCTGTTCCTTAAAACAGTAGTGCTTAGGAAATCTATTGGAGGCAGAAGCAGTCAAGGGTAGCCTAGGGTTAGGGTTAGGCTTAGGGTTAGGCTTAGGGTACGGCTTAGGTTACGGGTTCGGGGAGGGGTGCGGGTACGGCGTAGGGTATGGGTTAGGGTTAGGGTTTGGATTAGTGTTAGGGTTAGGGCTCGGTTTAGGGTACGGGTTAGGATTAGGGTACATGTTAGGGTTAGGGTAGGGGTTAGGGTTAGGTTACGCATTAGGGCTAGGGTAGTTAGTAAACCTATCCCACTCTCTAGCTCCCCCTTAGCACGTAAAGGAATATTATTTGGGGGTCCAGCCATGGAGAAGAGTTTAGACACTAGGATAAGATAAGGAACACACCCATTATAAAGAAATCACTTTAGGATTCTCTTTTTAAGCTGTTCCTTAAAACACTACTAATTAGGAAATCAATTGGAGGCAGAAGCAGTCAAGGGTAGCCTAGGGTTAGGGTTAGGCTTAGGGTTAGGCTTAGGGTATGGCTTAGGGTACGGGTTCGGGGAGGGTTTCGGGTACGGCATAGGGTATGGGTTAGGGTTAGGGTTAGGGTTAGTGTTAGGGTTAGGGCTCGGTTTAGGGTACAGGTTAGGATTAGTGTACGTGTTAGGGTTAGGGTAGGGGTTAGGGTTAGGGTACGCGTTAGGGTTAGGGTAGTTATTAAACCTATCCCACTCTCTAGATACCCCTTAGCACGTAAGGGAATATTATTTGTGGGTGCAGCCATGGAGAAGAGTTTAGACACTAGGATAAGATAAGGAACACACCCATTATAAAGAAATCACATTAGGATTCTCTTTTTAAGCTGTTCCTTAAAACAGTAGTGCTTAGGAAATCTATTGGAGGCAGAAGCAGTCAAGGGTAGCCTAGGGTTAGGGTTAGGCTTAGGGTTAGGCTTAGGGTACGGCTTAGGGTACGGGTTCGGGGAGGGGTGCGGGTACGGCGTAGGGTATGGGTTAGGGTTAGGGTTAGTGTTAGTGTTAGGGGTAGGGCTCGGTTTAGGGTACGGGTTAGGATTAGGGTACGTGTTAGTGTTAGGGTAGGGGTTAGGGTTAGAGTACGCATTAGGGTTAGGGTAGTTATTAAACCTATCCCACTCTCTAGATACCCCTTAGCACGTAAGGCAATATTATTTGGGGGTGCAGCCATGGAGAAGAGTTTAGACACTAGGATAAGATAAGGAACACACCCATTATAAAGAAATCACATTAGGATTCTCTTTTTAAGATGTTCCTTAAAACACTAGTGCTTAGGAAATCTATTGGAGGCAGAAGCAGTCAAGGGTAGCGTAGGGTTAGGGTTAGGCTTAGGGTTAGGCTTAGGGTACGGCTTAGGGTACGGGTTCGGGGAGGGTTTCGGGTACGGCGTAGGGTATGGGTTAGGGTTAGGGTTAGGGTTAGTGTTAGGGTTAGGGCTCGGTTTAGGGTACGGTTAGGATTAGGGTACGTGTTAGGTTTAGGGTAGGGGTTAGGGTTAGGGTACGCGTTAGGGTTAGGGTAGTTAGTAAACCTATCCCACTCTCTAGATACCCCTTAGCACGTAAGGCAATATTATTTGGGGGTGCAGCCATGGAGAAGAGTTTAGACACTAGGATAAGATAAGGAACACACCCATTATAAAGAAATCACATTAGGATTCTCTTTTTAAGCTGTTCCTTAAAACACTAGTGCTTAGGAAATCTATTGGAGGCAGAAGCAGTCAAGGGTAGCCTAGGGTTAGGGTTAGGCTTAGGGTTAGGTTTAGGGTACGGCTTGGGGTATGGGTTCGGGGAGGTGTTCGTGTACGGCGTAGGGTATGGGTTAGGGTTAGGGTTTGGGTTAGTGTTAGGGTTAGGGCTCGGTTTAGGGTACGGGTTAGGATTAGGGTACGTGTTAGGGTTAGGGTAGGGGTTAGGGTTAGGTTACGCATTAGGGCTAGGGTAGTTAGTAAACCTATCCCACTCTCTAGCTCCCCCTTAGCACGTAAAGGAATATTATTTGGGGGTCCAGCCATGGAGAAGAGTTTAGACACTAGGATAAGATAAGGAACACACCCATTATAAAGAAATCACTTTAGGATTCTCTTTTTAAGCTGTTCCTTAAAACACTACTGCTTAGGAAATCAATTGGAGGCAGAAGCAGTCAAGGGTAGCCTAGGGTTAGGGTTAGGCTTAGGGTTAGGTTTAGGGTATGGCTTAGGGTACGGGTTCGGGGAGGGGTGCGGGTACGGCATAGTGTATGGGTTAGGGTTAGGGTTAGGGTTAGTGTTAGGGTTAGGGCTCGGTTTAGGGTACAGGTTAGGATTAGTGTACGTGTTAGGGTTAGGGTAGGGGTTAGGGTTAGGGTACGCGTTAGGGTTAGGGTAGTTATTAAACCTATCCCACTCTCTAGATACCCCTGAGCACGTAAAGGAATATTATTTGAGGGTCCAGCCATGGAGAAGAGTTTAGACACTAGGATAAGATAAGGAACACACCCATTATAAAGAAATCACATTAGGATTCTCTTTTTAAGCTGTTCCTTAAAACACTAGTGCTTAGGTAATCTATTGGAGGCAGAAGCAGTCAAGGGTAGCGTAGGGTTAGGGTTAGGCTTAGGGTTAGGCTTAGGGTACGGCTTAGGGTACGTGTTCGGGGAGGGTTTCGGGTACGGCGTAGGGTATGGGTTAGGGTTAGGGTTTGGGTTAGTGTTAGGGTTAGGGCTCGGTTTAGGGTACGGTTAGGATTAGGGTACGTGTTAGGTTTAGGGTAGGGGTTAGGGTTAGGGTACGCGTTAGGGTTAGGGTAGTTAGTAAACCTATCCCACTCTCTAGATACCCCTTAGCACGTAAAGGAATATTATTTGGGGTTCCAGCCATGGAGAAGAATTTAGACACTAGGATAAGATAAGGAACACACCCATTATAAAGAAATCACATTAGGATTCTCTTTTTAAGCTGTTGCTTAAAACACTAGTGCTTAGGAAATCTATTGGAGGCAGAAGCAGTCAAGGGTAGCCTAGGGTTAGTGTTAGGCTTAGGGTTAGGCTTAGGGTACGGCTTAGGGTACGGGTTTGGGGAGGGGTTCAGGTACGGCGTAGGGTATGGGTTAGGGTTAGGGTTAGTGTTAGTGTTAGGGGTAGGGCTCGGTTTAGGGTACGGGTTAGGATTAGGGTACGTGTTAGTGTTAGGGTAGGGGTTAGGGTTAGAGTACGCATTAGGGTTAGGGTAGTTATTAAACCTATCCCACTCTCTAGATACCCCTTAGCACGTAAGGCAATATTATTTGGGGGTGCAGCCATGGAGAAGAGTTTAGACACTAGGATAAGATAAGGAACACACCCATTATAAAGAAATCACATTAGGATTCTCTTTTTAAGCTGTTCCTTAAAACACTAGTGCTTAGGAAATCTATTGGAGGCAGAAGCAGTCAAGGGTAGCCTAGGGTTAGGGTTAGGCTTAGGGTTAGGTTTAGGGTACGGCTTGGGGTATGGGTTCGGGGAGGTGTTCGTGTACGGCGTAGGGTATGGGTTAGGGTTAGGGTTTGGGTTAGTGTTAGGGTTAGGGCTCGGTTTAGGGTACGGGTTAGGATTAGGGTACGTGTTAGGGTTAGGGTAGGGGTTAGGGTTAGGTTACGCGTTAGGGCTAGGGTAGTTAGTAAACCTATCCCACTCTCTAGCTCCCCCTTAGCACGTAAAGGAATATTATTTGGGGGTCCAGCCATGGAGAAGAGTTTAGACACTAGGATAAGATAAGGAACACACCCATTATAAAGAAATCACTTTACGATTCTCTTTTTAAGCTGTTCCTTAAAACACTACTGCTTAGGAAATCAATTGGAGGCAGAAGCAGTCAAGGGTAGCCTAGGGTTAGGGTTAGGCTTAGGGTTAGGTTTAGGGTATGGCTTAGGGTACGGGTTCGGGGAGGGGTGCGGGTACGGCGTAGGGTATTGGTTAGGGTTAGGGTTAGGGTTAGTGTTAGGGTTAGGGCTCGGTTTAGGGTACAGGTTAGGATTAGGGTACGTGTTAGGGTTAGGGTAGGGGTTAGGGTTAGGGTACGCGTTAGGGTTAGGGTAGTTAGTAAACCTATCCCACTCTCTAGATACCCCTTAGCACGTAAGGGAATATTATTTGGGGGTGCAGCCATGGAGAAGAGTTTAGACACTAGGATAAGATAAGGAACACACCCATTATAAAGAAATCACATTAGGATTCTCTTTTTAAGCTGTTCCTTAAAACAGTAGTGCTTAGGAAATCTATTGGAGGCAGAAGCAGTCAAGGGTAGCCTACGGTTAGGGTTAGGCTTAGGGTTAGGCTTAGGGTACGGCTTAGGTTACGGGTTCGGGGAGGGGTGCGGGTATGGCGTAGGGTATGGGTTAGGGTTAGGGTTTGGGTTAGTGTTAGGGTTAGGGCTCGGTTTAGGGTACGGGTTAGGATTAGGGTACGTGTTAGGGTTAGGGTAGGGGTTAGGGTTAGGTTACGCATTAGGGCTAGGGTAGTTAGTAAACCTATCCCACTCTCTAGCTCCCCCTTAGCACGTAAAGGAATATTATTTGGGGGTCCAGCCATGGAGAAGAGTTTAGACACTAGGATAAGATAAGGAACACACCCATTATAAAGAAATCACTTTAGGATTCTCTTTTTAAGCTGTTCCTTAAAACACTACTGCTTAGGAAATCAATTGGAGGCAGAAGCATTCAAGGGTAGCCTAGGGTTAGGGTTAGGCTTAGGGTTAGGTTTAGGGTATGGCTTAGGGTACGGGTTCGGGGAGGGGTGCGGGTACGGCATAGGGTATGGGTTAGGGTTAGGGTTTGGGTTAGTGTTAGGGTTAGGGCTCGGTTTAGGGTACAGGTTAGGATTAGTGTACGTGTTAGGGTTAGGGTAGGGGTTAGGGTTAGGGTACGCGTTAGGGTTAGGGTAGTTATTAAACCTATCCCACTCTCTAGATACCCCTTAGCACGTAAGGGAATATTATTTGGGGGTGCAGCCATGGAGAAGAGTTTAGACACTAGGATAAGATAAGGAACACACCCATTATAAAGAAATCACATTAGGATTCTCTTTTTAAGCTGTTCCTTAAAACAGTAGTGCTTAGGAAATCTATTGGAGGCAGAAGCAGTCAAGGGTAGCCTAGGGTTAGGGTTAGGCTTAGGGTTAGGCTTAGGGTACGGCTTAGGGTACGGGTTCGGGGAGGGGTGCGGGTACGGCGTAGGGTATGGGTTAGAGTTAGGGTTAGGGTTAGTGTTAGGGTTAGGGCTCGGTTTAGGGTACGGGTTAGGATTAGGGTACGTGTTAGGGTTAGGGTAGGGGTTAGGGTTAGGGTACGCGTTAGGGTTAGGGTAGTTAGTAAACCTATCCCACTCTCTAGATACCCCTGAGCACGTAAAGGAATATTATTTGAGGGTCCAGCCATGGAGAAGAGTTTAGACACTAGGATAAGATAAGGAACACACCCATTATAAAGAAATCACATTAGGATTCTCTTTTTAAGCTGTTCCTTAAAACACTAGTGCTTAGGAAATCTATTGGAGGCAGAAGCAGTCAAGGGTAGCGTAGGGTTAGGGTTAGGCTTAGGGTTAGGCTTAGGGTACGGCTTAGGGTACGTGTTCGGGGAGGGTTTCGGGTACGGCGTAGGGTATGGGTTAGGGTTAGGGTTAGGGTTAGTGTTAGGGTTAGGGCTCGGTTTAGGGTACGGTTAGGATTAGGGTACGTGTTAGGTTTAGGGTAGGGGTTAGGGTTAGGGTACGCGTTAGGGTTAGGGTAGTTAGTAAACCTATCCCACTCTCTAGATACCCCTTAGCACGTAAAGGAATATTATTTGGGGGTCCAGCCATGGAGAAGAGTTTAGACACTAGGATAAGATAAGGAACACACCCATTATAAAGAAATCACATTAGGATTCTCTTTTTAAGCTGTTGCTTAAAACACTAGTGCTTAGGAAATCTATTGGAGGCAGAAGCAGTCAAGGGTAGCCTAGGGTTAGTGTTAGGCTTAGGGTTAGGCTTAGGGTACGGCTTAGGGTACGGGTTTGGGGAGGGGTTCAGGTACGGCGTAGGGTATGGGTTAGGGTTAGGGTTAGTGTTAGTGTTAGGGGTAGGGCTCGGTTTAGGGTACGGGTTAGGATTAGGGTACGTGTTAGTGTTAGGGTAGGGGTTAGGGTTAGAGTACGCATTAGGGTTAGGGTAGTTATTAAACCTATCCCACTCTCTAGATACCCCTTAGCACGTAAGGCAATATTATTTGGGGGTGCAGCCATGGAGAAGAGTTTAGACACTAGGATAAGATAAGGAACACACCCATTATAAAGAAATCACATTAGGATTCTCTTTTTAAGCTGTTCCTTAAAACACTAGTGCTTAGGAAATCTATTGGAGGCAGAAGCAGTCAAGGGTAGCCTAGGGTTAGGGTTAGGTTTAGGGTACGGCTTGGGGTATGGGTTCGGGGAGGTGTTCGTGTACGGCGTAGGGTATGGGTTAGGGTTAGGGTTTGGGTTAGTGTTAGGGTTAGGGCTCGGTTTAGGGTACGGGTTAGGATTAGGGTACGTGTTAGGGTTAGGGTAGGGGTTAGGGTTAGGTTACGCGTTAGGGCTAGGGTAGTTAGTAAACCTATCCCACTCTCTAGCTCCCCCTTAGCACGTAAAGGAATATTATTTGGGGGTCCAGCCATGGAGAAGAGTTTAGACACTAGGATAAGATAAGGAACACACCCATTATAAAGAAATCACTTTACGATTCTCTTTTTAAGCTGTTCCTTAAAACACTACTGCTTAGGAAATCAATTGGAGGCAGAAGCAGTCAAGGGTAGCCTAGGGTTAGGGTTAGGCTTAGGGTTAGGTTTAGGGTATGGCTTAGGGTACGGGTTCGGGGAGGGGTGCGGGTACGGCATAGTGTATGGGTTAGGGTTAGGGTTAGGGTTAGTGTTAGGGTTAGGGCTCGGTTTAGGGTACAGGTTAGGATTAGTGTACGTGTTAGGGTTAGGGTAGGGGTTAGGGTTAGGGTAGTTATTAAACCTATCCCACTCTCTAGATACCCCTGAGCACGTAAAGGAATATTATTTGAGGGTCCAGCCATGGAGAAGAGTTTAGACACTAGGATAAGATAAGGAACACACCCATTATAAAGAAATCACATTAGGATTCTCTTTTTAAGCTGTTCCTTAAAACACTAGTGCTTAGGAAATCTATTGGAGGCAGAAGCAGTCAAGGGTAGCGTAGGGTTAGGGTTAGGCTTAGGGTTAGGCTTAGGGTACGGCTTAGGGTACGTGTTCGGGGAGGGTTTCGGGTACGGCGTAGGGTATGGGTTAGGGTTAGGGTTTGGGTTAGTGTTAGGGTTAGGGCTCGGTTTAGGGTACGGTTAGGATTAGGGTACGTGTTAGGTTTAGGGTAGGGGTTAGGGTTAGGGTACGCGTTAGGGTTAGGGTAGTTAGTAAACCTATCCCACTCTCTAGATACCCCTTAGCACGTAAAGGAATATTATTTGGGGTTCCAGCCATGGAGAAGAATTTAGACACTAGGATAAGATAAGGAACACACCCATTATAAAGAAATCACATTAGGATTCTCTTTTTAAGCTGTTGCTTAAAACACTAGTGCTTAGGAAATCTATTGGAGGCAGAAGCAGTCAAGGGTAGCCTAGGGTTAGTGTTAGGCTTAGGGTTAGGCTTAGGGTACGGCTTAGGGTACGGGTTTGGGGAGGGGTTCAGGTACGGCGTAGGGTATGGGTTAGGGTTAGGGTTAGTGTTAGTGTTAGGGGTAGGGCTCGGTTTAGGGTACGGGTTAGGATTAGGGTACGTGTTAGTGTTAGGGTAGGGGTTAGGGTTAGAGTACGCATTAGGGTTAGGGTAGTTATTAAACCTATCCCACTCTCTAGATACCCCTTAGCACGTAAGGCAATATTATTTGGGGGTGCAGCCATGGAGAAGAGTTTAGACACTAGGATAAGATAAGGAACACACCCATTATAAAGAAATCACATTAGGATTCTCTTTTTAAGCTGTTCCTTAAAACACTAGTGCTTAGGAAATCTATTGGAGGCAGAAGCAGTCAAGGGTAGCCTAGGGTTAGGGTTAGGCTTAGGGTTAGGTTTAGGGTACGGCTTGGGGTATGGGTTCGGGGAGGTGTTCGTGTACGGCGTAGGGTATGGGTTAGGGTTAGGGTTTGGGTTAGTGTTAGGGTTAGGGCTCGGTTTAGGGTACGGGTTAGGATTAGGGTACGTGTTAGGGTTAGGGTAGGGGTTAGGGTTAGGTTACGCGTTAGGGCTAGGGTAGTTAGTAAACCTATCCCACTCTCTAGCTCCCCCTTAGCACGTAAAGGAATATTATTTGGGGGTCCAGCCATGGAGAAGAGTTTAGACACTAGGATAAGATAAGGAACACACCCATTATAAAGAAATCACTTTACGATTCTCTTTTTAAGCTGTTCCTTAAAACACTACTGCTTAGGAAATCAATTGGAGGCAGAAGCAGTCAAGGGTAGCCTAGGGTTAGGGTTAGGCTTAGGGTTAGGTTTAGGGTATGGCTTAGGGTACGGGTTCGGGGAGGGGTGCGGGTACGGCGTAGGGTATTGGTTAGGGTTAGGGTTAGGGTTAGTGTTAGGGTTAGGGCTCGGTTTAGGGTACAGGTTAGGATTAGGGTACGTGTTAGGGTTAGGGTAGGGGTTAGGGTTAGGGTACGCGTTAGGGTTAGGGTAGTTAGTAAACCTATCCCACTCTCTAGATACCCCTTAGCACGTAAGGGAATATTATTTGGGGGTGCAGCCATGGAGAAGAGTTTAGACACTAGGATAAGATAAGGAACACACCCATTATAAAGAAATCACATTAGGATTCTCTTTTTAAGCTGTTCCTTAAAACAGTAGTGCTTAGGAAATCTATTGGAGGCAGAAGCAGTCAAGGGTAGCCTAGGGTTAGGGTTAGGCTTAGGGTTAGGCTTAGGGTACGGCTTAGGTTACGGGTTCGGGGAGGGGTGCGGGTACGGCGTAGGGTATGGGTTAGGGTTAGGGTTTGGATTAGTGTTAGGGTTAGGGCTCGGTTTAGGGTACGGGTTAGGATTAGGGTACGTGTTAGGGTTAGGGTAGGGGTTAGGGTTAGGTTACGCATTAGGGCTAGGGTAGTTAGTAAACCTATCCCACTCTCTAGCTCCCCCTTAGCACGTAAAGGAATATTATTTGGGGGTCCAGCCATGGAGAAGAGTTTAGACACTAGGATAAGATAAGGAACACACCCATTATAAAGAAATCACTTTAGGATTCTCTTTTTAAGCTGTTCCTTAAAACACTACTGCTTAGGAAATCAATTGGAGGCAGAAGCAGTCAAGGGTAGCCTAGGGTTAGGGTTAGGCTTAGGGTTAGGTTTAGGGTATGGCTTAGGGTACGGGTTCGGGGAGGGGTGCGGGTACGGCATAGTGTATGGGTTAGGGTTAGGGTTAGGGTTAGTGTTAGGGTTAGGGCTCGGTTTAGGGTACAGGTTAGGATTAGTGTACGTGTTAGGGTTAGGGTAGGGGTTAGGGTTAGGGTACGCGTTAGGGTTAGGGTAGTTATTAAACCTATCCCACTCTCTAGATACCCCTGAGCACGTAAAGGAATATTATTTGAGGGTCCAGCCATGGAGAAGAGTTTAGACACTAGGATAAGATAAGGAACACACCCATTATAAAGAAATCACATTAGGATTCTCTTTTTAAGCTGTTCCTTAAAACACTAGTGCTTAGGTAATCTATTGGAGGCAGAAGCAGTCAAGGGTAGCGTAGGGTTAGGGTTAGGCTTAGGGTTAGGCTTAGGGTACGGCTTAGGGTACGTGTTCGGGGAGGGTTTCGGGTACGGCGTAGGGTATGGGTTAGGGTTAGGGTTTGGGTTAGTGTTAGGGTTAGGGCTCGGTTTAGGGTACGGTTAGGATTAGGGTACGTGTTAGGTTTAGGGTAGGGGTTAGGGTTAGGGTACGCGTTAGGGTTAGGGTAGTTAGTAAACCTATCCCACTCTCTAGATACCCCTTAGCACGTAAAGGAATATTATTTGGGGTTCCAGCCATGGAGAAGAATTTAGACACTAGGATAAGATAAGGAACACACCCATTATAAAGAAATCACATTAGGATTCTCTTTTTAAGCTGTTGCTTAAAACACTAGTGCTTAGGAAATCTATTGGAGGCAGAAGCAGTCAAGGGTAGCCTAGGGTTAGTGTTAGGCTTAGGGTTAGGCTTAGGGTACGGCTTAGGGTACGGGTTTGGGGAGGGGTTCAGGTACGGCGTAGGGTATGGGTTAGGGTTAGGGTTAGTGTTAGTGTTAGGGGTAGGGCTCGGTTTAGGGTACGGGTTAGGATTAGGGTACGTGTTAGTGTTAGGGTAGGGGTTAGGGTTAGAGTACGCATTAGGGTTAGGGTAGTTATTAAACCTATCCCACTCTCTAGATACCCCTTAGCACGTAAGGCAATATTATTTGGGGGTGCAGCCATGGAGAAGAGTTTAGACACTAGGATAAGATAAGGAACACACCCATTATAAAGAAATCACATTAGGATTCTCTTTTTAAGCTGTTCCTTAAAACACTAGTGCTTAGGAAATCTATTGGAGGCAGAAGCAGTCAAGGGTAGCCTAGGGTTAGGGTTAGGCTTAGGGTTAGGTTTAGGGTACGGCTTGGGGTATGGGTTCGGGGAGGTGTTCGTGTACGGCGTAGGGTATGGGTTAGGGTTAGGGTTTGGGTTAGTGTTAGGGTTAGGGCTCGGTTTAGGGTACGGGTTAGGATTAGGGTACGTGTTAGGGTTAGGGTAGGGGTTAGGGTTAGGTTACGCGTTAGGGCTAGGGTAGTTAGTAAACCTATCCCACTCTCTAGCTCCCCCTTAGCACGTAAAGGAATATTATTTGGGGGTCCAGCCATGGAGAAGAGTTTAGACACTAGGATAAGATAAGGAACACACCCATTATAAAGAAATCACTTTACGATTCTCTTTTTAAGCTGTTCCTTAAAACACTACTGCTTAGGAAATCAATTGGAGGCAGAAGCAGTCAAGGGTAGCCTAGGGTTAGGGTTAGGCTTAGGGTTAGGTTTAGGGTATGGCTTAGGGTACGGGTTCGGGGAGGGGTGCGGGTACGGCGTAGGGTATTGGTTAGGGTTAGGGTTAGGGTTAGTGTTAGGGTTAGGGCTCGGTTTAGGGTACAGGTTAGGATTAGGGTACGTGTTAGGGTTAGGGTAGGGGTTAGGGTTAGGGTACGCGTTAGGGTTAGGGTAGTTAGTAAACCTATCCCACTCTCTAGATACCCCTTAGCACGTAAGGGAATATTATTTGGGGGTGCAGCCATGGAGAAGAGTTTAGACACTAGGATAAGATAAGGAACACACCCATTATAAAGAAATCACATTAGGATTCTCTTTTTAAGCTGTTCCTTAAAACAGTAGTGCTTAGGAAATCTATTGGAGGCAGAAGCAGTCAAGGGTAGCCTAGGGTTAGGGTTAGGCTTAGGGTTAGGCTTAGGGTACGGCTTAGGTTACGGGTTCGGGGAGGGGTGCGGGTACGGCGTAGGGTATGGGTTAGGGTTAGGGTTTGGATTAGTGTTAGGGTTAGGGCTCGGTTTAGGGTACGGGTTAGGATTAGGGTACATGTTAGGGTTAGGGTAGGGGTTAGGGTTAGGTTACGCATTAGGGCTAGGGTAGTTAGTAAACCTATCCCACTCTCTAGCTCCCCCTTAGCACGTAAAGGAATATTATTTGGGGGTCCAGCCATGGAGAAGAGTTTAGACACTAGGATAAGATAAGGAACACACCCATTATAAAGAAATCACTTTAGGATTCTCTTTTTAAGCTGTTCCTTAAAACACTACTAATTAGGAAATCAATTGGAGGCAGAAGCAGTCAAGGGTAGCCTAGGGTTAGGGTTAGGCTTAGGGTTAGGCTTAGGGTATGGCTTAGGGTACGGGTTCGGGGAGGGTTTCGGGTACGGCATAGGGTATGGGTTAGGGTTAGGGTTAGGGTTAGTGTTAGGGTTAGGGCTCGGTTTAGGGTACAGGTTAGGATTAGTGTACGTGTTAGGGTTAGGGTAGGGGTTAGGGTTAGGGTACGCGTTAGGGTTAGGGTAGTTATTAAACCTATCCCACTCTCTAGATACCCCTTAGCACGTAAGGGAATATTATTTGTGGGTGCAGCCATGGAGAAGAGTTTAGACACTAGGATAAGATAAGGAACACACCCATTATAAAGAAATCACATTAGGATTCTCTTTTTAAGCTGTTCCTTAAAACAGTAGTGCTTAGGAAATCTATTGGAGGCAGAAGCAGTCAAGGGTAGCCTAGGGTTAGGGTTAGGCTTAGGGTTAGGCTTAGGGTACGGCTTAGGGTACGGGTTCGGGGAGGGGTGCGGGTACGGCGTAGGGTATGGGTTAGGGTTAGGGTTAGTGTTAGTGTTAGGGGTAGGGCTCGGTTTAGGGTACGGGTTAGGATTAGGGTACGTGTTAGTGTTAGGGTAGGGGTTAGGGTTAGAGTACGCATTAGGGTTAGGGTAGTTATTAAACCTATCCCACTCTCTAGATACCCCTTAGCACGTAAGGCAATATTATTTGGGGGTGCAGCCATGGAGAAGAGTTTAGACACTAGGATAAGATAAGGAACACACCCATTATAAAGAAATCACATTAGGATTCTCTTTTTAAGATGTTCCTTAAAACACTAGTGCTTAGGAAATCTATTGGAGGCAGAAGCAGTCAAGGGTAGCGTAGGGTTAGGGTTAGGCTTAGGGTTAGGCTTAGGGTACGGCTTAGGGTACGGGTTCGGGGAGGGTTTCGGGTACGGCGTAGGGTATGGGTTAGGGTTAGGGTTAGGGTTAGTGTTAGGGTTAGGGCTCGGTTTAGGGTACGGTTAGGATTAGGGTACGTGTTAGGTTTAGGGTAGGGGTTAGGGTTAGGGTACGCGTTAGGGTTAGGGTAGTTAGTAAACCTATCCCACTCTCTAGATACCCCTTAGCACGTAAGGCAATATTATTTGGGGGTGCAGCCATGGAGAAGAGTTTAGACACTAGGATAAGATAAGGAACACACCCATTATAAAGAAATCACATTAGGATTCTCTTTTTAAGCTGTTCCTTAAAACACTAGTGCTTAGGAAATCTATTGGAGGCAGAAGCAGTCAAGGGTAGCCTAGGGTTAGGGTTAGGCTTAGGGTTAGGTTTAGGGTACGGCTTGGGGTATGGGTTCGGGGAGGTGTTCGTGTACGGCGTAGGGTATGGGTTAGGGTTAGGGTTTGGGTTAGTGTTAGGGTTAGGGCTCGGTTTAGGGTACGGGTTAGGATTAGGGTACGTGTTAGGGTTAGGGTAGGGGTTAGGGTTAGGTTACGCATTAGGGCTAGGGTAGTTAGTAAACCTATCCCACTCTCTAGCTCCCCCTTAGCACGTAAAGGAATATTATTTGGGGGTCCAGCCATGGAGAAGAGTTTAGACACTAGGATAAGATAAGGAACACACCCATTATAAAGAAATCACTTTAGGATTCTCTTTTTAAGCTGTTCCTTAAAACACTACTGCTTAGGAAATCAATTGGAGGCAGAAGCAGTCAAGGGTAGCCTAGGGTTAGGGTTAGGCTTAGGGTTAGGTTTAGGGTATGGCTTAGGGTACGGGTTCGGGGAGGGGTGCGGGTACGGCATAGTGTATGGGTTAGGGTTAGGGTTAGGGTTAGTGTTAGGGTTAGGGCTCGGTTTAGGGTACAGGTTAGGATTAGTGTACGTGTTAGGGTTAGGGTAGGGGTTAGGGTTAGGGTACGCGTTAGGGTTAGGGTAGTTATTAAACCTATCCCACTCTCTAGATACCCCTGAGCACGTAAAGGAATATTATTTGAGGGTCCAGCCATGGAGAAGAGTTTAGACACTAGGATAAGATAAGGAACACACCCATTATAAAGAAATCACATTAGGATTCTCTTTTTAAGCTGTTCCTTAAAACACTAGTGCTTAGGTAATCTATTGGAGGCAGAAGCAGTCAAGGGTAGCGTAGGGTTAGGGTTAGGCTTAGGGTTAGGCTTAGGGTACGGCTTAGGGTACGTGTTCGGGGAGGGTTTCGGGTACGGCGTAGGGTATGGGTTAGGGTTAGGGTTTGGGTTAGTGTTAGGGTTAGGGCTCGGTTTAGGGTACGGTTAGGATTAGGGTACGTGTTAGGTTTAGGGTAGGGGTTAGGGTTAGGGTACGCGTTAGGGTTAGGGTAGTTAGTAAACCTATCCCACTCTCTAGATACCCCTTAGCACGTAAAGGAATATTATTTGGGGTTCCAGCCATGGAGAAGAATTTAGACACTAGGATAAGATAAGGAACACACCCATTATAAAGAAATCACATTAGGATTCTCTTTTTAAGCTGTTGCTTAAAACACTAGTGCTTAGGAAATCTATTGGAGGCAGAAGCAGTCAAGGGTAGCCTAGGGTTAGTGTTAGGCTTAGGGTTAGGCTTAGGGTACGGCTTAGGGTACGGGTTTGGGGAGGGGTTCAGGTACGGCGTAGGGTATGGGTTAGGGTTAGGGTTAGTGTTAGTGTTAGGGGTAGGGCTCGGTTTAGGGTACGGGTTAGGATTAGGGTACGTGTTAGTGTTAGGGTAGGGGTTAGGGTTAGAGTACGCATTAGGGTTAGGGTAGTTATTAAACCTATCCCACTCTCTAGATACCCCTTAGCACGTAAGGCAATATTATTTGGGGGTGCAGCCATGGAGAAGAGTTTAGACACTAGGATAAGATAAGGAACACACCCATTATAAAGAAATCACATTAGGATTCTCTTTTTAAGCTGTTCCTTAAAACACTAGTGCTTAGGAAATCTATTGGAGGCAGAAGCAGTCAAGGGTAGCCTAGGGTTAGGGTTAGGCTTAGGGTTAGGTTTAGGGTACGGCTTGGGGTATGGGTTCGGGGAGGTGTTCGTGTACGGCGTAGGGTATGGGTTAGGGTTAGGGTTTGGGTTAGTGTTAGGGTTAGGGCTCGGTTTAGGGTACGGGTTAGGATTAGGGTACGTGTTAGGGTTAGGGTAGGGGTTAGGGTTAGGTTACGCGTTAGGGCTAGGGTAGTTAGTAAACCTATCCCACTCTCTAGCTCCCCCTTAGCACGTAAAGGAATATTATTTGGGGGTCCAGCCATGGAGAAGAGTTTAGACACTAGGATAAGATAAGGAACACACCCATTATAAAGAAATCACTTTACGATTCTCTTTTTAAGCTGTTCCTTAAAACACTACTGCTTAGGAAATCAATTGGAGGCAGAAGCAGTCAAGGGTAGCCTAGGGTTAGGGTTAGGCTTAGGGTTAGGTTTAGGGTATGGCTTAGGGTACGGGTTCGGGGAGGGGTGCGGGTACGGCGTAGGGTATTGGTTAGGGTTAGGGTTAGGGTTAGTGTTAGGGTTAGGGCTCGGTTTAGGGTACAGGTTAGGATTAGGGTACGTGTTAGGGTTAGGGTAGGGGTTAGGGTTAGGGTACGCGTTAGGGTTAGGGTAGTTAGTAAACCTATCCCACTCTCTAGATACCCCTTAGCACGTAAGGGAATATTATTTGGGGGTGCAGCCATGGAGAAGAGTTTAGACACTAGGATAAGATAAGGAACACACCCATTATAAAGAAATCACATTAGGATTCTCTTTTTAAGCTGTTCCTTAAAACAGTAGTGCTTAGGAAATCTATTGGAGGCAGAAGCAGTCAAGGGTAGCCTAGGGTTAGGGTTAGGCTTAGGGTTAGGCTTAGGGTACGGCTTAGGTTACGGGTTCGGGGAGGGGTGCGGGTACGGCGTAGGGTATGGGTTAGGGTTAGGGTTTGGATTAGTGTTAGGGTTAGGGCTCGGTTTAGGGTACGGGTTAGGATTAGGGTACATGTTAGGGTTAGGGTAGGGGTTAGGGTTAGGTTACGCATTAGGGCTAGGGTAGTTAGTAAACCTATCCCACTCTCTAGCTCCCCCTTAGCACGTAAAGGAATATTATTTGGGGGTCCAGCCATGGAGAAGAGTTTAGACACTAGGATAAGATAAGGAACACACCCATTATAAAGAAATCACTTTAGGATTCTCTTTTTAAGCTGTTCCTTAAAACACTACTAATTAGGAAATCAATTGGAGGCAGAAGCAGTCAAGGGTAGCCTAGGGTTAGGGTTAGGCTTAGGGTTAGGCTTAGGGTATGGCTTAGGGTACGGGTTCGGGGAGGGTTTCGGGTACGGCATAGGGTATGGGTTAGGGTTAGGGTTAGGGTTAGTGTTAGGGTTAGGGCTCGGTTTAGGGTACAGGTTAGGATTAGTGTACGTGTTAGGGTTAGGGTAGGGGTTAGGGTTAGGGTACGCGTTAGGGTTAGGGTAGTTATTAAACCTATCCCACTCTCTAGATACCCCTTAGCACGTAAGGGAATATTATTTGTGGGTGCAGCCATGGAGAAGAGTTTAGACACTAGGATAAGATAAGGAACACACCCATTATAAAGAAATCACATTAGGATTCTCTTTTTAAGCTGTTCCTTAAAACAGTAGTGCTTAGGAAATCTATTGGAGGCAGAAGCAGTCAAGGGTAGCCTAGGGTTAGGGTTAGGCTTAGGGTTAGGCTTAGGGTACGGCTTAGGGTACGGGTTCGGGGAGGGGTGCGGGTACGGCGTAGGGTATGGGTTAGGGTTAGGGTTAGTGTTAGTGTTAGGGGTAGGGCTCGGTTTAGGGTACGGGTTAGGATTAGGGTACGTGTTAGTGTTAGGGTAGGGGTTAGGGTTAGAGTACGCATTAGGGTTAGGGTAGTTATTAAACCTATCCCACTCTCTAGATACCCCTTAGCACGTAAGGCAATATTATTTGGGGGTGCAGCCATGGAGAAGAGTTTAGACACTAGGATAAGATAAGGAACACACCCATTATAAAGAAATCACATTAGGATTCTCTTTTTAAGATGTTCCTTAAAACACTAGTGCTTAGGAAATCTATTGGAGGCAGAAGCAGTCAAGGGTAGCGTAGGGTTAGGGTTAGGCTTAGGGTTAGGCTTAGGGTACGGCTTAGGGTACGGGTTCGGGGAGGGTTTCGGGTACGGCGTAGGGTATGGGTTAGGGTTAGGGTTAGGGTTAGTGTTAGGGTTAGGGCTCGGTTTAGGGTACGGTTAGGATTAGGGTACGTGTTAGGTTTAGGGTAGGGGTTAGGGTTAGGGTACGCGTTAGGGTTAGGGTAGTTAGTAAACCTATCCCACTCTCTAGATACCCCTTAGCACGTAAGGCAATATTATTTGGGGGTGCAGCCATGGAGAAGAGTTTAGACACTAGGATAAGATAAGGAACACACCCATTATAAAGAAATCACATTAGGATTCTCTTTTTAAGCTGTTCCTTAAAACACTAGTGCTTAGGAAATCTATTGGAGGCAGAAGCAGTCAAGGGTAGCCTAGGGTTAGGGTTAGGCTTAGGGTTAGGTTTAGGGTACGGCTTGGGGTATGGGTTCGGGGAGGTGTTCGTGTACGGCGTAGGGTATGGGTTAGGGTTAGGGTTTGGGTTAGTGTTAGGGTTAGGGCTCGGTTTAGGGTACGGGTTAGGATTAGGGTACGTGTTAGGGTTAGGGTAGGGGTTAGGGTTAGGTTACGCATTAGGGCTAGGGTAGTTAGTAAACCTATCCCACTCTCTAGCTCCCCCTTAGCACGTAAAGGAATATTATTTGGGGGTCCAGCCATGGAGAAGAGTTTAGACACTAGGATAAGATAAGGAACACACCCATTATAAAGAAATCACTTTAGGATTCTCTTTTTAAGCTGTTCCTTAAAACACTACTGCTTAGGAAATCAATTGGAGGCAGAAGCAGTCAAGGGTAGCCTAGGGTTAGGGTTAGGCTTAGGGTTAGGTTTAGGGTATGGCTTAGGGTACGGGTTCGGGGAGGGGTGCGGGTACGGCATAGTGTATGGGTTAGGGTTAGGGTTAGGGTTAGTGTTAGGGTTAGGGCTCGGTTTAGGGTACAGGTTAGGATTAGTGTACGTGTTAGGGTTAGGGTAGGGGTTAGGGTTAGGGTACGCGTTAGGGTTAGGGTAGTTATTAAACCTATCCCACTCTCTAGATACCCCTGAGCACGTAAAGGAATATTATTTGAGGGTCCAGCCATGGAGAAGAGTTTAGACACTAGGATAAGATAAGGAACACACCCATTATAAAGAAATCACATTAGGATTCTCTTTTTAAGCTGTTCCTTAAAACACTAGTGCTTAGGTAATCTATTGGAGGCAGAAGCAGTCAAGGGTAGCGTAGGGTTAGGGTTAGGCTTAGGGTTAGGCTTAGGGTACGGCTTAGGGTACGTGTTCGGGGAGGGTTTCGGGTACGGCGTAGGGTATGGGTTAGGGTTAGGGTTTGGGTTAGTGTTAGGGTTAGGGCTCGGTTTAGGGTACGGTTAGGATTAGGGTACGTGTTAGGTTTAGGGTAGGGGTTAGGGTTAGGGTACGCGTTAGGGTTAGGGTAGTTAGTAAACCTATCCCACTCTCTAGATACCCCTTAGCACGTAAAGGAATATTATTTGGGGTTCCAGCCATGGAGAAGAATTTAGACACTAGGATAAGATAAGGAACACACCCATTATAAAGAAATCACATTAGGATTCTCTTTTTAAGCTGTTGCTTAAAACACTAGTGCTTAGGAAATCTATTGGAGGCAGAAGCAGTCAAGGGTAGCCTAGGGTTAGTGTTAGGCTTAGGGTTAGGCTTAGGGTACGGCTTAGGGTACGGGTTTGGGGAGGGGTTCAGGTACGGCGTAGGGTATGGGTTAGGGTTAGGGTTAGTGTTAGTGTTAGGGGTAGGGCTCGGTTTAGGGTACGGGTTAGGATTAGGGTACGTGTTAGTGTTAGGGTAGGGGTTAGGGTTAGAGTACGCATTAGGGTTAGGGTAGTTATTAAACCTATCCCACTCTCTAGATACCCCTTAGCACGTAAGGCAATATTATTTGGGGGTGCAGCCATGGAGAAGAGTTTAGACACTAGGATAAGATAAGGAACACACCCATTATAAAGAAATCACATTAGGATTCTCTTTTTAAGCTGTTCCTTAAAACACTAGTGCTTAGGAAATCTATTGGAGGCAGAAGCAGTCAAGGGTAGCCTAGGGTTAGGGTTAGGCTTAGGGTTAGGTTTAGGGTACGGCTTGGGGTATGGGTTCGGGGAGGTGTTCGTGTACGGCGTAGGGTATGGGTTAGGGTTAGGGTTTGGGTTAGTGTTAGGGTTAGGGCTCGGTTTAGGGTACGGGTTAGGATTAGGGTACGTGTTAGGGTTAGGGTAGGGGTTAGGGTTAGGTTACGCGTTAGGGCTAGGGTAGTTAGTAAACCTATCCCACTCTCTAGCTCCCCCTTAGCACGTAAAGGAATATTATTTGGGGGTCCAGCCATGGAGAAGAGTTTAGACACTAGGATAAGATAAGGAACACACCCATTATAAAGAAATCACTTTACGATTCTCTTTTTAAGCTGTTCCTTAAAACACTACTGCTTAGGAAATCAATTGGAGGCAGAAGCAGTCAAGGGTAGCCTAGGGTTAGGGTTAGGCTTAGGGTTAGGTTTAGGGTATGGCTTAGGGTACGGGTTCGGGGAGGGGTGCGGGTACGGCGTAGGGTATTGGTTAGGGTTAGGGTTAGGGTTAGTGTTAGGGTTAGGGCTCGGTTTAGGGTACAGGTTAGGATTAGGGTACGTGTTAGGGTTAGGGTAGGGGTTAGGGTTAGGGTACGCGTTAGGGTTAGGGTAGTTAGTAAACCTATCCCACTCTCTAGATACCCCTTAGCACGTAAGGGAATATTATTTGGGGGTGCAGCCATGGAGAAGAGTTTAGACACTAGGATAAGATAAGGAACACACCCATTATAAAGAAATCACATTAGGATTCTCTTTTTAAGCTGTTCCTTAAAACAGTAGTGCTTAGGAAATCTATTGGAGGCAGAAGCAGTCAAGGGTAGCCTACGGTTAGGGTTAGGCTTAGGGTTAGGCTTAGGGTACGGCTTAGGTTACGGGTTCGGGGAGGGGTGCGGGTATGGCGTAGGGTATGGGTTAGGGTTAGGGTTTGGGTTAGTGTTAGGGTTAGGGCTCGGTTTAGGGTACGGGTTAGGATTAGGGTACGTGTTAGGGTTAGGGTAGGGGTTAGGGTTAGGTTACGCATTAGGGCTAGGGTAGTTAGTAAACCTATCCCACTCTCTAGCTCCCCCTTAGCACGTAAAGGAATATTATTTGGGGGTCCAGCCATGGAGAAGAGTTTAGACACTAGGATAAGATAAGGAACACACCCATTATAAAGAAATCACTTTAGGATTCTCTTTTTAAGCTGTTCCTTAAAACACTACTGCTTAGGAAATCAATTGGAGGCAGAAGCATTCAAGGGTAGCCTAGGGTTAGGGTTAGGCTTAGGGTTAGGTTTAGGGTATGGCTTAGGGTACGGGTTCGGGGAGGGGTGCGGGTACGGCATAGGGTATGGGTTAGGGTTAGGGTTTGGGTTAGTGTTAGGGTTAGGGCTCGGTTTAGGGTACAGGTTAGGATTAGTGTACGTGTTAGGGTTAGGGTAGGGGTTAGGGTTAGGGTACGCGTTAGGGTTAGGGTAGTTATTAAACCTATCCCACTCTCTAGATACCCCTTAGCACGTAAGGGAATATTATTTGGGGGTGCAGCCATGGAGAAGAGTTTAGACACTAGGATAAGATAAGGAACACACCCATTATAAAGAAATCACATTAGGATTCTCTTTTTAAGCTGTTCCTTAAAACAGTAGTGCTTAGGAAATCTATTGGAGGCAGAAGCAGTCAAGGGTAGCCTAGGGTTAGGGTTAGGCTTAGGGTTAGGCTTAGGGTACGGCTTAGGGTACGGGTTCGGGGAGGGGTGCGGGTACGGCGTAGGGTATGGGTTAGAGTTAGGGTTAGGGTTAGTGTTAGGGTTAGGGCTCGGTTTAGGGTACGGGTTAGGATTAGGGTACGTGTTAGGGTTAGGGTAGGGGTTAGGGTTAGGGTACGCGTTAGGGTTAGGGTAGTTATTAAACCTATCCCACTCTCTAGATACCCCTTAGCACGTAAAGGAATATTATTTGAGGGTCCAGCCATGGAGAAGAGTTTAGACACTAGGATAAGATAAGGAACACACCCATTATAAAGAAATCACATTAGGATTCTCTTTTTAAGCTGTTCCTTAAAACACTAGTGCTTAGGAAATCTATTGGAGGCAGAAGCAGTCAAGGGTAGCGTAGGGTTAGGGTTAGGCTTAGGGTTAGGCTTAGGGTACGGCTTAGGGTACGTGTTCGGGGAGGGTTTCGGGTACGGCGTAGGGTATGGGTTAGGGTTAGGGTTTGGGTTAGTGTTAGGGTTAGGGCTCGGTTTAGGGTACGGTTAGGATTAGGGTACGTGTTAGGTTTAGGGTAGGGGTTAGGGTTAGGGTACGCGTTAGGGTTAGGGTAGTTAGTAAACCTATCCCACTCTCTAGATACCCCTTAGCACGTAAAGGAATATTATTTGGGGTTCCAGCCATGGAGAAGAATTTAGACACTAGGATAAGATAAGGAACACACCCATTATAAAGAAATCACATTAGGATTCTCTTTTTAAGCTGTTGCTTAAAACACTAGTGCTTAGGAAATCTATTGGAGGCAGAAGCAGTCAAGGGTAGCCTAGGGTTAGGGTTAGGCTTAGGGTTAGGCTTAGGGTACGGCTTAGGGTACGGGTTTGGGGAGGGGTTCAGGTACGGCGTAGGGTATGGGTTAGGGTTAGGGTTAGTGTTAGTGTTAGGGGTAGGGCTCGGTTTAGGGTACGGGTTAGGATTAGGGTACGTGTTAGTGTTAGGGTAGGGGTTAGGGTTAGAGTACGCATTAGGGTTAGGGTAGTTATTAAACCTATCCCACTCTCTAGATACCCCTTAGCACGTAAGGCAATATTATTTGGGGGTGCAGCCATGGAGAAGAGTTTAGACACTAGGATAAGATAAGGAACACACCCATTATAAAGAAATCACATTAGGATTCTCTTTTTAAGCTGTTCCTTAAAACACTAGTGCTTAGGAAATCTATTGGAGGCAGAAGCAGTCAAGGGTAGCCTAGGGTTAGGGTTAGGCTTAGGGTTAGGTTTAGGGTACGGCTTGGGGTATGGGTTCGGGGAGGTGTTCGTGTACGGCGTAGGGTATGGGTTAGGGTTAGGGTTTGGGTTAGTGTTAGGGTTAGGGCTCGGTTTAGGGTACGGGTTAGGATTAGGGTACGTGTTAGGGTTAGGGTAGGGGTTAGGGTTAGGTTACGCGTTAGGGCTAGGGTAGTTAGTAAACCTATCCCACTCTCTAGCTCCCCCTTAGCACGTAAAGGAATATTATTTGGGGGTCCAGCCATGGAGAAGAGTTTAGACACTAGGATAAGATAAGGAACACACCCATTATAAAGAAATCACTTTACGATTCTCTTTTTAAGCTGTTCCTTAAAACACTACTGCTTAGGAAATCAATTGGAGGCAGAAGCAGTCAAGGGTAGCCTAGGGTTAGGGTTAGGCTTAGGGTTAGGTTTAGGGTATGGCTTAGGGTACGGGTTCGGGGAGGGGTGCGGGTACGGCGTAGGGTATTGGTTAGGGTTAGGGTTAGGGTTAGTGTTAGGGTTAGGGCTCGGTTTAGGGTACAGGTTAGGATTAGGGTACGTGTTAGGGTTAGGGTAGGGGTTAGGGTTAGGGTACGCGTTAGGGTTAGGGTAGTTAGTAAACCTATCCCACTCTCTAGATACCCCTTAGCACGTAAGGGAATATTATTTGGGGGTGCAGCCATGGAGAAGAGTTTAGACACTAGGATAAGATAAGGAACACACCCATTATAAAGAAATCACATTAGGATTCTCTTTTTAAGCTGTTCCTTAAAACAGTAGTGCTTAGGAAATCTATTGGAGGCAGAAGCAGTCAAGGGTAGCCTACGGTTAGGGTTAGGCTTAGGGTTAGGCTTAGGGTACGGCTTAGGTTACGGGTTCGGGGAGGGGTGCGGGTATGGCGTAGGGTATGGGTTAGGGTTAGGGTTTGGGTTAGTGTTAGGGTTAGGGCTCGGTTTAGGGTACGGGTTAGGATTAGGGTACGTGTTAGGGTTAGGGTAGGGGTTAGGGTTAGGTTACGCATTAGGGCTAGGGTAGTTAGTAAACCTATCCCACTCTCTAGCTCCCCCTTAGCACGTAAAGGAATATTATTTGGGGGTCCAGCCATGGAGAAGAGTTTAGACACTAGGATAAGATAAGGAACACACCCATTATAAAGAAATCACTTTAGGATTCTCTTTTTAAGCTGTTCCTTAAAACACTACTGCTTAGGAAATCAATTGGAGGCAGAAGCATTCAAGGGTAGCCTAGGGTTAGGGTTAGGCTTAGGGTTAGGTTTAGGGTATGGCTTAGGGTACGGGTTCGGGGAGGGGTGCGGGTACGGCATAGGGTATGGGTTAGGGTTAGGATTAGGGTTAGTGTTAGGGTTAGGGCTCGGTTTAGGGTACAGGTTAGGATTAGTGTACGTGTTAGGGTTAGGGTAGGGGTTAGGGTTAGGGTACGCGTTAGGGTTAGGGTAGTTATTAAACCTATCCCACTCTCTAGATACCCCTTAGCACGTAAGGGAATATTATTTGGGGGTGCAGCCATGGAGAAGAGTTTAGACACTAGGATAAGATAAGGAACACACCCATTATAAAGAAATCACATTAGGATTCTCTTTTTAAGCTGTTCCTTAAAACAGTAGTGCTTAGGAAATCTATTGGAGGCAGAAGCAGTCAAGGGTAGCCTAGGGTTAGGGTTAGGCTTAGGGTTAGGCTTAGGGTACGGCTTAGGGTACGGGTTCGGGGAGGGGTGCGGGTACGGCGTAGGGTATGGGTTAGAGTTAGGGTTAGGGTTAGTGTTAGGGTTAGGGCTCGGTTTAGGGTACGTGTTAGGATTAGGGTACGTGTTAGGGTTAGGGTAGGGGTTAGGGTTAGGGTACGCGTTAGGGTTAGGGTAGTTATTAAACCTATCCCACTCTCTAGATACCCCTTAGCACGTAAAGGAATATTATTTGAGGGTCCAGCCATGGAGAAGAGTTTAGACACTAGGATAAGATAAGGAACACACCCATTATAAAGAAATCACATTAGGATTCTCTTTTTAAGCTGTTCCTTAAAACACTAGTGCTTAGGAAATCTATTGGAGGCAGAAGCAGTCAAGGGTAGCGTAGGGTTAGGGTTAGGCTTAGGGTTAGGCTTAGGGTACGGCTTAGGGTACGTGTTCGGGGAGGGTTTCGGGTACGGCGTAGGGTATGGGTTAGGGTTAGGGTTTGGGTTAGTGTTAGGGTTAGGGCTCAGTTTAGGGTACGGTTAGGATTAGGGTACGTGTTAGGTTTAGGGTAGGGGTTAGGGTTAGGGTACGCGTTAGGGTTAGGGTAGTTAGTAAACCTATCCCACTCTCTAGATACCCCTTAGCACGTAAAGGAATATTATTTGGGGTTCCAGCCATGGAGAAGAATTTAGACACTAGGATAAGATAAGGAACACACCCATTATAAAGAAATCACATTAGGATTCTCTTTTTAAGCTGTTGCTTAAAACACTAGTGCTTAGGAAATCTATTGGAGGCAGAAGCAGTCAAGGGTAGCCTAGGGTTAGTGTTAGGCTTAGGGTTAGGCTTAGGGTACGGCTTAGGGTACGGGTTTGGGGAGGGGTTCAGGTACGGCGTAGGGTATGGGTTAGGGTTAGGGTTAGTGTTAGTGTTAGGGGTAGGGCTCGGTTTAGGGTACGGGTTAGGATTAGGGTACGTGTTAGTGTTAGGGTAGGGGTTAGGGTTAGAGTACGCATTAGGGTTAGGGTAGTTATTAAACCTATCCCACTCTCTAGATACCCCTTAGCACGTAAGGCAATATTATTTGGGGGTGCAGCCATGGAGAAGAGTTTAGACACTAGGATAAGATAAGGAACACACCCATTATAAAGAAATCACATTAGGATTCTCTTTTTAAGCTGTTCCTTAAAACACTAGTGCTTAGGAAATCTATTGGAGGCAGAAGCAGTCAAGGGTAGCCTAGGGTTAGGGTTAGGCTTAGGGTTAGGTTTAGGGTACGGCTTGGGGTATGGGTTCGGGGAGGTGTTCGTGTACGGCGTAGGGTATGGGTTAGGGTTAGGGTTTGGGTTAGTGTTAGGGTTAGGGCTCGGTTTAGGGTACGGGTTAGGATTAGGGTACGTGTTAGGGTTAGGGTAGGGGTTAGGGTTAGGTTACGCGTTAGGGCTAGGGTAGTTAGTAAACCTATCCCACTCTCTAGCTCCCCCTTAGCACGTAAAGGAATATTATTTGGGGGTCCAGCCATGGAGAAGAGTTTAGACACTAGGATAAGATAAGGAACACACCCATTATAAAGAAATCACTTTACGATTCTCTTTTTAAGCTGTTCCTTAAAACACTACTGCTTAGGAAATCAATTGGAGGCAGAAGCATTCAAGGGTAGCCTAGGGTTAGGGTTAGGCTTAGGGTTAGGTTTAGGGTATGGCTTAGGGTACGGGTTCGGGGAGGGGTGCGGGTACGGCGTAGGGTATTGGTTAGGGTTAGGGTTAGGGTTAGTGTTAGGGTTAGGGCTCGGTTTAGGGTACAGGTTAGGATTAGGGTACGTGTTAGGGTTAGGGTAGGGGTTAGGGTTAGGGTACGCGTTAGGGTTAGGGTAGTTAGTAAACCTATCCCACTCTCTAGATACCCCTTAGCACGTAAGGGAATATTATTTGGGGGTGCAGCCATGGAGAAGAGTTTAGACACTAGGATAAGATAAGGAACACACCCATTATAAAGAAATCACATTAGGATTCTCTTTTTAAGCTGTTCCTTAAAACAGTAGTGCTTAGGAAATCTATTGGAGGCAGAAGCAGTCAAGGGTAGCCTACGGTTAGGGTTAGGCTTAGGGTTAGGCTTAGGGTACGGCTTAGGTTACGGGTTCGGGGAGGGGTGCGGGTATGGCGTAGGGTATGGGTTAGGGTTAGGGTTTGGGTTAGTGTTAGGGTTAGGGCTCGGTTTAGGGTACGGGTTAGGATTAGGGTACGTGTTAGGGTTAGGGTAGGGGTTAGGGTTAGGTTACGCATTAGGGCTAGGGTAGTTAGTAAACCTATCCCACTCTCTAGCTCCCCCTTAGCACGTAAAGGAATATTATTTGGGGGTCCAGCCATGGAGAAGAGTTTAGACACTAGGATAAGATAAGGAACACACCCATTATAAAGAAATCACTTTAGGATTCTCTTTTTAAGCTGTTCCTTAAAACACTACTGCTTAGGAAATCAATTGGAGGCAGAAGCATTCAAGGGTAGCCTAGGGTTAGGGTTAGGCTTAGGGTTAGGTTTAGGGTATGGCTTAGGGTACGGGTTCGGGGAGGGGTGCGGGTACGGCATAGGGTATGGGTTAGGGTTAGGATTAGGGTTAGTGTTAGGGTTAGGGCTCGGTTTAGGGTACAGGTTAGGATTAGTGTACGTGTTAGGGTTAGGGTAGGGGTTAGGGTTAGGGTACGCGTTAGGGTTAGGGTAGTTATTAAACCTATCCCACTCTCTAGATACCCCTTAGCACGTAAGGGAATATTATTTGGGGGTGCAGCCATGGAGAAGAGTTTAGACACTAGGATAAGATAAGGAACACACCCATTATAAAGAAATCACATTAGGATTCTCTTTTTAAGCTGTTCCTTAAAACAGTAGTGCTTAGGAAATCTATTGGAGGCAGAAGCAGTCAAGGGTAGCCTAGGGTTAGGGTTAGGCTTAGGGTTAGGCTTAGGGTACGGCTTAGGGTACGGGTTCGGGGAGGGGTGCGGGTACGGCGTAGGGTATGGGTTAGAGTTAGGGTTAGGGTTAGTGTTAGGGTTAGGGCTCGGTTTAGGGTACGGGTTAGGATTAGGGTACGTGTTAGGGTTAGGGTAGGGGTTAGGGTTAGGGTACGCGTTAGGGTTAGGGTAGTTATTAAACCTATCCCACTCTCTAGATACCCCTTAGCACGTAAAGGAATATTATTTGAGGGTCCAGCCATGGAGAAGAGTTTAGACACTAGGATAAGATAAGGAACACACCCATTATAAAGAAATCACATTAGGATTCTCTTTTTAAGCTGTTCCTTAAAACACTAGTGCTTAGGAAATCTATTGGAGGCAGAAGCAGTCAAGGGTAGCGTAGGGTTAGGGTTAGGCTTAGGGTTAGGCTTAGGGTACGGCTTAGGGTACGTGTTCGGGGAGGGTTTCGGGTACGGCGTAGGGTATGGGTTAGGGTTAGGGTTTGGGTTAGTGTTAGGGTTAGGGCTCGGTTTAGGGTACGGTTAGGATTAGGGTACGTGTTAGGTTTAGGGTAGGGGTTAGGGTTAGGGTACGCGTTAGGGTTAGGGTAGTTAGTAAACCTATCCCACTCTCTAGATACCCCTTAGCACGTAAAGGAATATTATTTGGGGTTCCAGCCATGGAGAAGAATTTAGACACTAGGATAAGATAAGGAACACACCCATTATAAAGAAATCACATTAGGATTCTCTTTTTAAGCTGTTGCTTAAAACACTAGTGCTTAGGAAATCTATTGGAGGCAGAAGCAGTCAAGGGTAGCCTAGGGTTAGTGTTAGGCTTAGGGTTAGGCTTAGGGTACGGCTTAGGGTACGGGTTTGGGGAGGGGTTCAGGTACGGCGTAGGGTATGGGTTAGGGTTAGGGTTAGTGTTAGTGTTAGGGGTAGGGCTCGGTTTAGGGTACGGGTTAGGATTAGGGTACGTGTTAGTGTTAGGGTAGGGGTTAGGGTTAGAGTACGCATTAGGGTTAGGGTAGTTATTAAACCTATCCCACTCTCTAGATACCCCTTAGCACGTAAGGCAATATTATTTGGGGGTGCAGCCATGGAGAAGAGTTTAGACACTAGGATAAGATAAGGAACACACCCATTATAAAGAAATCACATTAGGATTCTCTTTTTAAGCTGTTCCTTAAAACACTAGTGCTTAGGAAATCTATTGGAGGCAGAAGCAGTCAAGGGTAGCCTAGGGTTAGGGTTAGGCTTAGGGTTAGGTTTAGGGTACGGCTTGGGGTATGGGTTCGGGGAGGTGTTCGTGTACGGCGTAGGGTATGGGTTAGGGTTAGGGTTTGGGTTAGTGTTAGGGTTAGGGTTCGGTTTAGGGTACGGGTTAGGATTAGGGTACGTGTTAGGGTTAGGGTAGGGGTTAGGGTTAGGTTACGCGTTAGGGCTAGGGTAGTTAGTAAACCTATCCCACTCTCTAGCTCCCCCTTAGCACGTAAAGGAATATTATTTGGGGGTCCAGCCATGGAGAAGAGTTTAGACACTAGGATAAGATAAGGAACACACCCATTATAAAGAAATCACTTTAGGATTCTCTTTTTAAGCTGTTCCTTAAAACACTACTGCTTAGGAAATCAATTGGAGGCAGAAGCAGTCAAGGGTAGCCTAGGGTTAGGGTTAGGCTTAGGGTTAGGTTTAGGGTATGGCTTAGGGTACGGGTTCGGGGAGGGGTGCGGGTACGGCGTAGGGTATGGGTTAGGGTTAGGGTTAGGGTTAGTGTTAGGGTTAGGGCTCGGTTTAGGGTACAGGTTAGGATTAGGGTACGTGTTAGGGTTAGGGTAGGGGTTAGGGTTAGGGTACGCGTTAGGGTTAGGGTAGTTATTAAACCTATCCCACTCTCTAGATACCCCTTAGCACGTAAGGGAATATTATTTGGGGGTGCAGCCATGGAGAAGAGTTTAGACACTAGGATAAGATAAGGAACACACCCATTATAAAGAAATCACATTAGGATTCTCTTTTTAAGCTGTTCCTTAAAACAGTAGTGCTTAGGAAATCTATTGGAGGCAGAAGCAGTCAAGGGTAGCCTAGGGTTAGGGTTAGGCTTAGGGTTAGGCTTAGGGTACGGCTTAGGGTACGGGTTCGGGGAGGGGTGCGGGTACGGCGTAGGGTATGGGTTAGGGTTAGGGTTAGGGTTAGTGTTAGGGTTAGGGCTCGGTTTAGGGTACGGGTTAGGATTAGGGTACGTGTTAGGGTTAGGGTAGGGGTTAGGGTTAGGGTACGCGTTAGGGTTAGGGTAGTTATTAAACCTATCCCACTCTCTAGATACCCCTTAGCACGTAAAGGAATATTATTTGAGGGTCCAGCCATGGAGAAGAGTTTAGACACTAGGATAAGATAAGGAACACACCCATTATAAAGAAATCACATTAGGATTCTCTTTTTAAGCTGTTCCTTAAAACACTAGTGCTTAGGAAATCTATTGGAGGCAGAAGCAGTCAAGGGTAGCGTAGGGTTAGTGTTAGGCTTAGGGTTAGGCTTAGGGTACGGCTTAGGGTACGTGTTCGGGGAGGGTTTCGGGTACGGCGTAGGGTATGGGTTAGGGTTAGGGTTTGGGTTAGTGTTAGGGTTAGGGCTCGGTTTAGGGTACGGTTAGGATTAGGGTACGTGTTAGGTTTAGGGTAGGGGTTAGGGTTAGGGTACGCATTAGGGTTAGGGTAGTTAGTAAACCTATCCCACTCTCTAGATACCCCTTAGCACGTAAAGGAATATTATTTGGGGTTCCAGCCATGGAGAAGAATTTAGACACTAGGATAAGATAAGGAACACACCCATTATAAAGAAATCACTTTAGGATTCTCTTTTTAAGCTGTTCCTTAAAACACTACTGCTTAGGAAATCAATTGGAGGCAGAAGCAGTCAAGGGTAGCCTAGGGTTAGGGTTAGGCTTAGGGTTAGGTTTAGGGTATGGCTTAGGGTACGGGTTCGGGGAGGGGTGCGGGTACGGCGTAGGGTATGGGTTAGGGTTAGGGTTAGGGTTAGTGTTAGGGTTAGGGCTCGGTTTAGGGTACGGGTTAGGATTAGGGTACGTGTTAGGGTTAGGGTAGGGGTTAGGGTTAGGGTACGCGTTAGGGTTAGGGTAGTTATTAAACCTATCCCACTCTCTAGATACCCCTTAGCACGTAAAGGAATATTATTTGAGGGTCCAGCCATGGAGAAGAGTTTAGACACTAGGATAAGATAAGGAACACACCCATTATAAAGAAATCACATTAGGATTCTCTTTTTAAGCTGTTCCTTAAAACACTAGTGCTTAGGAAATCTATTGGAGGCAGAAGCAGTCAAGGGTAGCGTAGGGTTAGGGTTAGGCTTAGGGTTAGGCTTAGGGTACGGCTTAGGGTACGTGTTCGGGGAGGGTTTCGGGTACGGCGTAGGGTATGGGTTAGGGTTAGGGTTTGGGTTAGTGTTAGGGTTAGGGCTCGGTTTAGGGTACGGTTAGGATTAGGGTACGTGTTAGGTTTAGGGTAGGGGTTAGGGTTAGGGTACGCGTTAGGGTTAGGGTAGTTAGTAAACCTATCCCACTCTCTAGATACCCCTTAGCACGTAAAGGAATATTATTTGGGGTTCCAGCCATGGAGAAGAATTTAGACACTAGGATAAGATAAGGAACACACCCATTATAAAGAAATCACATTAGGATTCTCTTTTTAAGCTGTTGCTTAAAACACTAGTGCTTAGGAAATCTATTGGAGGCAGAAGCAGTCAAGGGTAGCCTAGGGTTAGTGTTAGGCTTAGGGTTAGGCTTAGGGTACGGCTTAGGGTACGGGTTTGGGGAGGGGTTCAGGTAAGGCGTAGGGTATGGGTTAGGGTTAGGGTTAGTGTTAGTGTTAGGGGTAGGGCTCGGTTTAGGGTACGGGTTAGGATTAGGGTACGTGTTAGTGTTAGGGTAGGGGTTAGGGTTAGAGTACGCATTAGGGTTAGGGTAGTTATTAAACCTATCCCACTCTCTAGATACCCCTTAGCACGTAAGGCAATATTATTTGGGGGTGCAGCCATGGAGAAGAGTTTAGACACTAGGATAAGATAAGGAACACACCCATTATAAAGAAATCACATTAGGATTCTCTTTTTAAGCTGTTCCTTAAAACACTAGTGCTTAGGAAATCTATTGGAGGCAGAAGCAGTCAAGGGTAGCCTAGGGTTAGGGTTAGGCTTAGGGTTAGGTTTAGGGTACGGCTTGGGGTATGGGTTCGGGGAGGTGTTCGTGTACGGCGTAGGGTATGGGTTAGGGTTAGGGTTTGGGTTAGTGTTAGGGTTAGGGCTCGGTTTAGGGTACGGGTTAGGATTAGGGTACGTGTTAGGGTTAGGGTAGGGGTTAGGGTTAGGTTACGCGTTAGGGCTAGGGTAGTTAGTAAACCTATCCCACTCTCTAGCTCCCCCTTAGCACGTGAAGGAATATTATTTGGGGGTCCAGCCATGGAGAAGAGTTTAGACACTAGGATAAGATAAGGAACACACCCATTATAAAGAAATCACTTTAGGATTCTCTTTTTAAGCTGTTCCTTAAAACACTACTGCTTAGGAAATCAATTGGAGGCAGAAGCAGTCAAGGGTAGCCTAGGGTTAGGGTTAGGCTTAGGGTTAGGTTTAGGGTATGGCTTAGGGTACGGGTTCGGGGAGGGGTGCGGGTACGGCGTAGGGTATTGGTTAGGGTTAGGGTTAGGGTTAGTGTTAGGGTTAGGGCTCGGTTTAGGGTACAGGTTAGGATTAGGGTACGTGTTAGGGTTAGGGTAGGGGTTAGGGTTAGGGTACGCGTTAGGGTTAAGGTAGTTAGTAAACCTATCCCACTCTCTAGATACCCCTTAGCACGTAAGGGAATATTATTTGGGGGTGCAGCCATGGAGAAGAGTTTAGACACTAGGATAAGATAAGGAACACACCCATTATAAAGAAATCACATTAGGATTCTCTTTTTAAGCTGTTCCTTAAAACAGTAGTGCTTAGGAAATCTATTGGAGGCAGAAGCAGTCAAGGGTAGCCTAGGGTTAGGGTTAGGCTTAGGGTTAGGCTTAGGGTACGGCTTAGGTTACGGGTTCGGGGAGGGGTGCGGGTACGGCGTAGGGTATGGGTTAGGGTTAGGGTTTGGGTTAGTGTTAGGGTTAGGGCTCGGTTTAGGGTACGGGTTAGGATTAGGGTACGTGTTAGGGTTAGGGTAGGGGTTAGGGTTAGGTTACGCATTAGGGCTAGGGTAGTTAGTAAACCTATCCCACTCTCTAGCTCCCCCTTAGCACGTAAAGGAATATTATTTGGGGGTCCAGCCATGGAGAAGAGTTTAGACACTAGGATAAGATAAGGAACACACCCATTATAAAGAAATCACTTTAGGATTCTCTTTTTAAGCTGTTCCTTAAAACACTACTGCTTAGGAAATCAATTGGAGGCAGAAGCAGTCAAGGGTAGCCTAGGGTTAGGGTTAGGCTTAGGGTTAGGTTTAGGGTATGGCTTAGGATACGGGTTTGGGGAGGGGTGCGGGTACGGCATAGGGTATGGGTTAGGGTTAGGATTAGGGTTAGTGTTAGGGTTAGGGCTCGGTTTAGGGTACAGGTTAGGATTAGTGTACGTGTTAGGGTTAGGGTAGGGGTTAGGGTTAGGGTACGCGTTAGGGTTAGGGTAGTTATTAAACCTATCCCACTCTCTAGATACCCCTTAGCACGTAAGGGAATATTATTTGGGGGTGCAGCCATGGAGAAGAGTTTAGACACTAGGATAAGATAAGGAACACACCCATTATAAAGAAATCACATTAGGATTCTCTTTTTAAGCTGTTCCTTAAAACAGTAGTGCTTAGGAAATCTATTGGAGGCAGAAGCAGTCAAGGGTAGCCTAGGGTTAGGGTTAGGCTTAGGGTTAGGCTTAGGGTACGGCTTAGGGTACGGGTTCGGGGAGGGGTGCGGGTACGGCGTAGGGTATGGGTTAGGGTTAGGGTTAGGGTTAGTGTTAGGGTTAGGGCTCGGTTTAGGGTACGGGTTAGGATTAGGGTATGTGTTAGGGTTAGGGTAGGGGTTAGGGTTAGGGTAAGTGTTAGGGTTAGGGTAGTTATTAAACCTATCCCACTCTCTAGATACCCCTTAGCACGTAAAGGAATATTATTTGAGGGTCCAGCCATGGAGAAGAGTTTAGACACTAGGATAAGATAAGGAACACACCCATTATAAAGAAATCACATTAGGATTCTCTTTTTAAGCTGTTCCTTAAAACACTAGTGCTTAGGAAATCTATTGGAGGCAGAAGCAGTCAAGGGTAGCGTAGGGTTAGGGTTAGGCTTAGGGTTAGGCTTAGGGTACGGCTTAGGGTACGTGTTCGGGGAGGGTTTCGGGTACGGCGTAGGGTATGGGTTAGGGTTAGGGTTTGGGTTAGTGTTAGGGTTAGGGCTCGGTTTAGGGTACGGTTAGGATTAGGGTACGTGTTAGGTTTAGGGTAGGGGTTAGGGTTAGGGTACGCGTTACGGTTAGGGTAGTTAGTAAAACTATCCCACTCTCTAGATACCCCTTAGCACGTAAAGGAATATTATTTGGGGTTCCAGCCATGGAGAAGAATTTAGACACTAGGATAAGATAAGGAACACACCCATTATAAAGAAATCACATTAGGATTCTCTTTTTAAGCTGTTGCTTAAAACACTAGTGCTTAGGAAATCTATTGGAGGCAGAAGCAGTCAAGGGTAGCCTAGGGTTAGTGTTAGGCTTAGGGTTAGGCTTAGGGTACGGCTTAGGGTACGGGTTAGGATTAGGGTACGTGTTAGTGTTAGAGTAGGGGTTAGGGTTAGAGTACGCATTAGGGTTAGGGTAGTTATTAAACCTATCCCACTCTCTAGATACCCCTTAGCACGTAAGGCAATATTATTTGGGGGTGCAGCCATGGAGAAGAGTTTAGACACTAGGATAAGATAAGGAACACACCCATTATAAAGAAATCACATTAGGATTCTCTTTTTAAGCTGTTCCTTAAAACACTAGTGCTTAGGAAATCTATTGGAGGCAGAAGCAGTCAAGGGTAGCCTAGGGTTAGGGTTAGGCTTAGGGTTAGGTTTAGGGTACGGCTTGGGGTATGGGTTCGGGGAGGTGTTCGTGTACGGCGTAGGGTATGGGTTAGGGTTAGGGTTTGGGTTAGAGTTAGGGGTAGGGCTCGGTTTAGGGTACGGGTTAGGATTAGGGTACGTGTTAGTGTTAGGGTAGGGGTTAGGGTTAGAGTACGCATTAGGGTTAGGGTAGTTATTAAACCTATCCCACTCTGAAGATACCCCTTAGCACGTAAGGCAATATTATTTGGGGGTGCAGCCATGGAGAAGAGTTTAGACACTAGGATAAGATAAGGAACACACCCATTATAAAGAAATCACATTAGGATTCTCTTTTTAAGCTGTTCCTTAAAACACTAGTGCTTAGGAAATCTATTGGAGGCAGAAGCAGTCAAGGGTAGCCTAGGGTTAGGGTTAGGCTTAGGGTTAGGTTTAGGGTACGGCTTGGGGTATGGGTTCGGGGAGGTGTTCGTGTACGGCGTAGGGTATGGGTTAGGGTTAGGGTTTGGGTTAGTGTTAGGGTTAGGGCTCGGTTTAGGGTACGGGTTAGGATTAGGGTACGTGTTAGGGTTAGGGTAGGGGTTAGGGTTAGGTTACGCGTTAGGGCTAGGGTAGTTAGTAAACCTATCCCACTCTCTAGCTCCCCCTTAGCACGTAAAGGAATATTATTTGGGGGTCCAGCCATGGAGAAGAGTTTAGACACTAGGATAAGATAAGGAACACACCCATTATAAAGAAATCACTTTAGGATTCTCTTTTTAAGCTGTTCCTTAAAACACTACTGCTTAGGAAATCTATTGGAGGCAGAAGCAGTCAAGGGTAGCCTAGGGTTAGGGTTAGGCTTAGGGTTAGGTTTAGGGTATGGCTTAGGGTACGGGTTCGGGGAGGGGTGCGGGTACGGCGTAGGGTATGGGTTAGGGTTAGGGTTAGGGTTAGTGTTAGGGTTAGGGCTCGGTTTAGGGTACAGGTTAGGATTAGGGTACGTGTTAGGGTTAGGGTAGGGGTTAGGGTTAGGGTACGCGTTAGGGTTAGGGTAGTTATTAAACCTATCCCACTCTCTAGATACCCCTTAGCACGTAAGGGAATATTATTTGGGGGTGCAGCCATGGAGAAGAGTTTAGACACTAGGATAAGATAAGGAACACACCCATTATAAAGAAATCACATTAGGATTCTCTTTTTAAGCTGTTCCTTAAAACTGTAGTGCTTAGGAAATCTATTGGAGGCAGAAGCAGTCAAGGGTAGCCTAGGGTTAGGGTTAGGCTTAGGGTTAGGCTTAGGGTACGGCTTAGGTTACGGGTTCGGGGAGGGGTGCGGGTACAGCGTAGGGTATGGGTTAGGGTTAGGGTTAGGGTTAGTGTTAGGGTTAGGGCTCGGTTTAGGGTACGGGTTAGGATTAGGGTACGTGTTAGGGTTAGGGTAGGGGTTAGGGTTAGGGTACGCGTTAGGGTTAGGGTAGTTATTAAACCTATCCCACTCTCTAGATACCCCTTAGCACGTAAAGGAATATTATTTGAGGGTCCAGCCATGGAGAAGAGTTTAGACACTAGGATAAGATAAGGAACACACCCATTATAAAGAAATCACATTAGGATTCTCTTTTTAAGCTGTTCCTTAAAACACTAGTGCTTAGGAAATTTATTGGAGGCAGAAGCAGTCAAGGGTAGCGTAGGGTTAGGGTTAGGCTTAGGGTTAGGCTTAGGGTACGGCTTAGGGTACGGGTTCGGGGAGGGTTTCGGGTACGGCGTAGGGTATGGGTTAGGGTTAGGGTTAGGGTTAGTGTTAGGGTTAGGGCTCGGTTTAGGGTACGGTTAGGATTAGGGTACGTGTTAGGTTTAGGGTAGGGGTTAGGGTTAGGGTACGCGTTAGGGTTAGGGTAGTTAGTAAACCTATCCCACTCTCTAGATACCCCTTAGCACGTAAAGGAATATTATTTGGGGTTCCAGCAATGGAGAAGAATTTAGACACTAGGATAAGATAAGGAACACACCCATTATAAAGAAATCACATTAGGATTCTCTTTTTAAGCTGTTGCTTAAAACACTAGTGCTTAGGAAATCTATTGGAGGCAGAAGCAGTCAAGGGTAGCCTAGGGTTAGTGTTAGGCTTAGGGTTAGGCTTAGGGTACGGCTTAGGGTACGGGTTTGGGGAGGGGTTCAGGTACGGCGTAGGGTATGGGTTAGGGTTAGGGTTAGTGTTAGTGTTAGGGTTAGGGCTCGGTTTAGGGTACGGGTTAGGATTAGGGTACGTGTTAGTGTTAGAGTAGGGGTTAGGGTTAGAGTACGCATTAGGGTTAGGGTAGTTATTAAACCTATCCCACTCTCTAGATACCCCTTAGCACGTAAGGCAATATTATTTGGGGGTGCCGCCATGGAGAAGAGTTTAGACACTAGGATAAGATAAGGAACACACCCATTATAAAGAAATCACATTAGGATTCTCTTTTTAAGCTGTTCCTTAAAACACTAGTGCTTAGGAAATCTATTGGAGGCAGAAGCAGTCAAGGGTAGCCTAGGGTTAGGGTTAGGCTTAGGGTTAGGTTTAGGGTACGGCTTGGGGTATGGGTTCGGGGAGGTGTTCGTGTACGGCGTAGGGTATGGGTTAGGGTTAGGGTTTGGGTTAGTGTTAGGGTTAGGGCTCGGTTTAGGGTACGGGTTAGGATTAGGGTACGTGTTAGGGTTAGGGTAGGTGTTAGGGTTAGGTTACGCGTTAGGGCTAGGGTAGTTAGTAAACCTATCCCACTCTCTAGCTCCCCCTTAGCACGTAAAGGAATATTATTTGGGGGTCCAGCCATGGAGAAGAGTTTAGACACTAGGATAAGATAAGGAACACACCCATTATAAAGAAATCACTTTAGGATTCTCTTTTTAAGCTGTTCCTTAAAACACTACTGCTTAGGAAATCAATTGGAGGCAGAAGCAGTCAAGGGTAGCCTAGGGTTAGGGTTAGGCTTAGGGTTAGGTTTAGGGTATGGCTTAGGGTACGGGTTCGGGGAGGGGTGCGGGTACGGCGTAGGGTATTGGTTAGGGTTAGGGTTAGGGTTAGTGTTAGGGTTAGGGCTCGGTTTAGGGTACAGGTTAGGATTAGGGTACGTGTTAGGGTTAGGGTAGGGGTTAGGGTTAGGGTACGCGTTAGGGTTAGGGTAGTTAGTAAACCTATCCCACTCTCTAGATACCCCTTAGCACGTAAGGGAATATTATTTGGGGGTGCAGCCATGGAGAAGAGTTTAGACACTAGGATAAGATAAGGAACACACCCATTATAAAGAAATCACATTAGGATTCTCTTTTTAAGCTGTTCCTTAAAACAGTAGTGCTTAGGAAATCTATTGGAGGCAGAAGCAGTCAAGGGTAGCCTAGGGTTAGGGTTAGGCTTAGGGTTAGGCTTAGGGTACGGCTTAGGTTACGGGTTCGGGGAGGGTTGCGGGTACGGCGTAGGGTATGGGTTAGGGTTAGGGTTTGGGTTAGTGTTAGGGTTAGGGCTCGGTTTAGGGTACGGGTTAGGATTAGGGTACGTGTTAGGGTTAGGGTAGGGGTTAGGGTTAGGTTACGCATTAGGGCTAGGGTAGTTAGTAAACCTATCCCACTCTCTAGCTCCCCCTTAGCACGTAAAGGAATATTATTTGGGGGTCCAGCCATGGAGAAGAGTTTAGACACTAGGATAAGATAAGGAACACACCCATTATAAAGAAATCACTTTAGGATTCTCTTTTTAAGCTGTTCCTTAAAACACTACTGCTTAGGAAATCAATTGGAGGCAGAAGCAGTCAAGGGTAGCCTAGGGTTAGGGTTAGGCTTAGGGTTAGGTTTAGGGTATGGCTTAGGGTACGGGTTCGGGGAGGGGTGCTGGTACGGCATAGGGTATGGGTTAGGGTTAGGATTAGGGTTAGTGTTAGGGTTAGGGCTCGGTTTAGGGTACAGGTTAGGATTAGTGTACGTGTTAGGGTTAGGGTAGGGGTTAGGGTTAGGGTACGCGTTAGGGTTAGGGTAGTTATTAAACCTATCCCACTCTCTAGATACCCCTTAGCACGTAAAGGAATATTATTTGAGGGTCCAGCCATGGAGAAGAGTTTAGACACTAGGATAAGATAAGGAACACACCCATTATAAAGAAATCACATCAGGATTCTCTTTTTAAGCTGTTCCTTAAAACACTAGTGCTTAGGAAATCTATTGGAGGCAGAAGCAGTCAAGGGTAGCGTAGGGTTAGGGTTAGGCTTAGGGTTAGGCTTAGGGTACGGCTTAGGGTACGTGTTCGGGGAGGGTTTCGGGTACGGCGTAGGGTATGGGTTAGGGTTAGGGTTTGGGTTAGTGTTAGGGTTAGGGCTCGGTTTAGGGTACGGTTAGGATTAGGGTACGTGTTAGGTTTAGGGTAGGGGTTAGGGTTGGGGTACGCGTTAGGGTTAGGGTAGTTAGTAAACCTATCCCGCTCTCTAGATACCCCTTAGCACGTAAAGGAATATTATTTGGGGTTCCAGCCATGGAGAAGAATTTAGACACTAGGATAAGATAAGGAACACACCCATTATAAAGAAATCACATTAGGATTCTCTTTTTAAGCTGTTCCTTAAAACACTAGTGCTTAGGAAATCTATTGGAGGCAGAAGCAGTCAAGGGTAGCCTAGGGTTAGTGTTAGGCTTAGGGTTAGGCTTAGGGTACGGCTTAGGGTACGGGTTTGGGGAGGGGTTCAGGTACGGCGTAGGGTATGGGTTAGGGTTAGGGTTAGGGTTAGTGTTAGGGGTAGGGCTCGGTTTAGGGTACGGGTTAGGATTAGGGTACGTGTTAGTGTTAGGGTAGGGGTTAGGGTTAGAGTACGCATTAGGGTTAGGGTAGTTATTAAACCTATCCCACTCTCTAGATACCCCTTAGCACGTAAGGCAATATTATTTGGGGGTGCAGCCATGGAGAAGAGTTTAGACACTAGGATAAGATCAGGAACACACCCATTATAAAGAAATCACTTTAGGATTCTCTTTTTAAGCTGTTCCTTAAAACACTAGTGCTTAGGAAATCTATTGGAGGCAGAAGCAGTCAAGGGTAGCCTAGGGTTAGGGTTAGGCTTAGGGTTAGGTTTAGGGTACGGCTTGGGGTATGGGTTCGGGGAGGTGTTCGTGTACGGCGTAGGGTATGGGTTAGGGTTAGGGTTTGGGTTTGTGTTAGGGTTAGGGCTCGGTTTAGGGTACGGGTTAGGATTAGGGTACGTGTTAGGGTTAGGGTAGGGGTTAGGGTTAGGTTACGCGTTAGGGCTAGGGTAGTTAGTAAACCTATCCCACTCTCTAGCTCCCCCTTAGCACGTGAAGGAATATTATTTGGGGGTCCAGCCATGGAGAAGAGTTTAGACACTAGGATAAGATAAGGAACACACCCATTATAAAGAAATCACTTTAGGATTCTCTTTTTAAGCTGTTCCTTAAAACACTACTGCTTAGGAAATCAATTCGAGGCAGAAGCAGTCAAGGGTAGCCTAGGGTTAGGGTTAGGCTTAGGGTTAGGTTTAGGGTATGGCTTAGGGTACGGGTTCGGGGAGGGGTGCGGGTACGGCGTAGGGTATGGGTTAGGGTTAGGGTTAGGGTTAGTGTTAGGGTTAGGGCTCGGTTTAGGGTACAGGTTAGGATTAGGGTACGTGTTAGGGTTAGGGTAGGGGTTAGGGTTAGGGTACGCGTTAGGGTTAGGGTAGTTATTAAACCTATCCCACTCTCTAGATACCCCTTAGCACGTAAGGGAATATTATTTGGGGGTGCAGCCATGGAGAAGAGTTTAGACACTAGGATAAGATAAGGAACACACCCATTATAAAGAAATCACATTAGGATTCTCTTTTTAAGCTGTTCCTTAAAACACTAGTGCTTAGGAAATCTATTGGAGGCAGAAGCAGTCAAGGGTAGCCTAGGGTTAGGGTTAGGCTTAGGGTTAGGCTTAGGGTACGGCTTAGGGTACGTGTTCGGGGAGGGTTTCGGGTACGGCGTAGGGTATGGGTTAGGGTTAGGGTTTGGGTTAGTGTTAGGGTTAGGGCTCGGTTTAGGGTACGGTTAGGATTAGGGTACGTGTTAGGTTTAGGGTAGGGGTTAGGGTTAGGGTACGCGTTAGGGTTAGGGTAGTTAGTAAACCTATCCCACTCTCTAGATACCCCTTAGCACGTAAAGGAATATTATTTGGGGTTCCAGCCATGGAGAAGAATTTAGACACTAGGATAAGATAAGGAACACACCCATTATAAAGAAATCACATTAGGATTCTCTTTTTAAGCTGTTGCTTAAAACACTAGTGCTTAGGAAATCTATTGGAGGCAGAAGCAGTCAAGGGTAGCCTAGGGTTAGTGTTAGGCTTAGGGTTAGGCTTAGGGTACGGCTTAGGGTACGGGTTTGGGGAGGGGTTCAGGTACGGCGAAGGGTATGGGTTAGGGTTAGGGTTAGTGTTAGTGTTAGGGGTAGGGCTCGGTTTAGGGTACGGGTTAGGATTAGGGTACGTGTTAGTGTTAGGGTAGGGGTTAGGGTTAGAGTACGCATTAGGGTTAGGGTAGTTATTAAACCTATCCCACTCTCTAGATACCCCTTAGCACGTAAGGCAATATTATTTGGGGGTGCAGCCATGGAGAAGAGTTTAGACACTAGGATAAGATAAGGAACACACCCATTATAAAGAAATCACATTAGGATTCTCTTTTTAAGCTGTTCCTTAAAACACTAGTGCTTAGGAAATCTATTGGAGGCAGAAGCAGTCAAGGGTAGCCTAGGGTTAGGGTTAGGCTTAGGGTTAGGTTTAGGGTACGGCTTGGGGTATGGGTTCGGGGAGGTGTTCGTGTACGGCGTAGGGTATGGGTTAGGGTTAGGGTTTGGGTTAGTGTTAGGGTTAGGGTTCGGTTTAGGGTACGGGTTAGGATTAGGGTACGTGTTAGGGTTAGGGTAGGGGTTAGGGTTAGGTTACGCGTTAGGGCTAGGGTAGTTAGTAAACCTATCCCACTCTCTAGCTCCCCCTTAGCACGTAAAGGAATATTATTTGGGGGTCCAGCCATGGAGAAGAGTTTAGACACTAGGATAAGATAAGGAACACACCCATTATAAAGAAATCACTTTAGGATTCTCTTTTTAAGCTGTTCCTTAAAACACTACTGCTTAGGAAATCAATTGGAGGCAGAAGCAGTCAAGGGTAGCCTAGGGTTAGGGTTAGGCTTAGGGTTAGGTTTAGGGTATGGCTTAGGGTACGGGTTCGGGGAGGGGTGCGGGTACGGCGTAGGGTATGGGTTAGGGTTAGGGTTAGGGTTAGTGTTAGGGTTAGGGCTCGGTTTAGGGTACAGGTTAGGATTAGGGTACGTGTTAGGGTTAGGGTAGGGGTTAGGGTTAGGGTACGCGTTAGGGTTAGGGTAGTTATTAAACCTATCCCACTCTCTAGATACCCCTTAGCACGTAAGGGAATATTATTTGGGGGTGCAGCCATGGAGAAGAGTTTAGACACTAGGATAAGATAAGGAACACACCCATTATAAAGAAATCACATTAGGATTCTCTTTTTAAGCTGTTCCTTAAAACAGTAGTGCTTAGGAAATCTATTGGAGGCAGAAGAAGTCAAGGGTAGCCTAGGGTTAGGGTTAGGCTTAGGGTTAGGCTTAGGGTACGGCTTAGGGTACGGGTTCGGGGAGGGGTGCGGGTACGGCGTAGGGTATGGGTTAGGGTTAGGGTTAGGGTTAGTGTTAGGGTTAGGGCTCGGTTTAGGGTACGGGTTAGGATTAGGGTACGTGTTAGGGTTAGGGTAGGGGTTAGGGTTAGGGTACGCGTTAGGGTTAGGGTAGTTATTAAACCTATCCCACTCTCTAGATACCCCTTAGCACGTAAAGGAATATTATTTGAGGGTCCAGCCATGGAGAAGAGTTTAGACACTAGGATAAGATAAGGAACACACCCATTATAAAGAAATCACATTAGGATTCTCTTTTTAAGCTGTTCCTTAAAACACTAGTGCTTAGGAAATCTATTGGAGGCAGAAGCAGTCAAGGGTAGCGTAGGGTTAGTGTTAGGCTTAGGGTTAGGCTTAGGGTACGGCTTAGGGTACGTGTTCGGGGAGGGTTTCGGGTACGGCGTAGGGTATGGGTTAGGGTTAGGGTTTGGGTTAGTGTTAGGGTTAGGGCTCGGTTTAGGGTACGGTTAGGATTAGGGTACGTGTTAGGTTTAGGGTAGGGGTTAGGGTTAGGGTACGCATTAGGGTTAGGGTAGTTAGTAAACCTATCCCACTCTCTAGATACCCCTTAGCACGTAAAGGAATATTATTTGGGGTTCCAGCCATGGAGAAGAATTTAGACACTAGGATAAGATAAGGAACACACCCATTATAAAGAAATCACTTTAGGATTCTCTTTTTAAGCTGTTCCTTAAAACACTACTGCTTAGGAAATCAATTGGAGGCAGAAGCAGTCAAGGGTAGCCTAGGGTTAGGGTTAGGCTTAGGGTTAGGTTTAGGGTATGGCTTAGGGTACGGGTTCGGGGAGGGGTGCGGGTACGGCGTAGGGTATGGGTTAGGGTTAGGGTTAGGGTTAGTGTTAGGGTTAGGGCTCGGTTTAGGGTACGGGTTAGGATTAGGGTACGTGTTAGGGTTAGGGTAGGGGTTAGGGTTAGGGTACGCGTTAGGGTTAGGGTAGTTATTAAACCTATCCCACTCTCTAGATACCCCTTAGCACGTAAAGGAATATTATTTGAGGGTCCAGCCATGGAGAAGAGTTTAGACACTAGGATAAGATAAGGAACACACCCATTATAAAGAAATCACATTAGGATTCTCTTTTTAAGCTGTTCCTTAAAACACTAGTGCTTAGGAAATCTATTGGAGGCAGAAGCAGTCAAGGGTAGCGTAGGGTTAGGGTTAGGCTTAGGGTTAGGCTTAGGGTACGGCTTAGGGTACGTGTTCGGGGAGGGTTTCGGGTACGGCGTAGGGTATGGGTTAGGGTTAGGGTTTGGGTTAGTGTTAGGGTTAGGGCTCGGTTTAGGGTACGGTTAGGATTAGGGTACGTGTTAGGTTTAGGGTAGGGGTTAGGGTTAGGGTACGCGTTAGGGTTAGGGTAGTTAGTAAACCTATCCCACTCTCTAGATACCCCTTAGCACGTAAAGGAATATTATTTGGGGTTCCAGCCATGGAGAAGAATTTAGACACTAGGATAAGATAAGGAACACACCCATTATAAAGAAATCACATTAGGATTCTCTTTTTAAGCTGTTGCTTAAAACACTAGTGCTTAGGAAATCTATTGGAGGCAGAAGCAGTCAAGGGTAGCCTAGGGTTAGGGTTAGGCTTAGGGTTAGGCTTAGGGTACGGCTTAGGGTACGGGTTTGGGGAGGGGTTCAGGTACGGCGTAGGGTATGGGTTAGGGTTAGGGTTAGTGTTAGTGTTAGGGGTAGGGCTCGGTTTAGGGTACGGGTTAGGATTAGGGTACGTGTTAGTGTTAGGGTAGGGGTTAGGGTTAGAGTACGCATTAGGGTTAGGGTAGTTATTAAACCTATCCCACTCTCTAGATACCCCTTAGCACGTAAGGCAATATTATTTGGGGGTGCAGCCATGGAGAAGAGTTTAGACACTAGGATAAGATAAGGAACACACCCATTATAAAGAAATCACATTAGGATTCTCTTTTTAAGCTGTTCCTTAAAACACTAGTGCTTAGGAAATCTATTGGAGGCAGAAGCAGTCAAGGGTAGCCTAGGGTTAGGGTTAGGCTTAGGGTTAGGTTTAGGGTACGGCTTGGGGTATGGGTTCGGGGAGGTGTTCGTGTACGGCGTAGGGTATGGGTTAGGGTTAGGGTTTGGGTTAGTGTTAGGGTTAGGGCTCGGTTTAGGGTACGGGTTAGGATTAGGGTACGTGTTAGGGTTAGGGTAGGGGTTAGGGTTAGGTTACGCGTTAGGGCTAGGGTAGTTAGTAAACCTATCCCACTCTCTAGCTCCCCCTTAGCACGTGAAGGAATATTATTTGCGGGTCCAGCCATGGAGAAGAGTTTAGACACTAGGATAAGATAAGGAACACACCCATTATAAAGAAATCACTTTAGGATTCTCTTTTTAAGCTGTTCCTTAAAACACTACTGCTTAGGAAATCAATTGGAGGCAGAAGCAGTCAAGGGTAGCCTAGGGTTAGGGTTAGGCTTAGGGTTAGGTTTAGGGTATGGCTTAGGGTACGGGTTCGGGGAGGGGTGCGGGTACGGCGTAGGGTATTGGTTAGGGTTAGGGTTAGGGTTAGTGTTAGGGTTAGGGCTCGGTTTAGGGTACAGGTTAGGATTAGGGTACGTGTTAGGGTTAGGGTAGGGGTTAGGGTTAGGGTACGCGTTAGGGTTAAGGTAGTTAGTAAACCTATCCCACTCTCTAGATACCCCTTAGCACGTAAGGGAATATTATTTGGGGGTGCAGCCATGGAGAAGAGTTTAGACACTAGGATAAGATAAGGAACACACCCATTATAAAGAAATCACATTAGGATTCTCTTTTTAAGCTGTTCCTTAAAACAGTAGTGCTTAGGAAATCTATTGGAGGCAGAAGCAGTCAAGGGTAGCCTAGGGTTAGGGTTAGGCTTAGGGTTAGGCTTAGGGTACGGCTTAGGTTACGGGTTCGGGGAGGGGTGCGGGTACGGCGTAGGGTATGGGTTAGGGTTAGGGTTTGGGTTAGTGTTAGGGTTAGGGCTCGGTTTAGGGTACGGGTTAGGATTAGGGTACGTGTTAGGGTTAGGGTAGGGGTTAGGGTTAGGTTACGCATTAGGGCTAGGGTAGTTAGTAAACCTATCCCACTCTCTAGCTCCCCCTTAGCACGTAAAGGAATATTATTTGGGGGTCCAGCCATGGAGAAGAGTTTAGACACTAGGATAAGATAAGGAACACACCCATTATAAAGAAATCACTTTAGGATTCTCTTTTTAAGCTGTTCCTTAAAACACTACTGCTTAGGAAATCAATTGGAGGCAGAAGCAGTCAAGGGTAGCCTAGGGTTAGGGTTAGGCTTAGGGTTAGGTTTAGGGTATGGCTTAGGATACGGGTTTGGGGAGGGGTGCGGGTACGGCATAGGGTATGGGTTAGGGTTAGGATTAGGGTTAGTGTTAGGGTTAGGGCTCGGTTTAGGGTACAGGTTAGGATTAGTGTACGTGTTAGGGTTAGGGTAGGGGTTAGGGTTAGGGTACGCGTTAGGGTTAGGGTAGTTATTAAACCTATCCCACTCTCTAGATACCCCTTAGCACGTAAGGGAATATTATTTGGGGGTGCAGCCATGGAGAAGAGTTTAGACACTAGGATAAGATAAGGAACACACCCATTATAAAGAAATCACATTAGGATTCTCTTTTTAAGCTGTTCCTTAAAACAGTAGTGCTTAGGAAATCTATTGGAGGCAGAAGCAGTCAAGGGTAGCCTAGGGTTAGGGTTAGGCTTAGGGTTAGGCTTAGGGTACGGCTTAGGGTACGGGTTCGGGGAGGGGTGCGGGTACGGCGTAGGGTATGGGTTAGGGTTAGGGTTAGGGTTAGTGTTAGGGTTAGGGCTCGGTTTAGGGTACGGGTTAGGATTAGGGTATGTGTTAGGGTTAGGGTAGGGGTTAGGGTTAGGGTAAGTGTTAGGGTTAGGGTAGTTATTAAACCTATCCCACTCTCTAGATACCCCTTAGCACGTAAAGGAATATTATTTGAGGGTCCAGCCATGGAGAAGAGTTTAGACACTAGGATAAGATAAGGAACACACCCATTATAAAGAAATCACATTAGGATTCTCTTTTTAAGCTGTTCCTTAAAACACTAGTGCTTAGGAAATCTATTGGAGGCAGAAGCAGTCAAGGGTAGCGTAGGGTTAGGGTTAGGCTTAGGGTTAGGCTTAGGGTACGGCTTAGGGTACGTGTTCGGGGAGGGTTTCGGGTACGGCGTAGGGTATGGGTTAGGGTTAGGGTTTGGGTTAGTGTTAGGGTTAGGGCTCGGTTTAGGGTACGGTTAGGATTAGGGTACGTGTTAGGTTTAGGGTAGGGGTTAGGGTTAGGGTACGCGTTACGGTTAGGGTAGTTAGTAAAACTATCCCACTCTCTAGATACCCCTTAGCACGTAAAGGAATATTATTTGGGGTTCCAGCCATGGAGAAGAATTTAGACACTAGGATAAGATAAGGAACACACCCATTATAAAGAAATCACATTAGGATTCTCTTTTTAAGCTGTTGCTTAAAACACTAGTGCTTAGGAAATCTATTGGAGGCAGAAGCAGTCAAGGGTAGCCTAGGGTTAGTGTTAGGCTTAGGGTTAGGCTTAGGGTACGGCTTAGGGTACGGGTTAGGATTAGGGTACGTGTTAGTGTTAGAGTAGGGGTTAGGGTTAGAGTACGCATTAGGGTTAGGGTAGTTATTAAACCTATCCCACTCTCTAGATACCCCTTAGCACGTAAGGCAATATTATTTGGGGGTGCAGCCATGGAGAAGAGTTTAGACACTAGGATAAGATAAGGAACACACCCATTATAAAGAAATCACATTAGGATTCTCTTTTTAAGCTGTTCCTTAAAACACTAGTGCTTAGGAAATCTATTGGAGGCAGAAGCAGTCAAGGGTAGCCTAGGGTTAGGGTTAGGCTTAGGGTTAGGTTTAGGGTACGGCTTGGGGTATGGGTTCGGGGAGGTGTTCGTGTACGGCGTAGGGTATGGGTTAGGGTTAGGGTTTGGGTTAGTGTTAGGGGTAGGGCTCGGTTTAGGGTACGGGTTAGGATTAGGGTACGTGTTAGTGTTAGGGTAGGGGTTAGGGTTAGAGTACGCATTAGGGTTAGGGTAGTTATTAAACCTATCCCACTCTGAAGATACCCCTTAGCACGTAAGGCAATATTATTTGGGGGTGCAGCCATGGAGAAGAGTTTAGACACTAGGATAAGATAAGGAACACACCCATTATAAAGAAATCACATTAGGATTCTCTTTTTAAGCTGTTCCTTAAAACACTAGTGCTTAGGAAATCTATTGGAGGCAGAAGCAGTCAAGGGTAGCCTAGGGTTAGGGTTAGGCTTAGGGTTAGGTTTAGGGTACGGCTTGGGGTATGGGTTCGGGGAGGTGTTCGTGTACGGCGTAGGGTATGGGTTAGGGTTAGGGTTTGGGTTAGTGTTAGGGTTAGGGCTCGGTTTAGGGTACGGGTTAGGATTAGGGTACGTGTTAGGGTTAGGGTAGGGGTTAGGGTTAGGTTACGCGTTAGGGCTAGGGTAGTTAGTAAACCTATCCCACTCTCTAGCTCCCCCTTAGCACGTAAAGGAATATTATTTGGGGGTCCAGCCATGGAGAAGAGTTTAGACACTAGGATAAGATAAGGAACACACCCATTATAAAGAAATCACTTTAGGATTCTCTTTTTAAGCTGTTCCTTAAAACACTACTGCTTAGGAAATCTATTGGAGGCAGAAGCAGTCAAGGGTAGCCTAGGGTTAGGGTTAGGCTTAGGGTTAGGTTTAGGGTATGGCTTAGGGTACGGGTTCGGGGAGGGGTGCGGGTACGGCGTAGGGTATGGGTTAGGGTTAGGGTTAGGGTTAGTGTTAGGGTTAGGGCTCGGTTTAGGGTACAGGTTAGGATTAGGGTACGTGTTAGGGTTAGGGTAGGGGTTAGGGTTAGGGTACGCGTTAGGGTTAGGGTAGTTATTAAACCTATCCCACTCTCTAGATACCCCTTAGCACGTAAGGGAATATTATTTGGGGGTGCAGCCATGGAGAAGAGTTTAGACACTAGGATAAGATAAGGAACACACCCATTATAAAGAAATCACATTAGGATTCTCTTTTTAAGCTGTTCCTTAAAACTGTAGTGCTTAGGAAATCTATTGGAGGCAGAAGCAGTCAAGGGTAGCCTAGGGTTAGGGTTAGGCTTAGGGTTAGGCTTAGGGTACGGCTTAGGTTACGGGTTCGGGGAGGGGTGCGGGTACAGCGTAGGGTATGGGTTAGGGTTAGGGTTAGGGTTAGTGTTAGGGTTAGGGCTCGGTTTAGGGTACGGGTTAGGATTAGGGTACGTGTTAGGGTTAGGGTAGGGGTTAGGGTTAGGGTACGCGTTAGGGTTAGGGTAGTTATTAAACCTATCCCACTCTCTAGATACCCCTTAGCACGTAAAGGAATATTATTTGAGGGTCCAGCCATGGAGAAGAATTTAGACACTAGGATAAGATAAGGAACACACCCATTATAAAGAAATCACATTAGGATTCTCTTTTTAAGCTGTTCCTTAAAACACTAGTGCTTAGGAAATCTATTGGAGGCAGAAGCAGTCAAGGGTAGCGTAGGTTTAGGGTTAGGCTTAGGGTTAGGCTTAGGGTACGGCTTAGGGTACGGGTTCGGGGAGGGTTTCGGGTACGGCGTAGGGTATGGGTTAGGGTTAGGGTTAGGGTTAGTGTTAGGGTTAGGGCTCGGTTTAGGGTACGGTTAGGATTAGGGTACGTGTTAGGTTTAGGGTAGGGGTTAGGGTTAGGGTACGCGTTAGGGTTAGGGTAGTTAGTAAACCTATCCCACTCTCTAGATACCCCTTAGCACGTAAAGGAATATTATTTGGGGTTCCAGCAATGGAGAAGAATTTAGACACTAGGATAAGATAAGGAACACACCCATTATAAAGAAATCACATTAGGATTCTCTTTTTAAGCTGTTGCTTAAAACACTAGTGCTTAGGAAATCTATTGGAGGCAGAAGCAGTCAAGGGTAGCCTAGGGTTAGTGTTAGGCTTAGGGTTAGGCTTAGGGTACGGCTTAGGGTACGGGTTTGGGGAGGGGTTCAGGTACGGCGTAGGGTATGGGTTAGGGTTAGGGTTAGTGTTAGTGTTAGGGTTAGGGCTCGGTTTAGGGTACGGGTTAGGATTAGGGTACGTGTTAGTGTTAGAGTAGGGGTTAGGGTTAGAGTACGCATTAGGGTTAGGGTAGTTATTAAACCTATCCCACTCTCTAGATACCCCTTAGCACGTAAGGCAATATTATTTGGGGGTGCAGCCATGGAGAAGAGTTTAGACACTAGGATAAGATAAGGAACACACCCATTATAAAGAAATCACATTAGGATTCTCTTTTTAAGCTGTTCCTTAAAACACTAGTGCTTAGGAAATCTATTGGAGGCAGAAGCAGTCAAGGGTAGCCTAGGGTTAGGGTTAGGCTTAGGGTTAGGTTTAGGGTACGGCTTGGGGTATGGGTTCGGGGAGGTGTTCGTGTACGGCGTAGGGTATGGGTTAGGGTTAGGGTTTGGGTTAGTGTTAGGGTTAGGGCTCGGTTTAGGGTACGGGTTAGGATTAGGGTACGTGTTAGGGTTAGGGTAGGTGTTAGGGTTAGGTTACGCGTTAGGGCTAGGGTAGTTAGTAAACCTATCCCACTCTCTAGCTCCCCCTTAGCACGTAAAGGAATATTATTTGGGGGTCCAGCCATGGAGAAGAGTTTAGACACTAGGATAAGATAAGGAACACACCCATTATAAAGAAATCACTTTAGGATTCTCTTTTTAAGCTGTTCCTTAAAACACTACTGCTTAGGAAATCAATTGGAGGCAGAAGCAGTCAAGGGTAGCCTAGGGTTAGGGTTAGGCTTAGGGTTAGGTTTAGGGTATGGCTTAGGGTACGGGTTCGGGGAGGGGTGCGGGTACGGCGTAGGGTATTGGTTAGGGTTAGGGTTAGGGTTAGTGTTAGGGTTAGGGCTCGGTTTAGGGTACAGGTTAGGATTAGGGTACGTGTTAGGGTTAGGGTAGGGGTTAGGGTTAGGGTACGCGTTAGGGTTAGGGTAGTTAGTAAACCTATCCCACTCTCTAGATACCCCTTAGCACGTAAGGGAATATTATTTGGGGGTGCAGCCATGGAGAAGAGTTTAGACACTAGGATAAGATAAGGAACACACCCATTATAAAGAAATCACATTAGGATTCTCTTTTTAAGCTGTTCCTTAAAACAGTAGTGCTTAGGAAATCTATTGGAGGCAGAAGCAGTCAAGGGTAGCCTAGGGTTAGGGTTAGGCTTAGGGTTAGGCTTAGGGTACGGCTTAGGTTACGGGTTCGGGGAGGGTTGCGGGTACGGCGTAGGGTATGGGTTAGGGTTAGGGTTTGGGTTAGTGTTAGGGTTAGGGCTCGGTTTAGGGTACGGGTTAGGATTAGGGTACGTGTTAGGGTTAGGGTAGGGGTTAGGGTTAGGTTACGCATTAGGGCTAGGGTAGTTAGTAAACCTATCCCACTCTCTAGCTCCCCCTTAGCACGTAAAGGAATATTATTTGGGGGTGCAGCCATGGAGAAGAGTTTAGACACTAGGATAAGATAAGGAACACACCCATTATAAAGAAATCACATTAGGATTCTCTTTTTAAGCTGTTCCTTAAAACAGTAGTGCTGAGGAAATCTATTGGAGGCAGAAGCAGTCAAGGGTAGCCTAGGGTTAGGGTTAGGCTTAGGGTTAGGCTTAGGGTACGGCTTAGGGTACGGGTTCGGGGAGGGGTGCGGGTACGGCGTAGGGTATGGGTTAGGGTTAGGGTTAGGGTTAGTGTTAGGGTTAGGGCTCGGTTTAGGGTACAGGTTAGGATTAGGGTACGTGTTAGGGTTAGGGTAGGGGTTAGGGTTAGGGTACGCGTTAGGGTTAGGGTAGTTAGTAAACCTATCCCACTCTCTAGATACCCCTTAGCACGTAAAGGAATATTATTTGGGGTTCCAGCCATGGAGAAGAATTTAGACACTAGGATAAGATAAGGAACACACCCATTATAAAGAAATCACATTAGGATTCTCTTTTTAAGCTGTTGCTTAAAACACTAGTGCTTAGGAAATCTATTGGAGGCAGAAGCAGTCAAGGGTAGCCTAGGGTTAGTGTTAGGCTTAGGGTTAGGCTTAGGGTACGGCTTAGGGTACGGGTTTGGGGAGGGGTTCAGGTACGGCGTAGGGTATGGGTTAGGGTTAGGGTTAGGGTTAGTGTTAGGGGTAGGGCTCGGTTTAGGGTACGGGTTAGGATTAGGGTACGTGTTAGTGTTAGGGTAGGGGTTAGGGTTAGAGTACGCATTAGGGTTAGGGTAGTTATTAAACCTATCCCACTCTCTAGATACCCCTTAGCACGTAAGGCAATATTATTTGGGGTTGCAGCCATGGAGAAGAGTTTAGACACTAGGATAAGATAAGGAACACACCCATTATAAAGAAATCACTTTAGGATTCTCTTTTTAAGCTGTTCCTTAAAACACTAGTGCTTAGGAAATCTATTGGAGGCAGAAGCAGTCAAGGGTAGCCTAGGGTTAGGGTTAGGCTTAGGGTTAGGTTTAGGGTACGGCTTGGGGTATGGGTTCGGGGAGGTGTTCGTGTACGGCGTAGGGTATGGGTTAGGGTTAGGGTTTGGGTTTGTGTTAGGGTTAGGGCTCGGTTTAGGGTACGGGTTAGGATTAGGGTACGTGTTAGGGTTAGGGTAGGGGTTAGGGTTAGGTTACGCGTTAGGGCTAGGGTAGTTAGTAAACCTATCCCACTCTCTAGCTCCCCCTTAGCACGTGAAGGAATATTATTTGGGGGTCCAGCCATGGAGAAGAGTTTAGACACTAGGATAAGATAAGGAACACACCCATTATAAAGAAATCACTTTAGGATTCTCTTTTTAAGCTGTTCCTTAAAACACTACTGCTTAGGAAATCAATTCGAGGCAGAAGCAGTCAAGGGTAGCCTAGGGTTAGGGTTAGGCTTAGGGTTAGGTTTAGGGTATGGCTTAGGGTACGGGTTCGGGGAGGGGTGCGGGTACGGCGTAGGGTATGGGTTAGGGTTAGGGTTAGGGTTAGTGTTAGGGTTAGGGCTCGGTTTAGGGTACAGGTTAGGATTAGGGTACGTGTTAGGGTTAGGGTAGGGGTTAGGGTTAGGGTACGCGTTAGGGTTAGGGTAGTTATTAAACCTATCCCACTCTCTAGATACCCCTTAGCACGTAAGGGAATATTATTTGGGGGTGCAGCCATGGAGAAGAGTTTAGACACTAGGATAAGATAAGGAACACACCCATTATAAAGAAATCACATTAGGATTCTCTTTTTAAGCTGTTCCTTAAAACTGTAGTGCTTAGGAAATCTATTGGAGGCAGAAGCAGTCAAGGGTAGCCTAGGGTTAGGGTTAGGCTTAGGGTTAGGTTTAGGGTACGGCTTGGGGTATGGGTTCGGGGAGGTGTTCGTGTACGGCGTAGGGTATGGGTTAGGGTTAGGGTTTGGGTTAGTGTTAGGGTTAGGGCTCGGTTTAGGGTACGGGTTAGGATTAGGGTACGTGTTAGGGTTAGGGTAGGTGTTAGGGTTAGGTTACGCGTTAGGGCTAGGGTAGTTAGTAAACCTATCCCACTCTCTAGCTCCCCCTTAGCACGTAAAGGAATATTATTTGGGGGTCCAGCCATGGAGAAGAGTTTAGACACTAGGATAAGATAAGGAACACACCCATTATAAAGAAATCACTTTAGGATTCTCTTTTTAAGCTGTTCCTTAAAACACTACTGCTTAGGAAATCAATTGGAGGCAGAAGCAGTCAAGGGTAGCCTAGGGTTAGGGTTAGGCTTAGGGTTAGGTTTAGGGTATGGCTTAGGGTACGGGTTCGGGGAGGGGTGCGGGTACGGCGTAGGGTATTGGTTAGGGTTAGGGTTAGGGTTAGTGTTAGGGTTAGGGCTCGGTTTAGGGTACAGGTTAGGATTAGGGTACGTGTTAGGGTTAGGGTAGGGGTTAGGGTTAGGGTACGCGTTAGGGTTAGGGTAGTTAGTAAACCTATCCCACTCTCTAGATACCCCTTAGCACGTAAGGGAATATTATTTGGGGGTGCAGCCATGGAGAAGAGTTTAGACACTAGGATAAGATAAGGAACACACCCATTATAAAGAAATCACATTAGGATTCTCTTTTTAAGCTGTTCCTTAAAACAGTAGTGCTTAGGAAATCTATTGGAGGCAGAAGCAGTCAAGGGTAGCCTAGGGTTAGGGTTAGGCTTAGGGTTAGGCTTAGGGTACGGCTTAGGTTACGGGTTCGGGGAGGGTTGCGGGTACGGCGTAGGGTATGGGTTAGGGTTAGGGTTTGGGTTAGTGTTAGGGTTAGGGCTCGGTTTAGGGTACGGGTTAGGATTAGGGTACGTGTTAGGGTTAGGGTAGGGGTTAGGGTTAGGTTACGCATTAGGGCTAGGGTAGTTAGTAAACCTATCCCACTCTCTAGCTCCCCCTTAGCACGTAAAGGAATATTATTTGGGGGTGCAGCCATGGAGAAGAGTTTAGACACTAGGATAAGATAAGGAACACACCCATTATAAAGAAATCACATTAGGATTCTCTTTTTAAGCTGTTCCTTAAAACAGTAGTGCTTAGGAAATCTATTGGAGGCAGAAGCAGTCAAGGGTAGCCTAGGGTTAGGGTTAGGCTTAGGGTTAGGCTTAGGGTACGGCTTAGGGTACGGGTTCGGGGAGGGGTGCGGGTACGGCGTAGGGTATGGGTTAGGGTTAGGGTTAGGGTTAGTGTTAGGGTTAGGGCTCGGTTTAGGGTACGGGTTAGGATTAGGGTACGTCTTAGGGTTAGGGTAGGGATTAGGGTTAGGGTACGCGTTAGGGTTAGGGTAATTATTAAACCTATCCCACTCTCTAGATACCCCTTAGCACGTAAAGGAATATTATTTGAGGGTCCAGCCATGGAGAAGAGTTTAGACACTAGGATAAGATAAGGAACACACCCATTATAAAGAAATCACATCAGGATTCTCTTTTTAAGCTGTTCCTTAAAACACTAGTGCTTAGGAAATCTATTGGAGGCAGAAGCAGTCAAGGGTAGCGTAGGGTTAGGGTTAGGCTTAGGGTTAGGCTTAGGGTACGGCTTAGGGTACGTGTTCGGGGAGGTTTTCGGGTACGGCGTAGGGTATGGGTTAGGGTTAGGGTTTGGGTTAGTGTTAGGGTTAGGGCTCGGTTTAGGGTACGGTTAGGATTAGGGTACGTGTTAGGTTTAGGGTAGGGGTTAGGGTTAGGGTACGCGTTAGGGTTAGGGTAGTTAGTAAACCTATCCCACTCTCTAGATACCCCTTAGCACGTAAAGGAATATTATTTGGGGTTCCAGCCATGGAGAAGAATTTAGACACTAGGATAAGATAAGGAACACACCCATTATAAAGAAATCACATTAGGATTCTCTTTTTAAGCTGTTCCTTAAAACACTAGTGCTTAGGAAATCTATTGGAGGCAGAAGCAGTCAAGGGTAGCCTAGGGTTAGTGTTAGGCTTAGGGTTAGGCTTAGGGTACGGCTTAGGGTACGGGTTTGGGGAGGGGTTCAGGTACGGCGTAGGGTATGGGTTAGGGTTAGGGTTAGTGTTAGTGTTAGGGGTAGGGCTCGGTTTAGGGTACGGGTTAGGATTAGGGTACGTGTTAGTGTTAGGGTAGGGGTTAGGGTTAGAGTACGCATTAGGGTTAGGGTAGTTATTAAACCTATCCCACTCTCTAGATACCCCTTAGCACGTAAGGCAATATTATTTGGGGGTGCAGCCATGGAGAAGAGTTTAGACACTAGGATAAGATAAGGAACACACCCATTATAAAGAAATCACATTAGGATTCTCTTTTTAAGCTGTTCCTTAAAACACTAGTGCTTAGGAAATCTATTGGAGGCAGAAGCAGTCAAGGGTAGCCTAGGGTTAGGGTTAGGCTTAGGGTTAGGTTTAGGGTACGGCTTGGGGTATGGGTTCGGGGAGGTGTTCGTGTACGGCGTAGGGTATGGGTTAGGGTTAGGGTTTGGGTTAGTGTTAGGGTTAGGGCTCGGTTTAGGGTACGGGTTAGGATTAGGGTACGTGTTAGGGTTAGGGTAGGGGTTAGGGTTAGGTTACGCGTTAGGGCTAGGGTAGTTAGTAAACCTATCCCACTCTCTAGCTCCCCCTTAGCACGTAAAGGAATATTATTTGGGGGTCCAGCCATGGAGAAGAGTTTAGACACTAGGATAAGATAAGGAACACACCCATTATAAAGAAATCACTTTAGGATTCTCTTTTTAAGCTGTTCCTTAAAACACTACTGCTTAGGAAATCAATTGGAGGCAGAAGCAGTCAAGGGTAGCCTAGGGTTAGGGTTAGGCTTAGGGTTAGGTTTAGGGTATGGCTTAGGGTACGGGTTCGGGGAGGGGTGCGGGTACGGCGTAGGGTATGGGTTAGGGTTAGGGTTAGGGTTAGTGTTAGGGTTAGGGCTCGGTTTAGGGTACAGGTTAGGATTAGGGTACGTGTTAGGGTTAGGGTAGGGGTTAGGGTTAGGGTACGCGTTAGGGTTAGGGTAGTTAGTAAACCTATCCCACTCTCTAGATACCCCTTAGCACGTAAAGGAATATTATTTGGGGTTCCAGCCATGGAGAAGAATTTAGACACTAGGATAAGATAAGGAACACACCCATTATAAAGAAATCACATTAGGATTCTCTTTTTAAGCTGTTGCTTAAAACACTAGTGCTTAGGAAATCTATTGGAGGCAGAAGCAGTCAAGGGTAGCCTAGGGTTAGTGTTAGGCTTAGGGTTAGGCTTAGGGTACGGCTTAGGGTACGGGTTTGGGGAGGGGTTCAGGTACGGCGTAGGGTATGGGTTAGGGTTAGGGTTAGGGTTAGTGTTAGGGGTAGGGCTCGGTTTAGGGTACGGGTTAGGATTAGGGTACGTGTTAGTGTTAGGGTAGGGGTTAGGGTTAGAGTACGCATTAGGGTTAGGGTAGTTATTAAACCTATCCCACTCTCTAGATACCCCTTAGCACGTAAGGCAATATTATTTGGGGGTGCAGCCATGGAGAAGAGTTTAGACACTAGGATAAGATAAGGAACACACCCATTATAAAGAAATCACTTTAGGATTCTCTTTTTAAGCTGTTCCTTAAAACACTAGTGCTTAGGAAATCTATTGGAGGCAGAAGCAGTCAAGGGTAGCCTAGGGTTAGGGTTAGGCTTAGGGTTAGGTTTAGGGTACGGCTTGGGGTATGGGTTCGGGGAGGTGTTCGTGTACGGCGTAGGGTATGGGTTAGGGTTAGGGTTTGGGTTTGTGTTAGGGTTAGGGCTCGGTTTAGGGTACGGGTTAGGATTAGGGTACGTGTTAGGGTTAGGGTAGGGGTTAGGGTTAGGTTACGCGTTAGGGCTAGGGTAGTTAGTAAACCTATCCCACTCTCTAGCTCCCCCTTAGCACGTGAAGGAATATTATTTGGGGGTCCAGCCATGGAGAAGAGTTTAGACACTAGGATAAGATAAGGAACACACCCATTATAAAGAAATCACTTTAGGATTCTCTTTTTAAGCTGTTCCTTAAAACACTACTGCTTAGGAAATCAATTCGAGGCAGAAGCAGTCAAGGGTAGCCTAGGGTTAGGGTTAGGCTTAGGGTTAGGTTTAGGGTATGGCTTAGGGTACGGGTTCGGGGAGGGGTGCGGGTACGGCGTAGGGTATGGGTTAGGGTTAGGGTTAGGGTTAGTGTTAGGGTTAGGGCTCGGTTTAGGGTACAGGTTAGGATTAGGGTACGTGTTAGGGTTAGGGTAGGGGTTAGGGTTAGGGTACGCGTTAGGGTTAGGGTAGTTATTAAACCTATCCCACTCTCTAGATACCCCTTAGCACGTAAGGGAATATTATTTGGGGGTGCAGCCATGGAGAAGAGTTTAGACACTAGGATAAGATAAGGAACACACCCATTATAAAGAAATCACATTAGGATTCTCTTTTTAAGCTGTTCCTTAAAACTGTAGTGCTTAGGAAATCTATTGGAGGCAGAAGCAGTCAAGGGTAGCCTAGGGTTAGGGTTAGGCTTAGGGTTAGGTTTAGGGTACGGCTTGGGGTATGGGTTCGGGGAGGTGTTCGTGTACGGCGTAGGGTATGGGTTAGGGTTAGGGTTTGGGTTAGTGTTAGGGTTAGGGCTCGGTTTAGGGTACGGGTTAGGATTAGGGTACGTGTTAGGGTTAGGGTAGGTGTTAGGGTTAGGTTACGCGTTAGGGCTAGGGTAGTTAGTAAACCTATCCCACTCTCTAGCTCCCCCTTAGCACGTAAAGGAATATTATTTGGGGGTCCAGCCATGGAGAAGAGTTTAGACACTAGGATAAGATAAGGAACACACCCATTATAAAGAAATCACTTTAGGATTCTCTTTTTAAGCTGTTCCTTAAAACACTACTGCTTAGGAAATCAATTGGAGGCAGAAGCAGTCAAGGGTAGCCTAGGGTTAGGGTTAGGCTTAGGGTTAGGTTTAGGGTATGGCTTAGGGTACGGGTTCGGGGAGGGGTGCGGGTACGGCGTAGGGTATTGGTTAGGGTTAGGGTTAGGGTTAGTGTTAGGGTTAGGGCTCGGTTTAGGGTACAGGTTAGGATTAGGGTACGTGTTAGGGTTAGGGTAGGGGTTAGGGTTAGGGTACGCGTTAGGGTTAGGGTAGTTAGTAAACCTATCCCACTCTCTAGATACCCCTTAGCACGTAAGGGAATATTATTTGGGGGTGCAGCCATGGAGAAGAGTTTAGACACTAGGATAAGATAAGGAACACACCCATTATAAAGAAATCACATTAGGATTCTCTTTTTAAGCTGTTCCTTAAAACAGTAGTGCTTAGGAAATCTATTGGAGGCAGAAGCAGTCAAGGGTAGCCTAGGGTTAGGGTTAGGCTTAGGGTTAGGCTTAGGGTACGGCTTAGGTTACGGGTTCGGGGAGGGTTGCGGGTACGGCGTAGGGTATGGGTTAGGGTTAGGGTTTGGGTTAGTGTTAGGGTTAGGGCTCGGTTTAGGGTACGGGTTAGGATTAGGGTACGTGTTAGGGTTAGGGTAGGGGTTAGGGTTAGGTTACGCATTAGGGCTAGGGTAGTTAGTAAACCTATCCCACTCTCTAGCTCCCCCTTAGCACGTAAAGGAATATTATTTGGGGGTGCAGCCATGGAGAAGAGTTTAGACACTAGGATAAGATAAGGAACACACCCATTATAAAGAAATCACATTAGGATTCTCTTTTTAAGCTGTTCCTTAAAACAGTAGTGCTTAGGAAATCTATTGGAGGCAGAAGCAGTCAAGGGTAGCCTAGGGTTAGGGTTAGGCTTAGGGTTAGGCTTAGGGTACGGCTTAGGGTACGGGTTCGGGGAGGGGTGCGGGTACGGCGTAGGGTATGGGTTAGGGTTAGGGTTAGGGTTAGTGTTAGGGTTAGGGCTCGGTTTAGGGTACGGGTTAGGATTAGGGTACGTCTTAGGGTTAGGGTAGGGATTAGGGTTAGGGTACGCGTTAGGGTTAGGGTAATTATTAAACCTATCCCACTCTCTAGATACCCCTTAGCACGTAAAGGAATATTATTTGAGGGTCCAGCCATGGAGAAGAGTTTAGACACTAGGATAAGATAAGGAACACACCCATTATAAAGAAATCACATCAGGATTCTCTTTTTAAGCTGTTCCTTAAAACACTAGTGCTTAGGAAATCTATTGGAGGCAGAAGCAGTCAAGGGTAGCGTAGGGTTAGGGTTAGGCTTAGGGTTAGGCTTAGGGTACGGCTTAGGGTACGTGTTCGGGGAGGGTTTCGGGTACGGCGTAGGGTATGGGTTAGGGTTAGGGTTTGGGTTAGTGTTAGGGTTAGGGCTCGGTTTAGGGTACGGTTAGGATTAGGGTACGTGTTAGGTTTAGGGTAGGGGTTAGGGTTAGGGTACGCGTTAGGGTTAGGGTAGTTAGTAAACCTATCCCACTCTCTAGATACCCCTTAGCACGTAAAGGAATATTATTTGGGGTTCCAGCCATGGAGAAGAATTTAGACACTAGGATAAGATAAGGAACACACCCATTATAAAGAAATCACATTAGGATTCTCTTTTTAAGCTGTTCCTTAAAACACTAGTGCTTAGGAAATCTATTGGAGGCAGAAGCAGTCAAGGGTAGCCTAGGGTTAGTGTTAGGCTTAGGGTTAGGCTTAGGGTACGGCTTAGGGTACGGGTTTGGGGAGGGGTTCAGGTACGGCGTAGGGTATGGGTTAGGGTTAGGGTTAGTGTTAGTGTTAGGGGTAGGGCTCGGTTTAGGGTACGGGTTAGGATTAGGGTACGTGTTAGTGTTAGGGTAGGGGTTAGGGTTAGAGTACGCATTAGGGTTAGGGTAGTTATTAAACCTATCCCACTCTGAAGATACCCCTTAGCACGTAAGGCAATATTATTTGGGGGTGCAGCCATGGAGAAGAGTTTAGACACTAGGATAAGATAAGGAACACACCCATTATAAAGAAATCACATTAGGATTCTCTTTTTAAGCTGTTCCTTAAAACACTAGTGCTTAGGAAATCTATTGGAGGCAGAAGCAGTCAAGGGTAGCCTAGGGTTAGGGTTAGGCTTAGGGTTAGGTTTAGGGTATGGCTTAGGGTACGGGTTCGGGGAGGGGTGCGGGTACGGCGTAGGGTATGGGTTAGGGTTAGGGTTAGGGTTAGTGTTAGGGTTATGGCTCGGTTTAGGGTACAGGTTACGATTAGGGTACGTGTTAGGGTTAGGGTAGGGGTTAGGGTTAGGGTACGCGTTAGGGTTAGGGTAGTTATTAAACCTATCCCACTCTCTAGATACCCCTTAGCACGTAAGGGAATATTATTTGGGGGTGCAGCCATGGAGAAGAGTTTAGACACTAGGATAAGATAAGGAACACACCCATTATAAAGAAATCACATTAGGATTCTCTTTTTAAGCTGTTCCTTAAAACAGTAGTGCTTAGGAAATCTATTGGAGGCAGAAGCAGTCAAGGGTAGCCTAGGGTTAGGGTTAGGCTTAGGGTTAGGCTTAGGGTACGGCTTAGGTTACGGGTTCGGGGAGGGGTGCGGGTAGGGTTAGGGTTAGGGTTAGGGTTAGGGTTAGGGTTAGGGTTAGGGTTAGGGTTAGGGTTAGGGTTAGGGTTAGGGTTAGGGTTAGGGTTAGGGTTAGGGTTAGGGTTAGGGTTAGGGTTAGGGTTAGGGTTAGGGTTAGGGTTAGGGTTAGGGTTAGGGTTAGGGTTAGGGTTAGGGTTAGGGTTTAGGGTTTAGGGTTAGGGTTAGGGTTAGGGTTAGGGTTAGGGTTTAGGGTTTAGGGTTAGGGTTAGGGTTAGGGTTAGGGTTAGGGTTTAGGGTTAGGGTTAGGGTTAGGGTTAGGGTTAGGGTTAGGGTTAGGGTTAGGGTTAGGGTTAGGGTTAGGGTTAGGGTTAGGGTTAGGGTTAGGGTTAGGGTTAGGGTTAGGGTTAGGGTTAGGGTTAGGGTTAGGGTTAGGGTTAGGGTTAGGGTTAGGGTTAGGGTTAGGGTTAGGGTTAGGGTTAGGGTTAGGGTTAGGGTTAGGGTTAGGGTTAGGGTTAGGGTTAGGGTTAGGGTTAGGGTTAGGGTTAGGGTTAGGGTTAGGGTTAGGGTTAGGGTTAGGGTTAGGGTTAGGGTTAGGGTTAGGGTTAGGGTTAGGGT